>NW_028188942.1:2805000-3483750 GCF_054131305.1 Coturnix japonica | reverse complement strand
TTCGTACCTACCAGGTGAGATGGGCAGCTACTGCACAGGTACACAGAAGAAACTGATGGAAGCATAAGTACTTGAAATCACCCTCCCTCCTATTTATTGACCTATATATGTGAATGCCGTGCATGAATGCCTCATAGCCAGATGTCAAAATGGAACAATGCTGCCTGAAGTGGTTGGTGACAATATGGAAGACGGTTCTGATTAGCTGCAGTTTGCAAATTACTTGCAAATATTTCATATCCAGAAGACTGCAATTTATCAGCCATGCAATATTGGAGGCAAAGTCATTGCAGGGGATGGGAGTGATCTACTTGTTCCAGAAGCTGTTAATAGAGCTCTCATTGCTACTGGGTACATCATGATATACACTTAATTACACTACTTTTCAAATGGTATTTTTATTATGAGAACAGCCTCATTGCTGCCTGCTGCTGCATGGGAAAAGTAGTTGCACACTTGGTATAATTATATGTGGTTCTCTGCTGCAAAACTGACCTTTTACAAAACGTCACATGTGGTGTTTGGCAAGTCTCAGGCTTGCCTAATTTCTGTGCATTTTCGTAAGGCACAGCAAGTGCAGAAAACAGGTCGCTTTGTTTAGGGAAAAGAAAAACCAACCACAAATGTTTAGCTGACTTGCGGAATCAAACTCTATAATCCAGAGATGGGTTGTAAAGCAGGTATGTTTATTCCAGCGTTGCGCAGCTCCGGGTGCAAGGGGGATAGCTCCTCCAAACTTGCACACCGACTTGTAAAGCCGTGATACAGAAAGCAGGCAGAAGAAACATCCTTCAAATCCAGAAGGTAAACTCCACCTATTCATTCCTTAACTGGGTTAATAAAGTGCATGGATTTGCCACCACTGAGTGTATGCATTCAACAATTCTACTACTTGCCTTCAAGTGTTGTACCAAACTACAGCACTTGCTATCAAAAATTTTTGCAAAATTGGAGTCCAAACTCCAGAAAGTCTTCTATCCTTCTACAGTTCTGTATCCTTATAGGGTACCACTTTACCCTGACTGGGCAATCTCTTGCTTTTAACTTCTATTCAGGGCTTCATGTTTGGCCCTGATGCCCACACCCCTAAGTGCATCATGTTTGATATTGCTGTGACTCCTGGGGTACAACATTGTTTTTCCCCATTTGTGCTAATGTCAGACTTACAGTTTTGTCACGGGTTACTTAGATTTACCTATGCCCGTGACAGGGGAAGCCACCCCACGCCCCCCCCCCCGGGGCCTGGAAAGGAGGGGGAAAAGGGGAGTGGGATAAAACAGCGACAATCTAAGGAGGAAAAACTTATTTTACTAAATATGATATCGAAATACAAGATAACACAATATAATATAATTAAGGCTAACAAAATCGAACGAAACAGAGAGAGAGAGAGTCTCCGAAAACCGAGAGGCCTACTGTGAACTCTAGGCGACACGGCTGGAACGCTTCCCACTCTCCGAGAAGTTCGAGAGAAGAAGGAGGGCACTCCAGCCTGGGAACGAGATTATATAGAGTCCTGGTCCCGTGACTTATTGTTACTCCTGTTGTTCTCTGGGATATGTAGTCTTCTTCTGTGGACTGCACATTCAACAGAAGTATCCATACTTGACATGATGTTATGATGTGGAATACTGATAGCAAAATTACAAAATTACAAAACCATGACATTCCACCCCTTATTCTACATTATTACATCATGGTTAATATATACATATATATACATATACATGTATGTAAAATTGTGATAGCTAAATAGTAGAATTGCATGTAACATAACTAAATGTACAACTATAATAACTAAAATACACTACACATGCAAACATATATATATATATATAGATACATAAAATTATTGACTGCACTCCCCCAGCATCAAATTCCCTTGTGGCACACATTGAACATCCCCATCCTTCTGCATTACCCACCAAGTGCACCCAGGTCCCTGGGCAAAGACAGTTCCACGGATAGGTTTGCCCTTTCCAGAAGCTGGAAGGACCCAAACAGCTTTTCCCAACATGTTCTTTACATGTATAACAGGGACCTTATCTCCTTCTACAGTGTGTAGGGGGCTAGATTGACTAGGACCATCACGATTGACAGATCCTCTAGTATTGACCAGCCAAGTGGCTTCTGCCAGATTCTTCTCCCAGTGCTTAAATGTTCCACCACCCATTGCTTTCAACATAGTTTTCAACAACCCATTATATCGTTCAATTTTACCAGAAGCTGGTGCATGGTAGGGAATATGATAAATCCACTCAATGCCATGATCTTTGGCCCAAGTATTTATAAGAGAATTTTTGAAATGTGTCCCATTATCAGATTCAATTCTTTCTGGGGTGCCATGCCGCCACAGGACTTGTTTCTCAAGACCTAATATGGTGTTTCGAGCAGTTGCATGGGGTACTGCGTATGTTTCAAGCCACCCAGTGGTTGCCTCTACCATAGTGAGTACATAACACTTACCACTGCGAGATCGTGGCAAGGTGATATAATCAACCTGCCACGCCTCCCCATATTTATACTTTTGCCATCGCCCTTCCTCCCAGAGAGGTTTCATCCTTCTGGCTTGTTTAATTATGGCACATGTTTCACAATCATGAATAACCTGCGCAATAGCGTCCATGGTTAAGTCCACCCCTCGGTCTCTGGCCCACTTATATGTTGCGTCTCTTCCTTGATGGCCTGAGGTCTCATGAGCCCATCGAGCTAGAAATAATTCGCCCTTATTCTGCCAATCCAAGTCGATTTGAGCCACCTCAATTCTAGCAGCTTTATCTACCTGATGGTTGTTTTGTTGTTCTTCAGTAGCCCGACTTTTGGGCACATGTGCATCCACATGACGCACCTTTACAACCATATTCTTTGTTCGGGAAGCAATGTCCTTCCATAGTTCAGCGGCCCAAACAGATTTTCCCCTCCGTTGCCAGTTATTTTGTTCCCACCGCTGTAACCACCCCCATAAGGCATTTGCCACCATCCATGAGTCAGTATAAAGATACAGCATTGGCCACCTCTCCCGTTCAGCAACATCTAAGGCCAGCTGGACAGCTTTTACCTCTGCAAACTGACTTGATTCTCCCTTACCTTCAGTGGCCTCTGCAACCTGTCGTGTGGGGCTCCACACAGCAGCTTTCCATTTGCGATGCTTCCCTACAATGCGACATGATCCGTCAGTGAATAGGGCATATTTCTTTTCATTTTCTGGTAATTCGTTGTATGGTGGGGCCTCTTTAGCACGTGATACCTCTTCTGCTGGTGATGTTCCAAACTTTTTATCTTCAGGCCAGTCCATGATTACCTCTAGGATTCCTGGACGATTGAGGTTTCCCATTCGCGCTCGCTGTGTAATCAGCGTAATCCACTTGCTCCAGGTGACATCGGTAGCATGATGGGTGGAGGGAACCTGTCCTTTGAACATCCAGTTCAGCACTGGCAGTCGAGGTGCCAAAAGGAGCTGTGTTTCAGTCCCGACTACTTCGGAAGCAGCCCGAACCCCCTCATACGCGGCTAAGATCTCCTTCTCAGTTGGAGTGTAGCACTCTTCAGACCCCTTATATGATCGACTCCAGAATCCCAGGGGTCGGCCTCGGGTCTCTCCTGAGGCTCTTTGCCACAAACTCCAAGTAGGGCCTTTCTCTCCAGCAGCAGTGTAGAGGATGTTCTTTACATCCTGTCCAGTCCGTACTGGCCCCAGGGCTACAGCACGGGCTATCTCTTGTTTAATCTGTTCAAAAGCCTGCTGCTGCTCAGGGCCCCATGCAAAATCATTCTTCTTCCGCGTTACCTGATAAAGGGGGCTTACAATGAGGCTGTAGTTTGGAATGTGCATCCTCCAAAAGCCTACTGCACCCAGGAAAGATTGTGTCTCTTTCTTGCTAGTTGGTGGAGACATGGCAGTGATTTTGTCGATCACTGTTGGGATGTGATGACATCCATCCTGCCACTTTATACCTAAGAACTGAATTTCCTGGGCAGGTCCTTTTACTTTGCTTCGCTTAATAGCAAAGCCAGCTTGTAGAAGAATCCGGATTATCTGCTCTCCTTTTGTGAAAACTTCTTCTGCTGTATCGCCCCACACAACAATGTCATCAATGTACTGCAGGTGTTCAGGAGCACCACCCTGTTCCAGTACAGTTTGGACCAACCCATGGCAAATGGTTGGGCTGTGTTTCCACCCCTGGGGCAAACGGTTCCAAGTATACTGAATGCCCCTCCAGGTGAAGGCAAACTGTGGCTTGCATTCTGCGGCCAAAGGAATAGAAAAGAAGGCATTGGCAATGTCAATGGTGGCATACCATTTGGCTGCTTTTGACTCCAGCTCGTACTGGAGTTCCAACATGTCCGGCACAGCAGCGCTCAATGGGGGTGTGACCTCATTCAGGCCACGGTAGTCTACTGTCAGCCTCCATTCTCCACTGGCTTTACGCACTGGCCATATGGGACTGTTAAAAGGTGAGTGAGTTTTACTGATCACTCCCTGATTCTCCAACTGGCGAATCAAATCATGAATGGGGAGCAAGGAATCCCTGTTGGTGCGATACTGCCGTCTGTGCACTGTCTTTGTAGCAACCGGTACCTGCTGCTCTTTTACTCGTAGCAGCCCCACAACAGACGGGTCCTCTGACAGGCCAGGCAAAACAGACAGCTGCTTAATGTTGTCCATGTCTACAGCAGCTATCCCAAAGGCCCATCGATACCCCTTAGGATCCTTGAAATGCCCCCTTCTGAGGTAATCAATACCCAGTATACATGGAGCCCCTGGGCCAGTCACAATAGGATGTTTTTGCCAGTCTTTGCCAGTGAGGCTTATTTCAGCCTCCAGCACAGTCAATTCTTGAGAGCCCCCAGTCACTCCAGAAATATGGATTGATTCTGTCCCTTCATGACTAGAGGGCATTAGGGTGCACTGTGCACCGGTATCCACCAGTGCCTTATATTCCTGTGGTTCTGATGTGCCAGGCCATCGAATCCACACAGTCCAATAAACTCTATTATCCCTTTCCCTCCCCTGACTGAGGGCAGGGCCCCTCTATTGGTTACCTGTGATGACTGGAGCAACTCCACTGGTGGTTGGTATGTCTAGCAGTTCTTTCACCCGTGCTCGTAGTGCAGAAGTAGGCTGATCATGCCACTTCCTCATGTCTTCTCCACGGTCACGTAGGTAGCGCCACATGGAAACACGCGGTGCAATCGTACTGTTGTTCTTTGCTCGAGCTGGGAAGCGTGTGCGTTTAACAGCTGAGACTTTTGATGATGCAGGTGGGGAGTAGGACTGGACTAGTTTGATCAGATCCTTCATTAGACCTGGTGGCCCGTACGAGGATTGACCTTCATCAGTTGTTTCTGATACTATTACGGGATCATTACAATTAGTTGATGGAAACAATTTCTTGCACATTTCATCTACTCGGTTTTCTAGCCGTGAGATGGCAGAAACTGCGGCATGCAGTTGGGGGAGCTGCTGATCGATGGTTTGAAGCATTATAATCAGCTCAACAACTCGGGGCCATCTGTCCACGAACCCTTTAGATCCTGATACCAATGACTGAGCAATTCTCTCTGGTGCTGTACTTGTGATTTTCTGCCACATGTCAGGATCGGCCCTCACTCTCTCAGGGTCAAGTTCGCTTGGATCAGGGCTGTACAACATTTTCGCCATGGCCAATTCCCTCAGGCGCTGAATACCTTTTTGGACGGTATTCCAACTATCAAATTTAGGCTTCAAAGCATCCTTATAGGGGTACCTTTCTCTCACGGCTTCTAACAGCCGCAACCAGAGAGTGGCAGCTCCATCCGAACATCTGCTAATCCCTCTGTCGATACCTGCATCTTGGGCAATGCTTCCTAGTTGGCGAGCTTCATTACCATCTAGAGACAAGCTGTTGGCCCCGTTGTCCCAGCAGCGAAGCAACCAAGCAAGGATACCTTCATCTTGACGCCGTGTGAACTCCTTTCTTGAGCCTTGGATTTCAGTCAGCTTCAGAGGTCGACAATAGGTGATTTCCTCCTCATCATCAGTCTCTTCTTCATGCCTCTTGGTTTTTGCCTTTGCTTTTTTCGGTACTGCTCCATGCCCGGCACCTGGGTCTTCTGCTGCCCCCCCCTGTGCTTCTCCTTCTTTTCGTTCTAGACGCATGGACACCCGTTTCCATTTCTTGCCTTCCACAGGGGCAACTGATATTGCTACTGATGCCTCCTGTGACTGATCAGAATTAACTTGGGCTTGAATCTCAGATCGGAAACTCTCTCTCTCCAGAATAGTATGATACAAAGCACGGTATGCATAAGCCAAACCCCACATAAGGTTTACCTCCTTAGATCTCTGACCCAAATACTCACTTAATTTCTTAGGGTCCCTTAAGTGTTCAAGAGTGAAATCCCATGACACTGCGGGTCCCCATGCTTCTAAGACTTTTCCTAAACCTTTCCATATTCCCTGCCAGTCATCATTCTCTGGTTCTGGAGGGGACTTCCGCATAGAACGAATGCATAGGAACATATATGCATGCATTGATAGTGATAACATGAATGCAAGTATGAACCCTATCTCAGTTATTGAAAAGCGTGTGGAAATCTGAGAGTACAACCTAAATAAAAAGGGGTTTTTTAGCCTGTACAATGAATTAAACATGGTGGTGTTTGTAAAATTGCCTGTTCCATCTGGGATGCAAGTATTTGTAAAATTGCCTGTTCCATCTGGGATGCAAGTGTTTGTAAGATTCACAATTCCATCTGAGGTGTAGATGCCAAAATTCTGACCATACCACATCTCGTAAAAGTACCAGGCAGGTGTCTCCATCAGTATCCACCTTATTAGGCTATATATCTGCACAATTCCACAACACCAAATTATGGTGTTAATAGTTGACCAATACTTTAAGAAGATCATAATTGCTTTCAATCCCTTAAACAGAGCAACTGGGATGAAGAGTGGATTCATAGCTGGCAGGCTCTGTAAAAGTCAGAGCTAGCTAGCTTTGCTCTAAGGGAGAAAGAAATCCCTTTGTTTTCTACACAAAAGTTAGATAGCAATGCTGAGAATGTGCAGCAGCCCTTAATGTTGACAATTTGTCTGGTATTTCAAGGTCACGTTCTCTGTGAGCAGCTACGGAAAGATAACACTCCCAACACTCCCATAACGAAGCTCTTTAAGAGCAAAGAGAGAGTTGTTCTAAAAGCTAAAAAGCTCTATGCCCGCATCCTCCACCAAAAAATCTGTCACGGGTTACTTAGATTTACCTATGCCCGTGACAGGGGAAGCCACCCCACGCCCCCCCCCCCGGGGCCTGGAAAGGAGGGGGAAAAGGGGAGTGGGATAAAACAGCGACAATCTAAGGAGGAAAAACTTATTTTACTAAATATGATATCGAAATACAAGATAACACAATATAATATAATTAAGGCTAACAAAATCGAACGAAACAGAGAGAGAGTCTCCGAAAACCGAGAGGCCTACTGTGAACTCTAGGCGACACGGCTGGAACGCTTCCCACTCTCCGAGAAGTTCGAGAGAAGAAGGAGGGCACTCCAGCCTGGGAACGAGATTATATAGAGTCCTGGTCCCGTGACTTATTGTTACTCCTGTTGTTCTCTGGGATATGTAGTCTTCTTCTGTGGACTGCACATTCAACAGAAGTATCCATACTTGACATGATGTTATGATGTGGAATACTGATAGCAAAATTACAAAATTACAAAACCATGACAAGTTTTTAAACAGTCAATATTGTTGGACCCTTAGCTCCAGTTTTATTAAATTTCTTGCCAGAGCAACCTGGCAGGTACAAGAATTTCTGTATTCCTACTTAGTTTATATTTAATTAATCCAAAAAAAACGTAAACCTTTTCTTGTTGGGCAGTAGCTTCTATTACTGTTACAAAACCATCTATGAGTAGTAAGAAGCACCCATATCCACCAGAAAATAAATCTCTTTATCCTGCTTCCCTAGATGCAATTTCCCGTTGCAGTTTGCACACTGCTTTCCTTTCAGTGGGGCGGAGCCCTCCCTGGGCACTTCAAGCCCCCACTCCCCCCACCTCTCCCTGAGGGGATCTCTGGGTCCTACGGCCCTATTCTGGCACCACAACAGTAACAGCTGTTATTATCACCAATTCCCTTACTATCTGTTTGTCAATCAGTTTTGTTTTGTTTTCATAACATTCACCTCTTTTCAGTCCTGACATCCCTGTTATACCTTGCCAGCCCTTACTCCTCCAGCCTGTGTCTGTCCCAAACTCTCTCACTTTCCAAACTCTCATCATTACAAAAACTACTAACATCCTATTTCAGTTTCACCTCCTTCTCTCCAGGTGTCCAGTGCTAACACTGGGATTTCAGTTTTCCTACATCTCTGCACATGAAGGCTATTCTCACTTCCATTGCCCCCTCCTCCCCACCTCCCCCCTTTGCTGCTTACAGCAACAGTCTCCATACCCGGCCCTCTCTCACTCCAAGAGTTCTTGCAAGGGGGGGGGAAACAATACAGGGAGTTGCTCTCATACCAGCACACATAAACTCACTTTCTCTTTAACACTTTTTCCTTTGTACACGATTTCTCTATTTGTACCTTCAGTTACACTTCCACACACCCTCAATTATACTTTCTGTATACCAATAGCAATTACACTTTCTTATACCATCAAAGCAGTTTGTCCCATTCCCTTCAAAACCCACGTATCAAACAGTACAATTTTTCAGTTTCCACAAACTAAAATTCCACAATCTTCCACAAACTAAACAATTACCCTTCAGGTACTGAAAGGCTGCAATGAGGTCACCCCACAACCTTCTCTTCTCCAGGCTGAACAAACCCAACTCCCTCAGCCTGTCCTCATAGGGGAGGTGCTCCAGCCCCATGATCATCTTCCTGTCCCTCCTCTGGACCCTTTCCAAAATCTCCATGTCTTTCTTGTACTGAGGGCTCCACACCTGGACACGGTACAACAGATGGGGCCTCACAAGAGCTGAGTAGAGAGGGACAATCACCTCCCTATCCCTGCTGACCACCCCTCTCCTGATGGAGCCCAGGATCCCATTTGCTTTCCGGGCTTCCAGAGCGCCCTGCTGGCTCATGTTAAGTTTCTCATCTATCGGGACCCCTAGGTCTATCTCTGCCGAGCTGCTCTCAAGGACAACTCCTCCCAGCCTGTACAGGTGCCTGGGGTTCTTCCGGCCCAAGTGCAAAACCTTGCACTTTGCCGTGTTGAACCTCATTAGGTTCACCCGAGCCCAGCTTTCCAGCCTGTCAAGGTCCCTCTGAATGGCATCCGTTCCCTCCACCGTATCGACCACACCACTCAGCTTAGTGTCGTCAGCAAACTTGCTGAGGGTGCACTCAATTCCCTCATCAATGTCATTAATAAAGATGTTAAAGAGCACCGGTCCCAAGACAGACCCTTGAGGGACACCGCTCGTTACTGGCCTCCACCTGGACATAGAGCCATTGACCACCACCCTCTGTCTGCGGCCTTTCAAGCAATTGCTTATCCATCAAGTTGTCCACCCATCAAATCCACTTCCCTCCAATTTGGAGATGAGGATGTGGTGGGAGACCATGTCAAAGGCCTTGCTCAGGTCAGGTAACTGACATCAGTCACCTTCCCTTTGTCCACCAACATTGTCACTCTTTCATAGAAGGCCACAATATTAGGTAAGTATGACCTTCCCCTGCTGAAGCCGTGCTGGCTGTCTCGGATCACATGCTCATTCTTTATGTGATTGAGCATGTTGTCCAGCAGGATCTGTTTCATGATCTTCCCAGGCACAGAGGTGAGACTCACCAGCCTGTAGTTCCTTGGGTCCTCCCTGCTCCCCTTCTTATATATGGGAGTGACGTGACCCATCCAGCTGCAGCTCAGCACAATGCTGCCATGCCATGTGCAGGGTGCCTTCCATCCAGCTGCAGCTCAGCCCAGTGCTGCCATGACTAGTGCAGGGTGCCCTCATTCTGCAGATCAACCCAATGCTGCCTTGCCATTTGCCATGTTCCCACCCTCTACAGCCCAGCCAATGCTGCCATGCCATGTGCAGGGTGCCCCCCATTCAGCTGCATCTAGACCGAATGCAGCCATAACTTGTGCAAGGTGACTTCAGTCTGCAGCTCAGACAAATGCTGCCATACCATATTCATTGTACCATCCAGATGCAGCTGAACCCAATGCTGCCATGACTTGTGCAGGATGCCCTCCATCCATCTGCATCTCAGTCCAATGCTGTCAAACCATGCGTAGGGCACACTCCAGATGCAGCTCAACTCAATGCTGCCATGCCATGTGCAAGGTGCATTGCAGCTGCAGCTCAACAAAAATGTGCCATGTCATGTGAAGGGTACCCTCCAGATACAGGTCAACCCAATGCTGCCATGCCATGTGTAGGGTGCACTCCAGCTGCAGCTCAAACCAATGCTGCCATGCCATTGGCATGGTGCCCTCCTTCCAGCTGCAGATCAACCCAATAGTGCCATGTCATGTGCAGGGTGATCTCCATCCAGATGCAGCAAAACCCAATGCTGCCATGCCATATGCCGGGTGCCCTCCAGATGCTGCTCAACCCAATATTGTCATGCCATGGGCATTGTGAACTCCATCCAGATGCAGCTCAAACTAAGGCTGCCATGACATGTGCAAGGTGCCTTCCATCAAACTGCAGGTCAGTCCAATGCTGCCATGCCATTTGCAGGATGCTCTCCAGATGCAGATCGACCCAATGCTGTCTTGCCTTGTTCAGGGTGTCATCCAGATGCAGCTCAACCCAATGCTGCCATGCCATGTTCAGGGTGCCCTCCAGATTCAGGTCAACACAATGCTGCCATAAATAGTGCAGGGTGCCATGCACATGCAGCTCAATCCAATGCTGCCATGCCATGCGCAGGGTGCCCTCCATCCAGCTGCAGCTCGGCGTAATGCTACCATGCTGTGTGCAGGGTTCCCGCCCTTTGCAGCTCAACCCAATGCTGCCGTGCCATATGTATGGTGCCATCAAGCTGCAGCTCAATCCAATGCTGCTATGCCATGTGCAGGGTGCCCTCCGGATGTTGCTCAACCTACTGTTACCATGCCATGGACATTATGAACTCCACCCAGATGCAGCTCAAACCAGGGCTTTTATGCCATGTGCAGGGTGCCTTCCATCAAGCTGCAGGTCAGTCCAATGCTGCCATGCCAAGCGAAGGGTGCCCTCCAGATACAGGTCAACACAATGCTGCCGTGACTAGAGCAGGGTGCCCTCCCTTTGAAGCTCAATCCAATGCTGCCATAGCATGTGCAGGGTGCCCTACCTCTGCAGATTAACCCAATACTGCCATGGCATGTACAGGGTGCCCTCCGTCTGCAGCAAAACCAATGATGCCATGTCATTTGCAGGGTGCCCTCCATCCAGCTGCAGCTCAACCAAACGCTCCCATGCCATGTGCAGGGAGCCCTCCAGTGGCAGAACAACCCAATGCTGCCATGCCATGTGCAGGGTGCCTTCCATCCAGCTGCAGCTCAATCCAATGCTTCCATGCCACGTTCAGGGTACCCTCCCTCCTTCTACAGCTCAACGCAATGCTACCAGGCCATGTGCAGGGTGCCCTCCAGCTGCAGCTCCACCCAATGCTGCTTTGCCATATGCAGGGTGCCACACCCAGGTGCATCTCATCCCAATGCTGCCATGCCATGTGCGGGGTGCCCTCCATCCAGCTTCAGCTCAGCCTAAGGCTGCCATGCCATGTGCACTGTGCCCTCCAGTTGCAGCTCAACCCAATGCTGCCATTTCTTGTGTAGGATTCCCTCCATCAACATGCAGCTCAACCCAATGCTGCCATGCCATGTGCAGGGTGACCTCCAGATGCAGCTCAACCCAATGCTGCCATGCCATGTGCAGGGTGACCTCCCTTTGGAGCTCAGCCCAATGCTACTATGCCATGTGCAGGGTGAACTCCATGCAGCTGCTGCTCAGCCTAATACTGCTATGCCATTTGCAGGGTGCCTTCCAGTTGCAGCTCTGCCCAATGATGCCATGCCATGTGCAGGGTGCCCTACCTCTGCACCTCAACCCAATGCTGCCGTGCCATGTGCAGGGTGCTCTCCAGATGCTGCTCAACCTACTGTTTCCATTCCATGATCATTGTGAACTGCATCCAGATGCAGCTCAAACCAAGGCTATTATGCCATGTGCAAGTTGCCCTCCATCCAGCAGTTCTTCCTAAAGCTGCCGTGCCATGTTCAGGGTGCCATCGATGCAGCTCAAGCTCAACCCAATGCTGCCATGTGATGGGCAGGGTGCCCTCCAGGTGCAGCTCAATCCAATGCTGCTATGCCATGTGCAGGGTGCCCTCCATCCATATGCAGGTCAACCCAATGCTGCCATGCCATGTGCATGGTAACCTCCATCAACATGCAGCTCAACCCAATGCTGCCATGCCATTTTCAGGGTGCCCTCCAGATGCAGGTCAACCCAATGCTGCCATAACTAGTGCAGGATGTCATGCACATGCAGCTCAATCCAATGCTGCCATGCCATTGGTAGGGTGCCATCCATCGAGTGGCAACTCAGCCTAATACTGCCATGCCATGGGCAGGGTGCCCTCCCATTGCAGCTCAACCCAATGCTGCCATGCCATGTGCAGGGTACCCTCCATCCAGCTGCAGCTCGTCATAATGCTGCCATGCCGTGTGCAGGGTGCCTGCCTTCTGCACCTCAACCCAGTGCTGTCATGCCATGTGCAGGTTGCCGTCCATCAACATGCAGCTCAACCCAAAGCTGCCATGCCATGTGCAGGGTGCCCTCCAGATGCTGCTCAACCTACTGTTGCTATGCCATGGACATCATGAACTTCATCCAGATGCACCTCAAACCAAGGCTTTTATGCCATGTGCAGGGTGCCTTCCATCAAGCTGCAGGTCAGTCTAATGCTGCCATACCATGTGCAGTGTGCCCTCCCTTATGCAGCTCAACTCAATGTTGCCATGCCATATTCAGGGTGCTTTCCAGCTGCAGCTCAACTCAAAACTGCCATGCTGTGGGTAGGCTGCCCTCCTGAAGCTCAACAAAATGCTGCCATGCCATGTGCAGGGTGCCCTCCATCCAGCTACATCTCAGCCCCATGATGCTGTTACAGTGTGCTTTAAATAGTAGTAGCTATCTAGTACAAAGACTACTTTGGTCTCTTGTGTGTGTGATAAAAGCAGAGATGAGACAAACGTCCCATTTCTTCTGCAAAGGCTCAAGATAGAAAGGGATAAAAAAAAATTTGTATAAAAATATAACTGCAGATTTCCCCTTCTTAGAAGGACCTCCCACTGACTATATCATTGTCCGTCTCATGTAGGATATTGGATTCAGGATCTATAGCAGTGAGCTGTGTTAGTATTGAATCTCATTTGATGTAATAAACCTTCCTTCTCCCTTACCCGCTTGGTCTTTCCAGTCCTTTTCATATGGTTGTAGCCCCCCCATAGTTCTGACCATAGAAGGATGCATAATTCACTGCCCTCTCTGTGGCAACATGGGGACCTACATGTGCTATAGGAAATGCAGATGTTTGTTTTGCAAATACAGCTCCTTCTTCCCCCCCATTATGCACGTATGTCGTATGGCCCATTTTATATGTTTGCTATTTGCTTGCTGTTGTTCTCCATAGGTGGACCCATTTACAGTGAACTTTTTCATCAATAAATATTTCTATTGAGCAGACTTAAGATCTGGAATTATTTCAGGGTTTTTTTTAGTGTACGAAATACAGGTTTGGAAATAAGCTCTCTCAAAATGGGAGAGAAGAAAACGGGGGAAAGGATTTAATCTGTAGTGGAAAAGTGCATCATGAATGGTTGTCAGTGGACATTTTCAAGGCTGTAGGAAAAGAAGGACGTTAAAGCAGAGAGTAGAGTTTCAAATCTTGCAGAATTAACTGTGTAGCAAAATCAGTGCTTCAGGAAGAGGGAGCTTTCAGAACCTGTCTTTAATTTTCACATGGGAGCTTTTCTTGCAGGATGCGATGAGGGCTGGCGTGTCTCTTGGAATGTATACGGATAGCAAACTCGGTGTCTATGGGCTCCAATTTCCCCAAAAGAATTTAAATAAACCTTTCTCAAGCCAATCCGAGCTAACAGTACAGTAAGAAAATGTGCTCTGTGTCTATATGGAGCTTGGAAAAAATGGAATTTTTCTCTGATGTGTCAGGCAAAGCTGGCTTCAGTGAGTGTGCAGATGTGAGATTTTGCTTCAAGAACTGGAAAAGACTGAGGCTTGACTGCAGGCAGTAGGCAAACCAGCAACCCTTTTCAGTTTGTTTTAAGCATATGATGTGTGTAGGTCTGAAGGATATTAAGTTGATAAGAATTTTATGGCAATGGGGTGCCTGGTGAGTTCTGGGTTCTAGCTGCAGAAAGAGCTGTATTGTGAATGCAACTCCCAGTTTTACAGCAGAGGCTCCATGAGATCAAGCCAAAAGGAATGTCCTCACCAGAAGCCAATTAAAGCCTGTTGTAACGAGGAGATCCAAAGATATTATATTAATCTGTAAAGTATGGTAACTAATGGAGCAACTTGAAGATAATATGCCGTGGCCATGGGAATTAGGGTAGCCAAATCCTCTACATCAATGCCATCAATATACACCAAGAGAGGTTCTAAAATTCACCTGCCTCTGCTGTAGGTTACCGACTCAGAGGAAGCAATGAAAACTTGGATCCCAGTAATTTCCAGCACAGTTTTTCAGACCATTGAAGTACTATTATTACTACTCGAGGAGATTTGTGGACAAAAGCACCAAATCCCATCCCCAAACACAGTAATTGTATTTTGAGTGCCTCCTTCAGTCTCTTATCAATCCCTTTGCCTTCATAAGGGGTGTGCATTTCTTGATCCTGAAAGATGCAGTGTCTCCTAAAGCACTGCCCAGCTGTGCCAGGCAGTGGGAAAGGTGAGAACTGTTGTTTTGAATTGTAAAATCACCCTATTCATAATGCATGAAAGGACCTGTGCCACCGCACAGTGTTTCAGTCCTCCTGCAGCTCTGGAAAATTGGACAACTTCATAGTCTTTTATGAAAATATAATGTATCTTTGCTGCCTTTTGAGTAGTAAATTATGAATTTGAAAGTGACAAATATTAGCAAGCTGCCTTTATTGCTAACAAAACCAAAAGAGAAAAGGAGTCTGCAGAGCCTTAAGCAGAATGTTTAATAACTTTTGTGATTACTGTTTCCCAGAGGTGATGTGTATAATATGTACTTTTCCTCTTTCATTTTATCAAAACACTTATGCTGGAGACCACTGTTGTGTCTCTGCATTCCTGAACTTCTTTGTCAATTAGGGGTTATAGAGGTTTGAGCAAGCACAGTAAAAGCAAAGCTGTGAAGGCTTCAGCATCCTTTAAAAGAGAGTTGCACTACTTCAGCTTGGCCCAAAATTATGTAAATAAGCAGTGAGGTGCTGAAAGTCTGCAGTAGCAGCTGTGACAGAAACATTTTGCAGATGGATGGTGAATAATAGTAGATCATGCCAAAACAGACTCCATCTTCGGGGTATTCAGGTAGAAGAAAATTCATTTTCGCTGATGGCTTTGGTATCTTGACATAGAGACATTCATAGGATTTTATATACAAATTGATTGTTGAATAAAATTTCAAGAGATAGCATTCTTAACTTCAAGTATAAAAGCAATATTTTTGGACTTAGCACACAGAGTGCAGTTGTAGTTGATGTGAAGGAAGAACAGAGGATGGGCAGCAGCATGTGTGCTCCTGGGACAAGCACTCAAGGAGCTCGCCAAGGCTGTGGTTCTCAAGTCAGTGATAACAGGATGAGGTTGCAAGATACATTTAGGATGATATCATGCAAACAAGGAACATTTCTTTTGAATGAAAACACCAGAGCTGGAGTGAAAGCTGAGTTCCCACTGAACTAAGGAATGGGTCCCACAGCTTCTAGACTGAATTACATCTATTTCTTTGCATCTGTTTTTGTAAATGCAGAAAGAACTGCTCAGAATGGTTTAACATCAAGGAACCAATGCTGCAGACTGTTATCCATGCTTGGATGAATGCTGGTCAAGGATGCGGATCAAATCACCAGCAACCATCTACTCTGCAAGGCCAAAGCCAACCATAAAGAACAGCTGCGCTATGGAGAAAAGGAGGAGTTTTCATCCTTTCATCAAGCTATCGGTTACAGAACACAAATGCAATTAAAGTAAGTATTAAAAGAGTGATCCTAACTTTTGGCATTGGTAAATAGCTCAGCTAAAGCAGTGCACATTTGCTGTTATTACGTAGGTTTGCCACGAGGTGGGTTCTAGACAGCATCTGGATCCAAAACTGGTTGGTTCCTTGTAACAAAGCTCAAGCTACAGTCAGACAAACGTATTGAAACCTAGTATGAGCTTTGCTGCCTGCAGTTTGGGGTGGGCTGTCTCCAGCTTCACTTCTCTTTAATATATGGAAAAGTATTCAAACTCTGAGTGTTGCTTTGAGGGTAATCTTCACCATTCCTAAAGACATCTCAAGTGCATTGAAGCACCTACACTTCCTGGTCTCCAGCTTGCTCCCTCTTTACTCTCATCCTGGCTTCTCTCCAGTCATGGCTTTGTACTGCACTTCATAGCCCCTCCGAGTGAGAAAATGTATTCTAGCTTCCATCCTAAATCTGACTTCATCACCCTTTTTTTCCCCCTAAACTTCAGTTTTTTTCTGTTTTGGTTCTTGGGTTCCCTTAAACATATAGGAAGATAAGTGGAACATGTTGTCAGTCTAAATGTTTTCTGCTCTTGGGTAGTAAGGTGATACAGTTTTGCCCACTGACAACTTTTCTTATTGGTAACCTCATAGTTTGTGTAATCAGAAAGCATAGTATTAGCTTCACAGACTGAAAGCAGAGAACAGATGCCTGAGAAAGGGAGGTGGAAAGTCACTTGAACTGTTTTTATTACCGGCTGTAGAAAGCCCAGGAAGGTTCCAAATTTGGAGATGGGAAGTAAGACATGATGCTATTTTTATTTGCCTGCTGTCCTGAGAATAGAACAACCAGTGGAATGATGCCCCAAAGTCATTTCTGGTACAGATGTACTTATGTTGTTAAGATCTACTAAAAGCCTGGATTTTCAGTGCTTAAATTCAATTGAAAATATGCCTAGGGACTCAAACTGCACAGACTTGCTGAGAAGTTTGTTTTGAGGGAACTTCTTCGTGGGATGCTCTCTCATGGAGCAACCCCCAAAATATCTCATAATTTTAGGGCAAGGAATTGCTCTAAGTCATCACAGAAGTTCTTCGGCAGCACAGTTTGGTGCTGGTGATAAAATACACGTAGCTTTTTCATCTTGAAATATTTGGTATTTTAAAAAAGAAGACAGTGTTATTTACTTCCCCCTTTGTCCCCCCCAATGGATGGTGTTGCTTATGTGCTGTTGGCAGATGGGATGTGGATCATTTTAATTAGATTTTATTGGACTGTTATACGGCCCATAATTGTGATCATTACTCATTTTCACTGTGGTTCAGACAGATCCTCTATTTAGACATGATGATATTTTGATGAGACAAGCCCCATGTAACTTGTTATGTTCGGGGCCAGTAGCCAAAGCAGTGGAATTGGGTGTTTTCACACCATAAAAATTAGAGTAGATTAATAAAGGACATAATGGTCAATTTGTGTTTCTAATTGTGCTCAGACTGCGTATGCTATGAGCAGAGTGTCTCCTTGGGCTGCTGGGTTCTGCTGCAGGCTTTTGCAGCCAAAGGAAGGGAGATGTGGCAAGGGGACAGGGGTTAGAAGCAAGGTCTGAGCTGCGAATGGATCCATGATCCAACAGATGCTTTTGTGAGGCTGTGTCCTTTTCTCAGATAGGACTGTCTGCTTACCTCCACCCCATGGTCTCCTTATTGCTTGGTGATCAGAATCAGCTTTCATCTCCTGGCTATCCAGAAGCACAACTGGCATTTTGGATGTAATACTTCTGGAGTATGGAGCTGCCTCTCCTTTTGTGCCCTAAGGAACGCTGGTCATACATTGGCAGGGATCATGGTTCAAGGATGTTGCCAGAAATACTTGGAAGAAAGATGTAGGTTTTGACATCTTCTGACCTCAACTACACTGTGTTTGCAGATGTTTGTGTTGGAGAGTTGAAAGTATTGGGGACTGTGGGCTTTGGGGTGCAATATTAGCAGCTGCTGATGCACAGATGTTAACTGAACTGCAAATATCTCCATCCCAGTAACAAAATGGTGAATATAGTTCAGTAAAGCAATCAGCCACCTCCCTCCAGCTGCCTGGTTTGTGTGTAGAGCCTTTCTCTACTTTTACTTTATCTGTCTCCTCCTCCTTTTAAACAGGGGATGAAACAAAGCAGAATATTCCAACAAATGGATACAGCTGACTTAAAGATCACTTTATTAGCCATTATGCTCTTGTTTATGGTCACTGATTGTCTTACGCTTGAAAAATAAGTAGTGCTCCAAATAAAATGCTTCCTGTGAAGAGTCAGTTAGAAACTCAGTCGCTTCGTTCTGCCTAGTGGTAAATATTCTAATTTATTAATAAAATGCCTTTTTTTTCCTTCTTGGAATTGGATGAGCTCACCCTAGAACACTGTTTTTCTCTTTCGTTTAGTTCTAATAGACTCCAAATCAGTGTTACTGCATAGGATGAGAGAACCTTTCCTAACAAGAGAATAATAGTCACTAAATTCTGGTGTGAATTTTCACAGAATGAAAGCGTACTAAAATGGATGAAACATCATGTTTCATTTTCTCATGCTGATTTTTCAAGTGAATAATTGTGAGCCATGATTAATGTCACCCCAGAAATCTGGCATGCTTATTTGTGAACATATTAATGAGTCTAGTTTTATTATTATTCAACCAACTCTAATGCCTCAGTGTGAGCCTTACATTTCCCAGTGTTTCTATCCTTATCCTTACAGAACTTTTTTTCTTCTCATTGGTTTTGCAATCCAGATTTTAAAGGCAGTAACTTTTGGCTTTTCAGGACGTTTAACAGTCCCCTTTGTGCTGATGGTGCTATGGCAGAAACTGCTTTCCTTGTGCCATTTAATCTTAATGTAGATATGTGGGATAGGCAAAATAATTACACTAAGAGCGCTGGATGAATCTTTTATTTGGTTCTTAAATGCTCGGATAAAGAACATTACTCATTAAAACTGAATCTGTTGGGTGGAAAATTCATGCACATTTTCGCTGCAAACCAACCAGGAAGCCTTTCCGAGTTGAATGTTTTAGGGAGTGAAACATGCATTGGTTTTGCCCTTTGGTGTGTATACAGTTTGAATAGACAGTGATGTTTTTGTTCTCTTATCTCAAATACATGTTGGGAATCGGAAAGGTAGAGCAAAGGGGAACAAAGGTGATGTAAAAATACAAAATAATTAGTCACACTCTATGGAGATGCGAACTTTGGATTCTTCAGCTTGGAAAAGGAATCTCTGCTGTGATAGAAGTGAATAAAAGCCTGAGCTGCCAGGAGGAAACATGTAGGGAGAACCTGATCATTGCGTTTCTCACAAGAGAAAATGAAAGATATCATAATGATTTATCAGGTTGCAAATTTAATATAAACAAAAGATGATACTTTTTCATATGACATATGGTTACATTAAGGAGCTGTTTGCCATGCAGTAATGGGAGATGGAAGTTTGCCTGGGTTCCGGTATCCTGATACATGGGAATAATGTTATCACTAGATACTGAATATGTTGTTACGTATCTTGCTAAGGCTGCTTGACTTGCTCCTACTTTTTGTTTTTCCCAGGCTGGCTGCTCGTTGGAGGAAGGTCACAGAATCAGATGGGCTTTTAGCTGCCCCATTTCTGTCATTAATTGTAATGATTTCAGGAGGGATGTGAAAAGGATTCCCCAAGGCCTGACATCTCATTGATTTCCCCATCAGTGTACCAAAGGGTCCAAGAAGCAGTTATCTTGGAGGTTAACACCTTCAGGACTGCACTTCCTGCCATCTGGATGAGTTTGTTCCAGCAAAGCCCCGCTGAGATCTTTGAGAAATACTTGCATGCAAGTTGCTGCAAAATCTGAGTTCATTTCTGCATTGCCAAGGATGAAAAGGGGAGCATGTCTCAGAATGGCAGAGAGGAAGGTAAGGAAGAGGGGACTGTCAGCAGCAAGAAAAGTCCTGCTTTACCTACCGAGAACAAATCGGACTAGGAAATATCTGGCAGAGTTCACAATAATTCAGACATTGTCCCAGACCTTAATTGCTGGCACAGGCAACCGTGTCCCTGGTAGGAGGGAGGTGGATCATGTCTGTGTGCTCCATCTGCTGCCTGCAGAGACGGGAACATTCCAGGCCAGGTGTTGCTGAGCATTGCTCTTGTCTAGCAGCAAGATAAGTTTAATTAAAGGGCTAATTATTCCCATTCTGGAACGGACCTATTCGTTGTACTTCGTTCAAGGCTTGCATTAATTAACCACGAAAGGCATCTTCCATTCCTTTTCCTTTCTTTCTTTTCCCTGGTAGCAGTTTTTATCTTAATCATGGAGCCAGGAGAACCATCACTAGGATGGATAAGGATATACACACAGTGTCGGTAACCTGAATATAATCTCTGAATATTCCATGACTCTGTAATGTCTGTCATGCTGGGATTGAGCCCTGGTGCTGATGAACTGCCTGGGGCACTGTGTTGCAAATGCATTCTTTCACAAGCTAAAGCAAAGCAGAGAAAACCATATAATGAATTCCAGTCATGTAACATTATGGACTAAGCAGAAGTGCTACTCCTTTACTAGGATAGTTGTAAGAAGACATTTTTGAAACCACATAGCTCAAATGATAGCAGCCACCAGCCAAAACCCCAAAATATTTCTGCATATGAAACAGGCGCATGTGGAATACATGGAAAAGCTACGGACTGGTTTATAAACTATATTTGTAGAAAGACCATGAAATTGGAAAGTGATAGCATTGCAAAATATACTGCGAATATAGTTTTGTCAGAAAAACTAGAGGGAGGATTTGGATCTGAGTGTTGATCAGAAGAGCCACAGTGTGGGCAATTCTGCACAGCAATCTCTTCTCATATTTAATGCCATGGAAGGGAACAAGGGACATTCAGTGTCCTTTGTGAACAGACAGGATCTGCTCATTGACTCCGCTGTTTGTCCTTTTCCCCTTACACAAGAGGAAAACTTGCAAGTACCCAAATTTTTTGCTAACTACTGAGGACAAAAGGGGATAAAAATAATCTGCAATCTCTTGAAACCTATGCAAGCTATCTAGGATATACAGCACTGTGACAGGGCATAACTAAGCTCTGAGATCTCCTATCTAAGTTTTCAATGTAAATACGTCTAACATGCATCCCATAAGTACAATTGAAGGCTGGAGAGAGATAAAACCCCAAACCACAATTAAACATTTTTGCACCACGGGAAGACTGAAAGATGTAAAATGGTGGCAGTGGGGCTCAGACTTGGCAGTATTTATGTGAGGAGACATTGATTTGTTTCAGCTTGTGTTTTGAAAATACGGTGTTTCAGCAGAGGTTTATTGTTGATGCATTTGTTGTGAAACCAAAGAAAACGTACATGAAGTTCTTGTCAAAACCATCATGGGAAGGAAAAGGGCAGCCAAAAGTGGAGGAATGGGCGTTCAGGGGCTTGTCAGAGAAGTCAGATGTATTTGAATGTATGGGTCCGAGATAATCCACCCAAAGGTGAATTTCAGACCCGTGGGTTTGAAGGAACAAGGTGAGAATCTGAAAAATCAGCATGGGTTTATTAAGGGCAAATCATGCTTGAGCAGCACAGCTGCCTTTGGTTAAGAAATAACTGAATGGGTATAGCACAGGACAAAGCGGCCCATCTTATTTATGGAACTAAAACCATAGCCTAGTGCTGGCAACAGTATGGAGCAGCAGGTGGGATCAGAGGGCCCTTCCAACCATCATTTCCTAGATTTTTTGGGTTGCTGAGCTGAAGCAAACGAGGAGCTGTGAAAACATTTGTATGACTTGGTATGGTACTCAGCTATTCAGTGCCATGAGGAGCTATTAGTTTTGGGAAGAGTTCTAGTATATACATTTCTGTAAGAAGAGAGGTTTGTTCCAAACATTCATAGGAAAAACCAACCTTCTTTAATAGAATGCGGTCAGAGAAAGAGTTTATAATCAGGAAAGAAACCTGGCCTGTCATGGGTCAGCAAGGACCAAAAGCTAGGAACCCAGATTATTTATATTACCAGTGTCTTAAAATAATTTAAACTTCAGTCAGTTTTCAAAGCTTCCAAAAACATTAATCCACAACAATGTAGAACTCAGAGATCTCCAGCTTTCATTTCCACAGCCTGTGCCACTCAGGCTGAGCTGGGTGCAGAGAGGCCAGGGTGTGAGCAGGATGGATAAATGCTGCCCTTATCCACGCATCAGATCCTGCATGTAGAAATCCTTTGTATTCGTTATTCATGAATGCAATATGGCATGAGGATCCATGATCTTTATGGACAATGAATTCTGAACTCCCTGGGAGAGGAGAATATTTGCCTGTAGAAACCCGAGTCCAAGAACTGAACGTGCCCAGCTGGGGAAAGCACACACAGAAATAGTCTCTTGTTTCTGGCTGCAGCTCATACAGGCAGATCGCTTATTTACCTCATCTAAATATTTGACCTTTATGCTTTTTGGAAATTGTATTTTTTTTTCTTTTTCTTCTTAATTATGTGGAAGGAGCACCTCCTTTCAGTGCCCTGATGGACTTCTCTATAAATAGCCCCTCACATCCCAGAACTTCACAATGAAACCTGCAGCAAAGTCAGCATCCTGAGGACTTTTTAAGCCTGAGATGGGAACCACGTGGAGTTTAATCATTAATCACCAGCCTTTAATTAACAGCTCTGGGCTTTGAACAAAAGGTGCTTGCTGCAAGGCTGCTGAGGGGCCCTGAGCTCTTCTGTGCGCTTTCATTTGAGGGACCCAGTGGCATTCCTAAAGGGGGCTGTTGGAGTAACCTTCTCCTTGTGGGAAGGGGTCACGCTTCCCAAGAAGAGCAGATGTTTGTGGCCCAATCTCCATTTTCACAACTGCCCTGCTGGCAGGCTGGAGCTCTGAGATGGCTCAGTGCAGGGATGCTACCAGTTCCCTAAGCCCTACTTTGCTCTGGAAAGGACTTGAGCATCTCCAGAGCCTTGTTGCCTCCATCAGGTGAGGTGGGCTTTAACCAAAGGAAAGAGGAAAGTTGCTCCAGGCTTGGAAAATTTTATAGGGGAGTGTTCAAAATTGAGCACTTGGGAGAGAAAGAAAACATTGCTATAAAAGTTGACTCAGCCAATATTTTCTACATTCTTGCTGCTGTGATTGAAGATATTTGTTTTTAATATAGGTTTCTCCCATTTGTAGTCTGGCTTTCCTGTAGTAAAAACTAAAGGGCAGATCCTCAGCTGATATAAATTGGCTCCACTGAAGTTAATGGAGCCATGCTGGTTTGTACCAGCTGAGGGATCTTGCTTGTGCTGCAGTGCTCCATACCCCCATTATCCTGCCATGATTACGATACTAATTCAGTAAAATGGCTTCACAGTGTAATAAAACCAACCCAGAGCATGGAAGATGAAAGGACTCCCTTCTCCATTTGACCTGGTATTTTTCAACAGAATGTTTTCCCTTATTTTCTCTTTTGTTAGGAAATGCTCTAAACTTTTTTTCTTGCTTTCTTGCTTTTTGGCTTCAGCACGAAGGCTGTGTGTGTGCAGAAAGCATGTGGCACATGCAGTGGTGTGATGGGTCAGGGCACAGTGAGCCTCGTGCAAGGGAACGAATTGGTTCTTCAAAGGGCAGGGCTGATCCTGCAGAGCAGCTAAAGCCCTGAGCTAACCTTGACTCCTGAAAAATGGGAGTTATCATACTCCAGGGCAGAGCATTGATCATTTTACTCATTCTCTGCCCTGTGTAGTTTTTCTTGATCTGCCTGTGGTGGAAGACGCAGCCCAAGAAGCTCAATAAAGCTGCATCCACTTCTGTCACAGGGGAAAAAGACATGTTGGTGGCTTTCCTCCTTGTGATCAGCTCTTCAGCCATAGCAGAAAGGTGAGCAGTGGGGAGCAGGACGAGCTGTGCTATCTGGTTGCTTGGAGCTGTTGAAAACCGAAGGGAATAAAGAGACACAGAGATCTGAATAAAGGCAGACAGATGCATGGCTGGATCCCTAGGATGAAATGTTTTGTTTGCCACAGCGCAGCTGAACTGCACAGAGGTTTTGTTCTGAACCAGGAGGGAGTTTCACAGGGATGTTGCTAAATGGAGGCAGTAAATTTAACTTTAAAGGGCCGTGAATGGAGGCTTTTGGCTAAAAGCTGAAGTGCTGTTACTTTTTACTGGGCCTGTTTAACTCCACTTGGAACAGGACAGTGTGTTTGACTTATAAGGCTCCTGGAAGGCTTGGCCTGTGGGTCCTGCTCCTGGCAGAGTAGCAACGAGCCATAAAGGTGAGTGTGTGCCAGCCTGGCCCTTCTGTGCTAAAGGAAATACAAACAGATCTCACCTGTGGCTTAGGGAGAGCTGTGGGTGTAAGTGCTGGGAGCAGGGCTGTGCCATGGCAGCACAGTTTTAACTGTCTGAATAGCTAAAGGGTTCGAAGGCAGTCAAAATGTCCAATGTCCAGAATTGGCAGGTTTGCTTGAATCCTGCTCCCAGACCTGTGCTAATCCTCTAATATCATCGTAGTAATCCTGATTCAAAGAAGGGTTTTCTTACCAGCTCATCATTTCAAAACAGTCTGAGCCTTCTTGTAGTATTATCCAATTTAAAACTGTTTAAACCTTCTGCTTCTTTTAGGGAAAAACATGCGTTTTGCACCAAAGTCTGCTCAGAAGCAGCAAAACCTCTCATGCTCATATCTACTAGTGTCTCGTTGCAAGCAATTTTAAAACATGCCCCGTGTTTGGATTGTGTTTGAGACTCGGTTATTTGTTGTGGGTTTAGCAGACTGCAATCACCCACTTAAGGTGGAACTTGGCCACCTTCATTCCTTTCCTCCCAATGCTAAGGAAGCATCCAAAATTCTTGTATTTGGCACAGGTTGGCAGTGGATGCTGTCCCAGACTGAGAGGACCATTCCTCATGTTGTGCGGTTGTGGTCTGAGTGTCTTGGCAGTGGGAAGCTCTGTTTACCAAGAAAGATGGACCCAAGCTGCCTGGCTGAGGGGACAGGAGCATGCACACAGGCCTTACCTGTGGGGTAAGTGCCTTTTCTTGCATTAATTGGAGAAAAGAATTAATGATCTGGAAAGCTCTGCAGAACACAGGTGTCTGTGTCCTTAACCAAGCATTGGTGGCCAAGTGATGGCTGTGCAGAGCCCAGGGAGCCTCTGTGCCCCCAGTGATTGAGCACTGTTCCTGAGAAGGGGAGGCAGAGCTGGAGCAGTGGGTGCGGGCAGCCATCACTAGACCTAATCAGGCAAGGAAAAGCTTTGGAGCATATGGACCCCAATGTGTGGTCCAAGTACAACAGCTTGGTGAGTGTCCTGCAGGGAGACTTTTACTAGCGCTGCAACAATAATTCATCACTGCCTGAAGGCTTGATGGGTCTGGTACTCCTTGTCTTAATTGACCTCGGCTGGAGACCTGCGTTTCAGTCCAGCTTAGTCACAAAGGACTTGGTCTGTACCTGGGCCTTAAAGAGGATATTTATCAGAAAAATCATATGATTAATGGAACTGAGTGATGTTCGCTTGAGAGTGGATGGGAATTGAATTAACAGAGTAGGGATTTTGGCAGGTGTGAAGTGCTGAGACTGATGATGTCTGGGAGACAGAGCACCCCAAGCCCCACTGTTGTGCAGCCATAGGCTGGGAGCTCAGGGTGGGGGGCTGAGAGAAACACAGTGCCAGAGTCTGGGCTTGTATGTGGGTAACACATGGTGTGCAGCTTGTTAAGCCCTCACACCACAGTGCCCAAATTGCCATTGCTGCCAGCCCTCTCAGAAAGGGCAAGGATAAAAAGGAAGCTGATACCCCCAAGTAAATGGTGACGGAGGGGGAAGAACAAGTGAAGAAATAATCAGAAAACTCCCAAAGCTTACTTTCTTGCCTGCTTCTTTTTCCCCACTCTTCTTTCTTTTTCCCTCCATGTCAACACCAAACAAGACAGGACTAAAATTAATGGGGAAAGCAGCAATTAGCAAATTAGGTTAGCGGTGTGTTGCAGTGTGCCATGGCTGCCAGGTGTGAGGGGCTCTGGCAGTATATTTATTAATGGCTGTCAGAAAAGTGACACTTTGATAAATGAAGCTGGGTAATCGGCACCCTCCGACAGCGAGCACTGAGAGGCCTCAACATGCTAAACTGCAAAATCAAACCTTTTTTAACCCCCATACAAAAATACAACAACAGAAATCGCTGCAAGAGGAGTGTGTTTTTCCATTAGGGGCTGGAATTCATGTTCTCCCCTAAATACCTCCTTTCTGTAACTTGCTGGGAGGAGTTGTCAGCATGGAAGGTTTTCCCTTTCCTTCAAATATGGGCCTCAAGAGTTTATAAATGCAGGCAGCTTAAAAGTATGTTTTGTTTTGGGTATATATGGCAACCCTATTAAAGGCAAGGGTCCTGTGCTCGTGCTTTTTGGCCTTTGCCCTTTAAACATGATGGTATCAGTAATCTACAGACTGAGATGGTGTGTTAGGTATCGTTTTCTCTTGACTGGTGGTCAGCACTTCTCCTCATTAGTGCCACTGATGTGTGATGTCCAGGAGCCCACGCTGCCTACAGGAAGAGAGAAAATGCAACAATATGTAAGGTTAAATGTGTCTGATGAAACTTCACCTGCAGCACTGTTGCATACTGAAGTTTCCACTCTTGATAATTTCAGCTGTACTGAAGTTTCCACTCTTGATAACCTCAGCTGTGGGCATCTCCCTTCTGATGAATGTGTGTGTGCTGTGGGACATCAGCTGCCATGCTCCCAAGTGAGCATGGCTATATGGTATAATGGCAGGGTGCATTGCTGGTCACTTGGTGAATGGGAATTCAGAATTACTGGCCAACAAGATGTGAGTTTAGAAGTTCTCTTCAGGAAAAAAAGACCACAACAGAACTGTACTGAAGTTGTTGAGGAGATCAGCCCAGCTGCTGGGATAGCATCTGGATTAAAGATTGCTCTGCAAAATGCTGCACTATGTGAAATATTTCTTCCAAGTTTTCAGGCTTTGCATTGCACGCCGGAGGTAAGTTCTGTGCACTGCTTTGATAGCTCAGCACGGGGTTGCTCGAATCCCCCAATTCCATAGAGAAATTGAATACCTTTCTACAAAATCTTGGTTCTGGGTTTGGCCAGCTAAAAGGACTGTGTAAGTTTTGATTAAAAACATGAGAATCAATGTAAGTCATATCCCAGGCATTCATCTGGTCTTCTAGTTTGAAATGAAGCTGAGTGATCTGTGTGGAGTTACTTGCCAGGATCCGTGGGCTTGTTAAGTTTGAATTGGCACTTGTAGCAGATCTGAAATTATTCTCTTATGCTTTAATAATTGTATTTAGTTTCCTAATTTGGCCGCTGAGTTTATCAGAAGATAATTGAACTTTTAAAAACATAATCTGATCGGGCTGTAGGAAATACTTTAAAATAAACTTCTTCTGAGACTTTGATCTGTTTTCACGCCCTCTCTCACGAAAGCAGCCTGTCTGCAGGGCTCCAACCTGCTGAGGTGCGTGTTCCTAAACCAGGCAGTTCTTGAGCAGAACCGGGTTGCTCCCTGTATGCAAAGGAAGCCAGCAGCTCCCTGCCAAGACAAACTCTGGCTGCATGGACTGCTCCTGGGTGCAGCCACCTGCCTGCATGCTCTGCCTGGGTGCAAAAATCCCCTTGTAAATGATTCCAGGGAGCAAGAGAAATGGCTCTCAAGTCACTTCAGTTTTTTGATACAACTAAAATTGTTACTTAAAGGTCAGAGTATTGTTTTCTTGTGCACTGAGAAGGGGATCAGTTGCCTTGCATGGAGCTGTGGGCTCAGTTCTCCTGGGCAGTTTGGGTTCCTTGCGAGCTGTGGTTTCAAGTGATGTGAGCTTTCCTGCCTTCTGCTGTTGGCTTCCGTCGAACAGGCATGTTTTCCCTTTTTGGTGAGACTTAACCCAATTCCTGAAGTTCTTATAAGCAGTTCCTGAGTTTTGGGGGTAATGGAGTGTGGTTCTCCAGTTTCAGTGATAGCATGTAGAAGTTTATGGGCCCACTGCAGGCCTGTAAACTCAGGTTTTCCAGGTCCTACATTAGCACATTAACTACTGGGCTGTTTTTCCTGCTCACCTACCTGACTTCCTTCCTGTTTTAAAAAGGATTTGCTGCTTTTCATGTTCTCCATTTTATGAATTTGCAAAGACTTCTGTCATTGTATAAGCATGCACCAAACAGTTTATTTTCACTTACTTCAGTGCTTATGGTTTATATTTACTTCCCATTGACTTGCTCAGGACTCAGCCCAGGGAAGACCTCTGACTTTCCTCTTGGTCTATGACATGGCTGGGAGGCTCCCAGCCCAGCAAGCAATCACTGCACCAAAGCTCAAGGAGTAAGCAAATATAAATGATTGTCCAGGCTGAGCTTGTCTTGGTTTTTAAAGGGGAAACACTGCTTGAAGTTCCCTCTGTGAGTGCCAGGAGGGTGAAATCACCCACTGCTCACTGTGGCTCTGCTGCACAAATGGTCTCTAGGCACCTGCAGTGCTGCCCCTCACAGCTCTGTCCATCCCCTCCATATAGACACGAAGGTTTGTCCATGACTTGTTCCACCTGCACAAGCTATTTTCTGATTCCTTGTCACTGTCAGCTCAGTAGCACTGTCATTTTCCAGATACGTGGTGTGTAATTAATGAGAATGTCGTTTCCAGATTGTTTCAAAAACTAGATTGAGCATCTGAGAAATTATTTCACTCAGTGCCTTAAGATAGCTCGTTCATTCAGAAAGCTATCTTGGCTGCTTGATTTGAGGGGAGTTGTGGAGGGAAGCAGCTGTGCTTATATTATTAAGGACTGCCAGCCTTGAACTCTTCGTGCAGATGCAAAGCATGGGTTCACGTGCTGCCAACCAGGCAGCTGGGTGACAGGGCAGGGGAGGGATGTGCCCAAATTGCATCAGCCCTGGCCATGACAGCCTCACGTCTGTGTGCTGTGAGGATGGTCTCCTTGTGGTGGTCTCTGGGGGCAGCAGTTGCATGCTGCAGGGCTGGAGGGATAGGAGGACACATTGTAAGTTGGTTTTGTCCACTCGCTACCCCTGGGGGCTCACCAGGCTGGGCAGAGATGTTGGCCGGGATATAAGTATTTTATTAGATCTATTATTTCTTTCATGGGGGCAATAAGTCTGCTTTATGTGAGACCTCGAGTGACTCTGTATTGAGCACAGAGATTGGTTTTAGCCACCTTTGCTCCCCAGGACATTGCTGTCCAAAGCACTGGAAGACTGTGCCCAGGTGCAGGCTCCAGTGATGCATGGCATATAGCCATGGCAAGGGCATCTCCCTTGGGTTCTTACTAAAAGCTGTGTTTGGGGCTCATTTAGGGTTATTCTCTGCCATTTTTCTCCTGAGCAAACATCTCCAACTGTCTCCACTGAGGCTTATATTGCTCTATACTTTAATTTTATTTTGCTGTTTGTAAAATGAGGGGTGAAGGGAAGGACTTTGTCAGCAAATGCTTCTTTGCCTCCTTCCTGCCTCAGTGGGTTAAAGCAGCATTCCCCCAGCTGATAATGCCTTCAGGCATTCCAGCAATGCTTTGCTATGAGCTCTGCAATGCCCCTCATGTCCTACAGGCTGGCCAAGGCTTTGCCTCCGTGTGCTGGGGTGGGTTTGTGTTTCTACGTTTTATATGTTTAATTTTTATATATTTGAAAGTAATTATTGGAAAACAATGAAGTGGTTGCTTTCATCAATTTTCTGTGGTTATTTTATTCCCAATAATCTTCAGGTGCCTCTTGAATGGGTGAGATTTGCACAGAGCTAAGCGTGTGCATGTGTCCGTGTCTTCTGTGATATACGGAGCTCTGGTGCTGCAGCTGCCATTAGTGTTAATGGGCTAAAAACCCCCCACATCAAGCTGAGAATACACTCCTGCTAATTGTGTACCAGCAGTCCCCTGAGACCTCTGTGAGAATGATGCATCCGAGGATAGGCGCTTCCAATGGTAGGTTGCTTTGGGATAAATAAATGAGGGGCTAAAGTTAGACGCTGGGTCAGTGCCAGCATTATAACACAGGGAAATCGGCTAACGGCCATGCCAGCCTTTATCCTCTTGGTCCTGGCCTGGTCCACTGCTGCACGGTACCATCTTCTGAGCCATACATCACTACTCAGCCTCACCTTGATGTATGATGCCCATAGATCCTTATAGCGGGAGTGCACTCTGATGTATTGCGCCAATACATCATGGACAGGGATCGCCCAGGTGATGTATTAGTGCCCTGAGAATGTATTACTCAAACGCTGGTATTGTTCAGGGATAAAGCCAAGCCAAGGAGTGGATTCGATTTAATTACGGCGCAGATGATAGTCCAGAGCCAGCAGCACTTTGATGCTGAGATGCTGGCACCCTGTGGAAATATGAGTTGCGACTCTGGTGCTGTTGAGTCACATCGCAGTGTGCCATGAGAGGAGGTGCCGTATTTTAAGGGAATGGTCATTTTTCAGAGAAATATAGGTGGACCATTTCAAGAACTCCATGGAGAGCAATGTGGCTGCGTGTAAGAACTCCTGAGCAGCAGAGGAGGGACGTGGTGGTGCAGGTGAGACACGGGGACCTTTCTGGAAGGCTCTGAATCCAACCTGCTTGCAAATATTTCTGTTGTTTTTGGCAGAATGACATGATGAGAAATTTGGAGAGATGATTCTGTAGTTTCCTTGGATTGTCTTATATAGATGCCATAAAAAAAAACACCTGGAGAAAAAACACTCAGGCCATTAAAAGCAGCCCTGATTATTAAGGGTGGGAAAACCACCTAATGATGCAGTCAAAAAAAGATGGAGAGCCAGGAGGAGCAAGATGGCAGCAGTATTTGGCTCATGTTCATCATTCTATATCTATAAATGAGTGCATTTTCTAACAAAGGTAAATATAGTTTTGCAGATGAGACGCTTTCAGCACAAACAGATGAAGTGACTTGTGCAAGGTCACATAGTGAGCTGGTGGCAGGGCCTGGAAGAGAATCCAACTGATCTGACTCAGTTCTCCTCTGACATCCCTAATTTTGGATGCAGAATGGAGAAGGCTTAGTCTGCCGCACAGGAACAGTGGATGCTCCCAAAAAAGTTAGTTCCTTGCAGAGCTCCTCAGTTGTCCTTCCCTGCCATAGCCATACCTGCAGGTAAAGCAGCACAAATAGTTTTCTGTTAGTTGGCTGCTTAAAATACAAGAGAGAGGCAGTATTACTCAGGAATTCATACTCCTTCTTGCAGCTCCTGAGCTTTCTGAATTTGGAGAAGAGCATGTGGTGATTCTGAGTGTGTTCACAGAATCACAGAATGGGCTGGGGTTGAAAAGGCCCAAAATGCTCATCTATTTTTAACCCCCCTGCTATGTGCAGGGTCGCCAAGCACCAGACCAGGCTGCCCAGAGCCACATCCAGCCTGGCCTTGATTGCCACAACCTCCTTGGGTTCCTTCAGGGCTCATCCTTATTGTGCTCCAGGACACACACCAATGTCCCTATCTATGTGTGACCTAGGAAGCTGTTGAGTCCTTCTCTGTTGTGTGGCCTCCTCCTGTGACTGGTTCATCACCACTTGTCAGCAGAGCCTGTGGTTCACAGTTATCCCTATCGCCCTGTGATAACCATAGTAAACATTTCTATAAATAGAATTTTCTCCTGTCCAAGTCATCTTGCTTACTCAGCTGTTTTATTTTTAATAGAAAGGCATGTTGATGCTAAGCAGATTTTTTTTTTCTTCTTCTTCAAATCCCTATTAAACATAAAAAGATGCTGTGTCTGAATAAAAAGAAAAGGTGCCCCTTAGATATTTTTAAAGCTTCCAAAAATAGTCTCAAGTCTGCGACAAAGATTATTGAGTGGGAATATTGCGGACAGTGGTTCTGCAATGGAGACAGTCATGGCTCCATGCGCTTTTGGCTGGGAGCTACAAGGAGGGAGACTCGTAGGACAAAGACCTCAAAAGGAATGAGTTTACTGAGGGGCTGCTCTTTAGATGGTGAAACCACAGCACTGCACAAGTAGTTCTGCTGGTGATCTCGTGTCTCTTTTCCCTTCTGGGTTTGCAACTGCACTTTGAGGCTGGCATCTCATAGCTGGAATTCAGTCTTTGCTGGAGACCTGCAGCCCCACTGCGAGAAGCACCGCTGTGCAGTACAGGGGTGACAAGGGAAGGCAGTGAGTTCTCTGTCTGGAATTTCTGAGTATAAAGGCAGAAGGAAAAGGGACTGCTGATTTTTGCCTTGTAAGCACAAATGATGTTTGACTTGAAAAAAAGTATAACTTGGGTTATTGTTTCTGCCGCTGCACCCTCCGGTCAGAGCACTGCCATATAAGCAGTTGGTTCAGAGCAAGAGGGGAGGCAGAAACTTGGAGGGGAAAGAAGCACATGGGAGTGGAGCTGTCCCAGCAGGGTTCCCAATGCTTTCTTTCTCTCCCATCGTGAAGGCTTTTGTTTCCTTACTTGTGGCAAATGCCAAATCTACCGCTTGTGCTTTAATGCCTGGTGAGAGGGGAGAGGTCTCCAGAGAAACCATGAAAATGGGGAAAGATAAACTGGTGATTATTGAAATGACAAAATATTGCATTGGTGAATGCTGAATGGCTTATATGGAGAAGAGAGCGTTGCAGAATGGAGGGAGCTCTTCTATTGTTTGCACTTAGGAAAAAAAAAAATAAAGGGATAGTAAATATTCGCCTGCATTGATCACACAGTGAGTAGTTTGCTGTGCCAAAGCAGCCTGCATCAGTGCTCAGGGTTAGTGCTTATTGCAGGTGAACTGCCCATGCAAATGGTGGGTAGTTTGGAGGAGCACAGGTAGTTTTCATCCTGTATGGGCAGACACGAAGGTTGGTTCTGGTGGGCTTTGTTGGCCCTCAAAGCAGAAAAGGAACAAAATGGGACTGAGCAGTGGATAAGGATTTGAGGCTCAGTTCTTATTTCTCCTGTAAATACCCTGTATCCCCTCAATAAAACTGATTTATGGCTTTTAGCCATGGTTCCTCACCTGTAAAATTGGGAAAAATACTTCCTTTGTGCCCCATTTATTTACATGGTCATCTCTCCCTATCTAACACCGCGCTTGGTGCAGCGGGGCCTCGTTCCTTTCTCAGCACTCCATGCGGAATTTATATTGCAGCGATCCTTGTAACTATCAGCAAAAGAAAATTACTGCAGACAGGCCTGAGGTGCCGGTGCTTCAGCTCTGCTCTGATAGTGCTGCTGGCTGTGGTTTGGTGGCTGTCCCCTGCCCGTGGCTCTCAGCGTGTACCCACAGCTGTCAGTGTGAATGACAGATTAACAAATGCACAGTGGCTTTGTTCCTCACTGTGCTGCCCCAGTGCCACGCTGGGTCTGCAGTGCAGAGGGATGCATGGCATTGTCTCACCCACTAACACTCTGTCTGGTAACTGGCAAAAGCAATGCTTTTCACCCATTGCAATGGGTGTGCTGTAGAAAATGAAGACCGTAGGGATGTGAGGGTCTCGTTTAATTTGTTTTATTTCTTAATCCAAGAGTAAGAGAATGCAAAACTTCCAAGCTGAAAGGCTTTGTGCTCTGCTTGCTCCAGGAGATATTAGTGAGGGATCAGCTGGGTTCACCAGACTCCACAAGGTACCTTTGTTTATGGATGAGGCCATGCAGTTGGGGATCAGAGGTTGTGCATAGCTGCTGTAGAGCACGCTGGGCTGCGAAAAGTCGGGCACCAGAGATTAATTTCTTGGTTTCTTAGAGCCAAGGTTTAATAGCAGACCTGGGGAGGACAGTGATTGAGCTCACAACCAGCAGAACCTATAGTTCAGGTCAAGTGAAAGGAAGGAGCTAAGGGACTCAGCATGCTGCTTGCAGGAGGAATTCTAATGGCTTCATGGTATGGGGTCTGCACAAGGCATACAGGAGCTAGTGCCCGGGCTGCACCATGAAGCCTGCACAGCCCCGACCCCCTGCTCACTGCCCTGCTCACAGCTGGGCATGGCAAGAATAAATCTGGAAGGGAACAAGAGAAAACAGAAAACGCTGGCAGTTTTTCAGTAGGGAGAATGGTGTGTTTGAGCTGCAGTGGAGAGGGACAACTTTTGGTTCTAACTTTTTGAGTTGCATACTTCAACAAACAGTGTAAATTTGGCAGGATGAAGGCTGGGTGACCTATTCTGGCTGGATCGAGGACTGATTCTGAAGCTGGGATTTAACTCAGCTCTGACATTTCATGCTGCTATTCCATTCCACTTCAGTTTCAAAGTTTTCAGACTTTTTTTTTTTAAAGATGTGCCCTTTATGTAACTCATTTAATTGTGTCTAACTACACGGTGATTTTTTTCCCCTCCCTACCTTCACAAATGCGATTGGATATACATGTACATCTTAACTTATAGCATATATTACAGTAGGGGCAAGAGAATCTGCCTTGAGCTTTCATATTTATCCTGAATAAGGCTGTACCAACTGGTTCTGCCGTAAATTCTCTACCTCAAAGTCTCCTGGTGTTCTGTTTTCTCAGGAAGGAAACAGGTTGCACTGAACGCAAACTGCGCGGCATGGATTTACTGGTTAGACACAGATGGGATTCCTCTATCAAAGTACTCTTGTGTTGTCTGCATTCATTACACTCACTAGAAAAGCTATTGACATGACAGCATTCTCCTGTTAGGTTTTTTTCTGCTCTTTTAGAAGTGCCTGTTGGGTTGCAGTGGCCTGAAAATGCAGTGACCAAGATTAGAGGTTTGGACCTTGAGAGCCACAGGAGAGGAGCTTTCAATGTCTCCTGTATTTGTTATGATCAATTCATAGTGACTTGAGTCTGCAAATGAAGACGTTCTTATGAAATGTTTTTGATTTTATGCATTTTGATTCTGGTATTAAGTAGTGTGAGAAAAGCAAATCAGTCTTTTTGTTTGGCTGCTGGTTTAACATCCAGTTCACATTAGCGGGATGCAAGGAATCTGGATGCTTGTTTGGAAGCCACTTATGAGATGTTCGATTTCCTTCTATGGAAGGAAATACTGGAGAAGACTTCTAATCTTATGATTCAAAGCATGAATCAGTCCCCAGATTGGATCTGTGCCTGCAGCAGTAAAAGGGGCAGATTGTCACAGGGTTGCTGCTTTGTTCTTCTCTGGAGCACCCTGTACAGCTGCTATCAAAGGCAGAAGAGCAGCATCAATGGAACCTGCTCTGCTCAATGCAAGCTCTGAGTCTGGTGATTTTCAGCAGCATGTCATCTTAAATATATATGTTTTTTCTTTTCTCTTTCTTTATTAGTTTCATGTTCCAGCTGACTTCCTCCAAGAGAGGAACATGCTTTCCCATCAGAACTACGTGAAACACCTGAGTTCATTGGGACTGGAAGAAAACTGTCTCAGAGACAAAGATACACAGCTTCCCTGGATTGCTGGCTACGTGCCTGATCTGAGGTCTGTGGTCATTTACTTTGCAATGGATTTTTCACTTTTCATTTGCCTTGTATAGGTATCACCAAATGGTTTATGCTTTCTGCTTTGCATTGTCTTTTTTGGGGGAAAAATTACACAACAGCTCTGCACACTCCTTGTGCTGATAATCCCTGATGTGGCTGAACTGAAACAACACCCAGCCTGTGCCACTTAGCTGCTGCTGGACAGGACAATGCAGTGATGGTGGTATTTGAGGGAATGATATTCTATCACAAAGGGAATTTGTTACAACCATAATTTTACCAACACAAACGCAGAGAACAGCACTGATCTTGAAAAGCCAGAGCCCTGCCTGTGAGTGAGCACAATCTGCAGATGGAGAGAAGCAACTTTCTGATTTCACTGCTAAACTTCCCCTCCTCAAACCAAAACAGTTTAATCAGTCAGATTCCTGTTTAATGAGTTGCACTGCTGCCTCTAACCAGGAACATATCTTAGATGATGGAAATAATGGTTTCAGTAAGACTTACTGTGATCTCATTACCCCATAGATGGCCTGTGTACATTCTTCCCCTGCCTCTACCACTCACCTTCACAAGCAGGACCCCAAGTTTGAGACTGAACCCCTCTGGCTGTGTGAGCTGCCACATGAAGGTGCTTTGCTGCACACTGTCCTCTAGTTGCTGCCATCGAGCAGTTGGTAAAGTCTGCAGCTTGCGGACAACTTTTCTTGCCAACCATGCATTACAGAGGGCTAATTGTAAAAGTGGTGCACCTGCTGGCTCCCTTGGTGGCTGGAGCCAACAGGAAAAAAAAAAAAAAAGTAATAGTAATTTATTAATGATCAAGTCACAAATAGTAATGAAAACAATAGGAGCATCTGAAGGAAGCACTGCCGGGGGCAGAGGTGCAGGTGCTCTGTGCCCTGAGCAGGCTTGTCGGCATTTTTATAAAGCCACTTTACAACCCTTATCAATTTCCTACTGCTTTCTGTGTACCCCCTGCCCCTTTGCAAATGTTTTGCCTGCACAACAGGCTCAGCATTTCTTGTTGTAGGTGATAAAATAGTTGTCACCCTGTGGAGGGAGAAAGGAGGAAAATAAAATAAAATAAAATAAAAATGTTAGGTCCAGGGAAACAAAGCAGAGGAAGCAAAGCATTTCGGAGCAAACAAATGAGTTCTAAGGGAGACGCTGAGTCGGCACAGGGAGAGCGATGATGGGAGCTGAGCTGAGGAATGGGGAAAGATTGGGGATAGCAAGAGCTGGAGGGCGAGGGTGGCTCTGCTGAAAGTGAGGCAGGGCTTTGTGCATGGCCCTGGGTTTCAAAGGAGACTGTATGTACAGCCAGCGCCATCCATGAGGAGTTTGGGATCTGAAAATCCCAGCCGTAGTCTGAATAACTGCACTGCATTGGCAAGGTGAGAATTTGTTTAAGTAAGGAGAACAGAAGGCATATGAGCAACACCAGTTCAGGTGACATCCCCATACCAGGTGTCTTAAGTAGACATGGTAGAGATTAAGTAGACATTAAGTAAAGATGGTCGTGCTGTATCTCAAAATACAGTTTCTATATCCATATCAGAATCCATGCTAGAGCTGATAGAAGGCAGATAGAGCAGACACCAACCAGCCCAGTGTTGTTCTTTGAGCCGTAGGTAGGGTCTGCAGTGCTCCTTAGGGGTACATCTGCTAATGTAATATAGCAGTTTAATTCAGCTTGCAACAAAATAAAGCTGAACTAAGTGGAAAACTCTAGAGCTGCGATGGCTTAATTGCTCATACATGAGCCTTTACTATGCAATTTGGAAACTTTAGGCCGTGGGAACTTGCTTCTGTGTTCTTGAGCCCATGAACTGCCTTAGTCTGTGGGTCTAACAACAATCAGCTCATAAAATGCTGTGAGTGCAGATTTCAGAGGTCAGCCTGAGTCCGTACCCAATCCATGTGGCTCCTGTGCCCTGCATTCGGCGCTCCAACGAGGTCAGTGAGCTGTCGAGCACACAGTCAGTGCTCTTTAAGCTACTGTGAATCTACCCCTGCTTTCTCTTTTCCCTTTTCTCATTCTCTCCTTGCTCTCACACACCCCCAAATCACAAACCCTCACACCAATGCCAGAAGCCTCTGAGGCTGTCGTAAGCCTGCATTTATCTGCATTAGGAACAAAGCTGCCATTTTTAAAGCTTTTATACTTTTTATTCTTAACTCCACAGGACCCAGGAATCTTTTCCTGAAGTTAATGTGAATTCAGGGGGTGCGTGTTTTAAGAACTGAGCTGGGTCCTGTAAAAGAGGTAAGAACCAGCAGTTGGCAATGCTAATTATTGCCCGGTGATTTGAGGGGACCTGCACAACGTGCTAACATGCCTATGATGACACGCAGCATGATACATGGGGAAAGGTGAAGGCAAGGCTCGTATATCCCCATAACACTGAAGGCATATTTCCCTCTCTAATAACTTACAAACAGTCACCATTTGCTGTCTGCAAAATTAAACTCTCATCTCCTCCAGCCTGCTGATCTGGTGCACAGATATAGGATTTTAAGCTTCTCTATTGAAAAATGTCCCTGCAAAGCTGTCCATCAGAACTCCCGCTGCTTTCCAGAGAGTATTATTAATAAGTTCTTCCTATCAGAAATGGGACCCGTTTAGAGCTCAGATAAGGTTTTTTTCCCTGTTAACCAGCTGGGCTGCTTGGCTGTGGACAAATGCCATGATGAATGACGGGTCAAGGATGGAGCAGGCTGATTTCTCTCCGAGCCTGACCTTGTCTCTGGTGTGACATCTGAAATGACAGGTGCATTAAAAAGTTATTTATGTAGGGGAGCTGCGAGGTACCCTTTGCAAGGTAGCACACAGTTTTGCAAGAGTATTAGAATAAAGGCTGCCTCTGTGTCTGTTGCCTCTTGTACTGCTGGCTTTCTGTAAGCAGCTACTGTGAAAGCAAGAGGAGAAGCACGGAGCGTTTTTTAGTGCACAGAGGATGCTCTGGAAACTGAAAGGCAAAAAAGGGAGCAGGGTCTGAGAGCAGCAGCAGCAGACAGCTTCCCAGCAAATCACCTGCGTGTCTGCAGATTACTTGCCTGGAACAGCAGTAATCAGCTCTGGAAATGCACCTGAAGGGTTCTGGGCTGTTGAAGGGCCAATGTTGTGGATAAAATGCAGCACTGAGGATTAAATGATTTCTACTGTTCAGCTCTTTATGGCCTCAGTGCACTTGTAAGACTTTCTCTGTTGAATCTCAGACTCTTTGTGAGTAGTTGTGCTGTGGCTCCCTTCTGTCTTTACTGTTGCTGAAATTAAAGGGACACTTCTGGCTTTGTCCTTCTTTCTGTAGGACACATAAGTGGAACTGTAACCATCCTGTGAACAGTCACTTCATTCTGGGAGATGAATAGTTGCTGAATGGCAAGAGATCGCAGCCTAAATCTCCAGAAAAATGCATGCAAATCCTATCAGGTTTCTATTGTCATCTGCCTGACATTGTGCTCCAAGTAGGAAATAGGAAAGGCAATAGGAAAGCTGCCTGTGTTTTGAAATCCAGAACTTTCTCTGGACAAATCACACACTTGCTGTTGCATGGCCAAATGAGGACACAACATCCTATGGCACAGATTAAGTTGTAGAGCAGGGTTCATGGAAGAGCCCATGTGCAGTGATTTCTGCATCCTTCTGAGTGCTGATCAGATTAATGAGGACCACAAAAACATTGGAAAACTGTCGTAGTGACACATCAGTATCCTGTTAGCTTCAACAGAATTACAGCATTTGATATCAGCTCTTCCTTCCTTGCTGTTTCTCCACCCCTCCAAAACACCCCCTGAAAAACTTGCAGGAGAAATTGTAAAACACATGTAACAGCTTATTTTGTATGATGGGACTGTTAGAAGAGCTGCATGCTGGTGTGCGTCCAACTCACATTAACTTTTTTGGGCTGCAGCCATACTCGAGTGACTTTGCAAGTCTTTTCTGACTGTCCAATTAAAGTTGATGCGTGCAGTAAATCTGCAGTATCCAAACAGTATTTGATATCTCCATTTTGGATCAGTGGTTGGGTCTGGGAAGTGGATGAAGCTTGCCTGAAGGCAGCATCTGCAAGTTATTTTTTTTCATCAGAAAAATGAATGCTCTGGTATAATGAATGATTTTGTATAATATCAAAGAAAGAGAGTATCAGCTGTGCACTTCATACGCAGTATTGATTGCAAGTACGCTCATTAATTTGTGTGGTACAGGAAATTCCAGCCAAGGTTAGGAGAGCTTTGCTCTGTAGTGGAGCTGTGACTCCTATTGCCTTCAAAGAGGTTTGAATCAGGTTGCAAACAACCAAAATTCATACTTCAGTTATTTCGCTATAGAAGTGTGTTGTCACAGACGACTTTGTAGACTTCTGGTAGAACAGCAAGGAAAAATGGAAATGTCCTGTCCCTGTTTGAGCCTGCTTAAGGGTTTGATCTGTACAGTTTGGGTGCTCTGGGCAAATGTAGGATACACGGTGGAACTCTGTTCTCATTGTAGCACAACAAAAGAGAGGAGCTGGGGAGGGGAGGGAGAAGGTATGTTTTCCACCATGGCCTGTTTAAAACATTATGAGCTACCTCTCTTCCATCATGAGTCATGGTTTAAAGCTACTGCCCAGGGGCATAAAAATCAACTCCTAACAACTTCCAGTGGGACCACTATTCCATCAGTGCTCCCATCAAATGTTGACTCCATGATCAATATTCACCCTCTTTCTTCGTTAATCATCAGTCTTCATTCATTTCTTTGTAACTTCTTGCTGACAGGGGCACTGTTCATACAGCAGCTGGTAGGGAAAACAGAACGAGCTGAACTGCTGCACGCAAGCTGTGAAGGGAAAAAGCCACAACAGTGCATTGTGTCAGCTCAAAATGATTCCTACGGATGCAGCTTTTACTTTTCTCCTTGCCCTATATGCTCAGTTTTCAATAGACGTTGTGAGGCAGGACCTTCAAACAATCCGTGGTTACTATCGCACTGCTTTACCTTGAGTGCCATTGGCACTTGGTAATTTAGAGCAGGAACTCTGCTGATGAAGAGTGAACTGTCAGAATTTGGCTTGTCAAATAAAATCTGTGTACAGTCCTAAAATAGACAGTTTTGCAATTAACGCTTGCACTGTGATTTGCCAACAGGAAGCCCACTCCCAGCTTTGCCACAGCCCTCCTGAAGACCTTGTGTGTGAGACCAAACCTCTTCCCCATTGCCCAGCCTATGAGCTGAGAAGAGCTGCTGATTTCTCTATCATTCTGACTCTTTGGGCAGCTAATATTGCCCTTCTGCAGCACAGGGATCCTGTCCAAGATGCTCAAGGGGTACAAGCTCTGCACCAAGGCAATACTATTCTGCACAGCCAAGGAAGTTACTTCTTCCTCCCACTAATTTATTCCCCAAAAAGCTGCAGTAGATGCTGCCACGTTTACAAGTACACAGATATTTGCTCTCAGTGCCAGTCAATGAATGCTGCAGCTATGCAGTGTAACTGGAACACCATTGAAGATAATTCCATTTACTTGTGTGAGGGGCCCAATAATTAAATTTGGACATTATTCCTTTAATTACTACAATTTCGGATCACGGTTAGTATTATTTTTGGTCAACAAATAATCGTTGGAGCCTGGAGGGAAATTTTCATTGACTGTCCTCTACTGTTACCCCTGGGATTGCTTTCTGGAGCACGGACAATGTGAGGAGGGAAAGGTCTTCAAAGCACAGTTTTCCTGCTTGCTCAACTCCAAACTGCAGCAGCCAATGCTGAAATAAATCAAACATCAGCCACTGTCAGCCGTGCTGTAGGAAGAGCTGCTATCAGCTGAAGAGGCCATGTAGGCTCTGTTATACACAAGTGGCCGGACCTTGGAGGCTGCCCTTTGTTGGTCCAGTCACAGGCCCCTTCTTAGAAAAGAACCAGCCCTGATCTGGAAGAACAGCACCAGAGTCAATCTGCCTCCAAGCAACAGGTATGTGGGACACATCATGTAGGGCTTCTGACCTCTCAGTTGTGCAGGGTGAATATCTAAGTGATTTCGTTTAATCTCTTGCTTTAATGAGTGATTCGGTGGAGACCAAAATCTTTCCAATGCCTGTGCTTAAATGCCCAATGAAAAGAAATCTGCACTTAAGAGCAAATTTAGGACACAGAAGTGGACTGTGGGGTTCTGTTGCACTCTGTCCATGCAGTGCCATCTCAGAGACTGCTTTGGAAATGGTAGCATGCCCCTTGTCCTGCTAAAGATGGTGGTGGTGCTGCAGGGCACAGCTAGCAACCCAGCCCTGGGTGTTCCCTAGAGGGTCAGACACATGTACTGGGTCACTAAGGAGGAAATGTGTTTAAATCATGATGATAAGTGGCAATGATTTTGGTTGGGTGTTTAGTTTTTGAGTACTAGGCTGTTCCCCACTGTTCCTTTCTTAAGGAAAGGGAAAAAAAAAACATCCCATATGTATTTCCCTATTGCCAAGAACGGTGAATACAGAGAACAGTACATATGTGCTCATCAGCAAGGGCAAGACCTTTATGTCAAGGTTCATTTGCGGAACAAATATGCAGAGGTGCCCTCCCTGGGGCTGTGAATATTCCCATTGAGCTGATGCAGGAAGGACTGCTGCCTGGGAAGCTGGGAAATGTGGGTTAGCATAAATAGAGCCAACCCCTTCCTTCCTCCTTACCAGTCACATTTGTTTAGAAAATCTAAATGTTTCTTGAGCATCCCCACAGCAGAGAAGCAATAGGGCTGGTCACTGGGCTCGTTTCATGGTGCTCCTTTTCTTCAGGTGAGGCAGCAGGAGGAGAGGGCTTGTCACTGCTACAGATGTGCCACAGCCTCACTTTCCACCTATATACTGAAACCAAGGGGTGGGTATCCCACCCATGGAGCTCCCACCCACTCAAGCTCACCATGCTCTGGCAGGGCCTGGGACAAACCCATCTGTACCAGCCATGTGTCTGCTGGCTTCCTGAGGAACGATGTGTCCCATGTTGCTTGCAGTACTATGCAGAATGTGCAGCTTGAAGATGTGGCGGTTCTCCTCCATCTCTCTGTGGGCAGATCGTAAGACTTGATTTTATTTTCCTGCTAAGCTGGTCTACCCCAGGTTGCAGTGGAACTGTGAATCTCTTGCATTTATCAGCATTAAACAGAAGCAATAAGCTCCTAGTGGTGCCATGAAGAGCTTTTCTTTCCTGGGTAGTAAATCTGCAGTAACTCTCTCTTACAGTTTTATTGAGGGTTTTCAAGTGTTTATTCAAAAGGCATTTCCGTGCATTCAACGTTCTTCTAATTGGGCAGTGACTGGTAATGTCCTCCCCAGACAATTATTGCTGTGGTAGAACTCTTTGTGTTTAGGCAATAGATTGTCCATGTTGCTAACTTGCTGGGTGGAGAGGAAGCAGGGCCCTGTCAGCACGTGGTTTCTTCCATGTGGAGTCCAACTATGGAAGAAGAATCTGGGCTCAGCATGGAAACTGTCAATAATGAGAGTGGTTTGGAGTGAAATCCCTTCGTAGGGACATTTGGAAACAAGGAGATGGAAGTAGGGGAGGGGTAAGCTTGGAGGTTGGCTTGGTTTATTAGGGGAAAAGTGTTTTGTTTTGTTTTTCCTCCTGGTTGTCATGATGAAGAAATCAGAAATGAGATGGACACAAAATATGGGATGGAAGAAGAGTCTCCCAAACCTGACACATAACAGGAAATTCTGTTGGACTCAATAAGTACAGGCTCACACTTGGGTGAGGTGTGACCTATGCACAGCCAAGCCTCCAGCAATGTCTATGGGCTCCCACATCATCTGCTATAGGGACCTTCCCCAGGCACAGTGTGGGAGACGAAGGGAGGTACAGCCGTGCTGATCCGTGTGTACCTGCACAGCTGGGACTGCTCATTGTGTCTTCATCCTACAGCTACACATCATGCTCAGGGGATCGCATCCAGCCCTGAACTGCAGAACTGGCACCTTGGGAAGTGCTCAGCTGTGAAAACTGAGTGGCAGGACAGCTTTGCCATGTGGAAAAAAAACATGCTTTGACTTTCTTCTTTTTGAAAAGCGCTGTAAATGGGAGTGGCTGAATCGAGTCGTGGGCACATTCCGCAGGTATGTGCATCTCCTGTGCCCTCTGAGTGCTGCTGGATGCAATGAGGCATCTGGTGCTGTGCTGAGCTTCAGCCTCATGGTGATGTGTGTACGTCTGTGGCAGGAGTGATCCGGGAATTGGAAATGGGGACTCCTAGTTCAGAGCTGCAAATGTTTGGGCTGAGGGTTGGCTGAAGCAGGGTCATACAATGCTGCTGGTTGTGAAATTTGGGTTAGGCTAACAGTGAGCAAAAGGGGTCTAATTCTTGAGCTGTTTGAATGTAGTTCTTTGGAATCTGCATTCACCCAGATGGGAATGCCTTGAGGTGTCCACTGACATCAGCAGGATGATCTGGATGTGAAGCAAAGTCGGACCAAGGAAGAGCTGATGAGTTTTCCTTGGTTTTATTCCCTGTACTTCAGGTAGCACAGGCTTAGCAATTTGCTGGAGGGGAATGGATTGCATAGAAACAATGTGAGGTTTAATTAATGTGCAAAGTGCTTTGAGATCTTTGAGGGAATACATGCAGATAGTTACCTTTCCTCCATAGAGGCTGTATTTCAGTAATAGATGAAGTGACCCCTAAAACATAATATTAATTCTGCAAAGCATTTGGGAGTTCTTAGGAATCAAAGGTGCTATGCAAATGCATTCTTGCTTTGCTTTACTGGCCCCTTTGAGCCAGCCAGTGCGCCATTAGTGGTGATTCTCACTTAATCAGAATTCAGCTTCAAATTTTCTGCAAGTCCATAGATAAATAAAGCAGCAGCTGTAGTTGATCATTTATTTATAAATCTATTTATAATCTATGTTTTGCATATTAATCAAAACCCCTCCATGTGGCAACTCCTGATTAAGAGCCATTTTTTTTTGTGTCTCATCTCTCTTGCCCCCAGATAATATGTGAAGAATTAGATTAGAAATAGTTTTTATAAATAAATCATGATAAACTCCTGCTTTATTTATATACTCAGACAAAGGTGCAGTCTCCCAAACATTGGATTTCTTCCTTCTCCTGGCTGTGCTTCCATCTCTTTGCCATGTGGAAAGCTGTGGCATTCAGACAGGCCCTTTGCATGGACAGCTCTTCATTGTAGGTGGAAAAATGCCATGTTCCACTTTAAGTGGGAGGTCCAAGGCCTGAGCCAAGACTGGCAGTATCAGGAGGAGTTGAGGAGCTCATGCATGCAGAAACTAAAGGGGAAAAGTTGATAAACTGGGAAGACATCTTGCAAGGGTTGGGGCTGTGCAGTGTGAGCTGCCTGGTCCAAGAAGTGTTAGGATAAGATGGAAAAAATGCTTCTGGAAAAACAGGAGTTGTCCAAACCTGCTCCTGTGGGAAAAGGATAAATGCAAACAGTTTGGTTAACGTTGGTTGGATGGAGGTGCAGAAAGCAGGCTCTTGCCAGGTCTTTTAAAGTACATCTATCTGGGAAATAGGGAACTCAAGTACCCTATTGTGAAGTGTAATTAAACACTGATAGAATAACATGTGCTGCATATCTGAATTGGCCTTGGTGGGACCACAACCGTTTTATTTTAATCTAGGGGTCTGAGTTATTGTGCACTTTACCTGTTGTGTGTGCATTTCAGATCGTCAGGGAATACAAAGGCAGCAGTGCAAAACCCATTGGTAAGAAATCACAGGGCAGCATTAACTTCTGGAGTTGTGTATCTGTGGTTGTGGTTCTGGCCTGAAGGGCTGGGCGGAAAAGGTTCAAAATAAAACATAAATACATTCTGAGTACAGGAAGAAAAAGAAACAAAGGAGAAAAAATCCCCAGATTCCTTAGGTCATGATGAAGGAGATCAGGAATCAGCGTATGACGAGGGCCAGCAGGCTTGGCTTCGTTTCCACTCCTGCCATGTGATTCTGAGCAAGACAATGTTCTTTGTCTGGTAAAGTGGGAAAAATAACCACTTCCTACCTTGTGACGACAGAAGACGTCTCAATATTGCAGTGATTACCTTGGTTAGAGAGGTCAGAAGTGGGGGCAATTCTGTATTTGCCAGTCAGAATTTAACAGATCTCCAATGCAGAGTGACAAACACAGAAAGAAAGCCATTCTCCAAGCAGTAGAGTTCCTAAGTTGTCTTTTTGCTTGGCAGACAGGATCCTTTTATTACTTTTATTTTTGTTAGGTATTACCAGATTCCTCAAGCAGCCCCATCCATGGGGAGAACGTCGTGATTATTGAACCACAAATAAGCTGTACGAAATAAGACAAAAGAACAAATTCAAAGGTGATCCTTCTTTCACCACCCAAAACTCACTCATAGAAGGCCGCCCCATGGATGCAGGAAGGAGGAAACTCACCCAAAGGCTATTATAGATATGGTTTTACATTATTATTTTCTTTATCTGCAAAGGTTCTTGGAGTAGCAGTGGAAAAGAAAAGCAAGTGAACAAGCTGTCTGCTGCTTACTGCCAACAGCTCCTGATTACTTCAGCTAATTTCAGGGCCTGGAAACACTGTTAACAACCTGATTTCTGAAACATAGGAAGTGTTATTTGGTCCTGCAATCTGCACCACGTCTGTGTCAGGAGTTTCACTACTGTCACTCGCAGCAGCTTTCACTGTTCTATCGCCATCTCCCAGAACTAATTACCTTAAACTGATGAAAGTAGATTTTTAAAAGTGAAATGCTTTCCTAAATTTGCTTTTCAGGTGCTTTATGAAGTTGTTTTAGCATGCTCCGTTGAGCTCTACGCTTACCTACATCAGAGAGAGGAACAGAGCGGTAGTAAGACGTTTTGGAGGCTGGCACCAACAGAGGGAAGAATTAAATAAGCAGCAAAATGTGCTGCCCACATTGCCCCCACCTTGCTCTGCTTCATGCAGCTCTCTGCTGCTTTTGCATCTCCCTTCCATCTGTTCCCCATGGCCTGCTGAGAGCCACATCTCCTCTGCTGGCTGCTGCTGCTGTCACTGCACCCCTTTCTGGCCCCCATTTCCAATAGATGTATGTATCATGTGTGTATGTATGTACATATGGTTTTACCCATCAGTCTGCTTTAATGCTTGTCTATCACATCTAAACAGGAAAGTTCTGAGCATTCCTGTTCTTAAGGCAAACTTTAGAAAGTGAACTCTGGTTTTGCTTTTGCATCTCCTTGTGCTGCCTTCTGCTGCCTAAACAGTGCTGTAGTTCATCAGCCTGGGTGCAGGACTGGGAATGGGGAGGATGTCTGTGTTAACACACTGAACAAAACCTTTGGATTTTAAAGCATTCAGTGCTGTACACTGAAGTTTGGAGAGGGTGGGAGGGAAAATGCTCACAGAGTGTAATCATTTGGTAAAATTATAATTAAGGACATCTGCTATTTTACACAGTTACTTGGTATGTGCTTCTTCCTGGGGCAATGCTTGCATCAACTTGATAGTATTGCTCCCTAAGGCAAGTTATACAGCACCCAGACCTTCCCTGCTGCATAATATGTGTGTCTGGATTTCCTGTGTCTCACCTTCTGAAGCAGAGTTATACAATATAAAGTGAAGGAGGTGAATCTACCCAGTAGGTTAAACAGCAGCTGTTGCCCACTCTTATTGGATGTTAAGCCTGAATGCTGCTTATAGCTGACTTTGCCCCATGATCAAGTTTGTTCTGGTGATTTTTAGAATGATTCAGAAAGCTCGGAGCTCTTCACTTTCATTTGGATATCAGTGAAAAGCATCCTTTCTTGCTCCTCACCTTGCTGAAAATACTGTTTTGTATTAACAATCTTAAAACTACCTTAAGACTGAGATATTTCAAATCACTAATGACATCTTTATGAAAGAGGAAGCTAAATCTTAAATGGGTTTAGTGTGTGTTTATTGCTTTCTCAGTTGCTCAGAGATAATTCTAATTAAAGGGAAAACTAATTTCACTTGTATGAGACTTTTTACTAAGCAGCCACTGATGAGCTTCTGCTGTTTACTGCTCATTCAGAACTGCTGCCTAAACAGTGGCTGCATCACCTCTGTCTGTCTGGCACCAATCAATAATTGCCTTCTCTCCTGAGCTTCCCTGCCTTCCTCCATATCCTCAGTGCAACTTTTTGCCCTATCTTCACCTTTCTCTCATCAGCTCCTTGCACTCTGACACCTCAGATATGCATATACTCAGCGTGTGCTTTAAAGGCCATCCTTGGTATCCAAACAAACCTGACATGTGCAGAACAGACCTCTGTGTTATCTTATGAAAGGAATCCGCTGCCTTTTATCTTCTTCTTCTTTTTACCTAATGGATCACTTGGAAAAATAAGTGGCACTTTTAGTGTCCATTAACTCTCACTTAACTGATGCTAGACTGCACTTGAGCACCTATGGATGCACTTGCGAGAGCCATGTTAATACCAGGTGAATTAATTAGAAGTTGGACTGCCACTTCCAATGTAAAATGAATTCATAATAATGGGAAATCTAAAATAAAGGCTCACCTAAAAATACTTGGTACCACGTTAAGTATCCATTAATGCAATGGAATGACACTCAGGCTTCTGCAAAGAGAAACAAAGTCCCATGAAGGAGGGTGCCACCACGAACCTCTGAGCAGAACATCTGTAATATGAACATGGGAGTTCAGCCCCTACCTGTGGTCACGTGTTGGGGCAGAAATTAATATGACACTTCCCTGCTTACAGGTGTTGATAAATATAAATCACACCAAAAGTTTCCTTTGAATTTTCAGATTTTCTCCTTTAAGAAAAAAAGGCTCATTTCTGTTTCTTCTTTTTTCCAGATAACGCTGTTGCAAAGGATGGAAAAGGCTCAGAGGTGATGCAGTGGCTTCAGAGGTCCCAGCGGTGCTGACCTATCCTTGCCCCACGTGGAGCTGCCGAGCATCGTGCAGCTCTTGGTGCTGCTGCTGTGTGCACACAGGTGCCATCTGTGCCAAACCTTCTGCTGTCCCTTCATCATACCACACGTCCCCTCATTAAAAAACAACAGTGCAGCAAAACACAACAAGCAGTGTTAAAAATGCGTTGCAGATGTGGTAGTGACTCCCTGTTGCAATAGGCAGATGACTATTTTTTCCTTGTTTCTATCCTATTATTGGGTCCAGCTGAGACCACGGTTTTACATGTAACTACAGTGTCCAAGCCCTGCAGGTCAGAAACTGGTGAAACTTCAGAAATCTGAAGAGACGAAGAAACTTGTTCAGCAGCACGTGGTGCAAGCAGCGCCCTTCCCATCTCCCAGACACCCCAACACATGGAGGCTGAACCATCCTGCTGTAGTTCTGTGCCACAGAGATCATTTTGCTCTCAAACCCCGAACCACTTTTGTTCTTCAAGAGCTCTTTTATTTCTCTCTCTCTCTTCTGGTGTTGCTCGTATTTTCCCCTCTCATTAATTATGCAGATGTGCTAGGGGCCATGTGCTTTGCCACATCACAAAGGAAACCACAGGCCTTCAGATCAGAGGAGCTGCCAGATGTCCTCGCCTGGCAGAGCACTGTATGAGGGTCATGGCTAACAGAGCAGGCTTTCCTGCATCCATGGGGCATGGTGGGGACAGCACCCAGCAAAGGGGCCACAGAGGAAACAAGCTTAGTGCAAGCACGGAGTAATACCTGTGGATTGCCCGAGTTCACTGCTGGGATCTTTTTTCCCCCTTTAATTGAGGCACTAACACCCAGAATTTCTTAAGACCAGAGCTGCCCATCTGTGCTTTGGTTGAACATCACCTTATTTCCTGACAAGCCCTTTGCCCCTTGGTGCAGTTTGCAATTTCAAGTCCAGAACTCAGACCTTCAGGACTGTTCCTGCTTGGGAAAATGTTCTGTTAGTGTGTGGTTCACTTTGTTCTTATGTAGTCCATTCTTTGGAGTGTCAGTAAGAGTTATTAATGGCAACGGCTTTGAAGTCATCGTTTCCTTCAGGTACCCACTCAAGACCAGGCTGCATGTTGTCTCCTTTGGCAATGTCTCCAGCAGTTCTGTTAGGGAGGCTTTTTCTTTTGAACTTGTAGAAATGGCAGAGAGAAATGGTTGGTTTCATGTTTGGGACTGTGCTTATTTATCTTTTCTGCCTTCAGAAGGGTGACTTAAGATTTATTTTTTGCTGGAGGAAGCAGGTCCCAGCAAGGCCTCTGCAAGAATGGCTTGAGAGTACAGGTCCCACATGTGGAGGGGCAGGGAGAGGGAAGAAAGCAACGATGCTATTTCTCTCTCTCAAAAGAAACACCAAGAGGAAGGCCAGCCACTACATATCCAGCTGTTATCTCTGATCTTGCTGCTATTCTTTAACTGTTTTCTTTCATGTTGTTGAGATTTGTGATCAGCAGACACATGATTAACATAGGAGCACAAAGTTTCCTTTCTGTCGCTGGTCTCTGGATCCAGATTTCTACTCTGGTAAAAGCAGAAATCATCATCAAAATAACAATTGGGGTTCTGCCCGTGTGCTTCTGGCTCTGCTTATCCTTGGCTTAGCTGGATAATTGTATTCAAGCATCAGCAACAGATACCCAATGGGTAGTCTTTGATACGGGAGTAAAGGATCCATAGCAGTTCAGGCACCCTTGGAAACTGTGCTCTCCCTCCTCTAAATCCTGATAACTTTGTCCTTAGTTACATTTATCCAAGGTTTACATTAAACAGATTATAATTCCAAATTCTTAATTTTCAAGGCAAAGGTGAATGGCTCATAGCAAACGTATTTGCAAACCCACCCAATGCATGTAAATGCAGGATACCAATTTCAATTATTTGATACATTCATTCTGCCCAAAACAAGCTGAAACCAATGCAATGCTTCAGTAGTCAAAAAAGCAAGGATCAAAAATACATGACTAATATTATAATTGTCTACAAGCATTCCACAGTTTCTAAAGAAGTGAAAAACTGCTCTCTAGGTTAGTTTCTACTGCTCCTGGATATTCCATTGGTGTCTTTTGCTGCTGAACGTGGGATAAATAAAGATCAATCCCCTATCACCCCTCACAGTCATGTAATCTGTGATCTACAGAACTCTAAAGCAAAGGGAAGTAAGAGAGAATCCTCTGCAAGAGGCAAATAGTGCAAATGATTTCCTTTTCTTGCTGAAAATGGTGCCATGGGAGTTCTGTGGATTGTGCTTAATGGTGCTGCTGATCTCCGTGTAACTTCACTTGGGCCTTTGAACCAACGAGGCCTTTTCTCTCTCACTCAGAACCTGTAACTTTGTGTAGCTTTAAGGAGCAAAAACCTCTTCATTTTCACGTGTCAGCCTTAAAGAACACCGCAGTCTCGTTGGGAAGCTTTCTCCTCCCTTATACCTCAACAGCACACCTAGGAAATCAATGATTTGACAGCAAATCATTAAAACTTCCAAACCATCACAAGTCGAGGAGGACAGAACCCTCCCCCTTGCTCCCCGGTCCCGTGGCCCATTGCTCTGCCGGGGCGATGGGCCCTGCCACCTGCTTTGCAACAGGGCAACCAGCAGCAGCTGCAGCCGCTTTGTAAAGGAGCACGTGCTGGGTAAGGCAGGTCTGTTCTGAGCTATAAGCAGAGTGCTGTTGGGTTTGAGAAGGTTTTCTCTCAAGTTTGTTGTTCTGTGGTAAGTACATAACATTGTTTTTGTTGCTAATGAGGAAAAGAGATGTGTTTTTTTTAATAGGTAGATGTTGCAAAATGCTGTAAGCTCTGCTTTGGTTCAGCGTTCTGCTTTGGCCTTCCCAGCTATGCAGTGGTAGGGCAGGTTGCTGTGTGCCAACACCAGCGAGCCTGGGAGGAGTTCTCAGTTGCTTTGCACAGCTTTGTCTTTTGATGTTGTTGGTGCAGAGGTGTTGGAATAAAATATCATGATGGTCACATCAAGCTGCTATTCCAGCCTATTTCTCTAGGGCAAGTGAGCTGGAAAACCAAGAAAGGATCCATCTTGTTGTAGACTTTTTTTTCCTTCCCTCTGTGTGAGACTACTGGGAAGCGCTGCTGCAGTTCTGTGTTGGTGTGGGCTTGGACCTGATGATGAGAGATGAGTGTGAGCTGAATGTAACTTGTATCAGCTATTTCAGCTTTAGTTGCTCCTGGCTAAGTTTCGGTTATTTATCAGGGTAGTTTGTCTGCCGAAGGGACATCTGTTTGTCACCTTAGCTTCTCCCCTTAGTTTCTCCTGTGCTAGGAGAAGAGGCTGAGGTTGTCACCCACCTAAAGGCTTTCAGCATGCAACAGATTGAATTCACTCAGTTAAGCGTTTCTCGAGTTTTCCAGTGCAGGCTAAAAACTGTAAATGATGGAGGAACTGAGACAGTGGGTGTGAGTGAAGAGGGAGGAACAAAACTGTGATGTCTCCCAGATGTTAAAGAAATTTCTGTGCAGCTGAACAAAGGTGCTGTCTGTCCAATATCATTTCTATTCAAAACCTTCAATATTGCAGCTGACGGCAGAAAATGTGCAGTAAAACATGGGGAGGCCACTGGGTAATATCCACTGTAAAGTGTTAATTGCCTATTGAGGCTGTAAACTATGTCAATATGCCTGGATCTGAGTTATTGACAGACTCCTATTTATTCCAGCCTCACAAAGCTGGGCTCTTTAGAACTGGGCTCTAATCAGTCATGCTTTACTGGTCCCACCAAGAAGCACCAGTCAATAAACGCGCTTGCTGCCTTAACCCTTTGAAGTTTGTAAAATTACAAGTGGGATTGATAACATTGATTTGGGGAGAACAACTGACAGTGGAAACCCTTTGGAAATAAAAGCTGCCTGTGGTAAATGACACCTCCTCTGGAGCAATGGTTGTTCTGGGTCTGTGGGCTGAATCTCAGCTCTGTTGTCCTGCCAGCACCTGAGGCCTGAGCTGGAGGAAGGAGGAACTGCATATCCATGAACTGAAACCCCCAAAGCATTCTGCCTTTCCAGGATCAATGGGTTTCTGAGTCTGAGCTTCCGCATCTCGCGTTATTGCTGCTGAGTGTTGATGTGAAGGAGCTGTGGTGGCATTTGAGGTGGGAAAGAAGCATCAAGCAAAGGGCCAAGTGCTGTTCAGTCTGGGCTGGGGGAGGAGGAGGAGAAGGTGATGCTGTGGCTTGACATAGTCTGTAACCAGAAGAGATCCTAGAATCATAGTAGAGAATTAGAAATGAGGCAGAAAACCCTTCCTGTTGCATTTTCGTATTAAATATGTTTGTCCTATAAATGAATCTTGTTTAACTGTTTCCTCCTCAGTCGTTTTTCTTTGATTCTGCTCTTCTTCTAAACTGATGTGATTTCATGCTAAATGTAGGATGCAAGTCTGTCCTTGCTCAGACCCCTCAGCATTCTGGAGTAAGATCCTGCACTGTTGGTTTTTGCAGACCTACAATATGACGTAGCTCCTGGTGCAGGAAAAAAGCATTGGATGGTTCAAGCCTTGTGATACTTCACTGACAAGCTGTGCTGTTTTTTTAAGCCCTGTGCTATGCTTGTTCTTCATGCTAAATGGTGTTTTGATCATTTGTATTATAATAATTCATACTAATTAATTTGTAATTCCTAAATTAAGTGCACATGGGTTTCAAGCAGAGAGGTTACACTCAGGTTAACTATTGATTTTGGTCTTTGCTGTGAAGAAATTTAGATCTCGTGTCTTTCAGATTTAAGACAGCCATCTTGACATCTATTAAGAGAGAGATACAGTTAAGAATCAGATTTTGTGCCTGAAAATATGCTTGCCTGGTGACTTTTGGGATCTGTTCTGCACACAGTACTGCATTCCTTAAGGCACCAACTGCTATACGTGCTGCAATGCCACTCAGCAGTGAATTGGTGCTCTTGCAGATGCTGATATTATTAATGTCTTCTCAAAGAAACTGTGATTTTAAGAAAATCCAAGTTGAGTAGAGTCTCTGTGAAATAAACAGCTGTTTTAAATACATATGATGCTTTTGCACCCTGCGGAGTAATGCTTTAAACAACCACTCCCAAACTGCAAAGGAAAATAAGGTGTTTGATTTGTTTTCGCTTCTTTCCAGCCCATTTTCTTTCAATGAATAGATAGAGATTTTAACAACTTAATCATTCTGGTGGACTTGGAAGGAATTTGGCTGGATGCTACTGGCAAACTCCTCAAACCTGAGGCTGGAGGTGCCATAGTCCGTGTGTTCTGGATCGAAGGGACAGAAGGCAGCTGCTCATGGTTATGGATAGCTGGACGTATAGAGTGCTCTGAGCATCAGAAACAGTTTCCAACCATGTAGAAAGAAGAGTTTCCTTGAACATGGTCACAATCTCATGTTGCTCTTGTGCCTATAGGAGTATGAATTCTGGAGTGGGGGGAAAGATAAGACTTTGCAGTAAATGTTCCCATTTGCAATAAGCACGATAGATTTTGCTTATTTCCTTTTCCCTCTATTCGATGGAGAGGAGTTCGATTACTTTTGGATACGTTTTCTTTTGCATAACCTTTTCATGCACTGTGTTTTGAGCGATGTGACCACTAGAGAGCAGACTTAGCCTAGTAACAGGAGTTAATTAGTTCTTGGCCTCTTCATTTCCTCCTGTCCCCTTTCCCCTCCCCCTGAATACACAGGCAGAGGGGGTTTGGGTGGCTCTGAGCTTGCCTCCAATGCTGTGCAATCTTAGGCCTAATTAAAACGCCGCAGACGGCCTGAACCCCGCATTAAAATTTGATGAGGAATTGATCAGCCAAGCAAACAGGAAATTTAGCTGTGTGAGTGAAGGTAATGTTTGCTCAAATGTGTAATGAGGTCCATGGGGAATATTTATGGGGACCTCAGTGACAGTTTCAGCAGTTCCTTCTCCTTGAAGTCATCTTCCCTACCTGCCCTCTCTGTTATGAGGCTGTAGGCAGAAGGGAATCCAACACCACGTCAGCTGGGCGGTGGAAAATGGTCTGTGTGTGGCTGCGATGGTGCCATGGAAAGGTCTGCAAGAGGAGCTGTGAAACTGCAACCTGACTTCTTTAAAAGCATCAGTGGCTCCATAATGTAAGGAGTTGTGTAGCACAATTGCAGGTGGAACTCCTTGCAGCGTGTTAGAAAGCAAACCTGCCCCCTAAAAGGGTCAGGTGTTGTGTTACAGCAGATGCTACCTTTATCTCCATGGACTGCAGGATAAGCTATACATGCTGTCAGCACAGGTATTTGGAGGCAAGGCGGTACGTTCACAGGGTAGGGAGCAATGCCCTCCTCAGCACATCTTATCTATTTCTAATAATCAGTAAAAGTGTAAATGCCTTCTACTTGCAGCAAACAGATAAATTTACATGCTTCTTATTTATCACTACTCTGTCAAACGTAAATCAGCATGAGAGAGTCTTAACCTAAGCTGTTACTGACGGGTAAGATCACCCTCACACCTGTATCTGCAAGTCACTGCTGTTGCCCTCAGCTCCTGGCAGAGGCTTTGCAAAGACGTAGGGCTCTGCATTCAGGGCTCACACAGGCCCCGAGCTGCAGATGTGCTCGTCCCAGCCGTAGGACTTCTTGTGGTTCCTTCTTGTACCACTCGTGGCTACTTTTGACTGGTTGCAATTAAAGTTGAAGATGACTCTGTAAGGACTTGGAGCGAAAAGCAGAAGGATGGGCAGCCAACAATCTGTGCCCAGTGGAACAAAGTAGGAAGGAGAGATGATGGGTGTCTTGGTGTGAACATGGTGGTTGCAAGCCAGTGCTTTGCTTTCTAATGCAACCGAGCTGTTCAACCTTGTGGCTTATCTGGTCTGCACTGTGTGAAGATGAATTGTCTTGGGCCACATTGAAGAGCAGAAAGGACCCCATAATAAATGAAAAGGGAGCACTTTGCTACTGAAAGGGAAAGGGGGCCTCATAGAAACCAAAGCAAAGGGTAGTTACAGGTAGTTTATGTTGAGGGGGAACACATCAACATGTACAACATTATATATGGTTTATATAAGTAATATAATTTATTTAGTATATATTTAAAGAAAAGAAAAAAAAAAAAAAAACAATTGGGAAAGATACAAGGCCATAAAACTGTTGGGATACCAGACCTTGTTTTTCTGAAACAAATGCATCTGTCTGGTTTGGTGACAGTGGCTGCCATTCTCAGTAAGGCCATGTTTGGTTGTTGTGAGTGACGGGTGTGCACTGGGGCCAAACTGAGATTCACTGCCATGATGGCAGGGGATGGCTGCAGGATGGGGTGGGTTGTTTGTTTGCGGGTTGGGATAGGAAAGGGAAGCTGCTTACAGTGACGGTGGGAATGACTGTCACTGAATGCAGCATGAGAAGTTGGCAGAGCTGTAGGATTTCTTGTTGCCAATAAAATCCAGGAAGATTTGCTCAGTCCATAGCATGTGTAGGGTGGCACTTGCTATATACATCTTCCAGGTGTTGCATCAACAGCAGGGATGGGATTAATGCAAGAGATGGCGATTTTTTTTTTTAGATTCTGGTGGCAAAAATTGAGGGGAGCTTTATGTCCCATTTCAGGTGCACTCTAATTTCTTGACAGTGTCCCGCTCCCCGTGCACCCTGTGTGTGGCAGGAGGGCCATCCCAGCCCTATGGTCGTGGTGATGATGTTCTGTTCTTCCAGCTCTCAGCTGCAGCTCTGAGCTCTGGGTGTTGCTGTTCCTGGCTGAGGTTGGGCCGCCCGCTCACACCTGGGGCCCGTCGTGGCGCCGCGCGTGGTCTCCGGCGGCCATCCGCCGCTCCTGGGCCACCCGCCTCAGCCATTCCCCATCCTCTTCTTCGCGGGGTGGCTCCTCGAAGCGGCTGCGCTGGTTGGGGTCCCCGTGCCAGGAGTTGCTGCGCACCAGCGGGCGGGGGGGCCTGGAGGGGCTGCGCTGCGTGCGCCGTGCTGGGACGCTGTGGGAGCGATGGGCAGATCTTGATCTCGTCTGCCGCCGCTCCCTGGTGCGCTGCAGCCTTCCCCGGGGCCGGCGGGTCGGGGGGTGACCCGAGGGGCGCCAGCTGAGGCGCAGCATGCCGGTGATTAACCCCCGGCACAGAGGGCAGTTGGGCGTGTTGGCCGTCCAGTGCTGGATGCACTCCCTGCAGAAGATGTGCCTGCAGGGCAGAGCGCGGACGGCGTCCTCCATGGGGCCCAGGCAGATGGGGCACGGCTCCTCGTGGGCCTCCGCCGGCCACGTCCATGTCTCCCTCCTCCTCCGGTTGGAAGCCGCCTCCCGGCTCATGGCTGCGGCTGCCCTGGCGCTGTGTGGCTCCAAGGATGGATTTGGGTGAAGCTGCCTCTTGCAGAGCAGTCGGCAGCCTCTGGGCCTCAGCGCCTGTCAGGTGTCCTACCTGTGGCAGACAGCTCGTGTGCCACCGGCAGGAGCTCTGAGCTCTGGGGATCCTCCGATGGGATCCTCAGTGACTCGCAGTCCTCTCGCAGGACTCTGATGTCTCTCGCACTGGCAAGGTCTCAGTGTCTCGTGCTCCCACAGGAGACGTTCACACCTCGAGAGTCGCCAGCAAGACTCAATGCGGGCTGGGCCCGCTGGCTATGGGTAGGCACCCGGCCCACTGTGAGGTCATGGGGTGACTGTGACCCTGCGCTGCCATCACAGACTGCACAGATAGGTGGAGGTTTGCTGTCCGGTGGTTGTGGCGTTGATATTTGTGGCATTTTCCAGCCAGAGTTCACCCTAGGGCTTTAACTGGGACAGTTTCACTAACAGTGAGAATAAATGATCTATTGAAGCTAGAAATGTAACAGATTTGAGGATGTTGTTGCTCAGTGCTGTAGCTGTGATCGTGCTGGTATTTGGTAGCAGTGCTAGCAAAGCAAATGCTATCCTGGGTGTTTTTCACCAGGAAGTGAAGGGGCAGTGCTTACCAAGAAGGGATCCCTGTCTTGGTTAGGAAAGCGCAGCCCAGCTTCTTGGTTTCTCTTGTCTCCTTAATCTCTCATCCCGCCCCTCCTCTGCACCCTCCTGTACTATCCCTCACATCCCAGCCTTCTCTCTTCCCTTTTTGGGTGATGTTTAACATGACTTGGATGGAGAGTTGTGAACATCAGCCTCATGTTTATAGCATGTTCTTATGGATTGTGTGATCCTACTCAGGGCTTTGCTCTTTAATATTACACTTCTGCCTCCTGCATGTCATTTGTTAGCCATCAGTCCCCCTGTCTTGTTTGTTGGTGGGATGTGGGTTGAATATTTTCTGTCCTCTCCCTTTTCTGGCCAATGTACTTTGGTAGCCTCTGTTTGTCTCCGTGTCCCTTGCCAACGTTGCTTCCTCGGGGCTTTTCTACAGGGTTGCTTTCCAGCTGGTCACTCCCCACATTCCCTGGTGCCTCATTTAGGTCCTCCCCAAGGGAGGAACTTTGCCCTTTCCCTTGGTGCAATCTTGAGATTTCCCTCAAGCTGTTTCTGGCTGCACGGCCTTCTGCTGCATCAGCCGCTGCTCCCAATTTGGGATCCTGCGTTGCCCTGTGAGGGTACGCTGTGTTCCATCACCCAGAGCATCCTTGGGGCTCTTCTATGGGTCTGGACCCACTTTTGTCCCCTGCAATGATCCTGCAGGGTGGCTGCAATTCTCCCACATTCAGGCAGAGCAGCAGAGGTGTAGAGTTATGAGGAGAAACAGGTGCCTCTGCTTTTCATTGTCTGCATGTTGCCCTGAGTCATTTTCCAGGTGCAGGTGAAGTTGTTTCATGGCACAGTTACAATTGTCACCCTAACGCCTGCACTTGCTGATGGCACTGCTAGCATGTAAACATCCCATACTGCCATCTGAGTGTGGTCGCTCAGCTTGCAGCCCTGTCTCTGAGCTTCGTTTCCCTTGGTCAGGATCCGGCCTCATGTCACAAACTCATGTTTCACTCCCATGGCCTGATCTTGTGAATTGCTACGTATTAACTGCTTGAGGCTTTAATATTTCCAATCCCAACAGACTTTCCTGGTAACAATTCTAAGCACAACTGCATCTCTCTGTATTCTTGGGCTCATGTCATGGCTTAGGTTGGAAAGGACCTTAAAGCCCACTCACTTCCAGCCCTTTGCCATGGCCAGGGTTTCCGTGCAGCTGCTCAGGCATCACGAGCTCCATCCAACTTGGCCTTGGAATCCTTTGGGGTTGGGGCACCCACACTTCTCTGGGCAGCAGTGCCAGGGCCTCACCGCCCTCTGAGTAAAGAAATTTCCCTTTGTGTGGAACCTGATTGTCCCTTGTTTTGCTTAAAACTCTTTCCACTTGTCCTGACAGTGGTAAATGTTGCTCTCCCTCCTGTTAGGCTCCTTTTAAGTGCTGGTTGATTTAGAATCCAGAACCAAGAGGTGTGAGATTTGCTTGTAAGCATATGGGCAGGTGAGCCTTACAGGCAGTAATGAGCCGCTTGTTGGGGCAGAGTCACTGCCATGATGGCAGGGGATGGCTGCAGGATGGGCTGGGCTGTGTGGCTGTGGGTTGCAATGCAAAAGGGAAGCTGTTTACAGCAATGGTGGGAATTACTGTCACTGAATTTTCCGTGTGCTGCTGCACAAAACCATGTGCACACCAAACCCGCTCTGTCTTCAGCATGGTGCTACACTGTGCCATTTCAGTGTGCGTATTTAATTCAAGAGCAGCTGTATTTACTTCCTGTCTGCAGCCGATTAGAAAAGTTGAGGCCGGGCAAACCAATCACACTGCAGCCTGCCTCTGGTGGGAGCTCCGGCCACCCGGCCTCGTTTGGTTGCACAGGGGAAGTGTTGTAGAAACCAAAAAGTGTGCTTGAAGTTGAATCTGATCATTTGTGTTGTATCTGGGTGTCACCTGTTGTCATCCAGCTTAATGTCCATTACCAAATGTGCTGCTTCCATCCTCGCTGACACTTTGGCTTATGAGATGTGGCATTGAACAAAACACTGGAATTGCTGGGAGCTGCCGACTGACTTGGGTTGGAAGGGACCCTGGGATGCCTGTTGTCTGTGGTGCCCCGTAGACTCGTGCACGTTCAGTCTTATCGGGCTCCTGTGGCAGCCTGTGCTCTGGCCGTACCAAGTCCACCTCCCTGGCAGCCCCACACTGCCCTGCTTGCAGCAGCAGCCCCGACAGGGCAACAGCAGGCAGAGAGCTGGCACCCAACACGGGGGCTCTGGGCATAGGGGAGAGATGGGCACCAGGGAAGGGTTCCTACTGGAGGAGTTGAGTCTGATGGTCTGATGGTGTTGAGATTAACCAACTCTAAGCAGGCCATTTTACATAGAGTGCTGGCACCCAGTTCGGTGCTATCCATCTGAGGGTTTGGAGTCTCAGTGTTCTGGGAGTAAAGTGCTGAAAAGCTGTGGCACCTGGGTGTCTGAATCATTTTCTTTTTGTCAGTCTTAGGCTGTTCTGTTCCTAGCCGTCAAAGTCACGGTGGTGGATCTAACTGGATGGAGTTGCATCACAAAGCAGGGGTCAGCCTAAGCAGCATGAGAGATCTTTTCAGTATGTTTGTTTATCATTTGCAATTAAATGTCGTTGTACCTCACAGCAGTGGCAAGTCGTCAAAGTAGGGAGGAGAGATGATGGGTGTCTTGGTGTAAGCCCTGCAGATGGGTGAACAGGGTGGTTGCAAGCCAGTGCTTTGCTTTCTAGTGCAACAGAGCTGTTCAACCTTATGGCATATCTGGTTTGCACTGTGTGAAGATGAATTGTCATGGGCCACAATGATGAGCCGAAAGGACCCCATAATAAATGAAAAGGGAGCACTTTGCTACTGAAAGGGAAAGAGAAACCAAAGCAAAGGGTAGTTACAGGTAGTTTATGTTGATGGGGCAGAGGGGGAACAAATCATCATATACAACATTATATATGGTTTATATGAGTAATACAATTTATTTAGTTGTTTTTTTAAATAAAAACTGGGAAAGATACAAGATCATAAAACTGTTAGGATACCAGACCTTGTATTTCTGAAAGAAATGCATTGGTCTGGTTTGGTGACAGTGGTTGCCATTCCCAGTAAGGCCATTTTTGGTTGTTGTGAGTGACGGGTGTGCACTGGGGCCAAACTGAGATTCACTGCCATGATGGCAGGGGATGGCTGCAAATTTCACTCCTGCTCCATCATCGTTCTTAGTGACGTTCTTTATGATTAGGCTGTGAGTAGTTTGGGTTCTCTTGATGCTGCAGGTCTCGCTTTCCTGTAAGACTTTACTATTGAGTAGTATTGGGTTTAATACTGGGTGATAAGGAGGTTATCAGGAGTACCCAGCATGGGTTCACCAAGGGTAGGTCGTGCTCGACCAACCTGGTGGCCTTTTATGAAGATGTCACTAGCTGAGTGGACGGGGGGAGAGCAGTAGATGTAGTCTCCCTTGATTTCAGTAAGGCTTTTGATACTGTCCCCCATGACATCCTTATAACAAAGCTGAGGAAATATGGGATAGATGAGCGGAAAGTGAAGTGGGTCGAGAATTGGCTGTCTGGCAGAGCGCAGAGAGTTGTCCTTGGTGGTAGGGTGTCTGGCTGGAGGCCTGTAACTAGCGGCATCCCCGAGGGGTTTGTACTGGCTCCAGTCTTGTTCAACGGCTTCATCAATGACCTTGATGAGGGGATAGTGACCACCCTCAGCAAGTTTGCTGATGACGTAAAGTTGGGAGGATTGGCTGACACGCCTGAAGGCTGTGCTGCCATTCAGCGGGACCTGGACAGGCTGGAGAGCTGGGCAGTAAGAAACCGGATGAGGGTCAACAAAAGCAAGTGTAGAGTCTTGCACCTAGGGAGAAATAATTGCATGCACCGGTGCAGGCTGGGGGAAGAGATGCTGGAGAGGAGCTCTGCTGAGAGGGACCTGGGCGTCCTGGTGGACGACAGATTGACCATGAGCCAGCAGTGTGCCCTTGTAGCCAAAAAAGCCAATGGCATACTGGGGTGCATTAAAAAGAGCGTGTCCAGCAGGTCGAAGGAGGTGATCCTCCCCCTCTACTCTGCCCTGGTGAGGCCTCATCTGGAATATTGTGTCCAGTTCATGGCTCCCAAGTACAAAAAAGACAGGGATCTCTTGGAAAGAGTCCAGCAGAGGGTCACAAAGATGGTGAAGGGCCTGGAGCATCTCCCCTATGAGGAGAGACTAAGTGAACTGGGTCTGTTTAGCCTTGAAAAAAGAAGGCTGAGAGGGGACTTGATCCAGGTTTATAAATACCTGAAGTGTGGGAGCCATAGTGGTGAGTCTGGTCTCTTTTCAGTAGTGCGTGGGGACAGGACTAGGGGTAATGGGCTGAAACTTCAGCATAGGAAGTTCCGCATTAATGTGTGCAAGAACTTCTTTACGGTGAGGGTGACGGAGCACTGGAACAGGCTGCCCAGGGAGGTGGTGGAGTCTCCTTCTCTGGAGCTATTCAAGACCCGCCTGGACGCCGAGCTGTGCAACATGGTGTAGGGAGCCTGCTTTGGCAGGGGGGTTGGACTCGATGATCTCTAGAGGTCCCTTCCAACCCCTACAATTCTGTGATTCTGTGATGAAGCTGCAGGTCCAGTTCTCTTCCTTTCAAGTTCTTTCTCCCATTTTTGTCCAATTCTTTGTCCTTTTAAGTTTCTTATTCCAATTTTTTGTCCAATTCTTTTCCTTTTTACTTTCTTAATACAATTATTTTCTCTATTTTTTGTCTAATCCTTTGTCCGATTTGTGTACATTTTGTGTCCATTTTTTGTCTTTTTGTCCCTGCCCTGCATAATTACCTCATCTGGTGCCTATGCCAATTTTACTGTGGTCAGAATGCCCTAGTCTCAAGTTTCCTCTGTTCAGAAGCTTTCTTTGTGAAAGGCAACTTTTCCTATGCTACATACAGAAATACTGACAATTTATGCTGCAAAAACACAACCTACCTCTCACACCTGGAATCTATTACTCAGGGACGCTGTAGGGGACGCTGCACAGGTTGGCAGTATTGTGTGGAGCTTGGGGGCAGACGCTTCCTTCTGTTCTGAGCAGATACGAGGGCCCAGCCCCCTTCCTCTCGTGGGCTGTCTAGGTCTCTGACCTGCAGCTGAGCAGCTGGATTGGCTCCTCCCACTCGCGGGGACTTAGGATGAGGCTGTTTGTCTGCAGTGGAAGTAGGCTCACACCTCCCCCTACCTGTCTCCCTCGGAGATTCCCAAGAGCTCCTCAGGCTGCTGATTTCTTGCAGCAGCCTGGCCATCTGCTCGAGCAGCTCCTTGAGCAGGGTACACCGGCAACCAGGTTCTTTTAACTTAACTAGCTCGTAGGTATGGTGAGATGTTTCCTTTATTGCCATCTAAATGGAAATCACAATGAGACGGATGGCCTGCTGCTGTTCTTCTCCAGTGCCAGAGAAGTCCACGTAGCCCAGCACTGTGGGAGGCGGTTCCTCCCAACACCGCTTCAATCCACTTTGCCCAGCCTCCATTTTGTGCTGGGGCCAGAAGGCCGCACTGCCCCACAGCGCAGAAGGCCACTGCCCCACCCTCCATGATGTGCAGGGGGCACAGGGTCTCACTGCCCCATAGCGTTCAAGGCCACTGCCCCGCCCTCCATTATGAGCTGGGCCAGAAGGCCCCACTGTCCAATAGCACTGAAGGTCACTGCCCCGCCCTCCATTATGAGCTGGGCCAGCACACAGCACAGAAGGTGCTGGCGCAGCACCCCCAAGGCATTCACTGTCTGCACACCCTTGCGACAGGGACGAGAGGCAGTGCGCGCTACGGGGTCAGGGGCATCTGTCCTTGCAGATCCCACGAGTGAGAGTGATTGTTGGTGGCCTTTGGCTACAGCTTTTGGAAGCCGAAGTTCTATTCAGATTCCCATGGCTGTGCTGCGAGGCATTGCGGGACGGGGACAAGCCAAGTGCAGCCGGCCCTCTCCCCGCCGGGGCCCGGCACAGCCCCCAGCCTGCGCTGTGCAGCAGGAGGAGAACAGCTGGGAGCTGGAGGTGCTGCAGGCCCAGCTGGAGGGCGAGCGGCTCCACTGCCAGGAGCTGCAGCGCCGCTGGGCTGCCGAGAGATGTGAACTGCAGAAGGCGGCAGAGCGGGAGCGGCAGCTGCTGACCGACCAACTGCGCTGTGCCTGGGAGAAGCAGCAGGCCCAGGAAGAGCAGCAGCTGAAGGAGTGGGTGCAGCGGCAGCGGGCGATGGGGACCCGGCAGCTGCTGCTCTGGAAGGAGGCCGAGCTGCGCGCGACAAAGGAGCAGCTGCAGCGTGATTGCGATGCAGCCCTGCGCCAGGCTCGGGAGCTGCAGCAGCAGCTGGCCAAGGTGCTGAGGAACCCCCCCAGCAGCGAGGCGGCCCATGCCCAGCTGCAGGACGTCCTCAGCAAGCTGCGATGGGAGACGGATGGTGAGCAGCCCGCCTGCATCCGCCACCTCCAGCGTCAGCTGGAGCTGGAGAGGAGGCTCTTCACCTTTTACATCGTGGGGAGCTGGGCAGACTTGCTCCGTAACGCAATGTCCTGCTCCCAGGAAAAACAGGGAGCTCTGCACCGCCACCGTGCAGAGCAGGGCTCCAGTCAACCGGCCATGAAGGACGCTCACGTCCAGGTAAGATGACACACTGAGTGGGGATTGTTCAGCCTGTGGAGGGGAGGCTCTGGAGAAACCACTGAGCGGCCATCCAGTGCCTGAAGGAGAACTGGGGAAAGCTAGAGATGTACTGGTTGTAAGGGAGGGTAGTGATACAACAAAGGACAACGCCCTGAAAGTAGAAGAGGGGAGATCTAGATGAGGTATACGAAGACGGGACACCATGAGGGGGCAGAGGTGCTGGCACAGGCTGCCTAGAGAGGCTGTGGTTGCCACACGCCTGGCAGTGCCCCAGGCCAGGCTGGACACACCTTTGGGCAACCTGACCTAGTGGAAGTTGTCCCTGCCCTTGGCATGGGCTTGGAACGGGAGAGTCTTGAAGGCCCCTTCCTACACAAACCATTGTTATTCTATGATTTTCTGGTTCTAGGTGCCAGAGACAGCCAAGGAAGACCTGGGGCTCCCGGGCAGCCGGCCCTCTCCCCGCCGGGGCCCGGCACAGCCCCCCACCTGCCCTGCGCAGCGGGAGGAGAAGAGGCAGGAGCTGAAGGCACTGCAGGCCCAGCTGGAGGGCGAGCGGCTCCGCTCCCAGGAGCTGCAGCGCCGCTGTGCTGCTGAGAGACGTGAGCGGCAGGAGGCGGCAGAGCGGGAGCGGCAGCTGCTGGCGGACAAACTGTGCTCCAAGTGGGAGTGGGTGCGGGTGTCAAAGCTGCAGCGCCTGCGGGAGCAGAGCCTGAGGCAGTGGCAAGCAGAGATCTGCCAACTGCTGCAGGAGAAGGAGGCCCAGCTGCGCCAGATGCAGGAGCTGCTGCAGAAGCGGCGCAACGACACCATCCGCCAGGCATGGCATCTGCAGCGGCAGCTGGTGGAGGCGCTGCTGAGGAGCGACAGCAGCAGAGCGGAACGCAGAATGCAGCAGGAAGTCCAGCGGCAGCTCTGCTGGAAGTCCCGTGCAGAGCAGGCCGTGGAGAGCAAGCGCCTCCAGTGTGAGCTGCAGGAGCAGAGAAGACGCTTCCTGCAGTACGTCCTGGAGCACGTGGAGGGGCAGCCACGCGTCTTCTTCAACAGGGCCAGGGCCTGCCATCGGGCTGTAGCAGAGGTGGGTGTTCAGGCTACAGAGCAACAAGAGGCCTGCCCACCTGAGCGCAGGGAGCAGCAGGAGCAGAACACCCATCTGCTGAGTAAGCTGAAGGAGCTGCAGAGACGGTGCAGCCTCCTTGAAGAGAAGAGCAGAAGCTCTCAGCAGATGTGGGAGGAGGTGGAGTGGCTCAAGGACAAGATGCGTACGCTCTGCCTCCGTACCCAGCAGCTGCTGGAAATAGTCTGGCAGCTCAAGGAGGCCTCTTCCACATCCAAAGAGGCCACAGAGAAGGCAGAGGACGTCAACCAGCTGCAGGGACAGCATGTGGAAAAGGAGGCTGCAGAGCAACAAGAGGCCTGCCCACCTGAGCACAGAGAGCAGCAGGAGCAGAACACCCACCTGCTGAGGAAGCTGAAGGAGCTGCATAGACAGTGCAGCCTCCTTGGAGAGAAGTGCTGCCTGCTGAGGAGCAGAAGCTCTCAGCAGATGTGGGAGGAGGTGGAGCGGCTCAAGGACAAGACGCGTACGCTCTGCCTCCGTACCCAGCAGCTGCTGGAAATAGTCCAGCAGCTCAAAAAGGCCTCTTCTGCATCCAAAGAGGCCACAGAGAAGGCAGAGGACGTCAACCAGCTGCAGGGACAGCATCTGGAAAAGGAGAATGAGATGGCCAAGGAAGACCCGGGGTTCCCAGACAGCACAAGCAGCAAGCTGCTGGAGCAGTGCAGCTACCTCCAACAAGCCCTGAGGAACCTGGAGAAGCAGTGCCAGGCCCTGAAGGCCCAGAACCACCTGCTGAGAGAGGGACGCTCTCCAGAAGCGTGCCAGAAGCTGCAGAGTCTACAGCAGGCCGACGTCAAGCTTGGAGCGCTCAGCAAGCGTCTGGAGGAAAAATGCACACAGCTCCAGGAGATGGGGAAAAAGCTGAGGCCACACAGAAATCCCAAACAGGAATGCCCCAATCCCCAGGAAAAGCCGGGGGAGTCAAAAGTGTGGCCAGTGGCAGTCTGCATCTACATTTTCGCAGACCATCACCACCAAAATGAAGATTCTTAGCTCGTCACAGCTACAAAATCCTTATGAGGGCCCTAATGAGGACCCAGAAAACGAGCTTCCACTGACAGCTGGACAATACATTTACATCTGTGGAGACATGGATGAGGATGGCTGGTTTCTGGGAGAGCTGACGGACGGCACAAGAGGACTGGTCCCTTCCAATCTGGTGGAAGAAGTTTCAGATGATGACCTGGATACCACCGTGCCTCCAGGGCTTCGTGATCTCCTGCTGGATACCGATGACGAAGAGAGACCAGGCAGCAGGAGCAGGGGCAGAAAGTGGTCACCATCCAGAAATCTGTGTCCGTGTGTTGGCTCAGCCTGGGGGACGCCGAGATTCCTCTCCATAAGACAGCAACATCCCATCAAGATTCCACCTTTCTGGATGAAGGCTACCTCATGCTCCACTTGATGTTCAAGTGGAGTGTGATCCATCAGCAGGAAGGCCTTAAAAATTCATCCCTTGTAAGACTGAGAATTTATTACACTGGACTGGACTAAAACAACAAAAAACAACAAAAACCACCAAAAACACCAAAAACACCAAAACAACTTTAAAAAAAATTTATATTATATATTATTTATATATTATATATATTATAATATATGATTACACAATATATATTATAATATACATAATATACATTATATACATAATATATATAATATAATAAATACAATAATAAATAATATTATATTATATATATTATAATATTTTTTAAAAACTAATAAAAATAACCAAACCCAAAATGTGTGTCCAGTCTTCTTGTTTTTAGACAGTCTGCTTTTGTAAAGGTACAAGGAAAGGTAGAGGCTGAGGAAAGCCTCCAAAGTCTTTCTCAAGTGCTCTACCTACAAGTATTAGAATCAAGAGAGAAAGGAATCATCACTGCTTGCCTCTGTTCTTTGGGACACCTGAAGTACCTTGGAAGGCCGCACTTCCTGAGCCCTACAGACAGTCTGTCCCAAAGCAGCTGTTTGATCATTTCCATTGGGTGACAATGCATAGTGCTTGCATCGTCTGCGGGCACGGACTCAGATGCAAATCCACATCCTTAACTGTAGGTCTGTACATCCTTTATATACATGCTCCACCTCCTGCTTGAAATTTTCTGTCTCTCCCTATATATCAGCAGGGCAATTAGCAAGTCTCCTTCACGTCTAGACACCAACTGCCCATACAAGTGCGTGTGATAATGCACACGGCTGCGGCCAGCACTCTGTGTAAGGAGAAACTGTCAGAGAGCTGCACATCAGGGAGGGGTTTCTTGGTCTCGGCCTCTGCTTGCTTTTCTGGCTGGCTGTGAGGGACGCTCACGACCAGGTGAGACAGTGGAGATCCCTGGGAGACAGGAGAGTTACATTCCTTGGAGCCAGATGTGAGTTCTTCATTCTTGAGAGTTGAATTCTCTTCTGGTGACACAGCCGGTGAGACACAGACAGAGGGACGCCAGTGGACTGTGTGTTCTTGCCCACTTGTGTGTATGCACATGGCTGTGAGCAAGGCTGTGCACATCTTCATGCACAAATGAGCATGCACGGAGCTGTGGACAGTGCTGGGGTTGCACACATGTGGGTGTGCATGGGTGAGTCCATTAGTGCACGCATGTGGGAGGGTGTGCAAGGATGAGGTGGTACGTGTGTGTGTGTGTGTGTGCAAGGATGGGGTGGTACGTGTGTGTGTGTGTGTGTGTGTGTGTGTGCAGGGATGGGGTGGTGGCCATTTGCACGAGCACAGAGGTGTGCAAAGCGGTGGGCAATTGCTCCGTTGAAGCAAGAAGCAAGCGTGAGAGTGCTCCAGTTGTAAGGAAGTGCATTGCTGGAACAGGGCAGAGCTGAGCCTGCAACTGCAGCCTCCTTTGCACAGCCCAGCTCTCAGAGGGTGAGACAGTTGTGCTTCCTGAGCAGCTCAGGGACGTTGTGGACAGAAGCAGCCGAGTCCAAAGTTCCTGGTGTGAAGTGCTCCGAACATCGGGCTCTCTGGGCGAGCTCCCGGCTGACAGCACTGCTCCCCTCTGCCCTCGCCCGGGCCTGCTGGGAGCTGCAGGGCCTGCTGGGAGCTGCAGGCCCCGCAGGAACTACCACTCCCAGGATGCTGTGCGGCAGCACCGGGCGCCGCCATGACAGTGCTGTGTGCAGTGCTGTGCAGGGCTGGGCCTGTGGGCTCAGGGCACCGGGTGCTCCTTCCCTGAGCCTGCCAGGAGGTAAGGCACCGTGAGGGTGGTTTGGGGGAGACCAAAAGACGTAGAGAGGACGTAGGTGGGACATGGAGGTGAGATAGATGGGGCATGAACTGGATCTAGAGAGAGGGGTGAGAAGGCAAGGTGGATATCCGACAGGTGGGGACAGGGGCCTGTACAGGTCAAGGGCCAAGTCCAGCTCTGCAAGCACAGCAACATGTCGGGGACGCCGGGCTGCGGCTGGGGATGGAGCAGAGCAAGATGGAGAAAGGGGGGAACATTCAGGGAGCGAAGAAATCTCCAAGTGGGGCTTTCTCCATAGCTCAGCCTGCAGCGCAGCCACACGACCTAGGCAGGCCTCAGACTGGGATCCTGCTGCTGGGTGCTGCAGGGTGCAGCCTGGCTCAGTCCTCTCTGCACCTGGGGACTGATGGCTGTGTCTGGGATGGCAGTGAGCCTCCTCCACTCCAGGCTGAGCCACTCAGCTCTCCCAGAATTCCCGTCCATCCCCCTTTCTCATCCCTCCATTCCCACGCAGAACTGACTGAGGAGGGGAGGGATGGGTCCAATGGTGGTGGCAGATCTGGGACACTGCCCTTTCTGCTGCCCCCTTTGCCCTGAAGGTGGGCCTGGGGGCCTGGTGGCCTTTGTAACTGAACTAGCGGCTGCAAGCAGAGGTGTAGCAAAGTGAATGCAAGGAATTTAATAATTGAACATACCAAACAGTAAAGAAATGACAATATTCCCAACCATTTCCCACCCTAACAATCCTTTCTGATCCCACCCCCTCAAACTCCCACCCCCAATCAACTTCTCGCCCCCCCCGCTCCCTCCCACCAATAGGTCCCTCCCTGTGCAAAAAAACCTCCCAGCCCCCTGTTGTAATCCAAGAAGAATGGCAGCAGCCATGGATCAAGAGAAGGACTTGACAGAGCAGCAGCTGTGGAGCAGGATAAAGAGCAAACCGTGTTGGTGGTGGATGCGGCAGGCAGTGCCAGCAGGGCGTCCCCTGCTTCAAAGTGCACCTTTCCTCTCTCACCCACCACACATTCTCTCCTGCATTCAGGGTCTGAGGGATTTCTTCCAGTTGTACTCCATATCCGCATGGCCAGTGCGTGATACAGAGCCCAAGTGGAACACCTGCTTGGAAAATGAAATCAACTCTCCCATTCAGTTCTATGAGCGTGCGCCTTCCTCTAAAATGATGCGTGGTCATATTTGAAAAATCCAAATTAGTTGGATATAAGAGAGGTAATAGCATCATAACCGAGCATTACTAATACATTCAATGATTATTGCCGCAGATTCCAGCACCATTGGTAACATCAGATCCTATTGGATTCACATCCAATCTATTAACATAGTAGAAGCACATGATAACCTGGATAATGCCTAATAACTCTGGTTCCTGAGACAGTAGTTGGCGAACCTGAAGGCAAAAGGTCAGCGCGCTAGGACAAACAGCCAGACAGCAGTATGGTTAAATATGGCTGCGTCCATCGACTGCCCGAAAAGCCATGCTTTTATAGCAGACAGACGAGGGCATTTAAAAACCACGCACACTAATTGAAGGAAAGCTATTGCAATAACAACCCTAAAACCCCCGTTGAAAGCCCCGAGCTACTCATTCTTTTCCTAGAGGTGTCCTTGGTTCTCATGCTGTTTCTCCCTCCACAGCTGCTGCTCTGTGAAGCCCTTCTCTTGATGCATGGCTGCTGCTCTGTAAAATTCTTCTGATATTACAACGGCCCCCCAGATTCCCACCCCAATAATTCCTTCCTCCAAATTGCAACACTGAATTTCAGAGTGTAACATTATCAGAGTACAATTTCTCCCCCAGAATTGCCACCGCACCAAGTTCCCTCCTCATCTCCCTTTCTGCTCTTCTCGTCTGCGCGTCTTCCTTACTTTCACCCTGTCCTTTTTCTTCTGGTGATGGAGATTTTCAGGCTGGAGGAGCTCTTGTCTTGCTGCAGCCACCCCAGCATCCCTTGCCAGCTCTGCTGTGCCCAAACTCATCCTCGCTGATCCATGCCAGCCGATCATCGATGTCTGCCATGTCCTCTGGGCTGCCTGCGCTTGTTGTCACTGCTGGAACAGCAGTCTGGAAAAGGCAATCTGGAAAAGTAAGTTCTTTGTACTTGATAACTTCTCAGTTCCTTCTGATCTCGATATACAAAGTAGTTCCAAGTCCCTGTAGCTTTTGTGTTTTCTTTTGCAGAAGGATTCTGTGATTCTGTGTGATTCTGTGATCTTTGAGATCCTTTTCAACCCAGGCCATTCTATGACTGTACAGTTCCATACTGGAACAGATATAAAATGCTAACTATGTAAAACATGGAGTCAAACCTGTGTGATTTGTCCACACCAGGAGGTGATTAGAAAACAATTTGTAAGCTACAAAGCTGCTTGCTGGAAAGGAAAAGAAAATAAAACTACAAGAATAAGGGAAAACATTTATTCCTGAAAATAGGAAGAATAATGGACCTGCCATGAAATTTTGGTGATTTTATGAAGCTATTCACATGATTTTCTTGGTGCTGTGTTTCCCAAATGTGTGGTTTCTGGCTCTGCTGCAGCACCAGTCTGCATGTGAACATCAACTCTATTCTCCATCTGGGAAGATTAGGACTTCCCTTCTCCCACCAGCACCACTGAATTACAGTTACTCAGTGGTTAAACAAAGGAATCCTTAAAGAAGGGTTTACAGCTGTCGTGTTATCTGAAGTGCTTGCAGCATTCTGATGCTATTAAGCTCTATGTATTAACAAGTTCAAAAAGAAAAGGTAGGCATCTGATTGTTGTGACAGTTTCTAAGTTATTTGGAAAGCTGTACCACCCAACCACTCCTTCTGTTTGATGGAGGTGACAAAGCTCAGTTTAATTTCTGACTGCTGTTTAAATTCTGAAGCTCGAGCTGGTTCCTGGAGCAGAAAAAGCTCGGAAGCTGTCCCTCCTACAAGCAGGCACCTCTGAGCAAAATATGACATCTCAGTTTCTGATGGTAAGGTCAGGAGATCTGATTCCAGCGTCTAGCTTTCGGCTTCATGCTATGTTAGTGGGACATTTGGCATCTAGCACTGACCAACAGCAACTGACAGGCTGGTAACAGTGCACCCCAAAACAGTTATGTGTCTCTTTATGTTATGAGGGAAAATTGTATCGCATTGAGATTTCCTATTTTTACTCTTTGCAGATCTAACTAGCTGCTGGAAGAATCCTGTATGCCATGTTCACACCATTTTCAATCAGCTGGATGAGTCTGTTGTTGGCATTTTAATACCATTTACCAGGCAGGCAATATGTATGGAGTATTTGGCTCTCTCTACAGTTATGAATATTTGAGTATCTTCAACATGTGGCTCATTGCTTCTATTTCAGGCTGCCCAGAGAAGCTGTGGGTGCCTGTCCTTGGTGTTGAAGGCGAGGTTGGATGGGTGATGGGCAGCCTGAGCTGGTTAGTGTGCAGCCAGCCCATGGCAGGGTGTTTAGAACTGAATGATCTTGAAGGTTTCCTCCAACCCAAGCCCTCCTGTGATCCTATGATTCTGTGATTTCACTCAGGTTTATTAAGATTAGATGAGTTCTCCTGAATGTGCTGTTTTCCATATGATTATAATTGGAGTCCAGATGGGTGACTTAAACCAGACACCAAACTTTCTAATGGCAAAATTAAATGAAATCAATCCTTGACTGTGTCAGTAGTCTGTAACTAGAGCCCATCAGGTAATTCCCAGCCTCCTGCCTGTATCAGTGGCTGCACATAGTGAAAAAGTCTGATGGGATTTTAACCTCTAAAATGTTCCAAAGCAACCAGAGGGTGAATATATTCACTGTACAAATACCTGAAGGAATAAGCTTGTCATGTATGTCCTCAGGTACCACAGTAGTTAATGGTGGGACTCAGTAGGTCATGCTGAAAGTTGAGTCTGCTGATCTTGAAGGTCTTTTCCAGCCTACATGACCTTATGCTAATATTTCTGTATTTATTTCTGTTCAGCTCCCAGAAAACCTCCCACCCAGCCCCCAACTGACCCCGTGGTGAAAAATAAACAGAAACCTCAGTGATGCTGGCATGGACCCCTCCGAAGATGCACCGCCCCATTCCAATCAATGGCTACATTGTGGAACGCAAGAAACTAACTGGCTTCACGTGGGTGAGGTGCCACGAGTCTCATGTCCCCGTCCCAGAGTTCACGGTGAGCAATCTGTCTGAAGAGGCTGATGATCAGTTCCGAGTGTCTGCAGTCAATGCGCATGGACAGAGCCCGTCTCTGGAATTCCCAGGGAGCGTGCACCTTGGTAAGCACAAAAACCCCAATGGAAATGGGTCAGTGTGTGCTGAGCAGCTGTGTTGGTTCCCTAAAGATGCTTCCTTTGACTTTAAGGATAGTAGTGCATTAACACACCAAAGGCTTTCCTTTATTCCTAGTTCTCCTATCTCCTATCAACCTCCAGCTACCACTAAAGTGATACGAGTTATGTTTCTGTGACAGAGACATGAATATCCTTATCTTTTGATATCTCACATGTGCAAGAGGCAGAACTTTCTGTAACAGATCTTAAGCACAGAAGTGCTTCTTCCTGCATTCATGCAAATGGAGAAGTAGAAATGTACCTATGATTTAATCTTCCATCTCTAAATGAGATACCAGACTTGCATCTAAAGAGCATTAAGACATTCATGTTCTTCCTCAGACCCAGTCCTGGCTGTGAAATCCCCCCTAACAACTGGTGCAGCTGTACCTGGAGGGGATGCCATGTTTACTATTGACCTTACAACAACGTGTTGTGGCACTTGGTACCTCAGTGGTAAAGTCTTACAGGAAAGTGAGACCTGCATCATCAAGAGAACCCAAACTACTCCCAGCCTAATCATAAAGAACATCACCAAGAATGATGGTGGAGCAGAAGTGAAATATTGTTTCCAAAAATGTTGATGTCAGCACCAAGATGAGAGTGAGAGGTATTAGCTTTGATCCTTCTCCTTTCCTCTTACAGTCAAGGCATAGTTGCTGTGATCTGATGATTAGAACTGGGGCTGCAGGCATTCACTGACTGTACCAAATACCTGAAATTGCATCCCATGGACTGACGTGAGTCCTGGTAATGACCTAAACATGATAGCACTGAGTGTAGGGTAAGCCAATCTACCCAGCTGCTTGGTATCTGAACCAGATTGCTCCATGCCAGCTGATGAATGTCTGCAGTTCACAGCTACTGGCCAGTGCATTCAGTCAGCAGGTTTACCACTGCATCACCATAGAGCAGTACTTTCAGCTCCAGGTTCAGACAGCCTTTCTGATTGCACTGGAATAGTTTAGAAGTAGGGGAGCAATCATTCCAATAATATCTCTATCAATCAGCTTTGCATGACAAAATAAAACAAATAAAGATTCATTATGGGAGGAGCTGTTTGTCATTGGGTGGAAACCTCCGCAGAAGCATGTTTAGAGCATTATTAATCAGTAGAAGGAGATGTTTGGTTGATTTTTACTTAGTAAATCTGGCAAGAAGAACAAATTAAATATCTTGAATTGCTCAGCACTGACCCAGTTATGAGTGCAGGAACAGAAGGTGATACTTTTTCAGAGATCTTGCAGCAAACATTGACCACGTTAGCCTGATATAAATTGAAATAACGAGGCCTTTGCTCCTGACAGGTGCTGCAGTGAGATTTACCAAGAAGAGCAAAGATGTAGAAAAGATCTCTGCTCCGCTGCGTGAGGAAGCCAAACTGCAGGCTGAGCTTTCAGACACAGGTGCTACTGTGGAGTGGATGAAGGATGGGAAGGAGCTCAAGGCCAGTGAAAAATATGAACTGCACATTGTGGGGAAGAAACACACCCTGAAAATTCACAGCGTCTCAATGGATGATGCTGGAATTTGCAGTGCATCTGTGAGGGGGATAAAATGCTCTATCAGCTTTCAGTGAAAGGTATGTGACAGTCTGGGCTGTCCTCTTCCTGCCCAGGGCCAGCAGACTGCATTCACCTGACTCCCCGACAGTCCAGCTGTTGTCAGACAGCATCTGGGGTGTTTTCAGTGGCTGTTTTGACTTGAACTGGCCAATCTGCTTTGTAGAGCCATTTGATTTCTGTGTTCTGTCCTGTGATTCGTCCCTAAGATATAGAGGAAATCAAAGGAAAGATAGGAAAAAGAGCATCCCAGTCTTCCTGTTCTTCTCCCAGGGTGGCCACGAGAGATGATGTAAACAGCTCTTTTTGTAGCAGTGATCCAAAATGTAGAAGAGACCTGTGAAGAGTCACAGGGATGTTTACTTAGCTGTCATTCCATGGTGGGCTTTTTCTTGCACAGATGTAGAGAGAAACTTAACTTTCCCACGCAGGTCTCTGTTTAGCTGCAGGGTGTAGGTCTGATCTCTGAGATCCACACGCTGGGCCTTGATTGCAATAAATGAGAGCCCTTTGTTTTCTCCAGTGGAAGACTTTCCATTTCTGCAGTACCCTCTGCGGATGACACAAATGCAAATGCACCTTCTTCCCAGCAACAATTGCCTTTTTTTTTTCACACTGAGTATGCATGAGGCTCTTCATCATATTCTGCTGGCTTGTCACCCTTGTTGATCCATGGAGAAACAACAAAGCCCTAGAGTAGTGTATGCACTTTGGCATTGGAGAGCTTACTTAATTGCTTCTTCTCAAAGAACAAACTCCAGAGAGACATGGAGAAAGCTCCAAACAGAACTGAATAATGGGACTAAATTGATGGAGAGCAGAACTTCCTGCCAAGGCTTGTCAGCTAGTCTTAATTTTGCTTTTCTTCTCTCAGTCATGTTAGCATAATATTTCATACTGGCAGGTCTGCCCCCAGAATTAACTGAATTAGCTGATGGACGTTTCCATGTGCTTTGCACTGTAATGTGACTATCAAATGAGTAATCAATGCTGTTATTTTAAAACCTGTGTTGGCAAGCTGTAAGACAAACAACTGCTGTTGGTAGCTTGGTTACTGCAGAATCAGCTTTTGTGTATCTCATAGATAGGGAAGAGACCCTTAAGGGTCAGCTAGTTGGACTGCCTGGCAATGAACAGGGGCACCGCAGCTCCATCAGGTGCTCTGAGCCCTCTCCAGCCTGACTTTGAACATCCTCAGGCTCACAAATCTTATACCCATGCCACACACTCGCAGTATTTCACCATTCAGCATCGCCACTTGTATCTTCTCTTGCTGTAAACCAGAGCTAGCTGGTAAATCATCTGCTGTGCGGGTCAGCTGTGTCTCTCCCATGGGCATCACATGGCTGCTGGGAGGCTCTGAAGAGCTGCAGCCAGAGGTGTGTCACCCGCTGGGCCTCGTGCCCAAAGGAGCCCACAGGAAAGTGTTGTTGCAGTTTGTCATGCACTGCACTGCCATGAGACTTGACGTGCCAGACATCCTCTGACACGTGACCTCCTGCATCCAGGCAGGACATCTGAGACGTCTCCTTCAGCCTGACGTGGCTGCAGTTTCACACTGGTTTTACTAAGGAAGGAGAAGGCACGTGGATGAAACTCTTTTCCTGCTCTTCCTGGCATTAGCTCATAGTACAAGTAAAGCACTGTCAGGTCAAGCCTGGAGGAGTAATGCTTGTCACTGACATGGTCATGTTCAGGGTGGAGCTGGAGGGTAAAATAACACAAGAAATTGTCATTGAAATTCAATATCTGTGAAATTCAGCTGGCTGCATTCACAGAACCTGGCGTTAAGATCTGTTTTCTGGTTTCTATCTTGAGCCTATTTTCCATAACCCAGTCCTCATTTATGAACTGAAGCTCTACTGAAAGCCTTTCGCTGTGTATGCTCATGCTGCAGCGCAGCGCTTGTGACCTTTAACAGCACATTCACGTTCCTCTGATCACAGGATCCTTAAGGTTGATTAAGACCCTCTAGTCCGACTGCTCACCCATCACCACCATGATGCTCACCATCAGCTAGCTAAAAACTCAGCAGAGATGATAGATCAAGCACAACACTGGATTTGGGAGGGCTAGAGATTCCTAAGATATTGAAGGATTGCTTGCAGGTGGTGTTGGCTCAGGTATTCACCCTGCATCCCACCTCCTGTTCTGTTTGGTTGAGAATCATGCATTCTGCAATTTCACTTTGTAATTCAAAGACCCTGGCTTTATCTGTTGACAAACTGATCTAAAACAAGCCAAGAAGACTCCATTGGAACTGGTTGATGCAGAACAAAGGCATCCCCAAAGGACAAGTTGCACTGTTTGATGAACATTATTGGATGAGAGCTAAGCTAAGATTTAAAAAGTTCTGGGGCTGTCTCTGAGCATCAGATACAGAGGAAGCCTGCATGATTCCCTGAGAATGGATACCTCCTACTTTGGTGTAGGGTTAAGGGAACACTAGCAGTAACTCCTATCACAAAATGTCACATGGCTCAGACAAAATGCCATCAAGAGGGCTTAATTAGGAGCACCAAATGGTCACAAGATGGTCTTAGGGCAGGGAAGTAATCTATCTATGTGATATTGATTGATGCTGTTAGTTCTTAACAGCTTGACTCTAGAGGGACTGTTCTTCTTTGGTCACCTAGTTTTAAAAGAATAGATGGCTCCTGTCTATTACAATTTTTAAGGCATTATTTGTTCACTGATGCCATAAATGTGCCTGGCATAGCAATTGGCCTTGGTATATTCAGCTCGGCGTCCAGTCGGATCTTGAATATCTCCACAGAAGGAGACTCCACCACCTCCCTGGGCAGCCTGTTCCAGTGCTACGTCACCCTCACCGTAAAGAAGTTCTTCCGCATCTTCGTGCAGAACTTCCAATGCTGAAGTTTCATCCCATTACCCCTAGTCCTGTCCCTACACATTACTGAAAAGAGACCAGCCACGCCACTATGGCACCCACACCTCAGGTATTTATAAACCTGGATCAAATCCCCTCTCAGCCTTCCCTTCTCAAGGCTAAACAGACCCAGCTCGCTAAATCTCTCCTCATAGGGGAAATGCTCCAGGCCCTCCACCATCTTAGTGGCCCTCCGCTGGACTCTTTCTAAGAGATCCCTGTCTTTTTTGTACTGGGGAGCCCAGAACTGGACACAGCACTCCAGAGGAGGCCTCACCGGGGCAGAGTAGAGGAGGAGGATCACCTCCCTCGACCTGCTGGACATGCTCTTTTTAATACACCCCAGGATGCCATTGGCCTTTTTGGCTACAAGGGCACACTGCTGGCTCATGGTCAATCTGTCGTCCACCAGGACGCCCAGGTCCCACTCAGCAGAGCTCCTGTCCAGCAGCTCTTCCCCCAGCCTGTACTGGTGCATGCAATTATTTCTCCCTAGGTGCAAGACTCTACACTTGCTTTTGTTAAACCTCATCTGGTTTCTTACTGCTCAGCTCTCCAGCCTGTCCAGGTCTCTCTGAATGGCAGCACAGCCTTCAGGCGTGTCAGCCAATCCTCCCAACTTCGTGGCATCAGCAAAGTTGCTGAGGGTGGTCACTATCCCCTCATCAAGGTCACTGATGAAGATGTTGAACAAGACCGGACCCAGCACAGACCCCTGGGGGACGCCGCTAGTTACAGGCCTCCAGCCAGATTCCGCACCACCAACGACAACCCTCTGCACTCGGCCAGTCAGCCAATTCTCGACCCACTTCACCGTCCACTCATCTATCCCATACTTCCTCAGCTTTGTTATAAGGATGTCAAGGGGGACAGCATCAAAAGCCTTACAGAAATCAAGGTAGACTACATCTACCGCTCTCCCCCTGTCCACCCAGCTAGTGACATCTTCATAAAAGGCCTACAGGTTGGTCGAGCACGACCTCCCCTTGGTGAACCCATGCTGAGTACTCCTGATAACCTCCTTTTCTCCCAGTTGTCTGGAGATGGCATCCAGCACAAGCTGTTCCATCACCTTCCCTGGGACAGAGGTGAGGCTGACTGGCCTATAATTACCCGGGTCCTCCTTCTTGCCAGTTTGAAGACAGGAGTGACACTGGCCGTCCTCCAGTCTTCAGGCACCTCCCCAGTTCTCCAAGACCTCTGATAGATTACAGAGAGCGGCTCAGCAACGACCTCCAGCAGCTCCCTCAGCACCTGTGGATGCACCCCATCAGGTCCCAAGGATTTATGGACCTTAATGTTTCCTAGGCACTCACAGACTATCTCTTCCCTGACTAAAGGGAAATCTCCCATTCCCCACACTCTCTCATTAACCTCCAGGGCCTGGGATTCCGGAGGGAGAGCCCTTTCACTAAAGACAGAAGCAAAAAAGGCGTTCACTATTTCCACCTCCTCAGCATCCCTCCTCTCCCTGGAAGCACTTAAGGCCAGGCTGGATGTGTTGTGAGCAACCTGGTCTACAGCGAGGTGTCCCTGTCTATAGCAGGTTGGAACGAGGTGATCTTAAGGGTCCCTTCCAACACAAACCATTCTAAGATTCTAGGACAGAAAAACAGGCCAGCTCTCCCACATTGTTTCAGTGTCATTTACTTATAAAACAAGCTCTGGGACAACCCGAGAAGGTATTTGTTCCACGTGCAGCATCACCTGTGATAGAAACCAAGGAAGCCTACAGCAGGCCTCAGGACTCAGCAAGCCTTTTTGGCTCAAAGCAGGGCCAGCTGGAGCAGCTTACCACGAGTGCACCCAGAAGGGCCTCCATGCAGCTGCAGGCTTGCCGCATGTCATTGCATGTCATTGTGATGCAACAGTGGGTGAGCGTGACATAAAGCTGCAGGCTGGAACTCCGGCTGGGGTGGCCTCAGTTCGCTGCTGCTGGAGCGAGAGGTGGTAGCGGAGGGTTGCAGCTCTCAGAGAGTTCCTACTAGGAGCCATGGAGTGCTGTTGCAGTGCTGGATTCCGAAATCCAGATGAATTTCTGAGCAGAGCGGGGAAGAGCGGAAAGGTGAGCGCTGCTACATCAAGAGAGGGCTGAGTGCAGTAGCCTGGGGTATGCAGGGCTGCTCTGGGGCTGTAGATGCTCTCCAGAGGCTGAGGGACACTTCTCCTCATGCTGGTGCTGGAGAAGGCTTGCAGGGAATCGCACCTCTCTGCACATCCCAGCATCGGTTACAGAAGTGGGGAGGGAGCTGTCAAAGGGAGCGGAGGTGGGCTGGAGAGGGGAATGGAGTGTCTGAGTGTCCAAGCGTGTCTTTGTCTTTCTAGCTCCGACCCAGAGGACAGGAAGTTGGAGCAGGAGGTAGCTGGCTGCTGGACCTTCCACTCGGGGTTAAAATCCCTGTGCAGCCCGGCACCAAGCTCCTTTTCGCCAGGAGAAAGCTGGGGGAAAAGGTGAGAGGAGTAAGGAAGCGTCAAAAAGGGCTCTTGTTTCCTGGGGTTGCCGCCATGCCAAGGAGGCCTTGTGTTGGGATGCCAATCCCATGTGTTGGGATGCTGGGGCCAGGCACCCATCAGGCACAGAAATGTGGAGACCGGGTCATTCCTGGAGGAGGGTGCAACCCTCTGCTCTCCCTCTTGGAGGACTTAGGAAAACCCAGACATGACTGTTTGGGAAAGAGGCAAGAGGCCAGCCTGTGGGTGTGAGCAGCTTGGAAGTGTCTCTGTCTCTTTGCTGCTCTCTCCTTCCCCATTCACACTCTACAACACATCTCTTCCAGCTCCACCAGCCTTCTCCTCAGTTTGACCTGAGAGATCCGTACAGTCGCAATCTGTGCACAGAGTACAACAGCCTGCATGACCCGCATCTGCGGGAGTTCCACAACCGCAAAAACAACCTGCGGAACCTGAAGAAACGGGGCTTGGTCACCGAGGATGGCGATGTAAGTTTGGCTGTTGGGCTGACCAACACGGGTCTCCTCAGGAGGGCTTTCCAGTCTGCCAGGCAGGGGCCTGACACTACAGCCATCTGTCATTGTCTCTTCTGTAGGTTGTCTGCACTCTGAAGGAGTTCAACGAGTACAGGCAGTACCTGACCAGGCTGAAGCTGGAGAAAAAGCAAGCAAAGAGGCGAGAAGAGGTAGGCAAAGCCCAGTATTGGTAGGCACGTGTCAGCAGCATGGCACTGAGGGCACGGGCTTTACTTGATGGATCTGAGGGAGATGGGGAAAGCAGAAAAGGTGGGGGGCGGGCTGGTGGTCTAGGCATTGAGGCATGGAAAGGACAGCTCAGCTCAGAGCTGAGCTAGCACAGCGTGCTGGTGTGAAGGCAGCCTGGAAAGTTGCTTGCTTACAAGCAGAGCACTGTGGCAGCCGTTCTCTTCTGCCCTCATTGCAAGGCTGAAGCAGTGTGCTTGCCCTCTTCTGCGTAAAGCAGCAGTACTTAGGGTGGGAAGCACTCTCTAAGACAAGACCAAGCATAAACCCTCTGTTCCCTTCCAGGATGAGCTTCTTCGGGAGATTTCCAATTTGAAGAAATCGATCCACAGACTACAGATGGCCAGGGACAAGTTCCAGCCCGGTCCCGTGGATTACATTGCGGGTTCGAAAATCAGACCCACAATGCTTCATAAACCAGCTGGCCCCTCTCCTTCATGCTATAATCTTCTGTCTGGACAATGCAGAAGGAATGTGGCTTTGATGGAGCGTGGCCTTCAGGGAGACTCATGGAGCACAGGGCGTGCAATGAAGCTGCCTGAGAAGTCACCCAAACCTGCGTTGGGCAGGGAAGGCTCCAAACTCCCCAGAATCATCCAGACTACTTCTGCGTCAACAACAAACTCCAAACTCCCCAGAAGCATTCGTACTGCTTCTGACCCAACAGCAAACTCCAGAGTCCCCAGAATCATCCAGACTACTTCTGCGTCAACAACAAACTCCAAACTCCCCAGAAGCATTCATACTGCTTCTGACCCAAAAACAAACTCCAGAGTCCCTAGAAGCATCCAGGCCCCAGTGAAGGGAAAAGGAAAAAAAGGGGAAAACAAGTAGAGAGATTGGCCAAAAACCAAAACAGTGGCAACAAATTAGTTTTAATTGGCTTAATTAATTTTAATTTGTTTAATTCGTTTTAATTTGTTTAATTAATTGACCAAAGATGATACCAGAATGCAAGATAACACACTACAGTACAATATATCATAATTAGTATCAGAATTAGAATTAAAACCAATAAAAAAAATTAAAAAAATAACATTACAAAGTGTGTCCGAAAACTGAAGTCCTTATTCTAAAGCCGAGGTGAGACAACCCAGGGAGTTCTCGTGCTGCTGGGATCAAAAAGGAAAGGGGAGATCAAGTGATATACGGATGGCTTTTATCTTTTGCACTGAACATAAAGGGTGACAGAGCAGCAAGCAATCCTCTGGGGGATGTAGTTGTTCTCTGCTGGGGGTACATGCAGTGTTACAGGCTTGGGACAGAATGGCTGGATGACTGTGAAGAGGAAAGGGACCTGGGGCTGTTGGTCGATGCTCTGCTCAACATGAGCCCACAGTGTGCCCAGGTGGCCAAGAAGGCCAAGGGCATCCTGGCCTGTATAAGAAACAGTGTGGCCAGCAGGAGCAGAGAGGTGATCATCCCTCTGTACTCAGCTCTGGTGAGGCCGCATCTCAAGTACTGTGTTCAGTTTTGGGCTCCTCACTACAAGAAGGACATGGAGGATGAGGTCCTCACAGGGGACTTCAACCACCCTGATATCTGTGGGAGGGACAACACAGCATTGCACCAGAAATCAAAGAGGTTTCTGGAATGTGCTGATGATAACTTCCTCTTCCAAGTAGTATGGGAACCTCAAAGATCAGGTTAGGAAAGCTAAAACCCAGGCAGAACTAAATCTAGCTGGGGACAGAAAGGGGAACAGGTATATCAGTGATTAAAAAGAAGGTAAGCGAGGATGTGGGCCCTCTCTGGAAGGCAACTAGAGGCCTGGTCATGAGGAATACAGAGAGAGCTGAGGTGCTCAATGACTTCTTTGCTTCAGGCCTCACTGGCAAGTGCTCTAGGCCCAGAGCCCAAACTGCAGAAAGCAACAGTAAAACTTGGAGAAGGTGGATCTGTAAGTGCTGTAAGTGAAGATGAGGTTCTAGACCATCGAAAGAATCTGAAGCTGCACAAGTCCAAGGGATCCATCCGCAGGTTCTGAGGGAACTGGTGGATGAACTTGCCAAGCCGCTGTGCATCGTATTTGAAAGGTCATGGCAGTCTGGCGAAGTTCCCACTGATCAGAAAAGGGGAAACATAACCCCCCTATTCCGGATCGGGAAAAAAGAAGATCCAGGGAACTACAGGCCAGTCAGTCTCACCTCTGTGCTTGGTAAGATTGCGGGGTAGATCCAACTGAAGGCCCTACTGCACCACAAGGAAAAATAAAGACAAGGTGGCTGGTGGTAATCAAAATGGTTTCACCATGGGCAAGTCAGACGTGACAAACTTGGTGGCCCATGTCAACTTCATGAAGTTCAACAAGGACAAGTGCCCTGAGTTGGGGAAATCTCAAGCACAGATAAAGGTTGGGTGGAGAATGGCTTGAGAGCAGCACCGAGGAGAAGGATTTGGGGGTCTCAGATGATTCAGCACGAGGTGGCAGTGTACGCTTGCGGCCTGGAAGGCCAAATATATCCCAGGTTTCATCAAGAGAAGTGTGACCAGCGAGTCGAGGAGGCGACTCTGCCCCTCCGCGCTGCTCCCGTAAGACCCCACATGGAGTACTGCGTCCAGCTCAGGGGACCCCAACACAAGGACACTGTGCTGTTGGAGCAGGTCCAGATGAGGGAAATGGAGATGATCAGAGGGCTGGAGCACCTCCCCTAGAAGGACAGGCTGAGAGAGCTGGGGCTCTTCAGCCTGGAGAAGAGAAGGCTCCAGGGGGACCTTATAGCAACCTCCCAGTATCTGAAGGGAGTGCATAGGAAAGCTTGGGAGGGACTTTTTATAAATGCATGTAGTGACAGGATGAAGGGAAATGGTTTTAAACTGGAAGAGGGTAGATTTAGAATACATACCAGGAAGAACTTTACTGTGAGGGTGGTGAAACACTGGAACAGTCTTCCCAGTGAGGCTGTGGTTGCCTCACAGAATCACAGAATTGCAGGGGTTGGAAGGGACCTCTAGAGATCATCGAGTCCAACCCTCCTGGAAAGCAGGCTCCCTACACCACGTCGCACAGCTCGGCGTCCAGTCGGATCTTGAATATCTCCACAGAAGGAGACTCCACCACCTCCCTGGGCAGCCCGTTCCAGTGCTACGTCACCCTCACCGTAAAGAAGTTCTTCCGCATCTTCGTGCAGAACTTCCAATGCTGAAGTTTCATCCCATTACCCCTAGTCCTGTCCCTACACATTACTGAAAAGAGACCAGCCACGCCACTATGGCACCCACACCTCAGGTATTTATAAACCTGGATCAAATCCCCTCTCAGCCTTCCCTTCTCAAGGCTAAACAGACCCAGTTTGCTAAATCTCTCCTCATAGGGGAAATGCTCCAGGCCCTCCACCATCTTAGTGGCCCTCCGCTGGACTCTTTCCAAGAGATCCCTGTATTTTTTGTACTGGGGAGCGCAGAACTGGACACAGCACTCCAGAGGAGGCCCCACCGGGGCAGAGTAGAGGAGGAGGATCACCTCCCTCGACCCGCTGGCCATGCTCTTTTTAATACACCCCAGGATGCCATTGGCCTTCTTGGCCACAAGGGCACACTGCTGGCTCATGGTCAATCTGTCGTCCACCAGGACGCCCAGGTCCCACTCAGCAGAGCTCCTGTCCAGCAGCTCTTCCCCCAGCCTGTACTGGTGCATGCAATTATTTCTCCCTAGGTGCAAGACTCTACACTTGCTTTTGTTAAACCTCATCTGGTTTCTTACTGCTCAGCTCTCCAGCCTGTCCAGGTCTCTCTGAATGGCAGCACAGCCTTCAGGCGTGTCAGCCAATCCTCCCAACTTCGTGGCATCAGCAAACTTGCTGAGGGTGGTCACTATCCCCTCATCAAGGTCGCTGATGAAGATGTTGAACAAGACCGGACCCAGCACAGACCCCTGGGGGACGCCGCTAGTTACTGGCCTCCAGCCAGATTCCGCACCACCAACGACAACCCTCTGCACTCGGCCAGTCAGCCAATTCTCGACCCACTTCACCGTCCACTCATCTATCCCATACTTCCTCAGCTTTGTTATAAGGATGTCAAGGGGGACAGCATCAAAAGCCTTACAGAAATCAAGGTAGACTACATCTACCGCTCTCCCCCTGTCCACCCAGCTAGTGACATCTTCATAAAAGGCCTACAGGTTGGTCGAGCATGACCTCCCCTTGGTGAACCCATGCTGAATACTCCTGATAACCTCCTTTTCTCCCAGTTGTCTGGAGATGGCATCCAGCACAAGCTGTTCCATCACCTTCCCTGGGACAGAGGTGAGGCTGACCGGCCTATAATTACCCGGGTCTTCCTTCTTGCCATTTTGAAGACAGGAGTGACACTGGCCGTCCTCCAGTCTTCAGGCACCTCCCCAGTTCTCCAAGACCTCTGACAGATTACTGAGAGCGGCTCAGCAACGACCTCCAGCAGCTCCCTCAGCACCTGTGGATGCACCCCATCAGGTCCCAAGGATTCATATTCAGTGACTGAAAGCAACAGTTGTTGCTCTAAGAAATGCAATACTAAGCTAGGTCTGCCTGTAGCTGACAGCCATCAGCTTGCTCCTCAGGCAGGTTCTGTCTGGATGGAATGAAGGGCATGAAATACTGATGTGCTCATCAAACGCTGCTTGTTAGCTTAGAGACAAGGTGTTAAATAGGTTTGTTCATGTATTGCAAACATGTTACTTAGCTGCCTTCATTCTAGCTTCAGAAGAACATGTGCAGAATACAGAATTGATTAAAAGAAATAAGAACTGTCTGCATAGAACTTACTCTTTCCTTTACACAGGAGAATCAAGCACACGTTTGTATGTGAGTACCTCCAGAGGTGAAACTCGATCACCCAAATGTAATGAGCAGAGACATTACAATCAGTTCTAACTGTATCTTCATGCTGTGCTGAATAAGCCTGAGTCAGGATGTAAACCACTTTCTCTTTTTTTCTTCAGATGAAGCCATTAATTCGGTCAACAAGCCCAAAACGACTCCAGAAATATCAGTCAGTCCTTCTGAAGACCTGGAGCTAGTGTGTGAGGTGTCAGCTGCAAGCGGAGCTTTCATATGGAAGAAAGATCAAACAGAGGTGAAGCAGGACCAGAGGACAAGCATCATCTCCCAGGGGACGCACCGCAAGCTCATGGTCAAAAATGTGACCCTGAAAGACCAAGGGAGCTACAGCTGTGAAACAAAAGATGACAAAGCAACATTCCAGGTGAAAGTCAGAGGTGAGAAAATGCTTGAAATCCCAGAGATAAAGGAACGCTTCATTTGGTGTGTCTTGCATTTGGAGGATCAACTGACAGCCTCTCTGGTGCAAAACATTTTGGCTATAGGGCTTTCTTTGTCATCTAGTGTCATAGCAACACTTTTCTACATGTGCTTTTCCATCCAGGAATGAATTACTGCAACAAACAATAGGCAAGGAGGGTAACTTGTGCAGCTCTTGTAGTCATCTGGTGTCTGCAGGGTTACAGTGCAAGAGCACACGAGGCATGCAAGGAGTGAGAAAAGGGGAGGTGGTTGAAGAGATCTGGTTACAAAATTTGAATGACACAATGAGGTGGAAAATGCCAATAATCAGACTCATAAATGGCCTGGGTTGCAAAGCCCCACAGTGCTCATCCAGTTCCAAACCCCTCCTATGAGCAGGGTTGCCAACCAGCTGCCCAGGCTGCCCAGAACCACATCCAGCCTGGCCTTGAATGCCTGCAGGGATGGAGCATCCACAGTCTCCTTGGGCAACCTGTTCTAGAGGGCCGTTCCCTTCTGATTTACTGGAAATGTAGAGAGACATGAGAAGAAAAAAAGATAAGGGAGGAGGTTCAGCAGTGCATGCAGGTGTTCTAAATCTCTTGTCCAAATCTGCTATCAGACTGCGAAATGTTTAGCTTTGTGATATGATATGATATCATATGAAATGAAATGATATGCTTATCATTTCCCAAGGCAAAATAGAGGGGAAAGTATTTTCCTGTCTTAATGAGGTATCACAATGCTCCCTGTGAAGGGCAAGTATAGTGAAAACGGGGAACTGGAGTTAGCTCTGCAGCAGACTACAGCAAAACGGTGTGACTGTTGTGATGTCCCTGCAGAGAAAGAAGACGTGTTTACAAACAAGGACAAGGTACAAAAGGAGGTGAAGGCTGTACTGACTCAAAATGCCACGCTGAGCTGCGAGGTGGCCCAGGAGAAGACGGAGGTGAAGTGGTACAAGGAGGGGAAACTGATCACCTCGAGCAAGAAGTTCAGGGTGGAGTCAGAGGGCAAACAGCGTCGGCTGGTGGTGAGCCAGGTGGAGAAGAAAGGTGCAGGGGAGTACAGCTGCGAGGCTGCTGGCCAGAAACTCACCTTCAAGATTCATGTAACTGGTAGGAAACACATTTTGGTTGATATTCTTTGATTATTCCATAGTCTGGCTGTGGAAACGTCTGTGTGAATGTGTCTTGATTCTGCCATGAAACTGTTTTGGGGAGGATGAAAAGAAATGCTTACAAACGTGCAACTAAAATGATTATTTGTTTTTAACAGTGTTTCATCCAGCTCTTCCCCTACAACTACTTTATCATCAGCTGTCCATGGATGTCCAACTGTGATTTGTACAATGTGCAACACTGCTCTACCAGTTGATATTTCAACAGTAGTAGTTACAGATCTCTACTGTGGCTGCACTGAGAAGGTTTGGTTGTTGGTGTCCTAAGAACTTTTAGTCAGAGGCATTTCACTTGCCTTTGGCTTGTTGAATCCCACGTTGACAACCATTCATTCCATGTTCTGTAAATGTAATGACCAGTCATGAATCCATTGATACCTTTCTAATTGTACGTTTCTCATTAGTCTGAGGGTTTAGAACAGAGGCAGATCTCTCACTCCAGCTGCAGTAGAGATTGCTCTGGTGTCAGTATATTTTGCACAAGATCCAGTAAATTTTAACTTAGACTCCAGATAGCCATGGGCACATCAGCTGCATTCTGAGTGACCATTAGTGAGCTGGCTGATGACGAGGGTTTGTCTTCTGTTTTATTTGTAGCTGCACTCTACTGGTTTTTGCTCATAAGTCAACTTGTTCTCTGTTAACTTTACAGTTCTCGTCTTGTATTCTGAGCTGATCAGGACAGGGAATCTGTTTTCTCCTCTTCTTTCTTATGGCAGTGAACACATTGGAGCTTAATCCTGGTCAAGGTTTGGCATTTGATCAGCTATGTGGAGGAGCAACTGTACTGGGAGTCTACTGACTTTCTGCTCACGCAGACCTGGTGTCCTTGCAGGGCATAGCTTGCGTTCTGTTCCCTTGTAAAGGTTGCAGTGTTTGCTCTCTCCATCTTGGGGCATTCTGCTCCTTCAGTCCCTGGTGTGCAATATATCTCTGCTCCTGTAGTAGACAGTTTTGCTGCTGCCTGTGGTGTAGACTCTAAACTATCAGCTTTTACGTTTCCCACACCATGTGGATGTGATTCTGGGGCCTTTGGATCTGTTCCGTGAGTTGTGTAGCTCATGCTTTTGGCTCAGGAAACTGGCAGTTTCAGCAAAGAGTGGATTACAGAAAGGGTAGATTTGGGAGGTATCTGTCAGAGAAAATGAAATATGAACGATTACAGAAAGACTATGGCAACAGCTGGAATCAACCAAGTTAATCCTCAGCAGCCAAAGCCAGCCCACATCTTATTGCAGAGGCGTAGGGAGAAAACCCAGCAATGTAGTGCTTTTACACTTGAATTTTGCTAGCTGAGGGCTATTATTAGCTGTTTGCCTCAGAAACCAAAGGTTTTCTGTTCTCTTTCAGACCGGATGAGCTCATGGCTGCACAGGGTAATGTAATACTTCCTCCTCTGCCATACGTGGAGAGTGCTTGCCTAGCTACCGTTGCTGTATTTCTCATGTTTACCACCGTAACATGACGTGCAAGTCCAGCACTCACTGCAAAATGATGTGGTGTGAAAGTCAGGAGGGATTATGAGTACTCTTGGAGTGGTTGGCTCTTTCACTACAGAAATCCTCATCTTACTAGCTTCTCCCAAAGTGCAATGGCTTCCTGAGTCTTAATTTGTCCTCTTACCATTGCACTCAGAGAGCTTTTCAGGGTTCCTCTACCCCAGGGTTCCACTGGTAGCACAGAACAATCCCATTTTAAGGACATGTTGAATGTTAGGTGCTGAGTGTTGAGCATTACGGGATGCAGATTAGACCTTCTTGCTTAAAAGAAACAAGTGCTGTACACCTTGGAAACCTACAGAAAACTAGACTAAAAAGGGCTGATTCTGCCATCTCATTATCTCAGTATTTGTGGTGCACGCTGAAATCCTTATTTGAAGTGGGCCAAAGCTCCATTGCATTTGTGAGAAGTTTTGCATCACCTGGTTGGTCTAGGCCATGTTTGTTGTCTTGCTAATAAGCAAGCCTTCTGATCTTCATCAAATCATTGTGGTTGGAAAAGACCACAAAGATCCCCACATCCAGCCTCAACCCATCCCACCATGCACACTGCCCACGTCCCTCAGTGCTACATCTCCATGGTTATTGAACACTCCCAGGGATGGTGACCCCACCACCTCCCTGCAAAGCTGTGCCACCACATCACCATTCCTCTTCAGAAGAAGTTTTTCTTAACATCCAACTTGAACCTTCCCTGAAAATCATCAGTCAGAACAGGGGCTGTTGAAGATGGGCGGAGAGAATGATGCTTCTACAGTCAATACAAGCAGGGAGATCAAATGTAGAGTGTATCAACTGCATTCTTGCATTGGCTTGCTGCCCTGCTCCCTCGCCTTCAGTGGACTGCAGTGCTGGTGGTAGAGCTGTGGTGTGAATCCTGGGATTGCACGTACTGCAACGGTCAGCAGCACAGGAACTTGAGCTGAACTTACCCTCCTGGGCAGCTGCTGCCACTCAGAATTCAGACAGCATGCAGAGGAGAAAGTCATGAAGGAAGGGAAAGGGATGGCAGCAGAAGGCTTCACAGAGTGACAGCGGGGAGGAAGGAGATAGGGGACAGGTCATGGAAGGGTTTGCCATGACTGCTGGGGAGCAGGAGCCTTCCCGGTCACCTGAGCTGGGTATGCCTGAATATGCTTGCATGAATGATCTGAATGAGTGGTCTTCCATGTCTCCACTGCAAATAAAAGGCAATGTCAATCCCCCTCACACCTGCTAGTCCTGCATTCATGCTTGGAGCCTCTGTCTTGGTATCAACATCAGGACCCTGGGATCTTTCCTGGGACCCAAACAAGCATAGGAAGCTTATTCAAAATTGCTCTGCTGTTAGAAGCTGGCTAGCACTAGAGAAGTCCATGATGTAAGTGCATCATAAATATTCTGCACTTCTACAGCCTTTTGTAGGGCAAACCATGGAATAGAAATGGAAGCCCATTTATTTAGGGTTTATCTGTTCTCCCACGCCTCAAATAGGAGCTAGCATGAACGCTCTCAGCGACCAGTTGTTGGTAAAAGGAGAATCAGATAAAACAGTCATTAAAGTAATCAATAAAAGATTCAATGTATCAATCGATCCCACTTAGCAAAGTGATTAACTGAATCCCCTTAACTGAAGTGTGTATGCCTAACTAATTATACTTGCTATCTTTCTGATGCTAACTCCATTTGTTGACACAAAGGGTAAGGTGGGCTTTAAACACTTTCTTCTATATGTGTTAGGTATTAAGAGGAGATGACCTCAGCCAGTTCTCTGAAGAATCAGGGGTTGCTGAGAGTAGAAAACCATGCTTTATGCATAAAACCGAGCTACAAAACCTAATGTAGGCCAAGTATTCACAATATTAAGGGCTATATCACTGCCATATGGTAGAGTCAAAAGATGGTTTTCTGCTCTTAAATTTCTATGGTTTCCTGATTTTGAGGTCTTCATAATTGAGCTGTATTTGGCTGCTCTCCAGCGTAGAGTGGAGCAATATCAAAAAGACACACAGATGAAGATCTGTCATTGTCTTCATTAAAAGAAATCTGAAAATTAGGAGTCCTAGCTGATAGTAAAGACTACCCAGAGGGATGGGATGACCATAGGGACTGTGCTGAGGATGCATTATAATGTGTGATAAACACTGTGAAGCAGTGTTGCTCCAGGAAATGGTCCAATACAACATAGAAGCAACTTTTAATGTCTTCCAGTCACAAGTTGTTCATATGTAATGTATATTTTACCCAGTGTTTTCCAGTTCCAGAAGCAGAGGATGCCTTTATCAACAAGCAGAAGGTGTAGAAGGAGGTGAAGGCTGTACTGACTCAAAATGCCACGCTGAGCTGCGAGGTGACCCAGGAGAAGACGGAGGTGAAGTGGTACAAGGAGGGGAAACTGATCACCTCGAGCAAGAAGTTCAGGGTGGAGTCAGAGGGCAAACAGCGTCGGCTGGTGGTGAGCCAGGTGGAGAAGAAAGATGCAGGGGAGTACAGCTGCGAGGCTGCTGGCCAGAAACTCACCTTCAAGATTGATGTCACAGGTGAGAGAAATTGTTTTGACTGTATTGAACCCCCCAGCAAAGAAGGAGGGGAAAGTTAAGTGGTTTGACACATTCAACCCCAGCATTCAGTGATGTAGACGGTGCTTAAATTCTGTTTAATTTGTGTACATTCCTGTTTGCCTTCTGAAGCTATGAACACTTAGGACTTGGGTAGCCTCAGCTTAAGACAGGCTGGAAATAATTCGGGAATTTCCCTGGGGATCTCAAGTAGATGCAATGATAGCAAAATGAGAAGTCAATAATTACAGGGGAAATTAAAGAATATTAAAGGTATCTTCATGGCACAAGCACACCCCTGCAAATGCTTCTTCCTAAATAGTCTCAGAGACAGCATTTGGTCACAATGCTAGACGGCAGCATTGGTGGTTTCTATTAAATTAAAGAAACCTGCAACTAAAAAGGTTTTCCCGTATTTTCTTTTGTTTTCTTCTCTATAGCAGGTACAAAAGAAATGCTTAAAAATAGAAAGGCTTCAAGCTGGTGCTTTTCTTTCCAGAAATGGAGGAAGACAGGCGTTCATTTATTAGGAGAGTCTGATAAGAAAGTGGAAAAAGGCTTTTTACCAGGGTCTATAGCAACATAACAAAGGGCAATGGTTTCAAAAGTGAAGAGGGTAGACTCAGTTTGGACATGAGAAAAGTTCTTTATGATGAGGGTGGTGATACACTGGAACAGATTGTCCAGTGCAGGTTGTGGGTGACTCATCATTGGAGTGTCCAAGGGCAGGCTGGATGGGGACCCTGGGCAGCCTCATTTAGTGAATGATGTCCCTGACCACGGCAAGAGGTTGGACTGGATGATCTTTAAAGCTTCCTTCTATACCCAAACCATTCTATGATTCCATAGGGGAAACCATTTTATTACTGCCTCTGAAAACTCAGGAGATATTACAATTGTTTTCAGAAATAAGTAGGTGAGAAAAATACATTTCCTCACTATGACTTAATCACAAACAGAATTTAATCTTGACCCTCACCTGGCTTTTGCTGGCAAAGCAACTTACAGCTGTCAGCTTGTTTGGACAATTTAATGCCTGTCCCCTTGTATGAAACAGACTTTTCAATGACTGCGTATGCTGGTGTGCTGCTGGACAGTGGGGAAAGGGGTGTTTTTTAATTTTTGAAGATTTTGGAACATGATACTGGTGGAAATGAAAACAAGTTTAGGGCTATCTAAGCTGTTTTGGTCTGGCAGGGAGGAAGTTCTTCACTGGCAATTGATATAGTTCAGATGTTGGCATTCAGTTCTGTATGGGAGATCACAATGTGAACCACTGATTGATCAGCTGAGGCAAGTGTGGGGTCAGCTGTGGGAGCACAGGTGAAAGTTATGTAGCTGTGCTCCCTGGAGGGGTGGAGTTCAACTCCACCTCCTCTGAGACCTCATTTAAGGGCTGACCCTCACTGAGGCAGCATCTCGTGGAGATCGCTTGCCAGGGAGGATTGTCTCAGCTCTGGTGAGTTCGCTTTTCCTTATATCTTCTGTATTTCTACCATTTTGCTTGTAATTGCTATCCTTGTTAGTACCGGCATAGTTACTGCCAATACAAGTTCATAGCACTGTCAGGAAATGTGAGTGGGAAAGCTGTCCTCAACGGTACAGTCCAAAGACTAATTTGGGCATTTGGGGAAGGCTGTGTAGAAAAGATTCATGTCTTAAATGTGCCCATTTGCCTTCAATTCCAGAAGCAGAAGATGCTTTTTTCAACAAGGAGAAGGTGCAGAAGGAGGTGAAGGCTGCACCAACCGAAAATGCCACACTGTGCTGCGAGGTGGCCCAGGAGAAGACGGAGGTGAAGTGGTACAAGGAGGGGAAACTGATCACCTCGAGCAAGAAGTTCAAGGCTGAGTCAGAGGGCAAACAGTGTTGGCTGGTGGTGAGCCAGGTGGAGAAGAAAGATGCAGGGGAGTACAGCTGCGAGGCTGCTGTCCAGAAACTCACCTTCAAGATTCATGTCACAGGTAAGACAGGTGTTGTCTGAAATACAGCAGAGATCACTAAGGTAAAATCTAGTTTCTATTATACAGTGATCCAGTTGCAGTAGTCTGTGCTGAGGTTTTTCCCCTATACTTGATTGCCTGGGTTTGTAGCAAGTATTTGGATTTAGTATGGCACAAAGACCTGTTTCAGTCTGTCTGTAGAATAATAATTACTGATATATGTACAGTGGAAGCAATATTCAAGATATTATTCAAATCTCTCCAGTGCCTGAGATCCCAAACTGTAATTCTTGTTCACCGAAACATTTGACTAAGATAAGTATGTGCAGTGAGGCTGGAGTGCATGTTCTACGTGCAGCCTTTCATGGCAGGAGAAGCTGGAACTTCTCCTAGTAGTACACTGCCTTTTTACTATGCCTTTATGTTGGAGGCTGCATCTGGATAGGTGAGTCTGCTACTCACAGTAAGAGACCTGGTAGAGCTGACTATTCCCAGAGCTCAAAGTAAGATAGATATCTGCAAATCACACACAAAGAAGAAAGGACTGCGTTGGTGAGCATATTTCCTTTGTGCCTTTGACAGTCACAGTTGTGGCAATGGTAGAGGCCATGAGGAGTCTGTTCAGGAAGCCAGGAGTACTGTTCTGGGTCATGAAAAGGCAGCCAGTGGTTTGACTATCACATGTTTATGTGTTTTGATGTTTCACAGTGGGTCTTAAGCAAAAGGAACTCAGGTTTTGGTTGCCTGCAGGTCAGATGTTCTTTTGGGTTCAATATGTTTGCATAGTGACTTGCAACCATGGGACTGGTGTTCAAGGACCCTCTTGGTTCCTTCAGTTCCTAGGTTCTTTCTTGCCTAGATTTGACACTTTGTTTCAAAAGAAGAGCTGATATTCTCTATGAAGGCTATTAGTTTGGGCACAAGTGGTAACCTAAACCTGTTCCAACCTGTACATACAAACCTGCAAGATGGTCTCATTTCAGTCCTTCTGTTTTTCTTTTCTTCCCTCAGAGCCAAAACCTGTGTTTATAAACCAGGAGAAGGTGCAGAAAGAGGTGAGTGCTGCCCTGGCAGCAAGTGCCTCCCTCAGCTGTGAAGTAGCACAGGATCCAACCGGAGTAAAATGGTTCAAGGATGGAAGACTGCTTGCCTCCTCCAGAAAGTTCAGAATGGAATCTGTGGGCAAAACACGGCGTCTGGTTGTGGAGCAGCTGGAGAAGAAAGATGCTGGAGAATACATCTGCGAGGCTGCTGGCCAGAAGATGACCTTCGAGCTGGAAACAACTGGTGAGCATTCAGAAATTCTCAGCCAGGATTTTGTAGCCTTGTTTTGAACTGGGTTTTAGGGTGAAATCTCAGTGTTCTTTGCACCTGACAGTGTGAGAATTTGCTCTGGCCCTTTGTGTACCTCCCCGGTGCTCAGCTGTTCCTTCCCTTACTTGGGGATAACATCATTTATTCAAGGTGATGTCCAAACGGGCTTGTTAACAGTCCTCTGCAGTGCTTTAAGCTGTCATATGTCAGCCAGAATTTATGCGTGTTCTATAGCCATTCCTACATGTTGAAAACACTGCACTGTGCTTAAGCGTCAGCATATGTTCCAGTAAGTACAGTTCCATTAATTCTAGGGAATTGGGTGAATTAAGCATAGATCTGAAGGCTGCCTTTGCCCAGTGCAGAGATGGAAGGACTAATGTAGATTTGACTTGATATTTTCCCTTCTAGGATGGGAAGGAGCTCTGTCAAAGTAAAAAAGTGGGCATTACTTCCCAGGGAAATAAGAGAAGTCTCATTATTCACAGGCGGTGAACTCTCATTTTCTCTCTCAGTCTGCAACCAGGCTGGGTTGCTGTTTCAGTACTGGCTGTTTTATGCAGGAACTCTGCTCCTGAGGTTAATCCAAGTTGTATCCAGGCCCTTCAGAAGGAAAGGGAAATAGCAGCACAGAAATATGGTCTGATTCTGACATAAATAAGTGCAGACCTAGAGAGTTAAAAGGGATTGTGTGATGTTCAAGGGACTTTGAAGCAAAGATGTCCCCTAGGTAAGATTTGTGGCTGACATTCCCCATACATTGTGGGCACACAAGCTAAGGAGAGACTAGTGATGAGCATGCAGAGAAGCCAATGGTTCAGACAGGTTTGTAGTGACACGACATTGTAGAGTTCTGTCTAGTTCTCCTTGGCATAGTTTGGAAAATAAAGATGAGGTGATGGTGGTAACCAATAGGGCTTCCTCAAGGTCAAGCCATGCCTGACAAACTTGGTGGCCTTTCATGATGGAGTAACAGCATCAGTGGATAATGGGAGAGCAACTGACATCATCTACATGGACCTGTGCAGAGCATTTGATCCTGTCCTGCATGACGTCCTGGTCACCGAACTGGAGAAAAATGGTTTTGATGGATGGACCAGTTGCAGGATAGGGAACTGTCTGGATGGTCACACTCAGAGAGCTGCAGTCAATAGCTCAGTGTCCAGATGGAGGGTGGTGTTGGGACCAGTGTTATTTAACATTTTTGTAGGCAACATGGAGAGTGGAATCAAATGAACCCTCAGCAAGTTTGCAGATGACACCAAGCTGAGCGGTGCTGTTGATGTGCTAGAGGGAAGGGATGCTACCCAGAGGGACCTGGACAGGCTGGAGAGGTGGGCCCTTGGCAGCCTCATGAACTTGAGTGTGGCCAAGTACAAGGCCCTGCACCTGGGTCAGGGCAATCCCAAGCACAGGCACAGGCTTAGAGGAGAATGATTTGAGAGAAGCCTCGACCCTGAGGAGAAGAGTTGGTGTGGAGGGAGGTGTCCCTGCCTATAGCAGGGGGACTGGAACTAAATGACCTTAAAGATTCAGTCAGTTCTATTGTTTTTCTACCCTTAATTTTGCTTGAAAGGTTTTAGAATAAATGAGATTCTGGTTTCCATGAAAACTGTTTGCAGGGAGCTCCATTGTAGCTAGTAAGTCTATCTTTAATTTCAAGGGCAATAATGCATTGACTGTGTTGAAAAGGGAAATGACTCAGGAATGGATGATGGTTTAGAATAAAACATAATCCTACTTATTTTCTATGCAAATATGTGTAAGGAAAAGATGCTGCACTCAGTTCTGGAAATACCTTGACAAATATGTCTCTAGTATTTCACAGCTGGAGATATCAAGATTGTTAAACCACTGGAAGATGTGGAAGTGAATGAATATGGGAGTGCATCTTTTGTCTGTGAGATTTCACATGATGAGGTTCAGACCCAGTGGTACAAAGATGACAACAAGCTGAAGGCTGATGACAACATTAGAATGCAGCAAGATGGTAGGGTGTAAGAGGGGGATCTTTCTCCTGAGTGGGGGGTGGGTTGGAGATCAAGCATATAAGACATCTGAAATGAAGTGAAGAGGGTTCAGAAGCGAGTTCCCCTTTTGTTTTGGGACTGAGGTTTAGGTGGAACAAGTGACAGGTGGGAAGCTTAGTGTGGGAAGTGTGATGCTATCCCACCATCCCACACTGCCAGGAGCAGGTAGGAAATGAGTGCAGTTATTTCCAACGTGGGGGTGAACAGGGCAGTCAGTTCACCTCTCCAAAGAGGTTTTGTCTGACAGTGAGTGTGATCCTTCTGTATCAGGTACTTTGAAGGTGACGACGGCCACATTTGGTCAGTCCTTGTAGAAGCCATGTTTAGATTACACTTTGGTGGGGATGTGGACATGGGGGAATGGGTGGTTTCATTGACATGAGAGAACAGGCAGTGATGCTGTGAAACCAGATGGATGATGCTCAGCCTGGCCATGTGCCTCAGAGCTCTTTGCTCAAGGAAGCCAAGTGTAGTTGTGGGCTTGCTCTCAAGAGCACAGTTTGGTAGGGATGAGTTGGTGGCTGGACTAGATGACCTTAGTGGTCTTTTCCAGCCTTAGTGACTCTTTGGTTCTCTGCTTCAGGAAAAAGCTACTTGCTGACTTACACACGTGTCCAAGTCAAGGATGCATCAGAAATAAAATCTGTAGCAGAAAAGGCAGAATCTCGTGAATCTTGTGCCCATCTTACAGTTAAAGGTAATTATGCTTCTGATGATGATTTTGATTAAATTATGTTATAAACGAGCTAACATCCTTTGCTTTAATGTCAAGGAAGTTAAACACCACCAGGGCCTTTCACAGAAATAAAAACTCCTACCTACCTACCTTTCTGCCCACAAAACATCCAGCTTCTCTTTTGGAATTTACTTTTGCAAAGTAAGATGGATTATTTTCTTAGGAGGTTGATTTTCTACGTTTAGACTTCAGATTTGTGTTTGAACGTTGAGGGATAAAAAACATAGCTTGACCTTTTCTTCATTTTCTCTTGCTGTTTGAAAAGAACACAGGGTTTTGGTTTTTTTTTTAATATATACAATGTCAGGGTATATATATGATGTTAAGTGTGATAAAGAAAAGGGAGACATTTGAGTTAGCACACTACTCAAGAGTTCAGTCCCCAGCTTTGCCACTGTTACAATTATAAGGGCAAGAACTTCCTGGAAAATGAATTTCTCCTAAGTAGAGTCATTACATTTGAGCTACAGAGACCTTTACTAGGTGAAAACTTGTTGTTCAGAGCTAAGTTGCTGTATTTAACCAAAGTAATTATCAATGTCCGTGTTTCAATGAACCTCTTTTCCATTTCGTAATGCGAGGAGTTTGATATTGGGATGGGAAGGTCATGGTTTGATTTAGATGTTGGACTGGGAATCAGAAGATCTGGGCTCTCTTCAGGTTGTCAATCTTATTGTCTGACTTCTTAACAACATTCTTTTCTTTCTATTATTTTTTAATGATGTTTCAAGGCATTCTGAGCTGATAGGTGTAGTGTTCATGTGCAGTAATGCTGACGTGAGTAAGTGGGGTGATAATGTAAGGGTTTTTTACATTCCTTCTAAATCTCTGCTTTCTCTTGTTCCATCCTTCTTAAAGAGCAATCCATTAATCTAGTAAAGGAGCTGTGTGATGAGGATGTGACTGAGCCTGAAAAAGCCAAATTTGAATGCGAGATATCCATTCCTTCTGTGAAACCTCCCAAGTGGTATCTACGTGGGGAAGTCTTACAGGCTGGCAGAAACTTGATTATGCAGCAAGAAGGCACCATCCACCAGCTTGCCATAGTGATAACCACCACTGATATGACAAGCACCATTCAGTTCTCAATTGGCAAATCCAAATCCACAGCCAATCTGCTTGTCAGAGGTAACATATCCAGGCTTTGAAAACACTGCACTGTGCAAAGATCTGTTTGAATAGCTGTGATGTGCTTACTATTCAGATCTACAGAGCTGAGGTTTTGTCCTTGGCTATACCAAAGAAGTCAAATCAGGTGAAATTAATTGTATTTCTGAACTAGACAAGGTTAAGTTTGGTAGCACCTAAATTTGATGCAGTTTGTCATTGATTTCATCTGAAAGAAACTTGCAGGCTTTTTATCTGCTGTTGTCCCCAGCATAAGAGTCTCCATTCACACCCTAAAGTACTTGTTATATTTTCAACTCACTCTTATTTGAATAAAAGCCTCAACAATTGGGAGCAATTTAATAAGCACAGAACAAGAGCTGGACCTTGCATTTGGTAGATAATATACAGTATTACTTTATAGAAATGTAGTCAATGGCATTCCCTATAGACAATCGTTTGTTTTATCTTTAGAGTCGTTCAAAGAACCATTGTGAACATGACATTAATTGGAATGGAATACACGCAAGAGACTTTCCTCTTCTTCCAATTGTCCTCATCCTTTCTTCTCTTCCACCCCTGCTTTGCAGATTACCATATAGAAATCACCAGGAAGTTGGAGGACAAGACAGCTTTGGAACATCATTCTGTCATCCTGTCCTGTGACTTCAGGCCTTCTCCAAAGGTTGTGAAATGGTTCAAAGGCCACACACTCATCAAGCCCTCTGAGAAGTACAAGATCAAGAGGGATAAGCGTTCAGCAGAGCTCAAGATTCTGAAGCTGAAGCCCGATGATGCTGGTGTGTACAAGTGCAAGGAATTGCAGAGACTGAGGCCACGCTGACAGCTGAAGGTATGAGCAGGGGGGGTGGTCTCTTCCATGTCCTATTTCACCTCAGATTTCTCTTCTTGGGGTTGATTTCTGCCGTTCTCTCCTGCTAACTTTATAAATGTATAATCTTCACTGAGAAGATTACACAAAGATCATCTAGTCCAACCATTCTAACGCATCCCAGTATGATTTATAGTAACAGTGGTAACAGTTCACCTTGTTTCCCCACAGCCCGCAATGTAGAAGTAACCTGCAGGATGTAGAAATTGAAGAGAGCTCTGCTGTCTTCTCCTGTGAGCTGTCCCATGATGACGAGGACGTGGAATGGTTCCTGAATGGCAGCCTCCTTTACACCAACAATTACAATGACATCAAGAACGTTGGCAATTGCTGCACACTGACAATGAAGCAGGTTAAGCCTGAGGATGCTGGCACAGTGACAGTGAAGTCAGACAAGGTGTCAGAAAGCGCACCTGAAGGTGATAGGTGGGTCTGATCACAGCCCTCCTGGATGTAAGAGATGCTAAGGAGCTCCAGTTCATTCTATTGTGCAGCAGTCCTGCTTCTAAAGCTGACCTCTCTGGGGTGACAAGTCATCAGAGGCTTTCTTCCAGTGGAAGGTTCCATTGCAGCAGATATCAACGAAGGAGGATGGTTTTGGTGTCCTGCCAAAGCATTCCATTGCTTTTTATCATCATTTTATTTAGCACAAGGAGAGTTACAAGAGCAGTTTCTTTTACTGCTTCAGTAACATGCAGTGTCAATGCTGTTGTCTCCAAGGATTTATGACTGCAGGGAGAGATCATTCAGTGTGTGTTTTGCCTCTGGGATGACTAATGACCAGGCTATGAGCAACCTGATCTAGCTGTGAATGTCCCTTTTTATTGCAGGGGAGCTGGGCTAGATGGCCTTTAAGGGTCTCTTCCAATTCTAAGGGTACTGTGATTCTAATCTGCTCTCCCCAGCAATTAAGTTCTTTTACTCTATGCGCTCAGAGTTTGAAGGATTTCCTCTTTCTCCTTTCTTTTGCATTTGGTGGAAGTTTTTTCCCCAGTATAAACATCTGATGTGTGAAATAGAAGATAGATAAAAGGAGTCAATAAAGAGGAAAATCAAAAGTGTTCAGCATCTTATCCTCTTAATCCTGTGGCCTGCTGTATGAGCTGTGCTCCGTGTGAGGGCAATGCCAGCTCTCCAGCTTTAGAAGAGCTGCATCCCAATTACTTCATATGATATCAGTCCCACCCACCGGCAATGCAGGCTGTCCCTCCTGTTCCCTGTATTCTCCTACTGATTAGTTCAGAATTCCATAAAGTGCATTCAGTCAACACACATGAAACCGCTTTAGGTTCTATATTGGTGTTGTCAGTACTGGTAAAGATTTATTTATCCCTCTTTAAAAATCTGAAAGCAACTGGAAATGTCTCAACTACTGTATCACATTGTTCTGTTTTGCCCTTTTAATTGCAGAGAAGCCTGCTGTCTTCATGAAGTCCTTGGATGATGTTTTTGGTGAGGAGCGGGGTGTGATTAAATTGGAATGCGAAGTCTCTAAAGAGAAGGTCAAACCAGTGTGGAAGAAGGACGGTGTTCTGCTCACTTCTGGCAACAAGTATGAGCTGGTACAGTCTGGGAAGACCCTATATCCCCTTATCCATGACTTCGAGAAGTCAGATGCAGGTTTCTATACCTGTGATATTGGCACTGATGTTGCCAAATCAATGGTCGGCGTTCAGGTTAAGTACTGTGGAAAGTAAAGGAGTGCTGAAAGCACATTCAGTGTGGTCACTATGTCTTACACCTATTCCCCCGTGAGCCTTAATAGTTTCTACAATAGAAGTGTATTACTGCAATTTAGCGCAGTGATGTCTGGAAAATTCCCATTGCTTTTGATGTGAATGTATCTCATTTTGCCATGAAAATCACCAAACACATCAAGAATGTCCTGGAAATATTTCCTTTCTAAACATCCCTAAAATGGAGAAATGGTTTGAACACCAGTAGGGGTAGGATGGTAACAAATTAGCTAATAGAAACATTTAATTTCTTGTCGTAGGCAAAACCCTTTTTCTCACGCAGCATCCTAGAGTTGTCTGTAGCTCATTGAATCTTCATTGTGCTCCATGGACTGAGCTGCTCTAATTGTAGTTCTTCCAGAGCAAAGACAAGAGATTCATGTCTCTTTTTTTTTTATAGCTTTCTGGTAATTCTGAGTGGAGAATGTCTTAGAGAATACATCAGTAAGGAATGCAGCCATGTTCTGCAAATCCTGAGTTCAAACACCAGTACTGCTACTCACATTGGTCACGAATGCCTTTTCTCCATCTAAACCTCATACTAACCTATCTCTTATCTTCCAGAGCTGAATATTGGCATTAGCAAACGGCTGAAAACCACTGAAATCCAGGAGGGAGAAGATTGTACTTTTGAATGCATTTTGTCCCATGAAAGCATTGATGAGTTCAACTGGACACTGAATGGAAGCAGAGTGAAAAATGGTGGGCGATTTAAAGCTTCTAACATGAGTCGGAAATATACTCTCATTATCAAAAGTGTGACTCCTACTGACGCTGGGGAAGTCGTTTTTACTGCCCGTGGTCTAACCTCCAAAGCCTCTCTGTCTGTGAAAGGTAATGAGATGGGAGAGATTCTGGGGTCTGATTCCTTCAACTGTCTTCTGATAAGATTGTCGTGAGAGCTAACTCATAATATGGTTAAAGTGAATAGCAACCTTCTACTTAAACCTCGAAGCACTGAGAATTTCTCTTAAAAATAAGTAAAAGGACAAAACATTTTACACAAATGTGAGAACTACCCAAAGCACTGGGGTAGTGTTGGAAATGGGCATCTCACTCCAGCTTGTTCCATTAACAGTAAATCAGGAATGATCTGTTGAGGGAACTGTGGGAGCAAATATCCTCTAAGTATAAGCTGAAGGGATGGCCTTCACATCATCTAGCTGTACAACAAATTCCTATCTAGAGCATGTGCATCTGAGAGCATCATCCGAGGCTCCCAGTGTGATGAGTGGAGAGAAGAGAGAGGCAGTTTTCAGACATGGTTCATCATCCTCAATGGGGTAGATTTAAGAGAGAATAAATGCTGCCTGGAATTCTATTGTCTGTACTTTGCAGATTACTGCTGGCTGTAGGATGGCGTCTGTTGCAAGTGCCTCTCTAACTTATCTCCAGCATGTAGATGCATGTATTTTGAGAGAGGCATCCTACCCTAAGTGTATGTTACTCAAAAAGCAATGTTTTCTTCCAGGAAAACCTACTGAGGTTTCAAAACAGCTGGAGGATAAGACAGCAGCAGCAGGGCAGGACATCAGCCTGAGCTGTGAGCTGTCAAAACCGGATTTGAACATCAGGTGGTACAAGGATGGCAAAGCAATCAGAAAAAGCCAGAAGTACGACTTGCAGCAGGAGGGAACTGGGGCCATTCTGATCATCCATGACTCTACTGCCAAGGACAGTGGGGAGTACCCCTGTGAGACAGAGGACTCCATAACAAAAGCCAGGGTCACTGTGCAAGGTGAGTTGAAAAGCACACTGGGGATGGCATGTAGAGAAGTCGAGGTAAATATCTGCAGCCTGTGGGTGATGTTTTTCTCTTCTGTTTCCTTGAGCAGGATCAATTCTTAGTTTTCAGAAAATACGATGGATTAAAATCTTTTCCTTAAAATAATCTGGAAACCGAATGATTCTCCAGTGTGATGTGGATCTGGGCAGCCTGGTCTGGTGGTTGGTGGCCCCTTGACAGGGGGTTTAAAACTAGATACTCTTTGAGGTCCTTTCCTACTCAGGCCACACTATGATTCTGTGATCATTCTATGGTTCTATGATCTTGGTTGTTAGTGAGCCAAGAAAAGATGGCAATCTGAATTAGTCTATATTGAATATGTGTAATCAAAACTATATGCAGTTTATCAGATGAGATCCTACCAGCGCATGTATAATGGTATTGAACTTTCCAGATATCTACTGGAATTATCAAACCTATGTAAATGGGTGGACTCTGTGGACTTCTTAGATTCTTTGCATCTCTATGTGATGTTCTAGAAGTGAGGGCAAAGGAGATTCAGGACACCTCTGTATGCTTGAGACTTGTTCGGGTAACAAATCCCTTTGTCCCACACCCTCATCCCCCTCTTTTCCTTCCAGAAAAACCTAATTACTTTATCAAGGAACTTTCAGATCTGAAAACTGAAGAAAGTGGAACTACAATTTTTTCATTTCAGTGCGAGAAATGCTCATACACCGTCATATGGAGGAAAGGCATTGCTGAGCTCAGGCCTGGCAGGAAATACGAGATGGCACAGAAAGGACGAGACCTGCAGCTGAGCATAAGAAATCTGGAGAAAAGTGACAGTGACGTGTACACCTGTGACATTGGTGATGCCCAGTCCAGAGCCAAGCTGGTTGTACAAGGTATGTGTGAGAGCCATATGACTGCGCATCCTGTTTCTCCACTCCCAAGACATTATCCTGGTAGAATTTGTACATTTATGGCAGGTCTTTGGGGCTGCAGCTGTCTGGCCTGAATAGCGGTTCACAAGCCATGCACAGAGCGAGCTGCATGGAAAGGGAAAGAACTACCAACTAGAGCAGTGCCATTGAGAACTTTATGTATCATTTAAAAACCAAAAATGCTAATGTACGGTGAGGCTGGTGACCCAGAAATCAGTGTGAACTTTCTATCTCTGACCTTTCTAAGTTAAAAATAGTTCTCTAAAGTTCTAGGCAAAAATTCCCTGATGCAGCATTCTGGGTAGTTGTCACGGTTTAAACAAAAATTTACCTGTGTTCGTGACAGGGGGGCCACAGGCAAGCGAGGTGCTAGAAGGAGCTGAACCTCAGTCCCAGCTACTTCAGAAGCAGCCCGAACCCCCTCATACACGGCTAAGATCTCCTTCTCAGTTTAAGCATAGCGCTCCTCAGACCCTTTATATGCTCTGACTCCAAAATCCCAGGGGTCGGCCTTGGGTCTCTCCTGAAGCTCTTTGCCACAAACTCCAAGTGGGACCTTTTTCTCCAGCAGCAGTGTAGATTATGTTTTTCACATCCTGTCCCGTCCGTACTGGCCCCAAGGCCACGGCATGGGCTATCTCTTGTTTTATCTGCTCAAAAGCCTGCTGCTGCTTAGGACCCCATGAGAAATTATTCTTCTTCCACGTTACCTGATAGAGGGGGCTCACTATGTGGCTGTAGTTTGGGACATGCATTCTCCAAAAGCCCACTACTCCCAGGAAAGATTGGGTCTCTGTCTTGTTGGTGGGAGGAGACATAGCAGTGATTTTGTCAGTCACATCTGCTGGGATGTGTCGATGCCCATCTTGCCATTTTACACCTAAAAACTGGATTTCCTGGGCAGGCCCCTTCACCTTGCTGCGCTTAATGGGAAAACCAGCTTGCAAAAGAATTTGGATTATCTGTTTTCCTTTCTTGAAAACCTCTGCTGCTGTATGGCCCCACACGACAATGTCATCAATATACTGCAAGTGTTCGGGAGCATTACCCTGTTCCAAGACAGCTTGGATCAACCAATGGAAATGGTTGGGCTGTGCTTCCACCCTTGAGGTAAACAGTTCCAGGTATACTGAACAGCTCTCCAGGTAAAAGCAAACTGTGACCTACATTTTGCAGCCAATGGGATGGAAAAGTAGGCATTAGCAATGTCAATGATGGCAAACCACCTTGCTTCTTTTGACTCCAGTTCATACTGGAGTTCTATCATGTCTGGTACAGCAGCACTCAATGGAGGTGTGAATTCATTCAGGCCACGGTAATCCAGCGTCAGCCTCCATTCTCCATTGGCTTTACGCACTGGCCATATGGGGCTGTTAAAAGGCGAGTGAGTTTTGCTAATCAATCCCTGATTCTCTAATTGGCGAATTAGCTTGTGAATGAGGAGCAATGAGTCCCTATTGGTGCGGAACTGCTGTCTTGTACCACTTTGGTGGCAATTGGTACCACTTGGTCTTTTATCTGGAGCAACCCCACAGCAGAAGGATCATCTGACAGACCAGGTAAAGCTGACAGCTGCTTAACACAGTTTGTGTTAACAGCAGCTATCCCAAAGGCCCATCGATAGCCCTTGGGATCCTTAAAATATCTCATCCTAAGGTCATCAATACCCAAAATACATGGAGCCTCTGGACCAGTCACAGTAGGGTGTTTTTGCCAGTTTTTACCATTGAGGCTTATTTCGGCCTCCAACATAGTCAATTCTTGGGAACCCCCAGTCACTCCATGGATCTATATTGGTTGTGTCCCTTGGTGACTTGAGGGCATTAGGGTGCATTGTGCGCCAGTGTCCACCAAGGCTTTATATTTCTGTGGTTGAGATGTGCCAGGCCACCTAATCCACACAGCCCAGTATACTCTATTGTCCCTTTCCCCACCCAGGCTGTAGTCAGGGCCCCTCTATTGGTTACCTCGATGGCTTGCAGCAACTGGAACTTCCCCCCTTTTGGGGCATGTAGCCCTGTCTTTCATGTCTCATGTCCAGTTCCACATGTTGTTTGAAGCACCATCTTAGAGGCAGCCTTTATTTCTCCAGCCCACCACTCTCTTGTACCACGAGAGCTCTCCTGCTTCTCGCTGTGATGTGAGACCAAATGGAAGGCCCTGCAGAAGTCTGGGTAGGTGATGTCAGTTGCTGTTCCTTTCCCCAACTGGTGCTGGGAAAAGCAGGGAATGGGACTGGGAGACATCCCGGTGGTGGGATCCTGCCTAAGCAGAACTGAATGGCTGTTCTGATCCATGTATTTTAACCTGAGTGAATCTGAAACTAATGAGGGAGGTGAGGGACCTGTGGGAAGAAAATGTATGTGCCGCAGTTTGTGGTGCAAGGTGTTCTAGGAGCTGCTGGTAACACTGCCCAGAAGTCTTCCTTTTTTGACGGGGAGAGGATTAACAAGGTTATTTTAATGAATCTATTTCCTTTCTGTTCATCTTTCATACTACCTCTCAAAAAACTGTCTGTGGATTCTGTCATAGTTTTGTGCTGTTGCTGTCAATATTCTACATCATAACATCATGTGCAGTACGAATCATTAATTGAGGGTATAAATAGTGGAATCATGTACAAAGGAAAAAGGGTTAAAGAGAAAGTAAATTTATGTGTGGATTCTATGCATTCTCAAGTAGTTGTTCTTGCTAAAGAGAATTCGTGTGCACTCTGTGCTTTCATCTGCACAAAGGATCTTGTAATCATCTCTGTCTGTGTTTCTTTTAGACCCAGAGATGGAGCAGAGAGGAACACAGACTTGGGTGAATCTTCATTCAGGAGCAGGGACACGTCATGCTCATCTGAGGTGTCTGGCTGACAACAAGAGCAGAGAGGTAAGTTTCATAGGGTCGCGTGCCCATTTTATTTTTTTTTTCATTCATGATGCATAGAGGCGTTCCCCAGACAAAGTGAGCATTTCTCAACTGGACTTTCTAGAAATGAGCTAGGCAGTGAAAATGGGTTTGAAGCATTCCTAAGAGCCCCGCAAGAGAATGCTGAGAGTTAATCTGGCACCCTCCTTTGGAAACGTCCGTTGTCTGTCAGCTCTTCAGCTGTGCCCTAACACCTCCCATTGCGCTGCCACACCAGGATAGAATTCCAAGCCCACACTGAGTCCTGGAATGTTGTGGTGCCGTGTTGGAATCAGACGTGACCACGTGGTCTTGGCTCCCCGCCTTGTGGGGGGTCATGGTGGACCAGGCTGTTGGCCGTTGGTGATGTCATAAGCGGCTGGAATGAGGGGAGGAGCGGTGCGTTCTGTGTTCCTTTGTGGGTGAGCTAGTGGTCGGAGTGGTTGCTTGATTTGTTGTTCTTGTGCGTTTAGTGTCGTTAGTGCCGTTAGTTAGTGTTGGCAGTTGGCGGTGTTGGCAGTTGGCGGTGTTGGCAGTTGGCGGTGTTGGCAGTTGGCGGTGTTGGCAGTTGGCGCCTTTATTGCCTTTTTCTTCTCACCGTCGTGCGCAGCACCTTGTAGGTAAGCTGAGCTGGCGTGGGATGGATGGGTGGGCAATGAGGTGTTGAGAACTGCTGGCTGTCGGAGCTCACAGCACCGTATTGCTTACTCTTGACCATCAGACATAATTTTCCCCTGGTACACACGTTCCAAAGGGGGTATCAGTAAAGTTGGCACCTGTCCCGTGCTTCTTCCATTGTCTTTGCTCAGTAGTGGAAGCATTGTAAAGTTGCTGGGCGGACAGGCATCACGTAGCCTGAGACTCAGCATGTCTTGCAGCAAGTGGATGGGACGGTTGTGCTGTGTGTGTTATTCCATGGATGTCTTAGCCCTGCTCACTGACCTGCTCTTTCTCTCTCCTCTCCTCACCCTCCGCCCACTGCCTCGGTGCAGCTTTTGCTCTCATTTCATCCGAGCAAAGCGACAACTGCTGCAGATAGCTTGAGGTGATCTCACTGCCAGGTACGTGCCATGATTTGTCCCCCCACATGGTTTTGCCACATGGTATGTGAATGTAGTTCTGAAGAAGTCTGTCCATACTGTGCTGTGTGAATAGAGAAAACAGAAGTGTGTTTCTGCTCTGTTCCAGCTCTTCACACTTGCTGTTATGGGTGCTGCGTGCAGTGAGATCAGCCGTGAGCCTGAGGTGGCGGCGACGGAGGTACAGTATGAAGCTCTGGCCGGTCTTTGTTCCCTGTGTTGAACCATTAGAAGGAGCTGCAGATGTACTCTCCTGCAGGAAAGAATGGGCCAAAAAGGGCCTGGCCAGCTGTCTGCGCCAGTGCCATTGCTGATGAGTCTGGGTAGAGAGAGATGCATCTTTGCATGGCCTGGCAATGCACACCAGGAAGGGAAATAACTGTGATGAGACGTGCAGCTCCTTCTGAAGTGCTCCTGATAAGGATAGAGCGCATTTGCTGCAGCTTTCTCTGCAGATGTGCTCCTCACCTTGAAATCCTCCTGATTTGTCCTCATCTCCTGACCACGGCCTGTGCTCTGTTTTGCAGGCTGATAACATGCGGAAGCCGCAGCTGGTGCGTGCTATGTCATCTTTAAACGTACCAGCGATTGCAGCAGCCCACGTTATTAGGAGCCATGTCGCCCAGGGGCCGGATGAGCTCTCTCTGGAGGTAAGCAGTTCCAGGCGTTCCTTGTTGTTGTGCACAGAGAGTAGTATAGAGTGTGAACGCCTCGGGAATACTCTCATATTTTGTGTCGTAGAAGAAGGCTTTTGTTTTAGCTGTGCTGAAGCTGGGATTGATGTTTCAATCTTTTGCAGGTTGGAGACATCGTGTGCATTGTTGATATGCCACCAAAGGAGATGAGCCCCTGGTGGAGAGGCAAGCGTGGCTTTGAGGTAGGCACACATTTTTGACTAGAGAGCACAGCTTCAGTAGTGTCTAGAATCTCCGGTTGGAGCTGCTCTGCCTGCACAGGATGGCTTCTGGATGCAAACAGTTGCCCTGTGTCGGTGTCAGAGGACCTTCCCTTTGGCTCTGGGCTTGGGCTAATGCCCACCTGTCTTTTTGTTCTTATTACAGGTTGGTTTTTTCCCTGGTGAGTGCGTGGAACTCATCAGGGGAAAACTGCCCGAGTCCATCCTACATTCATTGCCAAAGCCAGGTGCGTATTTTACATTTGACAATGCGGGTTAGTAAAATGGGGTCTGAAGGTGGCTTTCAGGGGGTTCATTAATGCCCGAGTTGAGCAAGCTTAGAAAGAGAACTGCATTAAGCTCCTTGGGCACCTCCAGGGATGGGGAAAATCCGTTCTTGTGTGTCCTTGTTGGGAACATGCTTTCTGTTGTTACGTGTTCTGTTGAATGCGTTGCACTTGGCCTCGTCCAACCGAGCCAAGCCTGAAATGAACTTGTTTCTTTGTTTTGTTGCACAGAGCCAAAGAAACGGGGCAAGTTCATCTCCTGCCTTCGTTCCCTGTTGAAGGCCCGCCCCAGGAGAGCGAAGCAGCCGGAGCCTCCAACATTCTCGGGATCCATGTCCCTGCTTGACATCGTTGAGAGGTATTTAGCCAACAGGACTTGAGGGCTGAGCTGTAGGAATGGAAGCATCCTCTGCTGTTTGAAACGAGCGCTTTTCTAAGCTGTGTTTCAGCAGAAACCAGGCATTGCCCGGAACAGGCAACTATTGGCAAGGGTTCGGTGCAGCTCTTCCCTCACCCTGCACCACGACTGACAGCATGCTCTGTTTTCTCTGCAGAATGAGTTCTCCCAGTAAGAGGGCAGAGTCAGCAGCTTGCAGTTGGCGTTCCTGCTTCTGCCTGGGCAAACCTTCCCCTGTGGCCAAACGCCAACTGCAGAGCAGTGCCAGGGAGCCCTCTGAAGCTGAAGTCTTGGTCCTGGCAGGTAAGCATGCAAATCCAGCTTTCAAAACACTGCTTGTCAGCAACACAGGTAGAATTCATGCTTTCAGTGGGCTTGTACATCCTTCTGGCATTCAAGCCTGTGCCTGACATCTTCAGTTGACCCCTGTCTTTCCCAAATGAGTCTCTTGTCAACACAAGAGCTGGACCTGCACGAGGATCACTTTCAAGGCAGTGACACTGTTGCTAGAAGCCTATTTGCTTCTGCCCACCATCACTGCATAGCCAAATGTCAAGAACCTGTTTCATGATTCATCTTGTGAAACTTTGACACTAACTGCTGTGCATCTACTCCTTCCTTTGTGACCCGAGCCTTTGTATATCTCCAAGACACCGGGCATGTTACGATGCAGCTTCCTGTGATTCCATCAATGAAGAACTGTTACTAAGCACAGGATGCTGCAGTTCAGATGAAAGCCTTCCGTATAACATCAGTTATAAAGAGAAGAATGCCATCATCGTTGAAGCTCTCGTTCATCCCATACCTGCTGAAGCTGCTGACCTGAGCCTGCCAGACTCCTCAGGCACCAGCCTGAACCGAGTGCCTTTCGAGGACAGCCCAGCCCAAGCACAGCACGAGTGCCCCGACAGCAGCACAACCATGCAGGCTCAGGTCAGCATTACAGAGGAGAAGCCAAACATCTTGGAGGGGGAGGTAGAATCAGGCCAAGAGTCCCAGGCTCTGGGCAACAGCACGACTTCTGAGACACTCTCGTCAGACAACAGAGAATGAGTCCCATCTTTCCTCCAGACCTCACACCCCCTCCTTTTTCCTATTGAATAAAGGCACGCTCGTGCTCAATCAACGCCTTGACTGAATTCTGAGTTTTCATTCGCAGAGATTGGGATGAGTACAAGAAACAGCAAGACAGCTCAGCTTGCAACGCTCTGGCTGTGGGGTGCGTGCAGGGACACTGTAACCATACAGGGAAAGGCTTCCACTGCTTCCTCAAGCTGTAGACCAGCCCTGCTACTGCTCTGTGGCACAAAGCCCTGAGGGATGTTCCATATTGTTAACCTAAGTGAAGCCAGCTTCATGCACTGTGTTTTGTTGTTGCTGGGTGAGAGGGGGATGCACGTTGGTGAGAAGATGAGCATTGCTGGATCTGCCACGAGTGTCCCTTCTGCCTCTAAGAATATGTCCTAAGTAGGATGTGAACACTGCTGGCACTTCCTCATTGCACGTGCTTGGAGGATCTTCAGTTCTTGCACATTCAGGATGTCTGTCAGTGACTACGAGGAAATTCTCAAGTACTAGGAATTCCATGAAACAGTTGGAACGGGTAAGTGTCATCTTTGTACAGAAACAGCACGCCTAACAGTCTGTCTCACCACTCTAGAATTAATCTGAGAATAGATTAACAGCTCTTGTCAGTTCTCTAAGTCAGGTTTCATTTGTATAAATTTGAAATTCGTTTTTTAAACCAGTTGGAAATTGTAATATTATATTAGAGAAGAATTCACACTCAACTTTAAGCATCTGTGTTTTGATTTGTAGGTGGTTTTGCCAAGGTAAAACTCGGGCGGCATCTTCTTACTGGTGAAAAAGTTGCACTAAAAATCATGGAGAAAGTTACTGTAGGGGTAAGCCAAAAGGCATTTAAATATGAGAATATCTTCTGTTGGAGTTGTGGAGTTCTCAAGAACACGGGGGCAGGTGGGATGGTACATACGAATGCAGCCTACTGGTCCCATTGCCTTTTGAAAGATGCTGTAGAGCTGGAAAAAGTTTAACAGAGCACCACAAATCTTCTTCCTCGTTGTTCAGAGGGCAGTATTCTCTGGCTGTAAAATGGAGGAAGTTATTACGTTATTACATTACATTACATTATTGTTACATTATTACAGCAACTTTACCAAAATACCAATGAAAATGCTGAATGTTTTACTTTTCATTTTTCACAGCTCTGTTTCAGAATTTCTATGGGAGTGATGTCAGTCATTGCTGAGTTGATGTTGAATTGTGTACTGTCCCGTATGTGCTTGTTATGTTTCACAGCAGTCAGATGTGGTACCTGGTATGTCACAGTAGTTAGCAATCTCATCGCTTGCTTTTATGGTCTCTTAAGGATGACTTGCCTCATGCTAAAACAGAAATTGATGCCATGAAGAACTGAAGTCATCAACATGTTTGCCCATTGGATCACGTAAGAGAGACACCAAAGAAATATTTATAGTCATAGAGGTAAGAAATAGTTTCTGCTTTCTGTGCTGTCATTGTTACTTACCTTTCTCTGATACTCTCTAAATGCATTTTCAGATAACCTTATCTTACAGGGAAGCTGTTTGATTGCATTGTTTCTAAGGACCACCTTTTGGAAGAGGAAGCTCCAGTCTTTTTTTGACATATTGTTTCAGCAATTGCTTATGTTCACAGTCAGGGTTATGCCTAGAGACCTCAAACCAGTGAGCCTGAACTGTAGTCAGTCTTCCATAAATAATAATGAATGTGTTTTTATTTTTCTGTTGGGAGAGAAAGTTACAGTACTCCACTCCATTCCAGTGGATTGCAGGAGAGAACTTAAGGCGGGAGAAGTAACACAAAGTAGAACTAATGGGTTGATTGAATTGATAGAATTATTTACTGAGATAAAGGATAATAGTTATGATGAATGCAAAAGCAATTGCTCACCACCTACCAATCAGTGTCCAGTTAGCCTCCTAGTAGTGGAAGAGATTGACATGAAGTTATACCCCCTTCAAAACTCCTTCCACAATATGTCATATAGTATGGAATATCCTTTGGCCAGTTTAAGTCAGCTGTCCTAGTTCTGTTCCTTCTCACTTCCTTGGGCTCTCAGCTGAGATTGACTGTGGCTCTGTACAACGCTGCCTGGCAGCAACTGTAAGCATCACTGCGCTATCTCCATTGTTTCTCTAGAATGAAAACGTAGTATTAAATCAGACACTGAAGAAAATAATTCAGTTCCAGCTGAAACTCAGAGAATAACTTGTGCTTAGGATTCTTTCCCTACAGGAAATGTTAGATAATTATTGCTATTTGGTACTGTGTTGTGTAGCTGAGCTGGATTTTGTTATCCTTGAAGAAGTATCTTCCTCTGAAAGGGGAGTAAAACATGATGCTCCTAATGAGCGGAGCAGAGACACAGATCTGATCTGAGTGTTGGTTTCCCATTTTTGTGATGCTCTTTGCTGCAGTTTGTATCTAGAGAGAAGCCCTTGTGGTGTCAGTCTGTTGTGTAACCTGCTCTAGTTTTGTGCCTCAAGGAAGAGTGATCCTTTAAACAAATGGTGGCTGTACAGAGGGTATGGGGTGAGATGCATTCCTCTGGCCCCATCCAATGGATTTTCTGTCACTGAAGACTTGAAGCACAGGTTAGGTACTGGAAGGCTTGAATATTTCCTCACCAATAGGTTAGAGCTTGGCATTTTGTAAGCTGCTGGTATCTCTCAGTAAAGCAAATCATTACAGCACGAGCATTTTCCTAGGCATCTTATGAAATCCCTCTATCTAAGGCTACTGGAAGGCACTCTGAACAAAGATCATTCTCCCCAGCTTCTCTTCTCTGAGTGGGAGCTTCAGCCCCCTGCACAGGCTGGAGGTCATCCCCAGAACTTGCTTCAGGTTGTTATCCTTCCTGGCCAAAAACCAGATACAGTATTGTAGATGTGGTCCAGTGAGTGTTGAAGCAGGAATGACTTGTCATGGTCTGGTTGTGCTGCTTTTTAATGCAGCTGATGATCTTGTACTTCTTTTCTGTCAGAGCACACTGCTGGCTTGCATTCAGCCTGTGGTCTCTCACCACTTGTCCTCCTAGTTCCATACAGTTCGGTCTGTTCATTAAAATGTTTCAGTAAGTTGGGCTGGTCCTACGAAGTAGTATGACTGCAGTAAGCAGTGTACATGGTGCGCTGTGAGTACTGCACACATTCCTCTTGGCAGCTTGTGGAACAGACATTGTGCATTGTTTGGATTGTGTAAGCATTCCTGTTGGTCTCTTGTGATGCTTACCTTCTTAGAGCACCTTTCCATGTTTGGCTCTACATATTTTGGTACCTTACTTGTTCTGTTTGGCTTAGCAGGGAAGGTCTTCTTCTGAAGCATCCTCAGTCTTGGTCTGGGCAGCATACTTAGAAATGACATGGACGTTACATGAGTGGGTGATCAAAGGGGGAAAGATCTCACCTTTCTGATCTGTTTCCTTTTAGAAGACAGTCCTGGAGAGGATTTGCTTTCCTTGTTTCCTGGAGACTTGGATTCTTAGATGGTTTTGACTGCAGCTATTTCTGATGTTAATTCCTTTTTCTGTACTTTAGTAGCAAAGTGCACGTGGAGTGCTTTGGAATTGTCTGAAGTTGCCAGGTTGCTTGTGATCACATATGTAACGTGGAGTTATGTGTGGTGCCAGTGATAATTCAGTGTGATGAACTTGAAGGCTTTCAGTAGAATTGCAGCCCTAATAGAAACAATGACTTGAACTCTGGAATTCTGTGTAAAATCATTAGCTAGCTTGTGGTCCGGGTCTTCAAACCAAAGGCTATGAGGTGCTGCTCTTGTTGACACAGGCTGTGAAAGATGACTTGAGCTCTAAGAGTAATTTCCCTTCTGCTCTTGATATGAACGTCAAATCCAAAATTACAGTATTAAGAACATAATATAAAAGTTTTTGCTGCTGGCTTGTGGACCTGCATTAGCTCTTAGCCATAGTTTGGAACTTGCAAAGCAATCTTATTTAGATTTTAGTGATGAAATCTTCTGATGAAATCTTTCTTTTAATTCTGCAAAAGAATCTCAATGGCACATTTCTTTTCAGTCTGAAAAGGCTCTGACATAATGAAGATGTGCCAGACTGCAGCCATGTGCCAGATGTGTTTGGATCCATGGAATTTTCTGATGTAGCTTCAGTGTTTGAAGAATCTCCGCTTGATCTAAATACTCAGAGAACAAAGCAGGTGTGTAAAGATGTAGTGCTAGTTTCTTACAGAAAAAATATAGCACTTAATCCAGAAATTTACTTCTCATTGTATATAGTGCTTACTCCATACTTCAGTATCTAGTAAACCTTGACCGAAGTAAGATACAGATTGAGCAAAGTATGTTAAGCATAAATTTTGGTGCCTTCTACCTGTAGGCCATGGTTCATTTTACAAGAACCCTAACTCCAGTGTTTGGTTTGCACAGAAATAGCAAGCAAGGGAACAAGTAAAGGAGTCAGTGAGGATTTTAAAACGCAATGGAAAGTGATAAGGCACAGTTGATAAGATTTTGGAGTTAGGTTGGATGTACACAGAGCTTTAAAGAGGAAGAATCTTCAGGAATAGTCAGCATGGATTGACCAAGGGCAAATTGTACTTGACCCACCATTGCTAGGTGAGCTTCTGCTTTAAAGCATCAAGCTGCATAAAGAAGGCAGTTTTAAAAGCAAGCTTACCAATTCGTTTTTAACCAGTGATTTTTTCAGGAAGGAAAGCTTATAGATGCTGTTTGCTAATGGAAGATGGAGAGAGGAAAAGCAAGAGAAAGGCATGATGTGTGCATAGCCACCACATCCCATCTGCAGCGTTCTCCCCCTCTGCAAACGAGGAGCAGCTCATCAAGCTTGGCCTGGGCCATGGAAAGGGAGCATGCTAACATCTGGGCCAACCCAAACGAGTTAGTTCTGCAGGTTGGTTGTTTTCTGCTGTTTGTCTCACGTCCTGTTGCTCAGCGGTAGATTTGTTCATGTTCAGTGCCAACAGGAAACACCCAACAGGTGGGGTTTGCGGAGAAAGAGGTCCTGCAGGTCTTGTGTGACACCCATGGAACCGTAGCGAGGCTGCATGTGTGTAAAACACCAGGAATCAACAGAGGTGTGAAGGTGAGCTGTGGGCTGCAGTACCACAGGAAGGGATGTGTGTGCTCTGGGTTTGGATGCTTCTGTGTGTTTTAAGTGACTGAGATACCACTGCTCAGTCTGTTTGAGTGTATAGAAGAAGTGTAACATCCATTCTGATGGAGTATTGTGAACGGAGCCCTGTGGGTTTGAGACCTGTCTTTAAGCTTGTGGGCATCATCCAGGAGTTGGGGATGGGGCAAGGGAAGTTGGGGTGAGGGATGAAGCGTAGGAACAGAAACTTCTTTGGTCCATATTAACTCCTCCCTTTTTTGATTAGGAATCGATGTGGGTTTCTTTTATAAAGAAACAGACTCATTGTGAAGCCTGTGAATGAATTGATTCACGCCTGCTGATTGGTGCTGTTCTCTACAAGGAGCTTCAGTGGAAATGGACACTTCTGGTCCACTGTCTGGCCCCCTCCTATGTGCTCAGATCAGCCAAGTTGTCAAGGCCTGGCTCTTGGTTGGTGAGTTGTGCCAAGGTCAGAGAGTTGGATTTTCTGGGCTTTGAGACACGTCTTCAAGATGCACATTGTGTTATTTCTGATGTGTTGACCTGTTGAGGTCCAGCCCCAAATGAGGATTCAAGTACTACCACAGCAGGAATGGTTTAGATTGGAACTGGAATGCAGAAGGTTGGAGTCAGCAGGAGCAGGGAATCGATCATCCCCCTGTACTTGGCACTGGTGAGTCCTCACCTTGAGTTCTGTGTTCAGTTCTTGGCCCCTCACTGCAAGAAGGACACCGAAATCCTGGGATATGTCCAAAGAAGAACACTGAAGGTGTGAGGTGTCTAGAGCACAAGTCTTTTAGCAAGCACTATCTTAGAGGCAGCCTTGATTTCTCCAGCTCCAAGCTTTGTGCCACAAGAGCTCTCCTGCTTCTAACTGTGATGTGAGACCGTATGGAAGGCTCTGCAGAAGTCCTTCCTTTTCTTGACTGTATTTTGTGTGGCTTTGGGCTTGTTTTCATCTTCCTCAAAGCCCTCTGCCCAATTCTGTGTCCTTCTCTGCAGCCATGAATTCAATATGGAGCAGGTTCCTGAGCTCAGCGTCCAAGACATTCACAGCGTGAGCTCCCTGTGTAAGATGTATTTCAGGGAGCTCCTGAACCCTCTGCTGACCGAGCAGCTGTATGCCAGGATCTCTATAAGCTCAGGGCAATGTCTTGGAAATGACACGTACCAGTTCCCTGGCCATCCTGGTTAGTGGTTGTAGCAGTGCCCCAGCTCTGAGGTCTTCTTTCTGTTAGCCCCATGAGTCACGTCTTTGCCACATCCTGCCTCTCACTGATGGCACTTGTGGTGGTGCCAGGAGGTGCTTATTTAAGCTATTCACAATGGTTGTGAGAATTCCTTTTCCTTTGCTGTTCTCCTGCTATTGGTAGAATGGGGTTAATAGCAAAGTGGACTTGGAGACGAATGCCTGCTGCGAGGAGCTGCACTGTGCAATCAGGCTGTAAAGCTGCCCAGTGCTTGCACCGCTTGGCCTTGATGGCACGGGCTGTGTGTATAATCAGGAGGGGTGTTAACTCTTTGAAAGGGCCGATAATATCAGTTCAAGAGGAAATGGTTTTATGTTGAAAGAGGGAAGATTAACATTGGATGTTAGGGGAAAGTTCTTTACTAGGAGAGTGCTGAGGTCCTGGAACAGGCTGCCCAGGGACGTTGTGGATCCCCCATCCGTAGAGGTGTCCAAGGCCAGGTTAGATGTGGCCCTGGACAGCCTGGTCTAGTAAATGTGGAAGATAGGTGGCCCTGCCAGGCAGGGGGAGTGGAGCTTCATTATCCTTGAGGTCCCTTCCAACCCGGGTCATTCTGTGTTTCTGTGTTCCCCAGATGCCTCTTGGAAGGCATCAAGTCTGCCTCAGTGCTGACCACCAGTGCACTGTCCCCATGGGACTTAATAAGACACTTGGTGTCTCTGGCAGGGATCTGCTCGGTGATAAACATGCATGCTAAGAACTTAGCGATAGTGTGGGCTCCAAACCTCTTAAGGTAAACTTCTTCTTCCATTTCAACACGATGCTTAGTTCTGCTGTCCCCCAACCCAGGTGCACAATTTCTAGATGACAGTTTCTACTCACTTGTTTAGCTGGGACTGCTGTGTCTCTGATCATCCAGGAGAATTAGTGGCATCACATCAGTGGCATCGCTGTTTGCCCACTGCGGAAGTCTCCAGAGCCCAGCTTGACAGTTTTTGGCTACAGAAATTCAGACTTGGGGAAGTGACCTCGGGGAAATGACTTGTAAGATCTGCCTTTTCTTCAGATCCCAGCAGAGCCAAGCTTCCTGCGCATGAAAAGCTGCTTGCATGGAGCTGCAGATACAGTCAGCTGTTGTGGAATTACTCATCAGCCACACAGATGTCATCTTCTGCTCCAAATCCACACCAGCCATGGGAGAGGGAGTAGGTGAGCATCTTCCTCCATTAGCTTGATCTTGATCTGACAGCTTCATCCAATCCAGGGCTTCTCCAAGACCTTTGAAAATTCTATTACTGTTGAGGAGACAGCAGGCTTCTGGGCTTAGATTAGAATATGGTGCCCCATTCCTGGATCCTTAGTGTGTCCAAACACAAACCTTACATGGAGAAAACCATCACTGCTGTTAAGATTTTTTGCAAGCAGTTGAAGCTTGATTGAAATGTGGCAGCAAAGCTTTCTGAAATCCCAGACCCCTAGTTTTTCTAGGATTTTTGTTTGCCTGTTTTTGATACAGTGAGCTGCTCTTAATTGTGGCTGTGTCCTTTGCCACGAGCATACCTCTGAGCACACGGTTATTTTGAGCTCCTCTTCTTCCAGTGTCTCGGATAAGCAAGTCTGAGAGAAATGCAGAACTGGGATGGCTGTGCTGCTGCTTCCTCCTCCATCTCACCTGTGGTTTTCCCTTGCAGGGCACAGTTCTCTGCCTGGGCCCAAGTCTGTGTGGGTGTCTCCATCCACAAAGCTGCTCACACTGCAGGAGGCACAGGCTGAGAGGAGAGGCCAGAGCAGCTCTCCTGTTGCAACACGGAGCAGCAAGATACAAGTGGAGGAAGGGCCTGCAGCTGTACTGAGGAACTTCAACGCAATCATTGGTTTTCCATCTGAAAGGTAAAGAAAGAGGAATTCCCTTTCCAGCCCCTATCATCATTGTTCAGGTGATTTCTATTGGTTTATTTTTTGTCCATTATATCTCCAAGCACTCAACTAAAAAACAGTTGCACTATGGGCTCAGTTCAGCCACACAAGGTGCCTTTCCTTCCTGGTTGGGCAGGCAGTCACAAGATGCAGAAAGCCACGCTGGTGTCTATCCTGGCCTGTGCTGCCTGTACCTGGAAACACTGGGGTTTTCCAGATTTCAGGGCCACGCACCTGAAACCAATTGCGCTTCTCCTGTAAGCAGAGCTGTTGGTCGGACTTACTGGCACTAGAAATTAAAGATGGCAGTGAGCTGAGGCCAAGGAGGTGTTAACGTAAGAGTCAGAGATGCTTTTGAGCTTCCCTTATGGCTGCACCATTTTCTCAGAAAGCAGTTACGCCTGCCAGCTCCTGTCCTGCTGCTGAGCCTTTGCTCACATGCTCCGCATCTTGCTTGACACGGTTGAGAGGAATGTAGCCAGCAGGACTTGAGGGCTGAGCTGTAGGAATGGAAGCATCCTCTGCTGTTTGAAACAGAGCGCGTTTCTAAGCTGTGTTTCAGCAGTAAGCAGGCAGTGCCAGGAGTAGGGAACTGCTGGCAAGGGCTCGGTGCAGCTCTTCCCTCACCCTGCACCACGACTGCTCTGTTTTCTCTGCAGACCATGTTCTCCCGGCAAGAGGAAGGAATCACCTGCTGGCAGTTGGTGTTCCTGTTTCTGCCTGCGCAAACGATCCCATATGGCCAAACACCAATTGCAGAGCAGTGCCAGGGAGCCTTCCAAAGCAGAACGCGTGGTCCTGGCAGGTAAGGGTGCAAATCCAGCTTTCAAAGCACTGCTTGTCAGCAACATGGGTAGAATTCATGCTTTCAGTGGGCTTGTACCTCCTTCTGGCGTTCAAGCCCATACCTGACATCTTCAGCTGACCCCTGTTTTCCCAAAGGATGAAAAAGGCTTTCTCTGAAGCCTTTGCCTCCATGGGCAGAGGAAGTTGGATGCTAACCCCTGTGTATCCACTCCTTCCTAGGTGAATCGAGCTCTTGTGAACCCAGAAGAGCCAGGTCAAGTGCTGATTGCTCAGAGAGTGCTTCCATCAACAGAGACCTCATGGGAAGCACAAGTTGCTGCAATTCAAATGAGAGCCTCCCGTGTGCCAGCAGCGACGGAGAGCAGGAGGTCATTGTTCAGGCACTCATTTCTCCCAGCTCTGCTGAAGGGGCTGATCTGAGCCTGCCAGAAAACACAGTCACCAGCCTGGACTGTGGCCTGGTGCCTTTGCAGAGCAGCCCAGACCAAACACAACCCGAGTGCCCCAACAGCGGCACCTCCAAGCAGGACGAAGTCACTGTCACTGAGGAGCAGCCGAGCCTCTTGGAGGGGGACTTGGAGTCAGGCCTCCAGTCCCAGGCACCCGGCAGCAGCACGAGCTCCGAGCCACTCTCTCCTCAACAGCAAAGGATGAGTCCTGTCTTTCCAAGTGACTAAAGGCACGCTCATGCTCAGTCAACGGGATGGGGTGTTGGAAGAAGAAATGCTTAGAAGAGAAAATTTCCAGTGTTCATTTTAAAATATGGCATTTTTAAAAAGAGAAGAAGATAGAATAAGCAGATGTTGACAGATTAAGGGCACCTCATCAAATTTTGGGAAAGTCCATCTTGAGGAAACTTGGATAAGAGCAGAAAATAACTGTTTATGGATATACCCAATCACTAAAAATACCACCCTGAGTGCCAGCTCATGGCCCCAGACCCTTTTCTTCATTTCAAGAGCTGTCATCACAGAGGGCATCTTCCTGAGCTGGAGACCCTGAAGTAAAAGAATCCTTGGTCCTCAGTTAGTCCATGTAACTGATTTGCCTCGGAGCTGTGAACGTCACGGTGCACTGCTGAAAAACTGGCAGAGTTCCCCTGGAAACCCTGATTTGAATTCAGCAAAGTTCATCAAATCCAACAAGATTCAGAGGAAATGTTACAGGAACAACGAGTTGATATTTTCTCTGAAACTTCCTGGTAGGAGCACTAGAAATGTGGGCAGAAGTCTTTGTGGCATATGTAGGCCTCTTTTAAGAGATCAACATCACCTTTTGCAAAACAGAAAGATGTGGTGATTCATTCACATGAATACTGTGTCTGAACTCCACTTGTACCTGCCAAAGATCCTGCTACCTTCTCAGCTCAGTGAAGATTTGGCCTGCTGTCTGCCCTGAACTATGGTATGGTCTTACCAGATTTTCCGAGTGAAATAACACATGACCAAACACTGCTCCTACTTCAGAATATATCCTGAGTTCATCCCACCTAATACAGACAGAATCATCTTATGCTCTGTTATTAGAGTATGAGAGATGGTTTGCATTGTTGACTAAACATACTTTTAGCACCATAGAACCATAGAATATCCCAGTTTGGAAGGAACCCAAAAAGATCATCAAGTACAACTCCTGGATCCACACAGGACTACCCAAAAATCAGACCCTGTGTCTGAGAGCACTGTCCAAAATACTTCCTGAAATCTGGCAAGCTCAGTGCTGTGACTACTTAATCTGGGGCGGCTGTTCCAGGGCCTAATCACCCTAAATCTTACTTCACTGATTCCTGAGAATTTCTTGGATGACCACGTTCCTATGTCATATGTATCCAGGTTAGATTGCATGAACCAAGCAGATCAATGTGATCTCATCCTCAACAATTTTGCATAAACCTAAAAGCACTGAGTTTTGTAAATGGGAAAGAAACACAAAGCAGACGCAGTTCTTATTCAAACTATAAAATGTCTAGGTGTTTCATGGGAAAAATAAATTTATATTGAACATATTTATATGTAAATTTTATTGTACAATAGAAATAAAAGAACATTAAAAACAATGAGAAACGTGCTGTTGTTTTATTCGTCTTCACAATGATGATGAAGAAAATTAAGTACAGAAGGATTTGGCCCAATATTCACTGACTTGTGTTGTCCCAGATTAGACTTCTCTAAGTGTAAACTCAGAGACCGAAACTACTGTCTTGATGTTCAGATGTCTTTGCCCAAACCAGTGGGGTTGCTCAGGTGTGTATAGGTCTGTGGGTATGTGTGCAAGGACGAGCATGCACATATATGTGTGTGCACAGGGGTGTGCAGAGTGTTGGAGCTGCACAAGGACATTGTGGTACCGGTGTGTGCGTGCACTTTGGGAGTGAAAGGAACGGGTTACACATGTGTGTCTAATGTCTGGACTGTGGCAGCAAAGAGGCTGCAGTGTTGTTCTCTGTAGGAAGAGGCCAGTAGTTGCCCCATGTCAGACAGAACCAGTTCAAGTGCTGGCCAAAGCTGAGTCAAGGAGTGATGCTGCTGGCACTTCTGTGATAACTTTGTTAAGGAAGGTTCAAACCACTGCATAGCATATGTGAGAGCTATGAGCAAGAATGATGTGAGACAAACAGCCCTGCAGTCACCAAGGTCAGTGAAGAAGGAGGAGAGGAGGCTTAGTGGACATGGTGGTGATGGACTGATGATTGGGCTGGATGATCTAAGTGGTCTTTTCCAGCTCTCATGATTCTATCATTCTGTGACAGGTGATGTTAGTTTTGTTGACAGGTTCAGCAAGGTGAACTGGGACCAGAGGTACATCCCAAAACCTTTGAGTTGCTGGACTGGAGATAATCTTCCCAAAATAACTAATGAAAATAGTAGAACCATAAAAGGAATTTCTTTATCACTACGAGAAAAAGGGAGGGATCCTTTGGCTAATGAAGGCCTGATTTGGCAAAGCCAGAGACAGTTTGCTTTGCACCACATTTATTTGACTTTCCAGAATGGTGTACTTACTTTCCAGGTATTTCTAAACAGTGATTTTTTATTTACAAACATGGCTAACAGCAGGTTAAAAATTCTTTTCTTTGTTTCCTTTCTGCTAAGAATGAATGAATTTAATGTGGTCTTTTTCGTGCTTCCTTCTTTACGAAGGAGACAGCTGCTGCATCATGGCAAACAAACATTCAGATGGTTTGGAGAACAAGTCCTTACATAGACTACAGTGTACAGCAATAAAGGGCACACACAGCAACATGCAAGACATTCATTCAGCCTCCAAACACTTCTCCCTGTTGACCAATTCAGAACATATTAAACCATTAAAGAAGGGCATTAAGCTTTAGAGTTGATGGGACGTTTTATACCTTGTACTTTTCTCCAGCTCCCATAGTAAGCAAGGAAAAACAGAACAATAGTAATAAAAACATACACACACAATGCAAACAAACAAACAAACAAACAAGCAAAAAACACTGACAGAAAAAGAATATACCTCGCAAGGTGTCAGGATCCTTTATATCTAATCCTCAAGGCAGAGGATGAAAGCTTTGTCTTTTCTAGGTAACTTGTGGCTAAGACTGGGAGCTGGGAGGACTTTATACTTTCCCTGACCCGGTGGTATGTAAACTAAATATAGAAGGTAGTCAAATAACTATAACATATGTAACATATATATTTATATATATGTATTTTTAAATCCCAGACCTTAAGCCTGAAGTTCCTTGAATGGCTGGAGCTTTTAAATAGTGTTTTGATAGAAATTCTCTCAGCTATCTAAGAGTGCAGCTGGTCAAATCCACAAGCAAGCACGAACGATAAGCTTCATTTATAAGAGCAAACACAGAAGAACAACATGGAGGGAATAGTTGTTAGTTTCTTGAGTGAACTAACCCAGACACCGTGTAGCCTCTACTATTGCTGTTCCTGAAGGAGAATCTGTTCCTCCCTTTATTTCTGAGCTTCACCCACCTCTACCACCTCTCACAAGAAGTGTGTTTTGGGGGAATATTCATATGGAGTCGAAAGGAGCTGGCTGTTCTATCCAATCAAGAATGGGAAGGCATATGACCTGTAGATTAGAAGATAATCCAAATATTTTACAAGAAATCTCTCCATTTATTTTAACAGCTCACTTGGAAGCTGTGGAAGAATTATCACCTATTTACAAACAAGACAGTGAGAGATAAAATTCCATTGTACAGTGAAATCCATGAGATAACAAAGACAGAAAGTCAGTAAGTCCATCTGCCACAGCAAGCAGCAAGCAAACCCCATCACTTTGGTTTTTGCCCGAAAATAAGAGTAAGGTTTGTATGTGTTGGAACAGAACAGCACTGAATGAACTGCAATGGAACCAAACTTTAAATTGCACACCTTGCTTCTGAAATTTGAGGAACTTGATGTGCAGAAGCAGCTCGTGAATGCTGAGTTTACAACAGCAAACCTGAAACTACTTTGAATGAGAGGGAAGAAGCAGAAGCTAATTGCGGCAGGGTGATTCTCTTCATTTAATGCTTCCATTTTCTGTTTTGCCAGGGTTCACTGGATTTCATTTAACGTGAGGTTCTTAATGACTATTATATGTATCCATTTAGAGTGTCATTTAGCCAAAGTCTTTCTGAAACAGACAGGCCTTCCTGTTCTGGACTGTGAACACCGTGTAAGTTTTGCCTCTTCTGCCTTTGCCTGGTCTCTCAGTGGGTTCAACTTCTTTATTCAGTCCTAACTAAGTTTGGCCTGTAGGAAATGGAGAATATTCTCATCTGCTAGAGAAAGATGGCTTTAGAAACTTGGGATGTTTCACGGCACTGAGAGACCCTCCTGCTGCCTGCTTATCTTCTGTGATTTTGCTTCTCATAGAATCATAGAATCACAAGGTTGGAAAGGACCTACAAGATCATCCAGTCCAACCGCCCTCCCATCGCCGTTGCTGCCACAACCACATCTCATAGCTCCTCATCCAGACACCCAGAGCGTATAGTAAAAAGGAAAGTGAGAAATTAAAATTTCCTCAGCAAAGCTTCAGTCATACCAATAGTGGAGGGTAAGACCAGCTCCCGTGGGGCTTCACAGTCAGATTAGTACAAAACTATTCTCAAAAAGGATGCCATCACCTCTTGTAGGCTGAGCTGCCATATCTGCGGCACCTGCTGTGATTCTGGTGGTGGACAGCTGATTGATTCAGAGATGGCTATTTGTGCCAAAGCATTATTTCCATTTCTATGACATGCAGAACAGAAAACAATCATGGCACTCATTGCCAACTTCTTTTTCATAGAGCAGTGCTTATCAGAGGACTTCACTTGTCTCTCCTTCCTGAGCCTTGTTTCATCTGTTCTGCTTGTGGTGGGGCTATGAAAAACTCATCTGATTGCTGTCCGCTTTTGGACTGATGCCCTATTGAGACAGGAGCTCACCTTCCTTTTCTAAAGTCCTGAAGCTTTAGAGATTCTTTTGGTAGCAATATGAATCAGTTTCTACAGATCGTTTTAGCTTTTGTACTGAGGAAGGATTCCACCACTCTGATAGTCAGCACGCCAGTTACTGTGATGTGCAGCTGAATTGGGCTTTCCTACCTCCTCGTGGTTTGCTGCTGTGCCCGTGCAGAGCTGCAGCTGGGTGGAGTGAGACGCTGTGGTTAGGCTGCTACATGTAGGAGGTGCTAGAATCTCTTTGTTTAAATTTATGATGTTTTGAGAACTTGTAATTGCATAATATTCTGTGCCTGCTATAGATGAAATAAAAGAATGGATTTCTTTTGTTTTTCCTGGAGGATGAGATGTATAAGCCAGGCAACCCATGTCCTGTGGCATGCTGAAAGAGGAAAGCATGCAGATTTCTACATATTTGTGTCTGCAACTTACAGCAGAGTGGTTTTGGTTATCAGATGTTAGTCTTAAAAACTGAGATTAAATCTGAGATATACGTTATGTCCCAACTGCTCTGCAGCTTTACTTATCTGAACAAACTTTTGTATTTGGCTTGATAACAAATGAGGCAAGAAAACGCCTTCCTGGCACTCTGAGATTCCTGCCTAGAGAGCTTTGCTTATGTTTGTTTTTTAAGGCCTGTGTGCTTGAGGTAGATTTAAACTATGTGACAATCTTGGGTGCTTTTTCCCTCTTAAAAGAAAACCTATTTCACACGCTTTTATAGCAAACTTGCAAATGTGACCTACATTTCCCCCAAAATTGGGCTGCAAATGAAAGGAACCAGGGAGTCTCTGAAGACTTTTATCAGTATTCCTCCTGCCTCCTTGTGCTGCGGATAGCAGGCTCATAACTGATTCTTGAACATGTGAGGCTGTCACATAAACCTGTTCTTTCAGAAGTATTTATGTTAAGAATGACTTTGCACACATCCCCTTAACACCCAGGTCCAACACTCTGGCTGTCAGTGTTCATTCTGAACAACCTAAGGAGGTTCTGCTTTCCTTTATGATAGGTTTTCTTTGCAATCATTTTCAGATTAATGCAGACATAAGTTATTAACTAGAATTTCTTCTATTGGTAAAATGTGCGAACCACGAGGGTATTAGTATTATTTGTTCTATTAAATGTGCTTTAACCACTGTCAGACTGTGCAAACAATAACATGAATCAGTCTCACGGTGTGACTGGAACAAGGCTTTGTTTGCAGAAAGAAGAAATGTGCCCTACTGCAGCCTGGTGTGAGGACGTGGGAGCACCTGATTCCTGGTTTCGTTGTCTGCTGGCGTCATTTTGAAGTGTAGTTTGACCACTGTGAACAGACAGCTCACTCTTGGCAGCTGGTGCCTCTAACATTTAATTCTCGTGTATCGGTTCTTGTCTGCTTGGGTATTTTTCCCTGCTATATGGATACTTAACAATGTTGTTCGTAGGTTTTCACGTTCTTCTAGGCTGTACTCCTTCATCCTTCTATTTGCCTTTACTCTGGCAAGTACTAGTTAGACCATAATTGTGTTGTGATAATTGCTTAGTTGGATTTATTTTTATTGGTACAGCAACTGCTGGTATCAAAAGTTGAGCACAGTATCGTTGAAACAAGGTAGAATGTGAGATAACTCCCAGTAAACCTTTAAAATGAAAGTAAATACCCATAATTAAACTATAGCTTGTGTGTGTTTGCACAGGACGAGGGTGGAGTGGCAGACTGGAGTTGCCCTCCCCAGGCACGTCATGGTTACGCTGAAGCACAGAGGGAAAGTTCCATGTCCTGGATGGCTTTACAGTGTCACAACATAGTTGTTGAGTCATGCAGCTTCACAGAGAGATGGCAAAATGCTTCTCCTTCCCAACTGTGTCATGCTGAGAGAGCGTTTGGTGGGAATAGCACTTCTACGTTGATCTTGCCAAATAATAAGTGGACCAAACTCCTGCTTGTGCTCATAGCAGAGTTGTCCCTTAACAAAGTTGCTTGTAGGCAGTTGAGCTGAGGGTCCCCCCTGAGTTGACATCCTGAGGATAATCTGGTAAAGGTGGCATGTGGGAGCCCTGAGCATGGCGTGCTCTCCGGGGGGTGTTTTCACTGACAAGAAAAATTACAGCCTCAGGATAAGCAGAAAGAGATGGAAGATGTTTTCTTGAATTGTCACAGCTGAAATCTGGCTAAAATCTATACTCCCTTTGCAAGGTTTCATTTGTTCTGCTATCTTGACAGGTAAGAGGCTTGGGCATTTTTGCATCTTGTTTTTTGTGATGTGAATTTGTTTTGCATTTTTTTTAGTATCAATAAATTACAGGTTTTCAGTCTGTTTTCTAGAAGACCAGGAGGGAATTGCTCGTCTTAGTCATTGTAGAGTCATACACAAAACAAAGTTTCATCTGGTTGTGAAGCTTAAAGCGTGCTGCTGCACAATTAGAAAGCAATTGCTTTGTACTGGGACTGTAACAGCACTCCCAGTTCTCACTTCATGTCTGCCTGTAAAGTACAAAGTTGTCAGTGCTGTTGGAGGTGCCCTGAGGGATGATGCTGACAGTTGTGTTGATGTTCCCTAGCAGCTCTGAAAAAAAGCATTCAGCGCTCTCTCCTTTATTTTTAATACAGTGATGTCACGTACATGTATCGGTGTTTAAATGCCTTTCATGTTGGGAAGTGGGATGTAGGGATATATTCAGTTTCAGGTTCCTTTTGATGAGTAATTTCATAGGCTTCTTTAGAAAGCAGGGCTTCTTTACTAGCAATTTAGAGCACTTGACCAAGACTTCTCTTTTGACTCATCTGTAGCGGACTGTGTTTCTTTGCACTTTGTAGAGGGACCCAAAAGCAAATGGTGAGAAGACCTCATGGCTGCCATAGGGAGAAAAACCAACCAGCGCCACCCCGACCACACCTGAGCTGTTTGTTACCAAATGTCTGTAATGTCAGTTTCATTGGACTGACTGGGAGCAGCCAGAAAGTCTGAGCAGGGCCACTGCTATGTAGACAAGCACTCTGTATGCAGGACTGCCACAGCTGAAGGTGAGACCATGTGTTTGTGTAGGTGCTGATTTCTGACGTGGATCCTTGATGTGGACAGCTGAGCAGAACTTAACTAATGGGGTGCTTTTGTGAAGTGGAAGGAAGAGCTGCACAAGCAGCACAGTGCTGCACCAGAGCAGGTTCACACTGGATTTGGGGAGAAATTTCTCTCCAGCAGTGTCCAGGAGGCGTTAGGACAGTGTCCTCAACGTGAACTGACTTGTGCTCAGCCCTGAAGCTGTCATGCAGTTAGACCTGATTATCTTTGTAGGCCTCCTCCCCCGATCTGCTATAAACACGATGAATTTTCTTCCTCTTTTCTTCAGATTACATAAGCTCAGTGAAGGGTTTCTGTGCTTGAGAGAGATGCAGGATAAGAGCACAACAGCACAAGGTCTGCCTTTTGGCAGCTGGAGCTGTGATAATTCCAACATGCATGAAATGGCCTGATGTGCAGCGATTTAATTAATTGTGATTGCAGTCACATTTGGAGTTCAAGAGTTGCAGTTTGCATTTTGTCTGTGTCTTTTCTGGACCACGTGCAATTAAGTTTGAAATATTTCAGCATAATGTATGTAAGTGTACGATGAAGGACACTGCAGTTGCTCTTTTGAAGGTAAACATGTCTGTGTGTCCCTGTGTGTAGGTCCTGAAGCTGATCAGACATACTGTCAATAGTAACATCTTACAGATCAAGCTTGCTTGAGTTCTGATTCCAGTGATGTGGAGATGGGAGGAACAAAAGATATCAAAGCGCTGTTGCTATTCAGAAACATTCAGGTCTTGATTTTAGAAGTACTACTTCACCTTCTTTCTCTGTAAGATGAAAATAAAACCAGTTACCTGTTGTTTTAAGTTCACTGCTGTCTCTAGGGGAAATCTTTCCTTACTGTTATATATTAATAGATTAAGTTCATCTGCAGGGCAAGTAGAAAGAACGGCAAAGACAAAGAAACCACACCTGGGTCTGCAGGAGCTGAATTAGTGGAGGTTCCCAGCTGCTGCTGCTCAGGAGGCATCACCCATAGAGCACAGGCTTGCAGGATATGATGCCTAATTGCTTGTTCAGTTTGTTTCAGAATAGCCTGTTATGTTTGAAGGACTTTTGTAGAACATGAAGTAAATTGATATTTTCCTTCTTGTTTGCATAAGTCCTCAAATTCTTGGCTTCCCAGGCTTTGATTGGAGGAGGTGCAAGACAAAGGAGCAGCATCTGAAAGGCACAGCTTTGTGGAAAGGCTCTTACTGTTCTGTCAGGACCTTAATGCAGCACTGCACAACACTGCAGAGCACTGCAGTGAAATGGCTGAGGTACTTGATCAGGCTTTACCTTCAAGGGTCAGTGTTCCTCATAATGAGAAACAGAAGGGTTTTTCGCTGTGGGAAAAACACTATAAAGAGCAATTAGAGCACAGAACCCTGAGCTGCATCTGCTGCAGGCTTCATTCCAAAGTGTTGAAGTCTGGAAGAATTCACTAAGTTACTGTGCGGTGTCAGCTCAGACATATGTAAAGTACAGGTAAGGATCTTCAAATACAAAACCACTCACATTAATAATCCCCAGGGGACATGAAGGAATGCAGGTCTCGGTGAAGGCAAACAGCATCTGTAGGCAGAAGGCCACGCATCAGAGACCTTTTCTTGTTGTTTGCTTGCATTGTAAGTGAAACATCTAAAATGACACTCCCAGAGGAGAATTATACCCAGGCAGTGGTGCACAGGCATGTATTAAAGTGCTCTTAGTACTTGTAAACACAATCAAATCAGATGGAAACATAGTGCAGAGTTCACTTCCAAAGGTCTTGAAGTTTGTTATTTTTCAGGCAAGATCTGATTGCTCAGGGTGTCAGTTTCATCACTATCAGGATGATTTCCCTCCTGAAGCAGAATCTGTTCGTCCCAGTCTCACAGGAAGGCTGAGGCTCACAGTCCTCATTTCCACATAGGGAAAACGGTCTTGTATTTTGTATTTTGCAAGTGTAGCTGCAGGAGAAAGTAGATCAAGTCTGTCTTTGATGCCAGGAATGAAGTACGAGGAACTGTGCTCGTTTCCCAGTTAAGGGCCATCAAGGTAATTAGACATCTTGAAGTACATTATACTTGGTAGATCAGAATATTGCATCTCATTTAAATGTCAGTGGGGTCTTTTGGTGTTTTTTCTGCATCCATATTATTTTGTTTCCTTGTCTTTTGTTCTTTCTAGGGCTCATGTGCTTCTGTTACTGTCTGATTCCTTTCTCTGCTGTTGTTGTTTAAGGTTTTCAGGTATCAGGTGGAATATTTTCCATGAGTGAGTCCACAATAATAGTTTAAATGTCTGTGGGATTTTTTTCCATGGTGCACAGCAGAGGTTAAAGCAGTTCATCTGTCCTTGCACTTGAGGCCTGATTTATGCGTCCTAGCCTTCCACTCGTGACCAGCTGCTGTTCTGTAAGGTGCTTTCCTAAATAGCTCAAGTAAAATCTGAGCTTCATAAATAGGGAGCAAGACGATTGTTTAACAAGGAATGCTACTGTTTTCCGAATCCTATTATGTTCTTTATCAAGTACACTTGTCATGTGAGCCCTTTTACTTTCTCTTGGTGCTTTACTGTAAACAGAAGAAGTAGATTTGAGAGACCAGAGGAGGAAAAACATCAGGATGTTGTGTTCTCACTGGGTGAAACTTTGCAGAAGTGTGGAAGAACACATTGTTCATCATGTGATTCTTCCCTGTTGTGTTTGCTCTCATGCTCACATCGAATGACCGTCAAATTCCAGCTTCAAACCGGCACAGCATCACAGCTGATGGTTTTGCTGTTCAAGTTATTGGAAGTCTTATCTGAACTATGAAAAGTAGGGATTCTTTGCTTTCTGAACATATGGAGTGTGTTTGAGTCACAGCTCGATGCTTTTGTCCCTCAGCTGTGGCAGCTAGAAACTTCTCTTACGTGATAGCTGCCATTCTTCTGCAGGCATCTGAATTTGACACCTCAGTTTTCAGGAGAAAAGTCTTCAGTTATTAATATTGCTTACTATGATTATAGCTGATAAGGAGCCCTTGTCACCAACCCTGCGTGGATTCAGAAAATGAATGATCTGAAAAAAAACAAACATGACAGCCATAAGGGGGAAAGAAGAAGTAGAATGTATGACTGAATAATGTAGGCAGTGGCACAGAGTAGGTGGCTTATTACTGTAATTTCTTAAATGTTGGTTGTGAGCTTATTTTGGGAGAGGCTTACGTAAATCAAAAGGGAAGGATGGTCTTTGATCAATCAACAGGTGAGCAACTGTGGGTGAGGGATGCTGGTGAGGAGTCAAGCTGATTGAAGAGATTGATGAGGGTGTAGGAGATATTTAGCATAAAGAAATCTTTGGACTAGGACAGAAAGTCCAGCCCAAGTTAGAATGATCGCAGTCTGTAAGTTCCTTCCTTAGTGGATTTTGCTGGCTAGAGATTTCAGATGTTTTCTTCCTGGCAATAAAATAGTTTCCTTCTAGGGGAAAAAAAAACCCAAAACATAACTGTAAACCCCACAGGATTATGATATCACAGATGTGAGAACTACTGACAGAGACTGCTGGATCTCCTTCATGGAATGGCTTTTAAACAGAACCAGGCGCAACCTTTTGTTTCTTTACGCTGCCCGTGGTTTGTCCTTTTACTCTGGGCTCCTTAGTACTGAATGTGCAGCTCCAGGGTTCTTCAGGAATGAATCAAGTGAAATGATGGATAATTCTCATGTTCTCTTTAAACGGCGAATAACAGAATTTTCATTTCTCCTAAATATTTCTGAGACAAAATAGTTAAGGACAGTGGAAGTGGTATTTCAAGTTACACTGCCAAAACATATCACAGTACAGTGCTACTGGCCTGGTTTTCCATTCTGGTCACCATTCCAATCACCAACATGCTGATCCTGTCTCCAGTGTCAGTCTTTGTGCAGTGCTGTTTTGCGCACTAAACAGGCAGTGTGCTGCCCTCCACACCACCCACGAAGGAGCTATGTGTGTGCATCAATGTGCTTCTGACACATTCTGTGATGGAAGTCACTATGCCTTAGGCCATTAAATAGATATGGTCTGAATTTGATTTTTTGTACTGATAAAGTTAGTGTTTCTGTCACTCTATGCCAGTAGTCCGGTGACTGGACTTAGAAAGCATGTCAGTTTGCTCCTGTAATTGCACCTAACTTTGAAGAATAATTGATTTTCAATACCATTGTTCCATAGTGCTCCTCAAATATTTCACAAATTAAATTCCATTTGAAATGCTTCAGGCAATCTGAAAGAGGAAACTCCCCTTAAAAATACCTGTTATGCAGAGTTTTCTAACTTCCTTGTTTGTCTGGCAGTGATTCAGCCTGGTTGATGCTGACTCAGTTATAACTCTTGTATGTGACTCTTTATGTTCCTGTTTTCATGCTTTTGTTTTATTGAGGGACTGGTTCTTCTGGTCATGGGTTTACATACTGTGACTCAGGTGCAATGCAGACAACACGGCAGTTACAGGAGAAAGCCTGTTAATATCAGGTATGTTAGTACTTACGTTTTCCTTGTGCCTTTAGCTGAGAAATTCATACAGTCATAGAATGCTTTGGGTTGAAAGGGGCCTTAAATTTCCAACTCCCTCCAACAGCTGGTTGTCTCCCACAAGGACAGGCTGCCCTCATCCAGCCTGGCCTTGGCCATCTCTAGGGTTGGGCACCCACAGCTTCTCCAGACAACAGTGCCAGGGCCTCACTGCCCTCTGAATAAAAAGACACACGAGGGTTGAGCAGGTGATCCAAGACAGCTGGCACAGCTTCACCAAGGGTAGATTGTGCCTGACCAACCTGGTGACCTGGTGACCTATGATGGAGTGTTGGCATCACTGCACAAAGGGACAGCAACTAATGGCATCTACCTGGGATCCTGCAAAGCCTTTGGCACGGCCCCTTATGCTCTGCTCTTGTATGGCCCCAGCTGGGGTAGTGCGTCCAGGTTTGGGGTCTTTAACGCAGGAAAACTGTGAACTTCTAGCGATGGTCCAGAGGAAGCCATGAGGATGCTCGAGGGCTGGAGTGCTGCTGCTATGATGACAGGCTGAGGGAGCTGGGCTTTTCAGTCCGGCTTCAAGGAGACCTCGCTATGGCTTTACAATACTTAAACATAAGTAGGAGGGGAATAACATTTTTACACAAGTGATAGGACAAGGAGGAACTTCCTTTGTATGCCCAGCAGAGGCAACGCTTCGCCCGCCCGGTGCCAGCCCTTGGTGCTCCTTGTGCCCCACTCCGCTCGCTCAGAGCTGCGTGCCGCTGCCGACTTGGAGCGGTGTCAGACGCGCCGCGGATGCTTTGTAATTTTAATGCTAAAATGGAGCTGTGCCCAAGGGCTTGCACGCACGTGCCAGGAGGTGGAAAAACAGCAAGCAAACAAACGCGGCCTTTCCAGCGGTGTCGGGGCTCCCTCAACTCTGCCGCAGGCAGGAGCCGCCTTCTTTGTTTTACTCCGTGTTTGGCTTTTCAGATGTTGGAGCGCTCTGCCTTTCATTAGTCTTGGATATGGTGAGGACAGGCCGTATCTGTTGGCTCCCAAGGGCTAAGAACCAAATGTTTAGCTGCTCTGGATAAACCTGGCATTGAAAGTATGTTTGTACAGCTGTCACCTTTGTCCCTATGGCTATTTATTGTCTCCTGTGGTCAGTGGGTGTTTCTCGTGCATCTTTCGGAGGACAGCCCGGGAAGGGACACACCTTGTGGGAAAGGTTCTTGAAGTCTGTGCCCTTTTGACACTGTCCCGAGTGGAGCAATGTCCTGAAAACCTGCATTTTCCTCAGCCAGCATCTAAAGTTCAAAAGTACAGTTGAAAGTTAAGGACAGAGAAGTCGGGTTTTTTGAATTCCTTCTTATAAATGCATCAGTGTAGGTGTGTGCTGGAAGGGATTCAGAACGAATGCTGTCTTTCTCAGAGCTCTGTGCACAGCACAGATTCAGTGCAGCCGCCTCAGGTACCTTCCAGCATTCTGTCAGTCCTGCTTTCTTTCTGAACAGCAGCTGTTTAACACTGACCTGTTTGCCTTGGGGATTTCTGCAGAGGTGCTTTTCACATCCAGTGAGTTCACTTTTGCTTTGAAGACTGCAAAGCCATGTTTTGCTGTTGACGCTGGGTGAGTGTACAGTAAGAATGAAGTGACACAAAAGGCTCAGCTGACCTCACCTCTGCCTTATAAGAACGTGTTCTGCTCGTTGGGGGTGCCAGTAAAGCAGTTCTGTCAAGTGCATTTGTCAGCAAGAGTTACCAGCCCTCGTTTAGAATCAAGGGTTGCGCAGATTAATTGCGTAGTAGTTTAGCTGTGCTCAGTGCAAGGAGTGCAGGAGTTGAATATCACTGAGTAACCGCAGGGGAACCCCGAGTTAATCAGTGTTCCTGCTGATGGTGAGCAGTACTGCATCACTCAGCAGAGCTGCTGCAGGAGTCCTTTGCAGCCTCCTATTTTTAGACCTCGGAGGAGGGCTGTGTCCATCGTCACACACGGTGACTAACCCTCCTGGAGTGCTCTGTGGGCCTATAAATACTGGGTGTGCTATTTCAGTCTCAGTACCTGTGAGGCAGATCGGTGCGTGAGGGCAGCTCTGTGCTGCTGAGGGCAATGTTCCGTCCCACACCTGCCCTCAGGTTACAGCTGGGCTGTGCTGCTGGGCTGTGCTCACACACAGAACCAACCCAGGCGGCTCTCGTTTCTGAGCCCTTGTAAGACAAATCTTGGCCAGTGAGAGTTTCTAAGGGAGATCTGCCCAGTCTGGAGGCGGAATGCTTCCAGCTGTTCATTGCAAACAGCAGACCTGCACTGAAGGATGTTACTGTTCTTAGCACTGTATATTGTGTGCGGTCTCATTGCTGTAAAATAACATATATGTACATATGTTTTAAGATATTGGAGTATCCCTACTGTTGTGGAAGTGTGTACTTAGGCAAGCATTATAAGTGCGAATGCAGCTATTTAACATGCACATGTAGCACTTCATCACTATTGTGATCCTATAATACAGCTGGCTGGTCTTTTTAATTCAGCTGGAGTACTTATCAGGAAAAGAGCTGAACTGGACTTGTATCTCACTTGCTGCTGTCTTGTAATATTGGCCCTTCTGCTTAAATTTAGCCCATCTGTATTCATATTCTCAACCAGTGACCAGCCTCTTCCTTTTGCTGTGTATGCGGCAGTGCCCAGCTACAGGCAAGGTAAGTGAACTTATAGGGCTGCTCTGTCTTTCTGTTCTTATTAAAGTACAAGCTGGATGAAGATTTCAGGGCTGTTTTGTGAGCTCTGACAACTTAAATGTGCTTAATGTTGCCAGGGAGAGCAAAGGAAAACTGTTCTTTTTATGTAGGTGTTGAGATGAAGATTTGCTGTGATGCTCTCAGCTTTGCGGAGGAACTTCTAAAAGTTCCTAATGTAGATTGCACCAGGTGAGCAACCTGGAAATTAAAAAGCCTTTGTTCCCATCTGCAGCTTTGAACAGATCACGTGCACTGCAGCAACTTACAGATCCTGAAACAGGCAAAGAAATAGAAAAAAAAAAAAAAGTTCAGTCTTTTGCTGTAGTCACTGAGCTGCATTGGATTCCTTCTGGCAATGCTGTATAGCAGCTGCTCTGTCAACTGCAAGACAGCAAAGTTGTGTCTTTTTAAAGATGGGGCTGTGTCTGTATGTCGGGTCTGCACGACGAGGGTTTGATGGCAGCTGCAGCAGTGACCTCTGGTGGTCTCCAGCAGCTGCCCCAGCTCAGCTCAGAGCCAGATCCACCCAGGACTAGAAGGGTGGTGCTGGTGGCCTGAGCTGAGCCTGAGCAGTGCTGTCTATGCTCTGGGGATGTGGGGAAGGTGTTTGCATTTGCTTTAGCTCTCACTGCTCTGATTTGTTACCAGCCGGTAATAAATTACAGCAATCAGTCTATGCTGAGTGTTTTGACGGTGACAGTAACTGGTGATTGACCTCCCTGTCCTTACCTCAACCTGTGAGATTCCTTTTCCTCCATCCTATTTCCCCCCTGTTCTGTTGAGGAGTGGAGCATGGTGCGGTGGAGCTGAGCTACCTGTTGCTGGATCACAACAGTGTGTGTGTGCTGCTGGGAACCTGTGTGAGGATTCCACCATCATTTTAAAAGAAATCTGAGCAGTGGGAGGACGTTTAAGGAGGGAGCTGAGGGGCTGCTGGGAGCGGCATTCTGACCAGCACAGCTGCAAAAACATGAAACTTTTTCCCTGAAGATTTGGAGGAAAATGTTGGTGTTTCCTGTTGCAGCAAGTCCTGGGAATGTGTAAATGGAGCAGAGAAAGAGAAGGGAGCCTTCATCCTGCCCAGCCGTATTTCTGAAGGTGGTTTGCAAAGCCTCTGAGTTATACAGTATTATCACAGAGTCCCCCCTCCTCCTTTTTTTTCCCTCCATTCTGACAGCTTAGATTTGGGTGGGAGAATTTTGCCCTCTTGCTCTCACCCTTCTTAATATTCTGCAGTAACTGGAATAAAAACATATAAAACTCATCATGCTCTTCTAATACAGAACAATGTGGCCTACAGCCTTCTGGAAGGAAAACTTGCATCGGCTTAGAGTATAAATGAAGAAGCTTGAGGCAGAAATTAAGAAGTAACACAAATCATCGGCATTTCTGATGGTACAGAAATGTGAATAGAAGGGCCGTGTTTCACTTGGAGATCATAAGCTCAGTCAGTGTGTCAGCGGGGTGACACGTTAGTGTGCAAGGTGTGCTCAGGACAAACGGGGGCTTCCATGTGCTTTCTTTTGTTGCATCTTTTGAGCGAGCTTTCTGCTTCAGGAGCTCTGTGAGGGGGCTTAATGGCTTTCTGCTGGTTCTCTGTTATATAGTCACGTAGCTCTTCCCTTTCTATCTTTTCCCTTGGCATTAGGGAGCAGCTTCTTGCTGTTTGCAGAGGTAATAACCAGCGGGTTACTTAGCACAGCACTTTCTATATAGTGAGAACATTCCACAGTGGGAAGGTGTTCTGCTTCACCAGGCAGAGTGCATCACAGAGCATCTGTTTAATGTGCGATTAAGAACCTATGAAGCTTGATAGATCAACTGCCCGGGGAAATAAAGTTCACTTTGTTTGGAAGCAAAGACAGAAGTGGAGCACTGTGTTCACAGTAAGGTTTGTACTTCTTTCCCCTTTTTAAGAAGAATAAGAAAAACAACTGAGCACCTGCCTGGCAGAATAGTTGTTCTCAGTCATATGAATGGTAGTAACTACTTTTGGGATGTTGTCTTAGATCTTCAGCACTTCAGTAGTGTTTAGCATCTGATTTAGGCCTTAAAAGGTATGCAAATCAGTATTGGTACTCCCCAGAACCTCTTCTCTAGGCTGAACAAGCCCAGCATCCTCAGCCTGTCTTTACCCGGGAGGTGCTCCAGCCCCCTGAGCATCCCAATGGCCCTGCTCTGGGCCGGCCCCATCAGCTCAGGGTGCAGAAAATGAAATCCTTCTGGGCAAACGTAAGCCGTGGTATTACTGCACTGATTTCATTTGCCCTACATGTTTGCTTTGGATTTTATGCGGGGTCTCATACGGGTTTTATGCTAATCATGCTAATGGTTTTGCAGAAGAAAACGTCTTAGAAGCACAATTTCCTTGTAGTATCTAAATCTCCGTCATGTAGAACAGTCCCAGGTTGTACATTACCTACAGACAAGGCCGCATTTAAATGCAGAATAACTGGGGGAAGAACCTGTCTTTACAGTGGGGTTGGGAGCACGTGATTAATGAGCTGGAAGACTTGCTGGAGCTGAGCCCTGACAGTGACCGTTCTTATTCCTGCTCCAGATAACATTATGCTTGCTCCATTTTATTGGCACACATGAAACACCTAAGCATGGTGCCGTTGCATCCCTCCTACTATACTAGGATAGTTGCCACCACAAATTACTGGGTCATGACTGACCGAGAAGGGCAGGGCTTGGTCTCTTGTACCTTTTTATGGTATTGCAAATAGCTATGCAGTCATCCTGGAGGAACAGTGAAAGAAAACAAATTACAGGCTAAGCCAGTCTGCCGGTGTCTCGGTGCAAGAGTTTGTTTATGTTAGTTTCACTCTGCCAGTTCTTCCAGAAAAAGGAAATACAGGGAATGCTGCCGTATCAACAAGATCTTCAGCAGGTGTAAGGTTACCAGTGAAATAAGCCACCTGGGAGTGCGCCCTGGGTGCTGCACTGGGGTAGAACAGTTAAAGACACTCGATGGTTCCTTCCTTGGATAGGAACGGGGAAGTGGACTAAATGAATGTGAAGTTCAGCTGGGACAAACACTCTTCTCCAGAAAATCATAGAATGACCCAGGTTGGAAAAGACCTTGAAGACCATCAAGTCCAACCGCAGCCTAACCAGTACCCTAACTCTAAAAACCCTCCGCTAAATCATATCCCTGAGCACCACATCCAGACGGCTCTTAAACACATCCAGGTGCAAACAAAGAATCCTCTATAGAAACGCAGTCCAGCAGAGAGAGATTTGAGAGATGCAGTGACTTATAGCCTTACTAAAACAGAACCATGTGAGCTGTGATCCTCAGGAACAGCACAAGTGCTGTCCTGGCCTGCAGCGTCACTGTCCTTTATGTCTCATGGTACCCGTTTTCTCTGTAAAATGTGTGTATTGTCAGCAGTTCTTAGTCTGTTCTTGTTACAGTTAATAAAAGATAGGATAGAATATTTTAGCTAACCATTGCCATGGGGTGTGGTTTATTTTAGCTCTCTGCTGAGTTATTTCTGAGAATGGCCATCCTTCTTTCAAACATGTTTTACGTTTTGTTCCTATTCTCAGATACCGGCTTCTGCTGAAGTCTTTGCAGGGCTATGCAAATGCTAGTTTTAGCTCTAAATAGCTTCTCTATTTATTCAGAACTAAAGATTTGTGGCAAGACAAGCTTTTTTAAGAGCAAGTCTGTATCTTAGAACCAGTGATTTGGCTGCTGTGCAAGAGTTGAACTGACCCTAACCGATGCAGGTGAGGATTGGCCTCTGCACGTCCCACATCTCTGCCTCATCTCTGGAGGCGAATGGTGCCTTCAAGGCCAGGTTGGATAGGCAGCCTGAACTAAGGGGTGGAGACCAACCCAGCCCATGGCAGGAGGTTTGGAGCGAGATGATCTTTAAGGTCCTTTCCAATCCAAGCCTTTCTATGTATCTGGGACAAATAGGCACAAATAAGCAGTTAGATGAATGATTACAGTCAAAACTGTGGTCATTCCTGAACAGGCTGTTTGCTCTGGGAAAAAAAGGGGTGATGAAAAATATATGGTATGAAGTTCCATGACTGCTGACGTTCTCAAGCCCCATAAATAGTCCGTGACTGCAAACACAAATTCAGATTTGTTAATCAGCCCAATCCCTGGAGAGAAATGGGAGAAAACTGTATCGCAGATACTGCATCCATCATTGGTGTCATTACTGTCGCTTCCTATTTGCTCTAATAAAGAGACAGAGACCTAGAAAAGGAGTCTAAGGCTGTGATTGGCAGCACAGGGAGGAACCTTTGCAAAATGGAGCCAGCTTGTTTCCAAGTCACTTCAAAACTAACAAGCTTTCTGCTACTTTTAGACTGCAAAATATGTAATGTCTCCTGTGCTCACCCTGATACACGGGGTGCTTTTATCGTCATTCTCATCACAGTCATGCTTTAAGAAACCTCAGAAATATTGTCTTATCTGTCATAAAATCTAACCTTTTATAATAGCTACCAAAACTCTTAATTCGTGGCTGCTCTGCTTCATAGCAGGATTATGGTTTCAATTTAAGAGGAAAGAAAAAAAAAGCAGTTTGCCCAAGATTAGTGACAAGAGGCAGCAGTTTCAGTAGCAGCTATAGCCATTAAGAGTGCTTTCTTGCTAAGCCCTGTCACCTTTCTTTTAAGACAAGTGTTTCTGCATCTTTTTGATCCTGTAGTCTATAAAACAGTACCATATTTATTTGGCACACTTGTGTTTTTCTTGTTAGTCAGATTTTTCTCCTTTCTAACTTGAAGGCTGTAAACTGTTTCCAGTCAGTCTGATGCTTAAGGGCCAGGAGCCTAATGAGAACAAACGAGAGGCTAAATTTTGCTTTTGCTTACAGTGGGTTTGTGCCAGAAAAACTCAGCTGAAGTTACTGGAGTAGAGTTACCCTTGTGCAAAGCCAGAGTAATAGAGTGACCTGGATTAATTCCACTCCATTAATTACAACTTTCCCTCTAGTCTGATTTTCTCATTTCAGCAGTAATAAAGGCTGGTAGCGAGAGGGACTATCAGAATGAAGACTATGGTTTTTCATTTCCACCTTACAAACGATGCTGACTTTCTGTGTGCTTTAGTGACCCGTTACCTTTCCTGTTCACAGCTGACTGTAACGTTCAGTCACCTTCAAATCACAAAACAGACACTGGACACTCAGCAGTGGAAAGGAATCAGAACAGATGGACATTTACATAGGTTAATAGCTGCTAAAAACAATTCACTGCAGCAGTTCTGGAATTAACTTTCCAGTAATTGTAGAGCTGCTTGAGAACCTGCATAATTTCAGAGTGCCACGTTTGGACCAGCAGCTGAGTGTCCATGTAGTAGAGCTATAGAACAGGGACTTCTCATTGTCAAGATTTAGTTGGACTGTGGATGGATTTGGAAGTCGAAAGCTGCTTGATTTCGGTCATCCTAGCACAGAAAACAGGCAGCTTTCCCAAAGACATCCAACCCAAGAACGTCAGTAAGGAAGAGTACAGAGCACTTTCTGCAGGCGGTGCTGCACAGACTTGGAGTAGTTGCTGGCACTCACTTGGCAGTTCTCTTCTGCAGGGATGAACCTGTCCACTGCCACGGACTGAGCCTGTTTATTAATACTGGGTGTGGGCACAGATTTTAACCATATTAAACCCAAACAACAAAAGCTAACTGTCGTTAACCTTCTTGGCCTGTATCCCTAAAACAGTTCTATCTAAAGCTGGAATACTCACGCCAGTAGGCAAGAGCAGCAAGGCAGGAGCAAGACTGTGGGTGGTGAGAACAGATGCAGCACGCAGAAATATTTTAATGCTGCAGTTTTACTTTAGCATGGAGGCGGGCTGTGTGTGTTTGGGCAATGCTGTGAGCCAGGAGAAGAGCCCCAGGCTGCCACCCACATTTGTCAGTATTCTCACAAGGGGAAAAAAGAGAATATTTTCTGTGGGGGGTGGGCTGAGGCCAAACACCCCATGGTGAGGCTGGGAGGAGTCTTTATAAAGTCTCAAATAGGTTGTGGATTTTTGGAGGGTTTCCTCCCCTGCCCCAAGTTTTTATGTGCATGTTTGTTTCACGGTTTGTGGTGGGTTGGCTTTTGTCAGATCTGCAGCATGGCTATTTCTGTACAAGTTATTAAACAGTAAAAAGGGAGAGAAAAGGAAGGCTGTTTTCAGTCTTGGAGGACTTTGTTACAAAAGCAAACATTAGAGTTTAATAGATTTTCACGGATGTGAAAACAGCTCCAGCAGGGGAGCTGAAGAGAGGATGGTGGATAAGATTCTGAAAGAGTTTTTGACTGCTCAGCCTCTGATCAAACCTGGCTGCTAACAGCATCAGTGGGGCCAAGCAATCACAGGTGTGTGTCTGTACACCACTTCCTTGTCTTCGAAGTACACAGTGCTTTGTGGGTATGTAAAAGGACCACGAATCTCTGAATGCTGCGTGCATCCTGGATGACTTCAATGAACGTTGGGTACTTTCCACTGTGCAGGTGTACGTGTGAGCTCTGATGCTCATCGTTTTATAATGCAACAGGAAAGATCTCAAGAACCCCTCTGTGAGTGAAGATCAGTCAGTCAAGACTGCTGTGATCTTTGTGACCTGACTGTCCTGGCTGCTTTCAAAAAGCACCGTAAGGATACTGGCTGTTAAACCCCTGTGCTGTATGACATGTGTGTGCTCCCTGCTTCTATACACAAGTCACTAAGCAGCGCGTCCCTCATTCCAGTGAGTGGCCATGTGAATTACTAGCAAAACTGCTCGTAGTTGTGGACAGCTCATCCTTGCTGTTTAGCTGAGAAGTTAAAGCAGTAAACTGAAAACATCATTTGTCCTTTCAGCCTCAGCTTTTTCAGTCTGTTTCCCAGAGAGGTGAAAGTAGCTGCGTTGGCTGCCTCAGTACATGTCTTCCCATGCATCTCCTGGGAGCACTGTGCAGAGTTCTACTTGTGCTTACTCTTTGCTTGGAGGAGGGAGCAGCCTTAATGAGTCCTGTGAGAGTCATTCTTAGGTTTTTGCCTTGGAAAACGAGAGGATCAGAGGCATGCTATGAAGGAGCTGGCGTGCTCCTTCAGTGACAGAAAGGGAGACAGATGGTGAGCTTTGGTTCTTGAAACCTCCATCCATTTCTGCAAGGAGAGGACATTCATTCTTTTAGGCTTTCTGCATTATTTCAGTCTCTAAATGCAGTTAACAGTTTCACTTAGTGAAGTGTGCTTTAATTCCTGTCCTGTGCCTTCCAGCTGTAATGCTTGAGCAGTGGAAATGCTGTGTTTTCCCCAGGGGGGGAAGACGGTCTTGTGAAGGACAAAGTGTTTGGGAACCATTGGGATGAAAAGGAAGTTCAGGAACCGCATGGCGTAAGTTTCAAAGAAAATCCCCAGGATGGTTTTTTAATCTTATAAAGGAATGATCTGCTCCACTTCTCCCTTATTTGTGACTTGTGTTTAGTTATGTCGGTGTGTGCTGTAAGGTGTGCTGCTTCAGTTGACGTTACCCAGGCTGAAAACACCAGAGGAGAGCAACAAGGATGAGACAGTATCGTGGAATACAGTGCAGTTTATAGCATGCATGTGCTGTACAAGCATTCTGACTATCAATATGCTTTCCTTGTTGTCCATAAAATTCCTCTCATTCACTTCCAGGAGAAGACTGGGAAGTCCTTCTTTTCCACGTGTTGTCTGTTCACCTTACAGACTGCATTGGAATAGTTAGACTGACATTTCTATTTATGCACAGCTGGGTACAGGATGGGCAGTAACACACGAAGCTGTCTCGGATTTGCCCACCTGGCTCTGGTGATGTCAGCACATTTCGGTCCCTGTAGCAGTTCAGTGCTGCTGGTTTTTGCACTCTGCCGGTCAAACACTTCAGAAATAGTTGCAGAGGAGAGTTCTGTGTTTTTTTGTTTTGAATCCACCTCGGTGTGTGTGGGGGAGGCAGCTCTCGGCCCTACACTGACTGCTTTGGCAGACCCATCCAGTTTCCTCTGTAGTGTTCTCCACATGTGGTTGTGAAATCCAGTGGCTGACCTCTTTTCTAAATACTGAGTCACCATTCTTTTAAAATAAGTGATGCCAGAATTCTCCCTTGTTTTCAGGACCTTTCTTTCTACTTCTGCAAGTATTGAGCATTTCTCCCTTGTCCATTCTGCACAATCACTTTTCAAGTAACTTTATTATTCTTTTTGCTTTACTGTGTTGTAGTGTAAGTAACTGTTTGGTTTGTCTTCCAAGCAAAAGATCTGCTAACAAAGACTGCTTTCCTTCAGCAATGCAGGAGCAGCCACCGAGGAGTGTGCTGTGCCCCACAGTTAGCACAGAGCGTGTTCTTCACGTGGGCACACCTTCTGTGTGTAGAACACGGACAGTAACGATGGTGTTAGCAAAGATGAAGTGTTCTGTTTTCTCAGTTCAGTTCTGAGCAAATAGCTGATATGTCTTCACTGCACTACCCAGCTGGAACCACCTGATGTCCTGCATTATTAACGTGGTTAAATGGTATTGCGTGTAAGTAAATGTCTTAGCTTGGCCTCTTGCTAACGATGCTAGACTTTGGCTCAGAGGTAAAAAGGGACCAAATGTAAGCCTGGGCTGCAAAACAGCCAGCAGACTGAATGAGTTCACTTTTTATTGGTGAGTCGTCATGTGCTTCAAGAAAATGACACGCAAAGCTCATAGCAGCCTCACATGGATTTGGTTGAAAAACCCTGTGTTGCACAGTGAAAAGGGCTGCTCACCCTTTTATCTGTATGGTTTAACAAGGCAAGTCTGATTTTGGGCCTCCCCTGTTGCAAATTACACATTCCACTCTCTGTACCGCTGATCTGATCTCATTGTTAAGCACCACAGTTCTCTCTTTTGTTTTAATAATCACACAAAGGTCTGGAAAAGTGCCATAATTCAATAAAAAAGCAAGGCTGACTTCATGGTTTCCTGGCTAGCTCTCTCCTAGGCTGCAGTGAACCTGCATATACCCTTCGGAAACGTTACTGACAACATTACGGGGTTTCGTTCTGTACAATGTAATGTTTGTGAGAGGATGAAGTGATTCAAGTCACAGGCTCGGGGTATGGTGTCACTGCAGTAGTCAGAAGTGGCATTTGTGCCTTGCTGCTCCCATAGGGATGCTGTGGGGCTCTGTTTCTGTTGGAAAGATTTCAGGTTCGCCACAGACAGAGAACAGGTTTTTGCTTTCTGTATTGTGCTTTCAGCATAATTGATCGCATCAGGTTTTGTGTGCGGATGGACAGGAGTTTGCTCCACATCAGACATGGAATGTTAGGAGTATGGTGTGCACGGAGGATGTCAGTGCTGGTTTAGCCTCAGATGTGGGGTCAGAGCCTCTTCTTTGAACCTCTCCACATTCCTCAGGATGCGATGGGAGTGTTCTACCGCTTAGAACAGCCTGAGGTGACTCCTGAAGTGTCTCTTACGATGAACCTTCGGTACTATTGGATTCTCAGAAAAGAGTCTTACATTTTAGGTAGGATGATAAGGCACAGATAAAATGAGGTGGTGAAGTTGTATTGTACGGGCTGCTCCAAAAGTAATGCCTGCCGTTTATTTCCATGGGAACTGCACCGGGTGCAAAGAGCACAACAGCACAGTTGTGTGGAGCAGTGTCAGCTACAAAGCGCCGTGTCTCAGCACTGTCACTACCAGCAGCTCCGTGTTTTGGCCAGCAAAGAACAAGAGCCGAATGCGGCGCTGCTAAAAGCTGCATGGCCAGATCTGGGGCTTTTCTTTCCTGTCCGTGCCCCCAGTGCTGCAATGCACCACATCACTGCGATGCACCACATCACTGCGCTCACACGCGCTGCTTGTGCTCCATCCACATTCACAAGTGGAGCTGGACGCCTCTGGCTGCCATTTCCCCGCACACTGAGGCCGTACATTGTATCGCTGCACACCCCGCTGTGTCACCCCGCCGCCACCTGCTGACAGGCACCACACGGGTCGGGTTCAGCTCTGCTGCCGTCCGCCCCCTCGTGACGTCATCGCGGCGCGACGCCGTCCTTCCGGCCGGTCGCTCGGTGTCATGGCGGCCGTCGGTGCTCTCCGTCAGACCGCCCGCCTGGCCTCGTCCAGCGCCCTGCTGCAGGTGCGGGCCGACCCGGGACCCCCGGCCCCGCCTCCTCCCGCTCCTCGCCCTCCTGGGCGGCGCCCGCGGGAGCCGGCCCGGCCCCCCGGCAGCGCTTTCCTCCCCCGTTCCCCCGCAGGTGCTGTTCCGGGCGGTCACCTTCGGGCTGAACGCGCTGATGCTGCGCTACCTGTCCAGGGAGCTCCTCGGCGTCGTCAGCGTGAGGTGACGCCGCGCTGCCTCGGCAATGGGAGCTGCCGGGAACCGCCTCTGGTGGCCGGGTTTCCTTGGCACGGAGCGGGGCCGACCCCGTGTCCCGTCGTGTCTCCCGCAGGCTGACGCTGCTCTATTCCACCGCGGTGTTCCTGGCCAGGGAGGCGTTCCGCAGGGCCTGCTTGAGCGGCGGCGCGGAGCGGAGCTGGGCCGCGACCATCAACCTGCTGTGGCTGACGTGAGAGCGGCTCCGCTTTGCTTTAGAGCTCACTCCTGGTTCCGGCTGGAGGAGGCGGCGGGTCCTGCAGCGGGACCTGCACGAGGCGGCCCGTGTCTGCAGCCCGTGTCTGCACTGCATGCCGTGCATGTTTTCTTCTGCTGACTCCACTGCCGTTGCCTGGAAGGCTCACTGTAACAGTTACATTGGGGCTGTCAGACTCATAGCTGCAAGTAGTAGCTCGCACTGACAGGTTTTACACCAAAACTTGTAGCTACAATAGCAATGAGTTTGTCTGATCTCTTTCGACATATGTAAAGTACAGCAGCGTGGGAAATTTGAATCAGATTTTCTCTTGTTCTTTTTTCTGCTGAAGGAAACCTGACTGTTTTTACATTAACTTTTTAGAGTCCCTCTTGGTGTCTTCTGGTCTGTTTTCCTGGGCTTCGTCTGGCTGCACGTACTTGAAGTTCCGGATCCATCCGTGGTTCCTCACTATCAGGCTGGCGTGGTGGCGTTTGGCCTCTCTGCAGTTGTTGAGCTTCTAGGGGAGCCATTCTGGGTTTTAGCCCAGGCTCACCTGTTTGTAAGGCTTAAGGTTAGTAGGGAAGCTGTGAGCATAGGGCTGTGTGGGACGGAGAAACTTCGTGCTGAAAAAGTGACGTAATGGAAATGAAGACCAGATTCCTGAACTGGATCTGTGCATGTTCAGGGGTGCTTAAAAAACAAATGAAGCTATGGGTTGCTTCGTGCTGTACGATGTAGTCATAATGTATTTGTAACGTTAATTTGCTCCTGTTTAAAAAAGGAAGTTAATTTGTTTAGAAGTTACCTCCCTAATGCTCATTAAATGTATAATCACAAGTGTTGCTCAGAGGGAGGCACAGACGCCTTCCACACTTCTGCTTTTCACTGTCGGTGTGAGGCTGTGAAATGCAGCAGCTGGGGTCACGATTGTGCCAAGCAGGATTTACTCCCATGTGGGTCCCACACAAGGGAGCGGGGCAGTGTGATGGGGGAAAAGTGCCCTATAAGACTTGAGAATGTGCAGAGATGCTGCAGCGTGAGGTGGTCAATGCAGCAGCAGAACTGTGGTAGCCACACTGACTGTGAATGCCTTACAGGTCCTTTGTGGGTTGTGTGTGTGAAACTGGAGTGCTTTGCCTTCCTGTAGGTGGTTAAGCTGGCAAAAATGAGCGTTGTCTATTTTCTCTTTCTTGAAGGTAATTGCTGAAAGCCTTTCGATAGTGTCAAAATGCACTTTGACAGTTATCTTAGTCATCCTTTATCCGCAATGGGGCCTTCACATTTTTTCCTTGGCTCAGGTAAGTTTCCTGTATTCTGTATATAAATTCTTGCTCTGAAATGTTCTTTGCTGCTGTCTGTGACATTTAACCTGCTAGATAACACTGAGGAGGTGAGAGAATGTTCCTCCGAGGTGAGGGTTTAAATGTGAAGGATTTTGGTGATAGACGTTACTTGGCGCGTTGAGCCCAGTCAGTTTAATGGGCACCTTTGTTGTGTGCCTAAAGGTACATTTTGTGAATAAGGTTGTTACGTTGTGTGTGCTTTAGCTGTTCTTGAGGGCAGAGGGCTGTGATGCTGATCTGCTGATTAAAATGAATTTAAATCAACAGTACTCTGTGTGTGGGGAGGGGAGTTACAGTAACGCCTTCAGCTAGGTTCAGAGTTGACAGGAGGAAGAACTGCCTTCACTTCTCACTGAGTTCTCACTCATTCTTTGTTTTTTTCCTTCCTTGTCTTTCCAGCTTTTGTACACCAGTGTTCTGGTGCTGTGCTATGTGGTTTGTTTTGCAAAGTTCTTGGGGTCTCCTGAAGCAACAAAGAAGTCATTTCCGATTACAAGAATGAAAGGCCTGTTACCTAACTGGATGGCAGATAAGGTGGGTCACACAGTTCATTCTTAAGTCTTTGACGAGAGCGCTTTGAAAACTGGAGTTGATGGAGTGACTGAGAGATTATTTCTGCTCCTGGACACCATGGCTGGTTAGGAAGCATGGTTGCATAAAATTCCATTCACAGTTGTTGCATTCAAATCCTTGTCAGAAAACCACAGTGAACCTGGAGCTCTTTGTTTCTGGGCCTCGTTGGCTGCCTCATCTGTTGATTGGAGATGGAACATTTACAGTGTTAAAGGGAGTGAGCTGGTATCAGGTAGAAGAGAATCCAGGGTTGTCTTACAGAGCTGGTACTTCAACTTCTCCTCAGACAGAACGTGGTGGTGCACAGCGTCCTGCAGATACTCAGATCTCTGATGTCCTCCAAAAAGGAAATGGGGCAAAGAAAGAAATGAAAAGGCAAAGATGAGGAAGAGACTGAGAGATTGAGGACATGAAGGCAGTTCTGTCTTGTGAGGCTTGCAGGAGTGCTTTGAAGAGCACTGAAAGATGTACAGTACTGTGAGGGGCAGAGTTATATTGGTCTGCTAAACAACTTTTCCCCCTCTCTGGTTACTGTTGAGTGATTTACTCTGTAGAAAACTTATGCAGTTCCTTTGTGTATCTGCAAAGATGGTGATTTTCCACAAGGGAGAAAGTCAGCCAGATCAGGGTGACGCTGCTTCTTTGATTTTGCAGGCTTTCCTTAACTGGAAGGAAGCATGGCTGACTTGGAGCTTCTTCAAACAGTCCTTCCTGAAGCCGATTTTGACAGAGGGTGAGGCTCGATGTGTGGGAATGCTGGGGGAAGGAAAGTGGATACAGGTCACAAAATGGACAAGGAGCCTGGGAAGGCTGGGAGGGGATGGTGGTCAGAGCGGCACCAGCAGGTGTTGGCAACCCAGGTGCAGTTACGGAAGGTTTGTGGAGGATCAGAACTGTACCGTCCTGCTGGACATGTCTCTGGAATGCGTCCTGTTAGCAGGGCCTGGACACACACGGGGAGAGATGTGGGGGTTTGTCCTTACTTCTGTGTTTTCAACTTCAGGTGAGCGATACGTGATGACTTTTCTGAATGTGATAAACTTTGGCGATCAGGGTGAGTGTGGCGATGCTGTGCAACAATGACATCATTTTCTAGTTGCTCCTTTTTGTCTGCTTCTGAAAATACTGAAAATATTAGAAACCATTTGAAAATAACATGAAAATGTTGGAGGATTTCAGTGGCGCTGGGACGTTGAGGTGCATTTCAGAGAATGATGGGTAAATGGTTATTAAATATAACACACACCAAAAAACAAGAAACAAAACCAGAGCAACTTGTTTGAGGGTCGTGGATTTAAGGAATGCTTCTCCCTTGGATCAAAACTTGGCAGTTGTGCCTCTTCTGCTGTGCGTCTTGTTTCTGTTTTAAAAACTTGGAAGGAGGCAGCATAGTATCTGATACATTGCAGTTCCTTCTCTTCATTTTCTTGGCCCTGTTGTCTTCCTTTGCAGTCTGTTAGCTGTTACAGCAGGAACACTGTTGTTTGTAGCATCACATCTCCAACTGAATGTGCTCCATAAAAGCAGTGTCCTTACAGAGTAATGAATGGCAGCAGCAGCTCAGGTGACAGCACTGGCTGCGCCACAGGCTGATTCTCTTGCATCTGGATCTTTTATCTTCCTCTGTAGTAAGAACTGAAGGGGCTGCCTGGGGGTGTCTGGGGCTATTGCTAGATTTGCTCTAATGCTGCATTAAGTTCCACTGGTTCTCTCTTTGTTTATCAGAAATGTGGAATAGGAATTTGTGTCAGAAAAAAAGTGACAGCTTGTTGGTGTGTTTTGTTTGTGAAGGTGTGTATGATATCGTGAATAATCTTGGGTCGCTGGTGGCCAGGTTCATCTTTTTGCCTATTGAAGAGAGTTTTTATGTCTTTTTCGCTCAAGTATTGGAAAGAGGGAAGAATGTAAAGGATCAGAAGCAGGTACGTTTGTTAGTATTGGTTCCACATGAAATGCTTACCTTCTGTTGGAGATCAGTTGTATCAGGAGTGTGACTGACGTGTGTTTAAATTACTGAGTGTAAAGATATTTGGAAAGAAACTTGAAGTGGAGACCATGCCGAAGGAGTCTGGACAAAAAGCAAATGGATAAAAAGGTAGCGAAGTAGGAGTTACGAGGTGCAATGACATAATGCTGCATTGTCTGGTAATTGAAGTTAAAATCCTCTACTCCAACAGCATGGTGCTTGTGCACCATGTCTGTGCAGCTGTGCTGAGGCAATTACTGTAGGTTCAATCTCTTTCCAGCAAATAAGTGGCACTTGACAATATTTGACTGACTTGAAAATACAACAGGCTGGTAAGCATTGAGCGCTTCAGAGGGTGCCCTTTCCAGAGGAAGACAGCTGTGTTTTGGCTGAGCTTTGGGATTGTTTGCGCAGTAACGATGGTTACATGAAGGAGAGGTTTCTGTATGCTCTAGAAGAAATTCTTGGTCAGATAGGAAGGTCCCAGTCAGCCAAGTGTCGTGTCTCACGTTAATGGTAGGCTGACAGAGGTGTACCTGTGTGTGTGTTTGACGTGGAGTGTTCATGGTGTGTTTGTGTGTGGGCTTATCCCGTGCACCTGGCAGGAGGTTTGACTCCTCATGAGGGGTGTGGGCAGCTGCATCTTACCATGTACAGAACTCACAAGTGGCTCCTTATGCTGTGGCGAAACTTGTAGTCCAGTGTAACAATGAAGACGTGGCCCTTTTGGTGATTCAGGCTGTGGCCCTGGGCAAATGCTGTGCTTTTCTTTGCTATTTACTGGCTGCTGTTTGCCCCTTTCCTTAAGCCCTGAAACAGAGCTGTCAATGGCTGATCTTTGTTGAGAGTTCTGCATATAATACGGAAGAGAATAAGAATACCTGAGCACAGCTGGAAGCCAGGACCAAGTGTGTAGTTGTGTCAATACCAAAAAATAGTCTTGGCTGTGCCTTGCATTGTGCCAGTGGACTTTTTCCCCCTGGAACAGTTTCTCTTGGTGACAGCAGCAGTTGTGCTGGTTCTAGTTCGTGTAATTGACTGCTGGGTTTTGTTGTTTTGTTTCTGTTTTTTTCTCCAGGATGATGTTGCTATGGCTTCGAATGTGTTAGAACTGCTGTTGAAGCTGGTGCTTCTGATTGGCCTTACCATTGCTGTTTTTGGATGTGCCTTTTCTCAGCTGGCTCTGGATATTTATGGAGGTTCAATGCTCAGTTCTGGAACAGGTAAAAAGCTTTAGCTGTGTTTTTTGTTTCTCAGCTCTGTTCTGAGCTCTTGGCTCGGTCAGCTTTCTGTCTGAAAAAAATCAGCTCAGGTTAAAAGGAGCTTCAAGTAGCCTCATTCTGGTAGAATTATTTGATTGCTTTGCCCTCCTGTAGATGCATGCATTTAGAATATTCCAACTGTAGCACCACAGCTCCCAAAGTTACCTGCAGGGATGCTTGCAGAGGCTGGAATGTAGCCCAGCAGTAGTTTTAACAATATTAGGAGGTTTACAAGGAAGGAAGGATAAAGCATTGGCTTTTCCTGACTTGTGTCACGTGTACCAGCTTATGGCCCAATAAATACAACCACCACTTTTGTGGAGGAGATCTTGTCTGTTACATTAATAGCTGCTGCCGCCTTGTACTTTGTGTTTGGGTTCCCCTTGCTTTGTTTATTCTGTTTGTCATCTTGTCAAGATGTCCAGACCAGAAGCTTCTCAAAGGGACACAGAAGTTGCTGTTATCATCGGTGATAATGTTACAGCTTCTGTTGTGGAGTATGAAACTGTGGCTTTATAAAAGAAATAATGATCTCTTTATCCTTGTAATGCTGCTGTCTTTATTTTGTTGTAGGTCCCGATCTTCTCCGGTGCTACTCGTTGTATGTCCTATTTCTTGCTGTCAATGGAGTAACAGAATGTTTCACGTTTGCTTCGATGTGCAAAGAAGAAGTGGACAGGTGAGGAGTACCCCCAGTGCATCTGTGTGTGATTTGCATGGAGTTAAGCATGCAAATGGGGAACAATTGTTCTGCTTGGATATTCGCTTGGAAATGCTTTTCTGTTACTGAGAAGGCAGTTTCTTTTTGCAGTCGTTTTAAGGACTGTGTGCAGACCTCGATGTAAAAGCTTTAGTTTAAACCTTTGGGTAAAAAGGATCCGAACTGACAAGGTTATTAGCTTTTAATACACAGCAAACTGGGAAAGTAATTTAATGTGAAGTCTTATTTTCTGTACATGTACGTGAATAGAAGCTTCAGTTTTTAAGGTGGACTGTTATGTTAAACTCCTTAAAGTCTTGCAGCTGTTAAAACTTCTCAGTCACAGTTTCTATAGATCACATTTGGGATGACATGAGTTCAGTGGTTTATCGGCCTTGAGGAGAGCTCTGGACAAGATGACTTCCTGTGATGTTTTGCAGCCTGGATGTTTTCTTGGTTCTCTGTTGTGGTGTGTTGGCACTGCAACCTGATGGCTGCCATCGGACTTGTTTCACTTCTGTGGCTGTTGTCTATTACAGCTCTGTTCCAAATTAATTAGGCCTTTATTTTTTTTAGGTCATTAATTAAAAGAGATCCTCTTTTAGCAGTTTAGCAATTGAGCAATTCTTTTTAGACGTGCAAGGACTGCTTTTGTCCCCCTTTCCAAGTGTGATCTTCTCTTTAAAGCCACTGTTTGGAGCAGGACTAAGTGTCACCCTATTGAGCGTTATTGTTCTTCAGTACCGAATAGAGAAGGAAAAAGTCCTCAGTGTTTGATACTGCTAATTATTGTTAGTAGGTTTTCTGAAGTGAATGCACAGGTGAATAGTAGGATAGAATTTCCTTCACTTAAAGTAGTTGTTGGTTTAGTTTACTCAACGTATTTTTCATTCTTGTGCTGCATTTCTTTTCTCAGCCTTGCCGGCTGTTAGCAGATGACAGGAGTTGTTGCTCCCATGTTTTAGAAAGCGAATGGATTTTTATCTTCTGAAAATGAGTTTAGTAATTAAATAGTGCAACTGCATATGTTGTTTATATTGTTTCTTCTTCCTAGGTACAATTTTGTTATGCTGGCCTTGTCCTTCGTGTTCCTGTGCATCTCTTATTTCTTGACCCGCTGGCACGGAAGTGTTGGCTTCATCCTTGCCAACTGCTTTAATATGGGTATTCGCATTGCTCACAGCATCCAGTACATCTATGAGTACTTCAAGGAAAGCTCCTACAGACCTTTGACAGGCTTGCTTCCCTCACCGTTTTTAATACTCGCTTATGTCATAAGTGGAGGAATTACTGTTTATTCAGAGGTAAGTATCTGCCTCGGGATGTTCCTTTCACTGCGGAGGTTTGTCAGATGGCTTCATTACCAGAAGGAAAGAAATATTATCAACAGGAAAGGCTTACAACCATAGCCTTGGAGATTTCCATTACATCTTGCAAGGCTGCGTATAGATCTATTAAAAATGAGACAAAGACATGCAATTATATTGATCTTCAGATGTGTGCCTGCTTGCCTTCTCCAGGTGGCAGAGAACTGTGTACCTAATGAGTCAGACAGTTCTGCTGGCCATCTGTATATCCACATTCTTAGTTCTTGGTAATTGATGGTGATAGTGCAAAGAAATGGTCACTAAAGATTCGGTTAAAAAAATAAAAAAGCAGTGCAGGGGGAATAAAACAACAACATCTATCATGTATGTAGCTGGCCTACCTTGTGCCAACTGGTTTTCCTTCAGTTGCTGGTTTCCTTTGTTTTAGGCATTCTTCTGCTGCGATAAGGGTTGGATGTCAAGGCTGATTCACATCAGCATTGGGGCGCTGTGCTTTGCAGCTACCACCATTACCATGTTCTGCACAGAGACCAAGCTGGTCCACTTTGTCAGAAGCCAGTTCCTCTCCCAGTATATGAAGAAAGGAACATGAAATGCTCGTGGGCAGAATAATTCTTGTTCGTGGCTGCAGTTATGGAGGGTTGTATTCTTTGCACGGGTCTGCCTGGATAAAGGTTTCCACATGAGTTTGTTGGAAGTATTGATAGTGACAGTATAAGTGGTTGCTGACTAAACTACTCTGTACAGTGAAAGAGAGCCGAGTAATTTTCTCTTCATGCATCATTCGTTCTTAGCTTTTCTTCCAACAGCCTCGTTGGTGATGAAGGTCTGTAGTGCACCTGCCTGACATGAACTGATGGCCAGAATTAATGTGGGGAGCTCCCATTCTTACTGGTAGGGAGACATATATGAAGGCATTGTATGGCTTACGTCTTAATTAACATGTAATTAAGAATACCCTTATTGAGGATGGTGGGCTGTTGAAAAAGTTAGCAAAGAAATGGTTTGATGTTGAAAAACAAAAACCAAAACCTGAAGCAAACACTGGAGCGAGGACCAAGCACGAAACCAGTACCAAAGTGGAACGTAATGCAGCGCAGAAAAACCTGAGTTATCGGTGCCCTGAAGTGAGAAGCATTAAACAGACAGTTCTGGCACTTGCAGGGAAGCTACTGGAATATGCAGCGTGTCCAAGTCCAAGCTGGCTGTGTGAGTTTACTTCTGTCAGCATCATTCATGTAAGGAGAGAATCGATTAGCTTGTCAGAAATGCTCTGAAGCTTTTCTCTAGACAGAAGTGTGGTGGGTTTTTGAGCAGTGCCGAACAACAGCTGTGAATTACAGTCACGTCCAAGTTCCAGAAGGTAGAGTTAAATATCATTGACTTCACTGCTGTTCTGTTCCTACCTGAGGTGATCAGTGCAGTTATGAGCAGATTTGTCTCGCCTTTCTGCAAAGTGGAACGTTGTGTATGTTGAATGAGATTTCCTTCTGGGTTTGTGCATGTTGGATCTCTTGCTTTTGGATTAAAAAAATGCTGCTTTTTCTTACAACGAGGTTTTTCATCTGGTTGCTCCTTTTTGTGTTTGTTATAAACCTTTGTGTTGATTTAATTTATTGAAAATGTCAATGCTCAGAAGCAATAAAGCATTGAATTTTGTTTCCTAAGGGCGCCATGTCGTATTGCTGGTCTAAGATGTGACTTCAGAGCATACGAGCAGCACGTTGTAACAACCAGCATTCCCTTCACATGGTTTGAGTGGAGCAGGAAATGCCGAGTGTGCTGAGACGTACAGCATGAAGACTTCACTGTCATCACATAGCAAACTCCACAGGTCCTGAGACAGCTCTAGAAGCATCTTCACTTCCAATGGCAGTGAGGAGTTGGTACCAATGGACAGAGCTGACGGGGTGAAATGCTTTCTGGTATCACTGTGGTACCGTTAGAAATGTTTGGTTCTGTTAGAAATGTTTTCTTAACTGTCGCCTCCAAATCCGGCGACAAGTCAAGGCTGCGTGTGAAAGTACCGTGCCTCCGCACATGGGGAACAGATGAGACTCACACACAGTGCGTAATGCCAAAAGAACGAATTTAATGCCTTGCAACAAATAGTATATACCGGTACATGTGACCGCCGCCATCAGGTACTTGTGACCTCCCTGACTCCAGCCCAGGTGCACCCAACAGCTTTGTCTCAAGTGATGCACGGTCATAGTTTACAAATCCTGATGAGCGGGCTGAAAGGAAGTGATCACACTATGATACAGGAACATCCCCTTCACCCGAGATTTCTGTCCAGGTTTTGTCTTCTCCAATTTAGAAAAGGCTCATTGGTAGGCTAACAGCATTGTAACCAGCATTACTAACACATCAAATGCCTATTCCCATAGATTCCAGCATTGGTAACATTAGATCCTATTTGATTCACATCCAATTTATTAATAAAATAGAAGCACACTGGATAATAACCTGGATAATGCCTAATAATTGCAGTTCCTGAGACTGCATTGGAAATGCTAGAAATTCTCCCATTATGTCGCTCCGCTGTTATCTGCAGTATAACAGGTTACAAAGCAGCACACGGGCCCAGTCACTATGAAAACTGGATACTAGGGCCAGTCCTAACGACTCCCATTTACTTTCCAAAAGCACAATTTGTGCGGGCGATGGGGCAAAGGGAAGTGATGTGCCCGAGGAGTGGGGCTGAGCAGCAGGCAGGAGATGCTGGGAGCTTTGCAGGGCGCTCAGCTGTCTGCCCGGGAGGAGCGCCACCTCCTCCATGTGCCACGGAGCCTGGTGGAGAGCTGCCCAATGGCTCCTTGTGGATGTGGCCTCGTTTCCTTCAGGATCTTCAGCGTCTGAAGGGCCAAGGAAGCGACAGCTGGACTGGGGTCATGCTTCATTCCCTGAAGGCCTGCGATAAGAGGAACAGAGAGGCATGATGACCCAGCTCTCCCCTCTGGCAGGAGGGAGCGAGGGACAGGCATGTCACCTGCTGGCTGCCCCAACATCCCACTCCCTGGCTTACTTTGGTAGATGTGCTCTCTGTCAGCCCGCTGCTCATCCCTCATGTGCCGCCCTAAGAGCCCTGCGAACACAAAGCCCCGTCAGCGACCCCCGCTGTTCCGTGGGTGCAGCATGGAGGGCCGGGGATGGGGGAAGCTCAGCCTCGTGGCTCACCGATGAACCTCACGGCCTCCAGTCGCAGGGTTTCCTGCAGGCTCTGCAGGTAGAGCAGGCAGTCGCCCAGGTAGTCCTGTGCTGCACTCTGTCTCCTCCTCTTGGTCAGCTGAAGAGGGAAGAATGTGAGGTCAGTGCAGGCTGGTCCCGACCCTGTCCTGGGGTGTGGGAATGGGCATACTGTTGCGCATACACACCATGCAGTCGCTGATCTGCCAGAACTGCTCTGTCTGCACCAGGTGCTCCAGCTTCCTCCAGCGCAGGAACCGTGCAGCACCAAGGAGGGCTTTCTGGGAGGCCTGCCAAAGAGCTGAGATAGCACCGCAGCCCGAGCAGCCGCAGAGCCCGTGTCCCCAGAGCCCCTCTGCAGGGAGGATGCAGCAGCAGGGGCTGATGCTGCTGTGGGCTGCAGTACTCTTGATGTATGGGGGGCACCACGGGAGCAGCATCACCCTCCCCCAGATGAACCTGATTCCCACCTTGGACACGTTCTCTTCCTCATCGTGCAGGTGTAGATACAGCAGGACCAGGTTCCTGCACACCGTCTTCTGCATCTTCCTCTTTTCTTGGCCCTCCACAAAGCTCAGCGTTTTGAGGAAGAAGTCGATGGAGAGCTGACGCACCGTGCCGGACTCCTGTGGAGGAGGAAGGAAGGACATCTGTGTCAGCAGCTCCAAGTCCATGGCAAGCAGGGACAGCACCACCAGTGAAGTGGGGGCAAAATCTCCGAGCTGAGAGGATGCAGATCTTGAGGATGCCCTCAGAACTGCTCCAAAGTGTGCAAGCTCTGCCCAGCGGAAAGTCTGCCCAGGACCACGCAGTGCCTGAACCTGGTGAGCGGCCAGGAAAGTCCCCTGGTGCGCTGTCACAAGGCAGCAGGCATGGGCACGCTGGGCTGGCAGCCACATCCCTCGTGTGCTGGACTCCCTATCATCCTTACATCGTTAAGCAGGGCTGGGAGCTTGCCGGCCAGCTCCAGAGCCATGACGCTGAGCTTAACCTCCTTCAGGAGGTGCAGCAGGTTGCTGAATATTGGTAGGGCCGTGGCACGGATGTCACTATCTGCATCCTGCAGCTGCTCCATGATGCACGGCAGGAAGATGATCATTGTCCTTGCCTGTGGGGAAAAACACCCCATCCTTTAGGTACGGCAGCAAGCGTAATGAGGGCAAGGCTACTCCAGTACCAGCCCTGAATAGCAGGCAGTGATGGGGTGGGCAGAGCGCACCAGCTCCTCACTGCTTGAAGAGTTGCCGAGTTGTACATGGCCCCGCTACAGCCCCATGGCAGGCCCAGCCCAACCTGTGGCATTCCTGGCCACCCCTGCTCACCGTGTCCTGCCTCTTGCTGAGCTGCAGGATGCCCCTGAGCACCAGCTGCTGCATGCCCACCCTCTTGCTCTGCAGATAGTGGGCAAAGATTCCTATGATGCGGTGCAGCTCTTTGCTGAGGTCCATGCATTCCAGCATCTGCAACAACACACGTGGCTCTTAGTGCTGGATCTAACAGTCAGCTTGGGGAAAGACAGCAGGCCCCGAGGGAGGCAGCAGGGCTCGTGCTGCCAGTGGCCTTGCAGCCTCCAGTGTTCTCTGCTTCTGCAGCTGTTGCTCACCTCAACGAGGAAGACCATGGCCACCATATCCCAGGAGTAGAAGTTGGTGCTGAGCAGCTCAACCAGCTGCTGGAAGATGGGGTCACACAGAGCAGCAGGCAGTTCCCTCATCACCCTGCAGGGATAAGAAGGCACCGTGAGCCCTGAACCAGGCAGACGCAGCTCTGGCTGTGCAGCCCTCTTGCCACTGCTGCAGGGGCCACAGGCTCTGGTGCTGTGGCTGCAGTTTGGCTGAGAACTGGGGACCCCCGTGACACCACAAGGAAGGGCTCCCACCTGGCCACCACCTGCACACCCTGGAGGTGGGTCACAGTGCTGAGAAGCGCGTCCCAGCCCCCCTGCTCCTGGATGGCCTCCATCTGCTTCTGGAGGCCCACGCTGCAGAGCAGCACCTTCAAGGACTGCACCGCGGACCTGCAGGTGGAGAAGGGTGCGAGTCACATCAGGAGCCCCAGCACCGGGTCCCTGGGTGCAGCAGGGGGACGGGGATGTGGCACCTGATGGGAGTGAGCTGGTGCTGCTGTTGCCCCTCCCAGAAGATTTCCACCTCCTGCAGCGTCAGCTCCGTGGTGAAGGACACTTGCAGGAGAAGGGCTGGGAAGAGCTGGGGGAAGATGTCTTCAGCCTCCTTGAGGACCAGAGGCAGCTGGAGTATCTCTGGTAAGATCCTTGCTGCCTGCAGAAAGCACCCGGATATGATTCTTGCCCTGTCCCCTGGGTTTCCATCCCGTCTTTAGAAGTGTAGGGATGGAGAAAGGGAGGGGGGGGGAGGGAGACCCCCAGAGCCCCAGGCAGGTCTATGGATGCATCCCAGGGCAGGAAGAAGGCTCGGGGGTGGACAGGGAAGGGGAGTGGGGACTCAGCTGGGGTTCAGCTGGGTGAATGAGGAACTCACGGCCAGGGCAAGGACACGTGGCCTCTCCTTGATGAATGGGGAGGTGTGCTGCAGAGTGTGGTTTATGAGCACTTGGAACACCTCTTGCAGCACCGTCTTCACGGTTGAAGACTCCGAGAGCATTTCCCTCCACATGGTGACAGCAACTCTGCAGGTCCCCAGGGCTGTCAGCGTGGCTGCTCCTGCCTGGCTGACGGCCGTGGGGTGGGGAGGGGGGGGGAGAGGAGCCCTGAGGGCTGTGGCCCCATACCTGGAGCAGGTGAGAGAGCAGACCAGCAGGCTGCTGACCATCTCCTTTGGGAATTTGCTGGCCAGCACAAGCAAGGCCCTGCTCAGGCTTTCAAGAGCTGGCTTGGCTTTGATGGAAGGCAGGCTGCTGTGGATCGCCTTCACAATCTTTTGCACCTGGAGGGGGGGAGCATGGGTGAGAATGGGATGGCACCAGAGCAGGGCCCTGCTGCCATCCCCACTGCTGCCTGCCGGCCAAGCGCAGTGCCAGGGATGGAGCAGAGCCCCCAGGGCTGGAGCGGAGGCAGCAGAAGGTTCCCACCTGCTGTGGAGGGAAGCGAGCCTCTCCTGCGAGCACATCCACCATGTGGGCAGCCAGCTGGGTGCTGTGGAGGCTCGGTGCTTTCATGCTCTCAATGGCTGTGAGTAAAATGTTGACCTTTTCAGGGTACAGGAGGTATTTCAGAAGGACCTGTGGGAGGGAGGAGAGGAGGGATGACTTATCCTCTGCTTGGCTGCTCAGCTGTGCAGGTGTCCCAGGAGAACTGGGAGCAGAGGCTGTGCTGGGTGATGCCAGGGATATGAAGCGTGAGGGCCCCAAAGGCACCAGGGCTGCTCGGGGACAGTGCGTGCACTCTTCCTGACACTGCAGGCCTGGGTTCTCCTGTGGGCTCAGGGTTTGCTCTTTGTACCTCGAAGATATTTCTGGCTCTGTCCTCACGGGAAACCTCCTGGTGGAGCGAAGTTTGGCTGTCCCAGAGCTGTGGTACTGTGCGCTCCTCCGGTTGCCATGGCAGTCCTGGACAGGAGCACACACGGTGTCAGTGAGGGGTCTGGGCATCTGGAGGGACCTAGCCCAACACAACTCCTCTCACTTGGGGCAGCGATGAAGATGAAAAGCTGATGAACAGCATTAATCGCCTCATCTCTGGTCCTGTCATCCGTGGAAGTGCAGGACAGGATGAGGTGTCCGACCAGCTTTCCCAGCACGGGGAAGCGTTGGTTCTCCTGGCACTTGTGCTGGAACACCGCGGTTCCAACGAAGCAGGTGCACAGCTGGGGAGAGAGGCAGCACGGCTGAGTGGAGAGCAGGGCCCAGCCCAGGCTCTGTGCAAGCCTGGACACAGGTGGGCTCTGGCTGGGGAGCCAGGATGTGGTCCCAGAGCTGAGCGCGCCGGGACTCCCTACCTCAGGCAAGACGCAGGTGTTGCTGAAGGCGAGCAGCCTGGCAATGCACACCACAGCCCTCTCCTCCACGGCCGCCAGCTGGCACGTGGTGAAGGGCAGCAGGAGCTGTGGAGAGAAAAGTTGCTGTTGTGCCCACAGCACGGGGCACTCGTCCTTCCCCTTGCTCCCCAGCTGCAGCGGGGTGGGTGGTTGCATCCCTGTCCTGCTGCAGCCCTGCCATCTTCCCGCTGCTCCCCACCCATCCCTCTAACACCACACGGGCTAGTTTTGGGCCAGCACCCCCTGCCCGCAGCAGGCCCTGGGGGGACCTCGTGTGGATCCCTCCTTTGTGGCCTTGAACCATCCCCGCAAACCCCAGCGTTGCCACATCCAAACCTCCATGATGTTCTGCAGCTCCACGAGGACAAAGCGGCCAGCGCTGCTCACCAGCACCTGCAGCAGGTGGTGCAGGGCTTCCATGGTCTGCAAAGGAGGACAGGGGTCAGGGCGGCCTGCCCTGCTGCGTCCTGCTGGCAGCAGAGGGGCATCCCGGGTGCTGGTGCCCAGGAAGCGTCCCCAGGGCTCAGCTGATGCGCACCTCCACGTAGAGTGCCGCATCCAGGTCCGCGTCGTCCTCGTAGCAAGGGAGGTGGAGGACGCTGCCGAGGCAGGCACGCAGGAGACCGTTCTTCTCCTCTGGAAGCAGCCATGCTCCACTGCGAGGGGAGAGAGGGCAGAGGTGTGATGCTCCGCTCAGCACCCTGTGCCCTGCAGCCTGTCCCGCTCAGGGCCCCGGCTGGGACCAATGCCTCCACGCTGGCAAAGCCGTGCTGGGGCAGTACCTCATGGCGGCGATGGTGCTCATGGCCTGCTGCCGGAGCTCCGTGTCCAGGTGCTCGGCGGGCTCCTCCTGCAGCAGCGCCTGTGGGCACAGCGGGATGGGATGGGATGGGATGGGATGGGATGGGATGGGATGGGATGGGATGGGATGGGATGGGATGGGATGGGATGGGATGGTGCAGTGTGCCCTGCTTGGTGTGCAGAGCCCAAGCACCCCATCCAGGCCCCCAGTCCTGGCCCTCGTTCAGGGCTCCCCAGTGATCCTGCAGTGGAAGGGCTGTGCCCTCAGCCCAGCCCTGCAGTGCTCCATTACCTCAATGCACAGCACCACCTTCAGCACGTAGTCACACAGCTGGCTGTGGACCACGCTGTCCGTGATGGCAGCTGTGCAGGCAGTGCGGACGCAGGCCAGAAAGCGCAGCTTCTGTTCCTGTGTCTGAGACAGGAGGGGAGTTACAGGGGTTGGCATCGGGGGACCCCGGCACCCTCTGGGCACAGCCGGGCAGGGGCAGCCATGGAAGCACAGAGTGCACACTACCTGCGGTCTGCATGCACAGCAGGCGTCGATGTAGCTCAGGGGATCCTCGTCCTGAGGTGACACGACGGAGGCAAAAGGATCCTCAGCTGAGCCCACGGGCCCCTGCTGGGGCTGCACCCCATGCACCTCGCCGGGCCCCTGCGGGGCCGTGGGGGTGCGGGATGCTCCGCGCCTCTCTGGCCAAGCCTCTCGAACTCGGAGTGGGGGTCTCTGCTCCATCTCGCAGCGAGGAACAGCGGCGAATGAGCCTCGTGTTCCAGCTCTGCCTCCTGGTGGTCAAAGCCCATTGTAACGGGGCTGTGATCTCACCCCGTTCCATCCGCCTCCACATAGAACCCCTCCTCTTGCCCTGGGCTCGCCCCAGAGCCCCACAGCCGTCCCTGTCCTTGGGCAGGTTCGGTCTGGAAGGAGCCCTTGTATTCACTGTGTGTGTTTGCCACAGCTGCAGTGTTGGGATCCGGGAGTCCTTCTTCAGTCCATCCCCGCATCCCCCCCTGTCAAATTAAACCATGTTCTGGTCTCCATTGGGACGGAGTTGATTTTCCCTTCTTGGCATCTGGTGCTCTGTTTCGGCTTTAGGAGAAAAACAGTGTTGGTAACGCAGCAGTGTTTCTAGCTGTTGCTGAGCTAGATGGGATGGGATGGGATGGGATGGGATGGGATGGGATGGGATGGGATGGGATGGGATGGGATGGGATGGGATGGGATGGTGCAGTGTGCCCTGCTTGGTGTGCAGAGCCCAAGCACCCCATCCAGGCCCCCAGTCCTGGCCCTCGTTCAGGGCTCCCCAGTGACCCTGCAGTGGAAGGGCTGTGCCCTCAGCCCAGCCCTGCAGCGCTCCATCCCTGCAGGCATTCAAAGGCAGGCTGGATGTGGCTCTGGGCAGCCTGGTCTGGTGGTTGGCGACCCTGCACATAGCAGGGGGTTGGAACTGGATGATCTTTGAGATGCTTTTCAACCCAGGCCATTCTATGACTGTACAGTTCCATACTGGAACAAAGATAAAATGGTAACTATGTAAAACATGGAGTCAAACCTGTGTGATTTGTCCACACCAGGAGGTGATTAGAAAACAATTTGTAAGCTACAAAGCTGCTTGCATGAAAGGAAAAGAAAATAAAACTACAAGAATAAGGGAAAACCTTTCTTCCTGAAAATAGGAAGAATAATGGACCTGACATGAAATTTGGGTGAAGCTGCCTGATTTTATGAAGCTATTCCCATTATTTTCTTGGTGCTGTGTTTCCCAAATGAGTGGTTTCTGGCTGTGCTGCAGCACCAGTCTGCATGTGAACATCAACTCTATTCACCATCTGGGAAGATTAGGACTTCCCTTCTCCCACCAGCACCACTGAATTACAGTTACTCAGTGGTTAAACAAAGGAATCCTTAAAGAAGGGTTTACAGCTGTCGTGTTATCTGAAGTGCTTGGGGCATTCTGATGCTATTAAGCTCTATGTATTAACAAGTTCAAAAAGAAAAGGTAGGGATCTGATTGTTGTGACAGTTTCTAAGTGATTTGGAAAGCTGTACCACCCAACCACTCCTTCTGTTTGATGGAGGTGACAAAGCTCAGTTTAATTTCTGACTGCTGTTTAAATCCTGAAGCTGGAGCTGGTTCCTGGAGCAGAAAAAGCTCGGAAGCTGTCCCTCCTACAAGCAGGCACCTCTGAGCAAAATATGACATCTCAATTTCTGATGGTAAGGTCAGGAGACCTGATTCCAGCGTCTAGCTTTCGGATTCATGCTATGTTAGTGGGACCTTTGGCATCTAGCACTGACCAACAGCAACTGACAGGCTGGTAACAGTGCACCCCAAAACAGTTACGTTTCTATTTATGTTATGAGGGAAAATTGTATCGCATTGAGATTTCCAGTTTTTACTCTTTGCAGATCTAACTAGCTGCTGGAAGAATCCTGTACGCCATGTTCACACCATTTTCAATGAGCTCGATGAGTCTGTTGTTGGCATTTTAATACCACTGACCAGGCAGGCAATATGTATGGAGTATTTGGCTCTCTCTACAGTCATGAATGTTTGAGTATCTTCAACATGTGGCTCATTGCTTCCATTTCAGGCTGCCCAGAGAAGCTGTGGATGCCTGTCCTTGGTGTTGAAGGCGAGGTTGGATGGGTGATGGGCAGCCTGAGCTGGTTAGTGGGCAGCCAGCCCATGGCAGGGTGTTTAGAACTTAATGATCTTGAAGGTTCCTTCCAACCCAAGCCCTCCCGTGATCCTATGATTCTGTGATTTCATTCAGGTTTATTAAGATGAGATGAGTTCTCCTAAATGCGCTGTTCTCCATATGATGATAATTGGAGTCTAGATGGATGACTTAAACCAGACACCAAACTTTCTGATGGCCAAAATGAAATGAACTCAATCCTTTACTGTGTCAGTAGTCTGTAACTAGAGCCCATCAGGTAATTCCCAGCCTCCTGCCTGTATCAGTGGCTGCACACGGTGAAAAAGTCTGATGGGATTTTAACCTCTAAAATGTTCAGAATCAGCCAGAGGGTGAATATATTCACTATGCAAATACCTGCAGGAATAAGCTTGTCATGTATGTCCTCAGGTACCACAGTAGTTAATGGTGGGACTCAGTAGGTCATGCTGAAAGTTGAGTCTGCTGATCTTGAAGGTCTTTTCCAGCCTACATGACCTTATGCTAATATTTCTGTATTTATTTCTGTTCAGCTCCCAGAAAACCTCCCACCCAGCCCCCAGCTGACCCCGTGGTGAAAAATAAAACAGAAACCTCAGTGACGCCGGCATGGTCCCCTCCGAAGATGCAATGCCCCATTCCAATCGATGGCTACATTGTGGAAGGCAATAAACTAACTGGCTTCACGTGGGTGAGGTGCCACGAGTCTCATGTCCCTGTCCCAGAGTTCACGGTGAGCAATCTGTCTGAAGAGGCTGATGATCAGTTCCGAGTGTCTGCAGTCAATGCACATGGATAGAGCCTGTATCTGGAATTCCCAGGGAGCGTGCACCTTGGTAAGCACAAAAACCCCAATGGAAATGGGTCAGTGTGAGCTGAGCAGCTGTGTTGGTTCCCTAAAGATGTTTCCTTTGACTTTAAGGATAGTAGTGCATTAACACACCAAAGGCTTTCCCTTCTTCCTAGTTCTCCTATCAACCTCCAGCTACCACTAAAGTGATACAAGTTCTGTTTCTGTGAGAGAGACATGAATATCCTTATCTTTTGATATCTCACATGTGCAAGAGGCAGAAATTTCTGTAACAGATTTGAAGCATAGAAGTGCTTCTTCCAGCACTCATGCAAAGGGAGAAGAAGAAATGTCCCTATGATTTAAACTTCCATCTCTAAATGAGATACCAGACTTGCATCTAAAGAGCATTAAGGCATACATGTTGTTCTTCCTCAGAACCAGTCCTGGCTGTGAAATCCCCCCTAACAACTGGTGAAGCTGTACCTGGAGGGGATGCCATGTTTACTATTGACCTTATAACAACATGTTGCAGCACTTGGTACCTCTATGGTAAAGTCTTACAAGAAAGTGAGACCTGCATCATCAAGAGAACCCAAACTACTCACAGCCTAATGATAAAGAACGTCACCAAGAACGATGATGGAGCAGAAGTGAAATTTGTTGCCGAAAATGTTGATGTCAGCAGCAAGATGAGAGTGAGAGGTATTTGCTTTGATCCTTCTCCTTTCCTCTTACAGTCAAGGCATAGTTGCTGTGATCTGTTGATTAGAACTGGGGCTGCAGGCATTCACTGCCTGTACCAAATACCTGAAATTGCATCCCATGGACTGACGTGAGTCCTGGTAATGACCTAAACATGATAGCACTGAGTGTAGGGTAAGCCAGTCTACCCAGCTGCTTGGTATCTGAACCAGATTGCTTCATGCCAGCTGATGAATGTCTGCAGTTCACAGCTCTTGGCCAGTGCATTCAGTCAGCAGGTTTACCACTGCATCACCATAGAGCAGTACTTTCAGCTCCAGGTTCAGACAGCCTTTCTGATTGCACTGGAATAGTTTAGAAGTAGGGGAGCAATCATTCCAATAATATCTCTATCAATCAGCTTTGCATGACAAAATAGAACAAATAAACATTCATTATGGGAGGACCTGTTTGTCATTGGGTGGAAACCTCTGCAGAAGCATGTTTAGAGCATTATTAATCAGTAGAAGGAGATGTTTGGTTGATTTTTACTTAGTAAATCCGGCAAGAAGACCAAATGAAATATCTTGAATTGCTCAGCAGTGACACAATGATGAGTGCAGGAACAGAAGGTGATACTTTTTCAGAGATGTTGCAGCAAACATTGACCACGTTAGCCTGATATCAATTGAACTAACGAGGCCTTTGCTCCTGACAGGTGCTGCAGTGAGATTTACCAATAAGAGCAAAGATGTAGAAAAGATCTCCGCTCGGCTGCGTGAGGAAGCCAAACTGCAGGCTGAGCTTTCAGACACAGGCGCTACTGTGGGGTGGATGAAGGATGGGAAGGAGCTCAAGGCCAGTGAAAATTATGAACTGCAAATTGTGGGGAAGAAACACACCCTGAAAATTCACAGCGTCTCAATGGATGATGCTGGAAGTTGTCAGTGCATCTGTGAGGGGGATAAAATGCTCTATCAGCTTTCAGTGAAAGGTATGTGACAGTCTGGGCTGTCCTCTTCCTGCCCAGGGCCAGCAGACTGCATTCACCTGACTCCCCAACAGTCCAGCTGTTGTCAGACAGCATGTGGGGTGTTTTCAGTGGCTGTTTTGACTTGAACTGGCCAATCTGCTTTGTAGAGCCATTTGATTTCTGTGTTCTGTCCTGTGATTCGTCCGTAAGATATAGAGGAAATCAAGGGAAAGATAGGAAAAAGAGCATCCCAGTCTTCCTGTTCTTCTCTCAGGTTGGCCACGAGAGATGATGTCAACATCTCTTTTTGTAGCAGTGATCCCAAGTGTAGAAAAGACCTGTGAAGAGTCACAGGGATGTTTCCTTAGCTGTCATTCCATGGTGTGCTTTATCTTACACAGATGTAGAGAGAAACTGAACTTTCCCACGCGGTCTCTGTTTTGCTGCAGGGTGTAGGTCTGATCTCTGAGATCCACACGCTGGGCCTTGATTGCAGTAAATGAGAGCCCTTTGTTTGCTCCAGTGGAAGACTTTCCATTTCTGCAGTACCCTCTGCGGATGACACAAATGCAAATGCACCTTCTTCCCAGCAACAATTGCCTTTTTTTTTTTTTTTACACTGAGTATGCATGAGGCTCTTCATCATATTCTGCTGGCTTGTCACCCTTGTTGATCCATGGAGAGACGAGAAAGCCCTAGAGTAGTGTATGCACTTTGGCATTGGAGAGCTTACTTAATTGCTTCTTCTCAATGAACAAACTCCAGAGAGGCATGGAGACAGCTCCAAAGAGAATTGAATAATGGGTATAAATTTAAGGAGAGCAGAACACCCTGCCAAGGCTTGTCAGCTAGTCTTAATTTTGCTTTTCTTCTCTTTCTTTGTCACGATAGCATAATATTTCATACTGGCAGTTCTGCCCACAGAATTAACTGGCACAGGCTGCCCGGGGAGGTGGTGGGATCCCTGGAGGTGTTCAGGACCAGTTCTTGGGACCAGTGCTTTTTTACATGGTTATCAGTGACACCAGTGATGCAATGGAGTGCACCCTCTGCTGTTTGCTGAGTGGTGCGGCTGATGCAGTGGAAGGAAGGGATGCCATTCAGAGGGAGCTCAACCGAGAGGTTGGCCTAGGTGAATCTAATGAGGTTCAAGACAGCAAAGTGCAAGGTTTTGCACTTGGGCTGGAGGAATCCCAGGCACTTCTACAGCCTGGGAGGAGCAGTCCTTAAGAGAAGCCCCGCAGAGAAGGACCTGGGGGTCCTGGTGGATGAAAAACAGAACGTGAGCCATCAGCGTGCTCTTGCAGCTCAGAGAGCAAATGGTCCCCTGGGCTCCATCAGAAGAGGGGATGGCCAGCAGGGACAGGGAGGCGATTGATCTTCATGATCCTTGAGGTCCCTTCCAACCCGGGCCATTCTATGATTCTGTGATTACACTTGCTGTCAGAAATAACGACAGCTGTACAGAAGCTGGATATATTTGGGGACAGTTCTTGTAACCAGCTGATTTTAAGACCCTGCCAGAGTTCAGAGTCTAAATTGCATGTCAGAAGAAAGCTGGGAAAGTGGTTATTGCTCATTCTTTTTCATTTGCTGATTCTTTCTTTAGGGATCCTTTTCCAAAGGAGATTCTGGTGCTGGAAGCAGTTGAAGAAAGAACCAAAGCAGCTCTTGCCAAGAGTGCTTGAAGTCCCTGTGGAGAGAAGCAAAGAACTTGGGCTTCCTCTGGGATGCTCCCCACCATGTCTCATGAAGGAGACAACTGCTGTTCCACTTTCTGCTCTGTGTGTGGAAAGGTACGTCTGGGTTTCTTCTGCTTGTTTATTCTTTCTTTTTCAGGCTTTGAAGGAGAAGGGGTGGAGCAACGGGAGACTCACTGGTCATTTGTTACCTCAAGAGCAGGATGGATTTTACATTCACTGTGAAAAACCTGGGCTAGTAGCATGGGCATGTTTCAGGCTGGACTCTTCTTTGGCTGCTTGGTTTCCTTTTGGCTACAGGGAGACAGCTGTCTAAAGGTGTGTTTTCAAACCCACTCTCCAAAACCATGTTTCAATGTTGCAGGTGGTTCAGTGTGCTCTTGCAGTGCAGATGCTGTAGTTTGCTGTAGAATCTAAATGGTTTCTGTTCCTAGGGAAGGAATGGGAGGAGGTAGTGAGAAGAGAATTCAATGCCTAAGGGGAGGGGAGATCGGGGATTGGTGGGAGAGGGAGCCAATAGGAGGGAGAGAGAAGTGGGGCGCAGGGTGATGGTAACACCCCTTTGTGACGTCATAATGCTCCTTTGTGACATCATAATGCTTCTTTGTGACGTCATAATGCCCCTTTGTGACATCATAATGCCCCTTTGTGACATCAGAACGCCCCTTTGTGGCGTCACAATGCCCCTTTGTGACATCACAATGCCCCTTTGTGACATCATAATGCTTCTTTGTGACATCACAATGCTTCTTTGTGATGTCATAATGCTCCTTTGTGATATCACAATGCCCCTTTGTGATGACATAATGTCTCCCCTGTGTGACGTCACAATGCCCCTTTGTGACATCATAACGATCCTTTGTGACGTCATAATACCCCTTTGTGACATCATAATGCTCATTTGTGATGTCATAATGCCCCTTTTTGACATCATAATGCCCCTTTGTGATGTCATAATGCCTCTTTGTGACATCATAACGATCCTTTGTGACGTCATAATACCCCTTTGTGACATCATAATGCTCATTTGTGATGTCATAATGCCCCTTTTTGACATCATAATGCCCCTTTGTTACATCATAATGCCCCTTTGTGACATGATAATGCTTATTTGTGACATCATAATGCCCCTTTGTGACATCATATCACCCCTTTGTGATGTCATACTACCCCATATGAAGTCCAGGCAGAGTCAAAACTTATGGACCTGCACGAGGATCACTTTCAAGACAGTGGCTCTGTTGCTTCAAGCTTATTTGCTTCGTCCTGCCGCCACTCTATTACCAAATATCAACAACCTCTTCCATGATTCAACTTGCAAACGTTTGACACTAACCCTTGTGTTTCTGTGCCTTCCTAGATAATTCGAGCCCTTGTCAACCCCAAAGATCCAAACCAAGTAGTGATGTGCAGTGTGTTTCCATCAATGGAGAGTTCTTATTAAGCACAAATCGCTGCAATTCGGATGACAGCCTTCCACATGGTAACAGTGATGGACACAAGGGGCTCATCCACGTTCATGCTCTCATATCTCCTGGCTCTGCTGAAGCTCCTGACCTGAGCCTGCCAGACACCACAGTCACCTGCCTGGATTGTGACCCAGCGCCTTTGCAGTGCTGCCCATCCCAAGCACAGCCCGAGTGCCCCAACAGCAGCACCACCATGCAGGAGCAGGTCAGCATCAGTGAGGTGAAGTTGAGCATCTTAGATGGGGACTTAGAGTCAGGCTGCCAGTCCCAGGCACCAGGCAGCAGCACCAGCTCTGAGCCACTCTCATCTTGACAAGAGGAGTCCTATCTTCACCCTTGACCTCTCAAGTCCTCCTGTCTTTTATTGAATAAAGTCACTCTCATGCTCAATCATCGCCTTGGCTGCATTCCGAGTCTTCATTCACAGGGATTGGGATGAATGCAACAAACAGCAAGGCAGCTCAGCTTGCAATGCTATGGCTGTGGGGTTCGTGCAGGCAGAGCTCTGGGTTCCCATTTTGCATGGCTTTGGGATGTCAGCAGCAAGATCTCTACCATTTTGTATGGCAGCAAATAATCTCTAGTATCGAGGTTGCTGCTCATGATAATCCCAGTCTTCCTGGCTGTCGCTTTTTGATACCTTTTAAAGCCTTTTGATACTCTTTGATGCCTTGGCTGCTCCCTAACACCTCAGTCCTCCTGCCATGTTGACTCATGTCTCCCACTTTGAAGCTGGCTTTGCAGATCATCTCCAGCCCTGTCATCATCACGCTGCAGCAGGAGGTGCTCACCTGGCCCAATGTCTGGCAGTACTGCTTGTTCTGCAGATGAGCAGCTGCCTCCTCATCTCTTCAGCTACAGTAGATTTTCTCAGGGCAGTTAGATGCAGTCATGCTCCTCTGGATTTGGTGTGTTAAATCCATGCTGCATGGCAGCAGTCAGTGCAATACAAAGACGTCCTTTCCGTGGTCTCTGCTGCCACCTGCTGGCCAATACACGGAACTGCCACTGTTGGGCGTTTGGTGCCGCAGGAAGCACAACGCAGATCTGAGTTCTGACCGGTCTACGCAGCAAATCCGCCAATCTTTATTGTGATAAGCCCTCCACATGGTATTGCACACGCACTCGAACACGCAACAGGCATAGATTTCTCCTAACTCCTCGAGGAGCAGGCAAGCAGAACAACTGAGCGCAGCACTGCTTGTGATTGGGCCACCCCCATCATAGAGATGTGTGTTAGATCTTTTACCCACCCCTGGCTTTTTTGGCTACAAGGGCACACTGCTGGCTCATGGTCAATCTGTCGTCCACCAGGACGCCCAGGTCCCTCTCAGCAGAGCTCCTCTCCAGCAGCTCTTCTTTCTGCTTACACAAGGAAGATAGTCTTGTCAATGCAGAGAAATGAATCACAGAATCACAGAATGACCTGGGTTGGAAGGGACCCCAAGGATCATGAAGCTCCAGCCCCCCTGCCTGGAAGGGCCACCAAACTTCCATGTTTAGTAATGAAATAAATGAAATAAATGACAAAATTTCCTTTCAGAGAGTTGCATTCACACCTTGACTTAGGTTTGTACAGCTTGGGCATTTGGTCAGACGTGTACTGAAGTCAGGTTTTTCTTTGATTGAGAAAGCATTGAACTAGTTCCTCATTGATGTACAGTTCCTTAGAAATGGAGTAGTCCCCACTTCAGACCAGCTCCTACTGGATCCCATTTCCCGAGAGTCCCCCAAGAAATTCTGGAGGAATCAGTTTGCTTTCTAATCTACCAACTGTCTGATACTTTCAACACCTTGAATAAATTGCCAGTTGCTGACTTGTTTCTTTTTGTAAATCTGTTGATGCACGCACAAAAAATGGATCAGAGCACGGGGTCTTATCTGGAGATGGGAAAACAATTGGATAAACAGAAAATTGTTATTTGCAAGTTTTGCAGATCTGTAAGTGGCTTTTCAAGAGATTGTACCACTTCTGCACATTGATTGTCTGACAGTTTCCCTATGATTTTACTTAAAAATGAAGAAGCAATGAAAAGCTCTGTGCTCTGTGGGTGTGCATGGCTGGCTCTGCCCTTCTCATAGAGGAGAAAATCAACATTTTCACCCCTGGTTCCTACACTTAGATAAAATCCCCTCCACTTACCTGCAATTTTCCTATGTGTGGAAACAGCCTGACCTCAGATGGGGTGAAGCAGCTTCTATTTGTCCTTTCTCATTATTGAGGAAATAATCTGTATTCTTGGTATCACATCATTCACATGAATAATGTGTCTGATCTCCACTTGTACCTGCCAAAGATCCTGCTACCTTCTCAGCTCAGTGAAGATTTGGCCTGCTATCTGCCCTGAATTGTAATGCCAAGTATTGGCTTTTATTTAGTTTTTCCAGCAACGTTTTGTTACATTGAAACCTGCTTTTCTATTTTAACTATCACCACCACTTTGCTGTGATCAGTGGAGATGAAAGTTTATCCTGTGGATATATTATGCCTTGAGGAAACAAATGACTCCCTGACACTCAACCATCTCTCATTTTCAATATCCTTAAACAATTCTCTCACTGACTTCCTGCTGTTCATCTTCATGGCATCTCGCTCAAGCTGAAACCCATCAGAAATTCAAAAAGGTGCCACTTATCCTAAAGACCGGGAGGTGGGAGCTGATTTTACAGTTCAGTGTGAAAGAACATGAATGAGAGGAAGCAAGTCTTGAGAAACAACTTCACCAGCTGGAGTCAAACAGGCACATCTGGAAAGGACTGTCAGATGCAGCTTTTTCACTTATCAATTCAGATCCAAGCATGACATTCAGAAGACAAACGCAAAGTGATGCTGAGGGAAATAGAGAACTGTGGTAGAGGTCATGAAATACTGAGACAAACACAGGGTTTAAAAAGAGATTTTCAATAAAAGAACTACATAATTTCAAGTTGTATATTTTTCTCAGGTTGTATTACATGTCTAATGTCTGGACTGTGGCAGCAAAGAGGCTGCAGTGTTGTTCTCTGTAGGAAGAGGCCAGTAGTTGCCCCATGTCAGACAGAACCATTTCATGTGCTGGCCAAAGCTGAGTCAAGGAGTGATGCTGCTGGCACTTCTGTGATAACTTTGTTAAGGAAGGTTCAAACCACTGCATAGCATATGTGAGAGCTATGAGCAAGAATGATGTGAGACAAACAGCCCTGCAGTCACCAAGGTCAGTGAAGAAGGAGGAGAGGAGGCTTAGTGGACATGGTGGTGATGGACTGATGATTGGGCTGGATGATCTAAGTGGTCTTTTCCAGCTCTCATGATTCTATCATTCTGTGACAGGTGATGTTAGTTTTGTTGACAGGTTCAGCAAGGTGAACTGGGACCAGAGGTACATCCCAAAACCTTTGAGTTGCTGGACTGGAGATAATCTTCCCAAAATAACTAATGAAAATAGTAGAACCATAAAAGGAATTTCTTTATCACTACGAGAAAAAGGGAGGGATCCTTTGGCTAATGAAGGCCTGATTTGGCAAAGCCAGAGACAGTTTGCTTTGCACCACATTTATTTGACTTTCCAGAATGGTGTACTTACTTTCCAGGTATTTCTAAACAGTGATTTTTTATTTACAAACATGGCTAACAGCAGGTTAAAAATTCTTTCTTTTCTTTGTTTCCTTTCTGCTAAGAATGAATGAATTTAATGTAGTCTTTTTCTTGCTTCCTTCTTTACGAAGGAGACAGCTGCTGCATCATGGCAAACAAACATTCAGATGGTTTGGAGAACAAGTCCTTACACAGACTACAGTGTACAGCAATAAAGGGCACACACAGCAACATGCAAGTGTGTAGTCCAACCACTGACTCATCCCCACCACACCCACTAAATCATGTCCCTCAGTGCTATATCAGGGACTGCACCACTTCCCTGGGCAGCCTGTTCCAAAGCATTGCAACCCCATCTGGGAATCATTTTTTCCTAATACTGAACCTCTCCTGGCACAACTTAAGGACATTACCTCTGGTTCTACGACTATCAAAAAGAGAATTCAGTAGATATAAACAGAAACTTATCCACCTGATATCTGATAACAGACACTGGGGTCCTGTTTCCTTTCTGTTAACCTAATCCATGGCAATGAAAATTGGCACTAAAAATCTTCAGCTACAGGACAAGAGGTAATGGCCTCAAGTTGCACTAGGGGAGTTTCAGGTTGGATAGTAGAATAAATTTCTTCTCATCAAGAGTAGCAGTGCACTGGAACAGGTTGCCCAGTGTGATAAAGTGTTTGCTCATTAAGACCAGGATGTGGTCTTAGGAAAATTGATGATCATTATGGTCCTTTTCAACCCAGGCCATTCTGTGATTCTATGATATGCCTTGAATAGCTGAGACAATGCATCCTTTCTTGTTTCCCTCTCTGTGTTACACAGAGACAAGACTGATGGTGAACTGCCAGCACTGCTGAGCAGAGATGCAGCTTTAGTCTTCATTTGTGTGCATGCTTTTCTACAGGCCCACGCACTGCTAACATCACAGAAGATGAAAGTGGTTTTAATCAGAGCAGAAAACGTGGAGAAAAATATCACACTGTAGCCAATAAAGAAAAACTTTCAGTGATACTCAGTTCAGAAGGCATTCATTCTGGCCTCCTTTGTAGTTTGTTTCGTTTAGGCTCTTTTTGTTGTTATTACTGTTGTTCAGTTTTCTGCTAGAAAGAGACTAAATGAATGGAAATTGATTGGTGTATCTAAAGTTATGTACAGGGATAATAATAATAATAATTCTATAATCAGTGATTCCCATCTCACAGTAACCTTGAAGATAGAAATGTCAACATGGATGCATGGATACACCACTGTATAAACGAGCATTGCAGTCATTTCAACTTTTACCTGTTGAAATTCTTTTGTGGAGTAAAATTCAGAAGGCAAAATCAGCCCAGTCAAAGACATGTCCCTGTAAGGTAGTCTCGTAGAGAGAAGCATGCCGTACTTGTTACGAGAGAAGAGTTGACGTCTACACTTGAAATGCCTGCCAATTTAAGCAGGCAAATCGATACTCATGGTATTGTCTTGCTGCTCAGCTTTTTCTGACTCCCTATGTAGACCAGCCCTAGGCAGAGAGGTAGGGTACATTCTTATGTGCATCCCATAGTTTTAGATATAGTCTCAGTACAGCTTTTTGACAGAGCAAAGTAACTCCTCAAACAACTACCTCCCATTCTTTCAGTAGACTGCTGAAATCCCATTGAGCACATTGTCTTTCGCTGGCCCTGCACAAGGGATTCTCTGAGAAATTTCAGGCAAAAATGTTAATTCCCAACAATCTCTAGCTAAATTTAATATAAGGGTAAGACTTGTACGGCATATCTACAGAATCACAGAAGCGTTAAGGTTGGAAAAGAGCACTAAGATCATCTAATCCAACCATCCAACCATCACCACCATGCCTGCTAAATCTTGTCTGTTAGTGTCACAGGGAGCATGAGTTGAGATGGAGAAGACAGAAAGGGAGTAGACGTGTTCAGGGTATTCCTGCCACCCTTTCTAATGACACAGCTGTGCCATTGGCAGTCCCAACTTCATATATGCAAACCAAACAACTTAGCCAGTGTTTTCCTAGCCATACTGAAAAGAAGTCTTCAGTATTCACAGAATTAAAGAATCATTAAGGTTGGAAAAGACCTCAAAAGATCAAGTCCAACCATCAATCATATTGCCAAGGAATACTGTGTTAGTAAGACAGTTCAATACATACCATCTGTCTGTGGATTGCATCACAGGTGTCTGGATACAAAACCTACTGTGCCCTTACCCCATACCTTTCTGTTCCATTGCCTCCAGCAGTGGGTTCCTAAAATTTGCATTAGATATAATGTGAAAGCAGTATGATACTCAGCAAGTTGAACTTTGTAAAGCACCACAAGCATTAAAGGCATTCAGTAACCAGTAACTGCTGCTCCTGAGCATGGGCTCAGGTCCATTTTGATACTTAGGCTGGCTTTCGCAAAGGCTGAGGAAATTCTTTCCTTTACAAACAATTAGAGAAATCATGTGTGTATCCATGCACAGCCTGTTCTCCACCAAGGCAAAACGTAAGTCAATTGCTAGTACCACAAATCTTAGAAATGGCAGGCTTCCTCATCCTACAGTTTAATTCTTGGCAGTTTTGATAGATTTCTAAGGCAGAGGTAAATAATCTTGAAGAGTCTTTTAAGGTGATTGTGCCAGCATCAAACCACCCTCATTTAAATATACAAAGAAATCTAAGGTAGTATCACAGAGCATGTCTGAAAGTACTTTAAAAGGAGGTGAATAAATTAGAAATGTTTTATTTTTACACTCTTTCAACACTCAGAATAATTTCTTCCCATAGATTTAAAATAGGATGAATAGGCCCAGTGCTTTCCAGCTAGGGATCTCTGAGGACCATTTTCAAAACGGTTACTACAGCTACAGAAATTTAATCTCATCCAAATTTCTTACTGCTGATGCTCTAATAACTGCATAGATTCGATATGAAAAATATACCATTTGTTGCCTCCACTTTGTATTGGTTTCCAACCTGGATTATCCCCATCTGAACTTTGCTGTTTTTTATTCTAGTTGGCTACAGTACTGAATGGGAAAGAAAGGAATTCAGCAATGACATTCAGCACAAGTTTGGAACTCATTCAGTCATGACCCCAGTGGAAGAGTTCAGACTAAATATCTCAATGAATTTCACTGTTTCTTGTTTAAGTAGTGATTACATGAGGGCAATAGGATTCTATGTCCCAACTGTTGGCTGAGTGATGCACTTGACTATTAATCTAGAGTTACAATGCAGGTTAATGCTGTTATCTTTACAGCTCCTGCGAGAGTTGAGGTCTGGGTCAGGTGTTTAAAAAATGAAATGAAAAAAGAATTAAAAAAATATATTGAAAGGCTTCAGATTTCCTTAATCTTTGTGGGAATCATATAATGTGCAACTCAAATCTACCTCTTTGTGCAGTGACTGCCTGTAAATTTGCTAGAGCCTGATATAATATGGCCTTGTGATTTCCGCTAACTCACCTTCATTTCATTTTCATTACATTTGCTTGGTAGTCAGATTTTGGTGTGTGGATATTTTAAAACAATCTAACTGACATTGGCAAAAAATTAAAAATAATAAAAAAATGCACGACAGCATCAATTGTATCAATTTTTATAGATAAGATAAAGAAGAGCAGTTTCCCTTAATTTTCTGTGCCTCTTTACTTTCTTACCCTCTCCCCTTGTGTGAGAAACTCTCAAAGTCAAAGATTTCTAGTTAGGCAAAGATGGCAGCGATAGCAGCAGTGCTTATTCATTACTGCAATACTGCGCGCACATCCCCTGTTGGCAAGGGAGAAATTGCACACCAGTCAGTGACATTAATTCTGTTCTATGCCCTAAACCCAATGCAGGTGATGCTCTCATGGCTCTCATTGGTTGAGCATCTCAGGCTCACAGACTCCTCCAGACTGTTGCTAGGATTCATTTCCCCTGGAGAAATGCTGTGGCACACAGAACACCTTTGTATTGCACTGACTGCTGCCATGCAGCATGGATTTAACACACCAAATCCAGAGGAGCGTGACTGCATCTAACTTCCCTGAGAAAAACTACTGTAGCTGAAGAGATGAGGAGGCAGCTGCTCATCTGCAGAACAAGCAGCACTGCCAGACATTGGGCCAGGTGAGCACCTCCTGCTGCAGCGTGATGATGACAGGGCTGGAGATGATCTGCAAAGCCAGCTTAAAAGTGGGAGACATGAGTCAACATGGCAGGAGGACAGAGGTGTTAGGGAGCAGCCAAGGCATCAAAGAGTATCAAAAGGCTTTAAAAGGTATTACAAAGCGACAGCCAGGAAGACTGGGATTATCATGAGCAGCAACCTGGATGCTAGAGATTATTTGCTCCCATACAAAATGCTGCAGACATCCTAAAGCCAGGCAAAATGGGAACCCAGAGCTCTGCCTGCACGAACCCCACAGCCATAGCATTGCAAGCTGAGCTGCCTTGCTGTTTGTTGCATTCATCCCAATCCCTGTGAATGAAGACTTGGAATGCAGCCAAGGCGATGATTGAGCATGAGAGTGACTTTACTCAATAAAAGACAGGAGGACTTGAGAGGTCAAGGGTGAAGATGGGACTCCTCTTGTCAAGATGTGAGTGGCTCAGAGCTGGTGCTGCTGCCTGGTGCCTGGGACTGGCAGCCTGACTCTAAGTCCCCATCTAAGATGCTCAGCTTCACCTCACTGATGCTGCCCTGCTCCTGCATGGTGGTGCTGCTGCTGGGGCACTCGGGCTGTGCTTGGGATGGGCAGCACTGCAAAGGCGCTGGGTCACAATCCAGGCAGGTGACTGTGGTGTCTGGCAGGCTCAGGTCAGGAGCTTCAGCAGAGCCAGGAGATATGAGAGCATGAACGTGGATGAGCCCCTTGTGTCCATCACTGTTACCATGTGGAAGGCTGTCATCCGAATTGCAGCGATTTGTGCTTAATAAGAACTCTCCATTGATGGAAACACACTGCACATCACTACTTGGTTTGGATCATTGGGGTTGACAAGGGCTCAAATCACCTAGGAAGGCATAGAAACACAAGGGTTAGTGTGAAATGTTTGCAAGTTCAATCATGAAAGAGGTTGTTGATATTTGGTAGTAGAGTGGCGGCAGGACGAAGCAAATAGGCTTGAAGCAACAGAGCCACTGTCTTGAAAGCGATCCTCGTGCAGGTCCATAAGTTTTGACTCTGTCTGGACTTCATATGGGGCAGTATGACATCACAAAGGGGTGATATGATGTCACAAAGGGGCATTATGATGTCATAAATAAGCATTATGACGTCACAAAGGGGCATTATGACATCAGAAAAGGACATTATGACGTCACAAAGGGGCATTATGACGTCACAAAGGGACATTATGACGTCACAAAGGGGGCATTATGATGTCACAAAGGGGCATTATGATGTAACAAAGAAGCATTATGACATCACAAAGGGGCATTATGACGTCACAAAGGGGTGTTAACGTCACCCTGTGCCCAACTCCTCTCTACCTCCTATTGGCTCCCTCTCCCACCAATCCCCGCTCTCCCCTCCCCTTAGCCCCGCCCCCCACCCCCGTTAGGCCCCGCCCTGCCCCTCACACCCCACTCCCTGCCGCCATCTTGCCCCGCTCCGCTCACCCACCTGCCCGGTGTCGCCCGGCCCGAACCGGGAACGGCTGAAGGGACGGGGAGGGCAGCAGAGATGGGGACGGGGTCTAGGGCGGCCATTCTGAGAGACAGCCCTTCTGAGGGCTGAGCTGCAGGGCAGTGGAGAAACCCACCCGTGACCAGGGTCACATCAAAGCTGCATGAGGCTGTGTTACTAAACACGGTGCCACACGGCCTGCAAAACCATGCGGGGGGGACAAAACATGGCACGTACCTGGCAGTGAGATCACCTCAAGCTATCTGCAGCAGTTCCTTGTCGCTTTGCTCGGATGAAATGAGAGCAAAAGCTGCACCGAGGCAGTGGGCGGAGGGTGAGGAGAGGAGAGAGAAAGAGCAGGTCAGTGAGCAGGGCTAAGACAGTCATGGAATAACACACACAGCACAACCGTCCCATCCACTTGCTGCAAGTCATGCTGAGTCTCAGGCTACGTGATGCCTGTCCGCCCAGCAACTTTACGATGCTTCCACAACTGAGCAAAGAAGAGCTGCACCAAGCCCTTGGATGATGAATTCCCTACTCCTGCTGGCTTCAGCCTTCTGCATTCCAATTCCAATCTAAACCATTCCTGCGGTGGTAGTACTTGAATCCTCATTTGGGGCTGGACCTCAACAGGTCAACACATCAGAAATAACACAACGTGCATCTGGAAGACGTGTCTCAAAGCCCAGAAAATCCAACTCTCTCACCTTGGCACAATTCACCAACCAAGAGCCAGGCCTTGACAACTTGGCTGATCTGAGCATGCGGGAGGGGGGCAGACAGAGGACCACAAGTGTCCATTTCCACTGCAGCTCCCTGTAGAGAACAGCACCAATCAGCAGGCGTGAATCAATTCATTCACAAGCTGCACAATGACTCTGTTCTTTACATGATAAAAAAACACACAGAGATTCCTGACCAAAAAGTTGGGAGTTAATAACGACCAAAGAGGTTCCTGTTCCTACACCTCATCCTCTCACCCCAACTCCTGGGTGATGCCCACAGGCTTCAAGTCAGCTCTCAAATCCACTGAACTCCCGTCACGGAACTCCATCAAAAAGGATGTCACACATGTGACACTTACATACATGAGAATGTATGTATCAGAAACACTGATGCCAGCAGGAGCAGAGAGGCGATTGTCCCCCTGTACTCAGCACTGGTGATGCCACAACTCGAATTCTGTTTCCAGTTTGTGGCCCCTCACTGCAAAAAAGACACTGAGGCATTGGAACGTGTTCAAAGAAGGGCAACAAAGCTGGTGAGGGGTCTGGAGCACAACGGAGCCATATGAGAAGAGGCTGCGGGAGCTGGGAATGTCCAGCCTGGAGAAGAGGTGGCTCAGGGGAGACCTCATTGCTCTCTAAAACTTCCTGAAGGGAGGTTGCAGTGAGCTGGGGGTCGGCCTCTTCTCTCATGTCATTACTGATAGAACTAGAGGGAATGGTTTCAAGCTGCGGCAGGAGAGGTTCAGGCTGGACATTAGGAAATATTACTTCTCAGAAAGGGTGGCCAGGCACTGGAATGGACTGCCCAGGGAGGTGGTGGAGCCATCCACCTGGGGGTGTTCAAGGAATGACTGGATGTTGTGTTGAAGGACGTGGTTTATTGGGAGCTATTGGTAATAAGAGAACGGTTGGACTGTTCTTTTAGGTCTTTCCCAACCCTGGTGATTCTATGATTCTGTGATTCATACACTAAGAAGCAAGGAGAGGCTCTTTTGTTAAATCTTTCAATAGAGAGAAGAGTTGATATCTGCTTCTCCCAACAACAGAAACACGGAAACAACTTTCCAAGCCCACCTGCCATACAGTAGGCAGAAAACGCACATTGTAAAGGAGCACGCACATCCCCTCTGGCATAAGTCGAGCCCAAAACCCACCTTCAGATCTCTGTGCATTTCCCTTGTTTTACACCAATGCAGCCTCGCTGCAGCTCCGTGGGTGTCACACAAGGCCTGCATGTCCTCTTTCTCCGCAAACCCCACCCTCAGGCCTTGCTCTGTGAGGATTGACACCTGAGCAAAAACAAGCACTAAGAACGAGAGTAAAGCACACTGGATTCGCCCTGGCCTGGCCCAAGCCACAGTCCTACCAGACAGACCCTGGAATGAAAACTGCTCCACAAACCACAGATGGACACCAGCACACAAGAAGTTGATCGGATACAATCCTATGCAAGCACCAAGCCTCCTAAGGAAGCTCTTTGCCATCAGCTCCTTCATCGCCTTTCCTTCTCACCTCAATCTTAAAGTGGCTTCAACATCTGCCAGCACGTCTTACCACGCACCTGCTCATCACACAGTGCTTCAACAGCAACAAATTTGCTTCCGGGGCCCTCCTTCAACTCACTGTGCTAACACTCATGATTCAAATTACACAGAAATCCTAGCAGAAGTTCTCAGTGAGAACTGCACCTAACATTCCTCCTTCTACAAGCAACAGCCACAACAAGTGGTCATGAAAATGCTTTCATCAAAAAGAAGCAGAGACGGCACGGCAGGACAGATGTACTCTGTGTGCACGTCTGAAGCCTTTTGAGAACCTAGTCGTTCTTCCTGCAGGACCCCTGTCTTCTGTTAAAAGCTGAACGGTCCCCAGAGCACCTGTTTCCATCAGCTGCCACCATCCAAAGCAGCCAGCCTTCTTACAGTCACCTGGCCCAAACATCCCTTTTGCTCTACACTTGATTCACAGAATCACAGAATTGTAGGGCTTGGAAGTGATGGGAGCTCGGCATGCACACCATCCTTCCAACAGCACATCCCAGCAGCAAGGGATCACAGCGCTGGCACAGCTGAAACAAAAAGGGTGTGCGAGTTTCCTGTTAGCACTCAGTGTAAACAAATCTACCACTGAGCAACACCGTGAGCCCCCACTCACCTCAGCACAGGTCAACCTGTAACCCCAGCCTTCCCCTATCCACGTGCACATGCACACCCGTGTGCCACCCTGCCTGCTTTGCACACCTCCATGCACACACCGCATCGTGTGCCCTCCTTTGTATTCACAGACGTGTGCAAACCACCCCTGGGAACACGTACGTGCCTACACCTTCCACAAACACCCCTTTGTGTGCACCTGTGTGCAACCCAACTCCTCAGCACACGCACACGTTTGTGCCACCCTGTCCACGCACTCACCACGTGCCCTCCAGCATCACTGCTGCCTCCTCTGGTACCAGACCCGCAGATGCTCCCGAGCTCATTAGCATGGACTTCCTTCCTCCCCTCAGCAGCTGCTCCTGCACTCACCTTCATTCCTACTCAGATACCGGCTGCTTCCAGCACCAGCTGACCTGCAAGACACAGAAAGGAAAGGTGGGAGTCATGCAAATCCCCAAGAAGCCCAAGGCTGCATCACCACCATGTATGGCAGCCTCAGGAAGTCAGCTGCAACTACAGACTTTGTCAGAATGGAAACAGGAATCGTCAGTTAATTGTGACCTCTGAACTCATTGCCACCATCAGAAACAGGCACTGAAATCGCTCACTTCACTGCAGCTGGTTACCTCCTGATTTTGGGAAAATGCAGACACGGAATTGAAGGACACCAGCAAAGTGACATCTACTTCATTGTAGGTGGTTAAGCTTGGAAGCAGGACTTGAGCAAGAAAAGCTTCTCAGCTCCTTGTAAGGCACTAAGTGATGGGATGATTTCCCATCCCTGCAGAAATCCTGACCTCTGCCACAGGTGGCTGAGTGACACAAAAGCTGTGTCCTTGGTTCCCAGCCTTACCTTCTCATGTCGTTCATCTTGTTCTGCAGCTCCTGCTCTGAATAGTCTTCTTATATTCCCACATGATGTACCCTGAAATACATCATTTAGTGAGTCTGAACAAAACATAAGACATTAATTGGAACTATGAAGAAATGTCTTTTGCACTTTACTTGGAGAATGTTCCATCCTATAACTTCTGCTCTCAATTGTAACACATGACTTTTTATAAAAAGAAAGATAACAAGTCAGCTCTTCAGTGTGCACATTGATGGAACTTGGTGAAATACAACTTTAAGAAAAGGTAATTTGAAAACTTCAATATTCTTATCAGAATCTCTGCTATTAGTTACCGTTCCAATGTTCTGATCTGATGATGTGTCTCTCAGAGCTGTTTTGTCACTCCCCCCCTCAAATGCACTTCAAGTGCTTTAGGAGCATCACTGGAATTTTGAATAAACTCGATATATCTTAGCAAAGCTGCTACAGCTGCACAACTGAAGTACTTTGGAAAAAAAAGAAATCTTTAATGAACGCTGAACAGTGTTATTTAATTATAATCCAGGTAATTAAATTAATTAAACCAAGGAAATCACCTTCCAGTCACTCAGCTCTCACCAGGGAAATCGCTTCCCTGCCAAGCAGATGCAACCAACACAAGCTGCTACATCACTCTAGGGCCCCACTGAGTCTTCCCAAGGGGTCTCCAAAGGCTTCCCTGTTGACTTCTGGGAACCTGGGAACACTCACATGGAAGCCAGTGCCCCCTAATGTGCCCCAGACGTTTCTCAGGGCCCCGCAATTAGCTCTACAGACATCCAGACATGCCCCAGAGCAAGTATGTGTGCTGTAGGGAGCCCAAGAGACATTCCAGAGCACCCTAGTACTCCTCAGTGCACTCATGGATGCTTCACCTGTCTCTAAATATGCCCTACTGGACTTTGTTTTCTCTTCTGGAGCTTTCCTTAGTTCTCAGCTTTGCTTTCTCATGCCATTTATCTTGCTCCACAGCTTTTGCTCGCAATATTCTCTCTTGCATTCCCACCTTCCAACAGAATCACAGAATTGTAGGGGTTGGAAGGGACCTCTAGAGATCACTGAGTCCAACCCCCCTGCCAAAGCAGGTTCCCTACACCACGTTGCACAGGTAGGTGTTCAGGCGGGTCTTGAATATCTCCAGAGAAGGAGACTCCACCACCTCCCTGGGAAGCCTGTTCCAGTGCTCCGTCAGCCTCACCGTAAAGAGGTTCTTGCACACATTTGTGCGGAACTTCCTATGCAGAAGTTTCAGCCCATTACCCCTAGTCCTGTCCCCACGCACTACTGAAAAGAGACCAGCCGTGCCACTATGGCCCCCACACCTCAGGTATTTATAAACCTGGATCAAATCCCCTCTCAGCACCGCCAACGACAACCCTCTGCACTCTGCCAGTCAGACAGTTCACGACCCACTTCACTGTCCACTCATCTATCCCATACTTCCTCAGCTTTGTTATAAGGATGTCGTGGGGGACAGTATCAAAAACCTTTCTGAAATCAAGGTAGACTACATCTACCACTCTAGCCCCGTCCACCCAGCTAGTGACATCTTCATAAAAGGCCACCAGGTTGGTCAAGCACGACCTCCCCTTGGTGAACCCATGCTGAGTACTCCTGATAACCTCCTTATCACCCAGTTCTCTGGAGATGGCATCCAGCACAAGCTGTTCCATCACATTCCCTGGGACAGAGGTGAGGCTGACTGGCCTATAATTACCTGGCTCTTCCTTCTTGCCCTTTTTGAAGACTGCAGTGACATTGGTCATCCTCCAGTCTTCAGGCACCTCCCCAGTTCTCCAAGACATCTGAAAGATTACAGAGAGCAGCTCAGCAATGACCTCCACCAGCTCTCTCAGCACCCGTGGATGCACCCCATGCACCCATCCCATGTATTTATGGACATTAATGTTTCCTAGGCAATCACAGACCACCTCTTCCCTGACTAAAGAGAAATCTCCTATTGTCCAGACTCTCTCATTAACCTCCAGGGTCTGGGATTTCTGAGGGAGAGCCTTTTCACTAAAGACAGAAGCAAAGAAGGCATTCAGTGTTTCTGCCTTCTCAGCATCCTCTGTTATCAGAATGCCTTCCTCCCCCCCTTGTTTTTTGTTTATTAGCAAACTATTAATATACTACAAAATAATAGCACTAATTACTAAGTAACATCACCATGCCAGCATCCCAACCACCTGCTTTAGAGATTTCTCCTTCATTTTGTGCAACACTTCAAAAACTGCAAAGGAAAAAAGCAAGTACAGAACCAGGACACCACTTCCCTCAGGATTTTACAGTCTCATTCATGTCTCACAGATGGAGGCCCTGACAACAAGAGCTGTGTCTGTCCATAACAAGGACTCACCTCTGCAGGTGCAGGGGCAGCTCTCAGAGAAGCCTTCTTCATTTCTGCTTTCTTCTCTTTTTGTCTTTTGACTGGGAGGTGGTGTTGATCTGCCTGAGGGAAGGGAGGCCCCTTCAGAGGGATCTAGATAAGCTGGATCAACCTCACTGGGCTGAGGTGAATGGGATGTGGTACACCCAGGCCAAGTGCCAGGTCCTGCACTTTGGCCACAATAACCCCATGCAGCGCTATAGGCCTGGGGCTCAGTGGCTGCAGGACTGTGCAGAGGAAATGGACCTGGGGCTGTTGGTCGATGCTCAGCTGAACATGAGCCAACAGTGTGCCCAGGTGGCCAAGAAGGCCAACGGCATCCTGGCCTGTCTAAGAAATAGTGTGGCCAGCAGGAGCAGAGAGGTAATCATCCCCTTGGACTCAACACTGGAGAGGCTGTGCCTCAAGTCTTATGTTCAGTTTTGGGCTCCTCGCTACAAGAAAGTCATTGAGGCACTGGAACTTGTATGTGGAAGTCTGTCCCTTGAGCAGCTCCCATTCATCATCAGCTCCCATTCTGAACCCCACTGTGCAAAACTTCTAACTTCTACTGCAGATGGCTGCAGTCACCAAAGCTCAGCCCACTATCCAGGTATCAGCCTTCTCCCTTCTGTTTTCCATCTTAGCCCATAGTTTTGCTCCCAAAAATGGAACTGCACTCCAACAGTCAAAACACAAACTAATACATCACTTTCACTGCTCCTTCCTGCACCCCCAAATTAATGGTTACCTGACATCCCCTACAGCACAGCACCTGCTCACAAGTATCATTCAAACTCTATTCTTTCATACTTCTTGAGAGAGGACGGTAAAAACTCCCTTCTGCATGGCGGTAAGGACAGTCTGTCCCCATCACATCCCTCTGTGTGCTGAAAGCTGCCATTGGATCTCTTGCAGCCTGCTGGCTGCTGCTCACAAACACAGGGAACTGCACCACACTGATTCTAAAGAGAGAAAGGAAGAAACTCTGGTGGGAATGAGCACCCAAGGTTTGCAGAGATGCTCCAGATTGTGACAGAGATGGAATATCAGAGTGCTGGGACATGATTGATCACTAAGGAAAACACTTGGAAGCACATTCAATCTGCAGAAGCTGTAATTACTGGGCACAGTCAGCTTTCCTATGGCTCATCTGGAGGAGGCGGGTGGTCTCACACATCTGCTCAGGGGCTTCAGCTGAGACACTTGCACAATGCTGGGATCATTCTGATGGAAACTATGTCTTCAGATACCATGGTTAAATCCATCCAAAATGATCAAGCCGAGCCTTAGCTCTTGAGCAGCACTTCTTCCCCACCCTTCACTACTCCAAGCAGCTCCAACAAACTTCTCAGAAGAAATCCAGGCCAGCACAGACCTGGAAGACCAGAACCAAGTGCCGCTTGTGGGACGGCAGTGCCCACTCCTTGCTTCCACCCTGCTCCAGCAGGTTAAGGAGTCTGAGCCTCACTGGCCTTTGACAGCTCAAGACTTTCAGCACCTCATGCCAACATTTCTCACTAAGATACACCTCAGGCATTGAATTCTCTTCTCACTACCTCCTCCCAGTCCTTCCCTAGGAACAGAAACCATTCAGATTCTACAGCAAACTACAGCATCTGCACTGCAAGAGCACACTGAACCACCTGCAACAATGAAACATGGTTTTGGAGAGTGGGTTTGAAAACACACCTTTAGACAGCTGTCTCCCTGTAGCCAAAAGGAAACCAAGCAGCAAAAGAAGAGTCCAGCCTGAAACATGCCCATGCTACTAGCCCAGGTTTTTCACAGTCAATGCAGAATCCATCCTGCTCTTGAGGTAACAAATGACCAGTGGGTCTCCCCTTGCTCCACCCCTTCTCCTTCAAAGCCAGAAAAAGAAAGAAAAAACAAGCAGAAGAAACCCAGACGTACCTTTCCACACACAGAGCAGAAAGTGGAACAGCAGTTGGTCTCCTTCCTGAGACATGGTGGGGAGCATCCCAGAGGAAGCCCAAGTTCTTTGCTTCTCTCCACAGGGACTTCAAGCACTCTTGGCAAGAGCTGCTTTGGTTCTTTCTTCAACTGCTTCCATCACCAGAATCTCCTTTGGAAAAGGAACACTAAAGAAAGAATCAGCAAATGAGAAAGAATGAGCAATAACCACTTTCCCAGCTTTCTTCTGACATGCAATTAAGACTCACGACTTGGGCAAGGTCTTAAAATCAGCTGGTTACAAGAACTGTCCCAAAATATATCCAGCTTCTGTACAGCTGCCGTTATTTCTGTCAGTGAGTGTAATCACAGAATCATAGAATGGCCCGGGCTGGAAGGGACCTCAAGGATCATGAAGATCAATCGCCTCCCTGTCCCTGCTGGCCATCCCCTCTTCTGATGGAGCCCAGGGGACCATTTGCTCTCTGAGCTGCAAGAGCACGCTGATGGCTCACGTTCTGTTTTTCATCCACCAGGACCCCCAGGTCCTTCTCTGCGGGGCTTCTCTTAAGGACTGCTCCTCCCAGGCTGTAGAAATGCCTGGGATTCCTCCAGCCCAAGTGCAAAACCTTGCACTTTGCTGTCTTGAACCTCATTAAATTCACCTAGGCCAACCTCTCGGTTGAGCTCCCTCTGAATGGCATCCCTTCCTTCCACTGCATCAGCCGCACCACTCAGCAAACAGCAGAGGGTGCACTCCATTGCATCATTGGTGTCACTGATAACCATGTTAAAAAGCACTGGTCCCAAGACAGACTCCTGGATGACACCACTTGTTATCAGCCTTCACCTGGACATCGAACCATGAATCACCACCCTCTGTCTGTGGCCTTTCAACCAATCCCTTATCCACCAGGTGGTCCACCTGTCAAATCCACATCCCTCCAGTTTAGAGATAAGGATGTGGTGGAGGGCCATGTCAAAGATCTCGCTCAAGTCCAGGTCAATGAAATCTGTTACCTTCCTTTTGTCCACAAATGCCGTCACTCCATCATAGAAGAGCACCAGATTGGTTAGGCATGGCCCTCCCCTGCTAAAGCCACACTGGCTGTCTTGGATCACATGCTCATTCCTTATATGATCAAGCATGTCTTTGAGGCAGATCTGTTCTTCAGCATTTTCATCACAGTTCTACATTTGAATCAAATAATTGGTGTTGCTGCCACCAAGAAAACCTCTTTGTCTTCTACTCCTGCTGCAGCTTTCACCAGAAGCAAAGGGAGAGGCCACCTCCTAGATCCAAATTTTAAGAAACCAACACCCAATAGGTGTCATCTGAAGTAAAATAGGAGAGAAATCAAGATGACTCTTCTGCATCCAGCTTGGATCACTCCCTCACTCAGGCACACCACCATCAGATCAAGGAGATGCTGCCTTCAGCTTAGAGATTGTATGGGAAATCACACCTTGAACCTCTGATTAATCAGCTGAGGCAAGTGTTGGTTCAGCTGCGGGAGCACAGGTGAGAGTAATGGAGCTGTGCTCACAGAAAGGGTGGACCTCGACTCCACCTCCTCTGAGACCTCATTTAAAGGCTGACCACCACTGAGGCAGCATCTCTTGGAGATTGCTCCCCAGTTGAGACTGCCTCAGCTTTCTGGTCAAAACATCGACATTGGTGAGTTTTCCTTTGCTAACAACCTTTGACTATTTACCACCATCTTGGTTAACATCTTTTTATTAGCCACCCTTACAGAGACCATAAGGGTTTGGGCTTCCAAACTCTCAGCAAGCATTTGGATCAGCCAGCTTCCTGCTGGGGAGCCCCCTGCATCACTGCTGCCTCCTTTGGTACCGTACCTGCAGATGCTTCAGAGCTCATTAGCATGGACTTCCTTCCTCCCCTCAGCAGCTGCTCCTGCACTCACCTTCATTCCTACTCAGATACCGGCCGCTTCCAGCACCAGCTGACCTGCAAGACACAGAAAGGAAAGGTGGGAGTCATGCAAATCCCCAAGAAGCCCAAGGCTGCATCACCACCACGTATGGCAGCCTCAGGAAGTCAGCTGCAACTACAGCCTTTGTCAGAATGGAAACAGGAATCGTCAATTAAGTATGACCTCTGAACTCATTGCCACCATCAGAAACAGGCACTGAAATCGCTCACTTCACTGCAGCTGGTTACCTCCAAATTCTTTTACTTTTAGGAAAATGCGGACACGGAATTGAAGGACACTAGAAAAGTGACATCTACTTCATTGTAGGTGGTTAAACTTGGAAGCAGGACTTGAGCAAGAAAAGCTTCTCAGCTCAGAATCACAGAATTATCAAGGTTGGAAAAGACCTAGAAGATCATCTGGTCCAACCATTGCCAATACTTCCCGGATAAATCATATTCCATACATCACATCCAAACGTTTCTTGAACACTCCCATGGTCAGTGACTCCACCACCTCTCTGGGCAGTTCATTCCAGTGCCTGACTACCCTTTCTGAGAAGTAATATTTCCTAATGTCCAGCCTGAATCTTCCCTGGCGCAGCTTAAAACCATTCCCTGTAGTTCTATCACTGATTACTCGAGAGAAGAGGCCAACCCCCAGCTCACTACAACCTACCTTCAGGAAGTTATAGAGAGTTATAAGGTCTCCCCTGAGCCTCCTCTTCTACAGGCTGAACAATCCCAACACCGTCAGCTGCTCCTTGTAAGGCCTGTGCTCCAAATCCCTCACTACCTTCGTAGGTGAAGACATTCCAGAACCGCAAGGTTTTCCTGCATGGAGAGGCTCAAAACTGAATAGGTCAGACCTCCTCCTCTCCATCATTGCTGTCACGTGAAAGGCTGTCCTTGGAACTGCAGTGACTCATGCATCCTAACTGCACTCCATTGATGGAAGCACACCGTGCATCATCGCTACTTGCCGGGGTGTTCCTGCACTGGCAAGGGATGGATTCACCTGGAAAGAGTAGATACACAGTAGTCAGTGTAAACTTTCACTATCCAAGGAGGCAAAGGCTTGGTGCTGCCTGTCAAGCAGGTTTCAAGCAGCTTGCGAGACTCATTTGGGAAAGACAAGTGTCAACCAAAGATGTCAGGCACGGCTCGAACGCAGGAATACAGAAAGAGGTACAAGCCCACTGAAAGCATGAATTCTACCTGTGTTGCTGACAAGCAGTGATTTGAAAGCTGGATTTGCACCCTTACCTGCCAGGACCAAGACTTCAGCTTCAGAGGGCTCCCTGGCACTGCTCTGCAGTTGGTTCTCGGCCACAGGGGATGGTTTGCCCAGGCAGAAGCAGGAACGCCAACTGCCAGCTGCTGACTCTGCCCTCTTACTGGGAGAACTCAGTCTGGAGAGAGAAAACAGAGCATGCTGTCAGTCGTGGTGCAGGGTGAGGGAAGAGCTGCACTGAGCCCTTGCCAATAGTTGCCTGTTCCCAGCACTACCTGGTTTCTGCTGAAACACAGCTTAGAAAAGCCCTCTGTTTCAAACAGCAGAGGACGCTTCCATTCCTACAGCTCAGCCCTCAAGTCCTGCTGGCTACATTTGCTTTTCTCTGGGGCTGGATTCTATATGAATTTGGTCTTGTCCCACATAACACAGCCAAACAACTTCTCAGCCTGACATTTTATTGAGTCTGGCCCTCCAGAATAATTGGTGCACTAACAAGCTCACAACATGCTTGATTAAAGCACGGAATTAAAAAGAAAGTCAGCCAAACAGAGGGTCACATAGAACAAGAAATGACAAATAAACACTCCTGAAAGGCTACGTACTGCAAACAGAGGGAACGGTGCGGAACAGGCTGGGTAGGGTTTATTCCACATCGAGCACAACAAAATCTGCACTAAAATGGGATGGGGGAATTCCATTCCACCACCAAATACAGGTGTCTCCAAGAGGCAAAAAAAAAAAAAAAGAAAAAGAAAAAAAACAACCCAGAAGTTTGAACTTCAGAAGTTCAGTTCCTTTTCCCATTTATGTTACTGTGAAGAAAATAATGCCATTTGTGTCCAAACTAAGGGCAAAAGAAATAAGTAACTCACATGACAAATGCACAGGTGTTGAATCTTCAGCATCCATTAAATCCAAGTTCCTTGTTTTTGTGGGTTTTTGTGTGTGTGTTCTGCTTTGTGTTGTGGCATTTATTTATTTATTTATTTTGTTATTTTTTAGTCAAAAGTTATTACCAAAGGAAAACTCACCAATGTCGATGCCTTGACCAGAAAGCTGAGGTAGTCTCAACTGGGAAGCAGTCCCCACATCCCCCTCTGCCCCCCCCCACAATGGCCACTCCCGTGCACTGCAGCTCAGCCAATCGGAGCCGGCGGAGCTGCCGCTGCCCAATGGGAGGCCGGGGGAGGCCGGCGCTGGGACGGGGAGAGGAGAGAAGAGACAGAGGCAGCACTGAGGTGGGATGGGCTGATGGGGAGTGCGGGGAGGACAGGGGGGTGTGGGGCTGTGGGGGGGCAGAGGGGGATGTGGGGCTGCAATGTGTCAGCGTCTGGAGCACAGGTGAAGGCAGCTGAGCTGTGTGAGCAGTTGTGTTTGAGTCTGGCTGCAGCTCTCTTAGACCCCACTGAAGGGCTGAGTGCCACTGGGAAAGGATCTCTGTGTGGAGATTGCTTCTACTAGAGGTAGTTCTATCAGACTGTTCTATAGAGCTGTGCAGGGGCTGTAAAGGGAGCTGAGGGGGACTGTAGGGGGGATATGGGGCTGTGGTGGGCCATAGGAGGACTAGGGGCTCTAGGGGGCTCTGAGGGTGTGTAGGGGTTGTGGGGAGCTATTGGAGGATATGGGCAGGTATGGGGCTTGAAGGGGTGGTGTATGGAGAGATAGAGGGTTGTGGGGGCCTTAGGGTGATATGGGGCTACTGGGGGCTGTCGGGGGCAAATATGGGGAGGAATATGGAGTTGTAACAGATTGTGGGGGTGTAGGTGTGGTATATATATATATATATATATAGATCTGTCATTGTCTTCATTCGAAGAAATCTGAAAATAAAGAGTCCCAGCTGATAGTAAAGACTACCCAGAGGGATGGGATGACCATATGGACTGTGCTGAGGATGCTTTATAATGTGTGATAAACACTGTGAAGCAGTGTTGCTCCAGGAAATGGCCCAATACGACACAGAAGCAACTTTAAATATCTTCCAGTCACAAGCTGTTCATATCTAATGTCTATTTTACCCAATGTTTTCCAGTTCCAGAAGCAGAGGATGCCTTTATCAACAAGCGGAAGGTGCAGAAGGAGGTGAAGGCTGCACCAACAGAAAATGCCACGCTGAGCTGCGAGGTGGCCCAGGAGAAGACGGAGGTGAAGTGGTACAAGGAGGGGAAACTGATCACCTGGAGCAAGAAGTTCAGGGTGGAGTCAGAGGGCAAACAGCGTTGGCTGGTGGTGAGCCAGGTGGAGAAGAAAGATGCAGGGGAGTACAGCTGCGAGGCTGCTGGCCAGAAACTCACCTTCAAGATTCATGTCACAGGTAAGACAGGTGTTGTCTGAAATACAGCAGAGAACAGTAAAGTAAAATCTAGTTTCTATTATACAGTGATCCAGTTGCAGTAGTCTGTGCTGAGGTTTTTTCCCTAGACTTGATTGGCTGGGTTTGTAGAAAGTATTTGGTTTTAGTATGGCACAAAGACCTGTTTCAGTCTGTCTGTAGAATAATAATTACTGATATATGTACAGTGGAAGCAATATTCAAGATATTATTCAAATCTCTCCTGTGCCTGAGATCCCAAACTGTAATTCCTGTTCACAGAAACATTTGACTAAGATAAGTATGTGCAGTGAGGCTGGAGTGCATGTTGTACGTGCAGCCTTTCATGGCAGGAGAAGCAGGAACTTCTCCTAGTAGTACACTGACTTTTTACTATGCCTTTATGTTGGAGGCTGCATCTGGATAGGTGAGTCTGCTCCTCACAGTAAGAGACCTGGTAGAGCTGACTATTCCCAGAGCTCAAAGCAAAATAGATAGCTGCAAATCACACACAAAGAAGAAAGGACTGCGTTGGTGAGCATATTTCCTTTGTGCCTTTGACAGTCACAGTTGTGGCAATGGTAGAGGCCATGAGGAGTCTGTTCAGGAAGCCAGGAGTACTGTTCTGGGTCATGAAAAGGCAGCCAGTGATTTGACTATCACATGTTTATGTGTTTTGATGTTTCACAGTGGGTCTTAAGTAAAAGGAACTCAGGTTTTGGTTGCCTGCAGGACAGATGTTCTTTTGGGTTCAATATGTTTGCATAGTGACTTGCAACCATGGGACTGGTGTTCAAGGACCCTCTTGGTTCCTTCAGTTCCTGGGTTCTTTCTTGCCTAGATTTGACACTTAGTTTTAACAGAAGAGCTGATATTCTCTAGTGAAGGCTATTAGTTTGGGCACAAGTGGTAACCTAAACTTGTTCCAACCTGTACATACAAACCTGCAAGATGGTCTCATTTCAGTCCCTCAGTCAATACTTTTTCTTTTCTTCCCTCAGAGCCAAAACCTGTGTTTATAAACCAGGAGGAGGTGCAGAAAGAGGTGAGTGCTGCCCTGGCAGCAAGTGCCTCCCTGAGCTGTGAAGTAGCACAGGATCCAACCGAAGTAAAATGGTACAAGGATGGAAGACTGCTTGCCTCCTCCAGAAAGTTCAGAATGGAATCTGTGGGCAAAACACGGCGTCTGGTTGTGGAGCAGCTGGAGAAGAAAGATGCTGGAGAATACATCTGCGAGGCTGCTGGCCAGAAGATGACCTTCAAGTTGGAAACAACTGGTGAGCATTCGCTTTGGGAGCACTAAGCAGCTTTGGTGGGATGTGGATGTGAGGGAATGGGTGGTTTCATTGACATGAGAGAACAGGCAGTGATGCTGTGAAACCAGTTGGATGATGCTCAGCCTGGCCATGTGCCTCAGAGCTCTTTGCTCAAGGAAGCCAAGTGTAGTTGTGGGTTTGCTCTCAAGAGCACAGTTTGGTAGGGATGAGTTGGCGGTTGGACTAGATGAGCTTAGTGGTCTTTTCCAGCCTTAGTGACTCTGTGGTTCTCTGCTTCAGGAAAGACCTACTCGCTGACTTACACACGCGTCCAAGTCAAGGATGCAGCAGAAATAAAATCTATAGCAGAAAAGGCAGAATCTCGTGCCCATCTTAAAGTTAAAGGTAATTATGCTTCTGATGATCATTTTGCTTAAATTATCTTATGTTATAAACCAGCTAACATCCTTTGCTTGAATGTCAAGGAAGTTAAACACCACCAGGACCTTTCACAGAAATAAATACTCCTACCTACCTACCTTTCTGCCCTCAAAATATCCAGCTTGTCTTTTGGGATTTACTTTTGCTAAGTAAAACAGATTATTTTCTTAGGAGGTTGATTTTCTACCGCTAGACTTCAGATTTATGTTTGAACGTTGAGGGATAAAAAACATAGCTTGTCTTTTTCTTCACTTTCTCATGCTGTTTGAAAAGAGCACAGAGTTTGTTTGTTTTTTTTACTATATACAATGTTAGGGTATATATATGATGTTAAGTGTGATAAAGAAAAGGGAGACATTTGAGTTAGCGCACTACTCAAGAGTTCAGTCCCCAGCTTCGTAATGCGAGGAGTTTGATATCGGGGTGGGAAGGTCATGTTTTGATTTGGATGTTGGACTGGGAATCAGAAGATCTGGGCTCTCTTCAGGTTGTCAGTCATATTGTCTGACTTCTTAACAACATTCCTTTCTTTCTAGTATTTTTTAATGATGTTTTAAGGCATTTTGAGGTGATAGGTGTAGTGTTCATGTGCAGTAATGCTGACGTGAGTAAGTAGGGTGATAATGTAAGGGTTTTTTACATTCCTTCTAAATCTCTGCTTTCTCTCCTTCCATCCTTCTTAAAGAGCAATCCATTAATCTAGTAAAGGAGCTGTGTGATGAGGATGTGACTGAGCCTGAAGAAGCCAAATTTGAATGCGAGATATCCATTCCTTCTGTGAAACCTCCCAAGTAGTATCTACGTGGGGAAGTCTTACAGGCTGGCAGAAACTTGATTATGCAGCAAGAAGGCACCATCCACCGGCTGACCATACTGAAAACCACCACTGATATGACAGGCACCATTCAGTTCTCAATTGGCAGATCCAAATCCACAGCCAATCTGCTTGTTAGAGGTAACATATCCTGGCTTGGTTTACATCATGAAGATGGAGAATTAATTAATGTCCAGTCTTCCTTCACTGGGGTCTTTGAAATATTGTGTGTGTGTCTGGAGGTTCTGCTCCATTTCCAGTTCAAAGTCATTGGACACTAAATGAGACAGCTGCGTCTCAGTAAAAGATCTGTATGGATAGTTGTGATGTGCTTACTATTCAGATCTACAGAGCTGAGGTTTTGTCCTTGGCTATACCAAAGAAGTTAAATCAGGTGAAATTAATTGTATTTCTGAAGTAGACAAGTTTAAGTTTGGTAGCACCTAAATTTGATGCAGTTTGTCATTGATTTTATCTGAAAGAAATTTGCAGGCTTTTTATCTCCTGTTGTCCCCAGCGTAAGAGTCTCCATTCACATCCTAAAGTACTTATTATATTTTCAAGTCACTCTTATTTGAATAAAAGCCTCAACTGGGAGCAATTTAATAAGCACAGAGCAAGAGCTGGAGCTTGCATTTGGTAGATACTATACAGTATTACTTTATAGAAATGTAATCAATGGCCTTCCCTATAGACAATCATTTGTTTTATCTTTAGAGTTGTTCAAAGAACCATTGTGAACATGAAATTAATTGGAATGGAATAGATGCAAGAGACTTTCCTCTTCTTCCAATTGTCCTCATCCTTTCTTCTCTTCCACCCCTGCTTTTCAGATTACCATATACAAATCACCAGGAAGTTGGAGGACAAGACAGCTTTGGAATGTCATTCTGTCATCCTGTCCTGTGACTTCAGGCCTTCTCCAAAGGTTGTGAAATGGTTCAAGGGCCACACACCCATCGAGCCCTCTGAGAAGTACAAGATCAAGAGGGATAAGCATTCAGCAGAGCTCCAGATTCTGAAGCTGAAGCCCGATGATGCTGGTGTGTACAAGTGCAAGGCGGGAATTGCAGAGACTGAGGCCACGCTGACAGCTGAAGGTATGAGCAGGGAGGGTGGCCTCTTCCATGTCCTATTTCACCTCAGATTTCTCTTCTTGAGGTTGATTTCTGCCGTTCTCTCCTGCTAACTTTGCAAATGTATAAACTTCACTGAGAAGATTACACAAAGATTATCTAGTCCAGCCATTCTACCACATCCCAGTATGCTTTATAGTAACAGTGGTAACAGTTCACCTTGTTTCCCTACAGCCCACGATGTAGAAGTAAGGAAGCACCTGCAGGATGTGGAAATTGAAGAAGAGAGCTCTGCTGTCTTCTCCTGCGAGCTGTCCCATGATGATGAGGATGTGGAATGGTTTCTGAATGGCAACCTCCTTTACACCAACAATTACAATGACATCAAGAACGTTGGCAACTGCTGCACACTGACAGTGAAGCAGGTTAAGCCTGAGGATGCTGGCCCAGTGACAGTGAAGTCAGACAAGGTGTCAGAAAGCGCGCGCCTGAAGGTGAGAGGTGGGTCTGATCACAGCCCTCCTGGATGTAAGAGATGCTAAGGAGCGACAGTTCATTCCATTGTGCAGCAATCCTGCTTCTAAAGCTCACCTCTCTGGGGTGACAAGTCATCAGGGGCTTTCTTCCAGTGGAAGGTTCCATTGCAGCAGATATCAACGAAGGAGGATGGTTTTGGTGTCCTGCCAAAGCATTCAATTGCTTTTTATCATCATTTTACTTAACACAAGGAGAGTTACAGGAGCAAATTTTTTTACTGCTTCAGTGCCATGCAGTGTCAATGTTGTTGTCTCCAAGGATTTATGACTGCAGGGAGAGATCATTCAGTGTGTGTTTTGCCTCTGGAATGACGAATGACCAGGCTGTGAGCAACCCGATCTAGCTGTGAATGTCCCTGTTTATTGCAGGGGAGCTGGGCTAGATGGCCTTTAAGGGTCTCTTCCAATTCTAAGGATACTGTGATTCTAATCTGCTCTCCCCAGTAATTAAGCTCTTTTACTCTACGCGCTCAGAGTTTGAAGGATTTCCTCTTTCTCCTTTCTTTTGCATTTGGTGGATCTTTTTTCCCCAGTGTAAACCTCTGATGTGTGAAATAGAAGATAGATAAAAGGAGTCAATAAAGAGGAAAATCAAAAGTGTTCAGCAGCTTATCCTCTTAATACTGTGGCCTGCTGTATGAGCTCTGCTCCACGTGAGGGCAATGCCAGCTCTCCAGCTTTAGAAGAGCTACATCCCAATTTTTTTGTATGATATCAGTCCCACCCACGGCAATGCAGGCTGTCCCTCCTGTTCCCTGTATTCTCCTACTGAATACTTGAGAATTCCATAAAGCGTATTCAGTCAACAGACATGAAACCACTTTAGGTTCTATATTGGTGTCGTCAGTAATGGTAAAGATTTATTGATACCTCTTTAAAAATCTGAACACAACTGGAAATGTCTCAACTTCTGTATCACGTTGTTCTGTTTTGCCTGTTTAATTGCAGAGAAGCTTGCTGTCTTCATGAAGTGTTTGAATGATGCTTTTGTTGAGGAGTGGGGTGTGATTAAATTGGAATGCGAAGTCTCTAAAGAGAAGGTCAAACCAGTGTGGAAAAAGGACGGTGTTGTGCTCACTTCTGGCAACAAGTTTGAGCTGCTACAGTCTGGGAAGACCCTATGTCTCCTTCTCCATGACCTCGAGAAGTCAGATGCAGGTTTATATACCTGTGATATTGGCACTGATGTTGCCAAGTCAAATGTCGGCGTTCAGGGTAAGTACTGTGGAAAGTGAAGGAGTGCTAAAAGCACATTCAGTGTGGTCACTATGTCTTACACCTATTCCCCCACGAGCCTTAATAGTTTCTACAATAGAACTGTATTTCTGCAATTTAGCGCAGTGATGTCTGGAAAATTCCCATTGCTTTTGAAGTAAATGTATCTCCTTTTGCCATGAAAATCACCAAACACATCAAGAATGTCCTGGAAATGTTTCCTTTCTAAACATCCCTAAAATGGAGAAATGGTTTGAACACCAGTAGGGGTAGGATGGTAACAAATTAGCTAATAGAAACATTTAATGTCTTGTCGTAGGCAAAACCCTTTTTCTCACGCAGCATCCTAGAGTTGTCCTCTCTGTTAGGTTTTTCCCTCTGTAGCTCATTGAATCTTCATTGTGCTCCATGGACTGAGCTGCTCTCCTTGTAGCTCTTCCAGAGCAAAGACAAGAGATTCACGTCTCTTTTTTTTTATAGCTTTCTGGTAATTCTGAGAGGAGAATGTCTTAGAGAATACATCAGTGAGGAACGCAGCCATGATCTGCAAATCCTGAGTTCAAACACCAGTACTGCTACTCACATTGGTCACGAATGCCTTTTCTCCATCTAAACCTCATACTAACCTATCTCTTATCTTCCAGAGCTGAATATTGGCATTAGCAAACGGCTGAAAAACAATGAAATCCAGGAGGTAGAAGATGGCATTTTGAATTTTTTTTGAATTTTTGAATGCATTCTGTCCCATGAAAGCATTGATGAGTTCAAGTGGACACTGAATGGAAGCAGAGTGGAAAGTGGTGGGCGATTTAAAGCTTCTAACGTGGGTTGGTAAGAGACTCTCCTTATCAAAAGTGTGACTCCTACTGACTCTGGGGAAGTCGTTTTTATTGCCCGTGGTCTAACCTCCAAAGCCTCTCTGTCTGTGAAAGGTAATGAGATGGGAGAGATTCTGGGGTCTGATTCCTTCAACTGTCTTCTGATAAGATTGTCATGAGAGCTAACTCATAATATGGTTAAAGTGAATAGCAACCTTCTACTTGAACCTTGAAGCACTGAGAATTTCTCTTAAAAATAAGTAAAAGGAGGAACCATTTGACACAAATGTGAGAACTACCCAAAGCACTGGGGTAGTGTTGGAAATGGGCATCTCACTACAGCTTGTTCCATTAACAGTAAATCAGGAATGATCTGTTGAGGGAACTGTGGGAGCAAATATCCTCTAAGTATAAGCTGAAGGGATGGCCTTCACATCATCTAGCTGTACAACAAATTCCTATCTAGAACATGTGCATCTGAGAGCATCATCTGAGGCTCCCAGTGTGATCAGTGGAGAGAAGGAAGAGGCAGTTTTCAGACATGGTTCATCATCCTCAGTGGGGTAGATTTAAGAGAGAATTAATGGTGCCTGGAATTCTATTGTCTGTACTTTACAGATTACTGCTGGCTGTAGGATGGCCTCTGTTGCAAGTGCCTCTCTAACTTATCTCCAGCATGTAGATGCGTGTATTTTGAGAGAGGCATCCTACCCTAAGTGTATGTTACTCAAAAAGCATGTTTTCTTTCAGAAAAACCTACTGAGGTAACAAAACAGCTGGAGGATAAGACAGCAGCAGCAGGGCAGGACATCAGCCTGAGCCGTGAGCTGTCGAAACCAGATGTGAACATCAGGTGGTACAAGGATGGCAAAGCAATCAGAAAAAGCCAGAAGTACGACTTGCAGCAGGAGGGAACTGGGGCCATTCTGATCATCCATGACTCTACCGCCAAGGACAGCGGGGAGTACACCTGTGAGACAGAGGACTCTGAAACAAAAGCCAGGGTCACTGTGCAAGGTGAGTTGAAAAGCACACTGGGGAAGGCATGTAGAGAAGTCGAGGTAAATATCTGCAGCCTGTGGGTGATGTTTTTCTCTTCTGTTTCCTTGAGCGGGATCAATTCTTAGTTTTCAGAAAATATGGTGGATTAAAATATTTTAGTTAAAATAATCTCTAAACTGAATGATAAATGGCATGAGAAAGCAAAGCTGAGAACTAAGCTCCAGAAGAGAAAACAAAGTCAAGTATGGCATATTTAGAGGCAGGTGAAGAACCCTTGAGCGCACTGAGGAGTACTAGCATACTCTGGAATGTCTCTTGGGCTCCCTACAGCACACATACTTGCTCTGGGGCATGTCTGGATGTCTGTAGAGCTAATTGCGGGGCCCTGAGAAACCTCTGGGGCACATTAGGGGGCACTGGTTTCCATGTGAGTGTTTCCAGGTTCCCAGAAGTCAACAGGGAAGCCTTTGGAGACCCCTTGGGAAGACTCAGTGGGGCCCTAGAGTGATGTAGCAGCTTGTGTTGGTTGCATCTGCTTGGCAGGGAAGCGAGTTCCCTGGTGGGAGCTGACTGACTGGGAGGTGATTCCCTTGGTTTAATTAATTTAATTACCTGGATTATAATTAAATAACACTGTTCAGCATTCAATCAAGATTATATTTTTCCAAAGTACTGCAGTCGTGCATCTGTTGCAGCTTTCCTAAAATATATAGAGTTTATTCAAAATTCCAGTGATGCTCCTAAAGCACTTGAAGTGCATTTGAGGTGGCGAGTGACAAAACAGCTCTGAGAGAATCATCATCAAATCAGAACATGGGCACGGTAACTAATAGCAGAGATTCTGATAAGAATATTTAAATTTTCAAATTACCTTTTTCTAAAGTTGTATTTCACCAAGTTTCATCAATATGCACACTGAAGAGCTGACTTGCTATGTTTCTTTTTATAAAAAATCATGTGTTACAATTGAGAAAAGAAGGTATAGCATGTAACATCCTCCAAGTAAAGTGCAAAAAACATTTCTTCACAGTTCCAATTAATGTCTTATGTTTTGTTCAGACTCACTAAATGATGTATTTCAGGGTACATCACATGGGAATATAAGAAGACTATTCAGAACAGGAGCTGCAGAGCAAGATGAACAGCATGTGAAGGTAAGGCCGGGAACCAAGGACACAGCTTTTGTGTCACTCAGCCACCTGTGGCAGAGGTCAGGATTTCAGCAGGGATTTCTGCAGATGTTCCTTGAACACCCCCAGGGTGGGTGACTCCACCACCTCCCTGGGCAGTCCATTCCAGTGCCTGGCCACCCTTTCTGAGAAGTAATATTTCCTAATGTTCAGCCTGAACCTCTCCTGCCGCAGCTTGAAAACATTCCCTCTAGTTCTATCAGTAATGACACGAGAGAAGATGCCGACCCCCAGCTCACTGCAACCTCCCTTCAGGAAGTTATAGAGAGCAATGAGGTTTCCCCTGAGCCACCTCTTCTCCAGGCTGGACATTCCCATCTCCTGCAGCCTCTCCTCATATGGCCCCATTGTGCTCCAGACCCCTCACCAGCTTTGTTGCCCTTCTTTGAACACGTTCCAATGCCTCAGTGTCTTTTTCTCAGTGAGGGGCCACAAACTGGACACAGAATTAGAGTTGTGGCCTCACCAGTGCTGAGTACAGGGGGACAGTCACCTCTCTGCTCCTGCTGGCGTCACTGTTTCTGATGCAAAATGTATGTAAGTGTCACTTGTGTGACATCCTTTTTGATGGAGTTCTGTGACTGGAGTTCAATGGATTTGAGAGCTGACTTGAAGCCTGTGGGCATCACCCAGGAGTTGGGGTGAGAGGATGAGGCGTAGGAACAGGAACCTCTTTGGTCGTTCTTAACTCCCAACTTTTTGGTCAGGAATCTCTGTGTGTTTCTTTATCATGTAAAGAACAGAGTCATTGTGCAGCTTGTGAATGAATTGATTCACGCCTGCTGATTGGTGCTGTTCTCTACAGGGAGCTGCAATGGAAATGGACACTTGTGGTCCACTGTCCAGCCCCCTCCCGTGTTGGATTTTCTGGGCTTTGAGACACGTCTTCCAGATGCACTTTGTGTTATTTCTGATGTGTTGACCTGTTGAGCTCCAGCCCCAAAGGAGGATTCAAGTACTACCATTGGGAATGTAGTATTTCTTGCTAAACAGAATTCGTGTGCACCCTTGTCTTTCGTCTGCACAAAGGATCTTGTAATCATCTCTGTCTGTGTTTCTTTTAGAGCCAGAGATGGAGCAGAGAGGAACACAGACTTGGGTGAATCTTCATTCAGGAGCAGGGACACGTCATGCTCATCTGAGGTGTCTGGCTGACAGCAAGAGCAGAGAGGTAAGTTTCATAGGGTCGCGTGCCCATTTTATTTTATTTTTCATTCATGATGCATAGAGGCGTTCCCCAGACAAAGTGAGCATTTCTCAACTGGACTTTCTAGAAATGAGCTAGGCAGTGAAAATGGGTTTGAAGCATTCCTAAGAGCCCCGCAAGAGAATGCTGAGAGTTAATCTGGCACCCTCCTTTGGAAACGTCTGTTGTCTGTCAGCTCTTCAGCTGTGCCCTAACACCTCCCATTGCGCTGCCACACCAGGATGGAATTCCAAGCCCACACTGAGTCCTGGAATGTTGTGGTGCCGTGTTGGAATCAGATGTGACCACGTGGTCTTGGCTCCCCGCCTTGTGGGGGGTCATGGTGGACCAGGCTGTTGGCCGTTGGTGATGTCATAAGCGGCTGGAATGAGGGGAGGAGCGGTGCGTTCTGTGTTCCTTTGTGGGTGAGCTAGTGGTCGGAGTGGTTGGTTGTCTTGTTGTTCTTGTGCCTTTTGTGCCGTTAGTTAGTTAGTTTTGTTAGTTAGTTAGTGTTGTTAGTTAGCGTTGTTAGTTAGTTACTGTTGTTAGTTAGTGCCGTTAGTTAGTTAGTTCCGTTAGTTAGTTAGTGCCTTTAGTTAGTTAGTGCCGTTAGTTAGTTAGTGCCTTTAGTTAGTGGCTTTAGTTAGTATCTTTAGTGCTTTTTCTTCTCACCGTCGTGTGCAGCAGCTTGTAGGTAAGCTGAGCTGACGTGGGATGGATGGGTGGGCAGTGAGGTGTTGAGAACTGCTGGCTGTTTGAGCTCACAGCACCGTATTGCTTACTCTTGACCATCAGACGTAATTTTCCCCGGTACACACGTTCCAAAGGGGGTATCAGTAAAGTTGGCACCTGTCCCGTGCTTCTTCCATTGTCTTTGCTCAGTAGTGGAAGCATTGTAAAGTTGCTGGGTGGACAGGCATCACGTAGCCTGAGACTCAGCATGTCTTGCAGCAAGTGGGTGGGACAGTTGTGCTGTGTGTGTTATTCCATGACTGTCTTAGCCCTGCTCACTGACCTGCTCTTTCTCTCTCCTCTACTCACCCTCCGCCCACTGCCTCGGTGCAGCTTTTGCTCTCATTTCATCCGAGCAAAGCGACAAGGAACTGCTGCAGATAGCTTGAGGTGATCTCACTGCCAGGTACGTGCCATGTTTTGTCCCCCCGCATGGTTTTGCCGCAGGGTATGCGCGGGTAGCTCTGAAGAAGTCTGTCCATACTGTGCTGTGTGAATAGAGAAAACAGAAGTGTGTTTCTGCTCTGTTCCAGCTGTTCACACTTGCTGTGATGGGTGCTGCGTGCAGTGGGATCAGCTGTGAGCCTGAGTTGGCGGCGACGGAGGTACAGTATGAAGCTCTGGCCGGTCTTTTTTCCCTGTGTTGAGCCATTAGAAGGAGCTGCAGGTGTACTCTCCTGCATGAAAGAATGGGCCAAAAAGGGCCTGGCCACCCGTCTGTGCCAGTGCCATTGCTGATTAGTCTGGGTAGAGAGAGATGCATCTTTGCATGGCCTGGCAATGCACTCCAGAAAGGGAAATAACTGTGATGAGATGTGCAGCTCCTTCTGAAGTGCTCCTGATAAGGACGGAGCGCATTTGCTGCAGCTTTCTTTGCAGATGTGCTCCTCGCCTTGAAATCCTCCTGGTTTGTCCTCATCTCCTGACCACGGCCTGTGCTCTATTTTGCAGGCTGATAACATGCGGGAGCCGCAGCTGGTGCGTGCTATGTCATCTTTAAACGTACCAGCGATTGCGGCAGCCCATGTTATTAGGAGCCACGTCGCCCAGGGGCCGGATGAGCTCTCTCTGGAGGTAAGCAGTTCCAGGCGTTCCTTGTTGTTGTGCACAGAATTAGTATAGAGTGTGAACGCCTCGGGAATACTCTCATATTTTATGTCGTAGAAGAAGGCTTTTGTTTTAGCTGTGCTGAAGCTGGGATTGATGTTTCAATCTTTTGCAGGTTGGAGACATCGTGTGCATTGTTGATATGCCACCAAAGGAGATGAGCCCCTGGTGGAGAGGCAAGCGTGGCTTTGAGGTAGGCACACATTTTTGACTAGAGAGCACAGCTTCAGTAGAGTCGGGAATCTCCGGTTGGAGCTGCTCTGCCTGCACAGGATGGCTTCTGGATGCAAACAGTTGCCCTGTGTCGGTGTCAGAGGACCTTCCCTTTGGCTCTGGGCTTGGGCTAATGCCCACCTGTCTTTTTGTTCTTATTACAGGTTGGTTTTTTCCCTGGTGAGTGCGTGGAACTCATCAGGGGAAAACTGCCCGAGCCCATCCTACATTCGTTGCCAAAGCCAGGTGCGTATTTTACATTTGACAATGCGGGTTAGTAAAATGGGGTCTGAAGGTGGCTTTCAGGGGGTTCATTAATGCCCGAGTTGAGCAAGCTTAGAAAGAGAACTGCATTAAGCTCTTTGGGCACCTCCAGGGATGGGGAAAATCCGTTCTTGCGTGTCTTTGTTGGGAACATGCTTTCTGTTGTTACGTGTTCTGTTGAATGTGTTGCACTCGGCCTCGTCCAACCGAGCCAGGGCTGAAATGAACTTGTTTCTTTGTTTTGTTGCGCAGAGCCAAAGAAACGGGGCAAGTTCATCTCCTGCCTTCGTTCCCTGTTGAAGGCCTGCCCCAGGAGAGCGAAGCAGCCTGAGCCTCCAACATTCTCGGGATCCATGTCCCTGCTTGACATCGTTGAGAGGTATTTAGCCAACAGGACTTGAGGGCTGAGCTGTAGGAATGGAAGCATCCTCTGCTGTTTGAAACAGAGCGCTTTTCTAAGCTGTGTTTCAGCAGAAACCAGGCATTGACAGGAACAGGCAACTATTGGCAAGGGTTCAGTGCAGCTCTTCCCTCACCCTGCACCACGACTGACAGCATGCTCTGTTTTCTCTGCAGAATGAGTTCTCCCAGTAAGAGGGCAGAGTCAGCAGCTTGCAGTTGGCGTTCCTGCTTCTGCCTGGGCAAACCATCCCCTGTGGCCAAACGCCAACTGCAGAGCAGTGCCAGGGAGCCCTCTGAAGCTGAAGTCTTGGTCCTGGCAGGTAAGCATGCAAATCCAGCTTTCAAATCACTGCTTGTCAGCAACACAGGTAGAATTCATGCTTTCAGTGGGCTTGTACATCCTTCTGGCATTCAAGCCTGTGCCTGACATCTTCAGTTGACCCCTGTCTTTCCCAAATGAGTCTCTTGTCAACACAAGAGCTGGACCTGCACGAGGATCACTTTCAAGACAGTGACACTGTTGCTAGAAGCCTATTTGCTTCTGCCCACCATCACTGCATAGCCAAATGTCAAGAACCTGTTTCATGATTCATCTTGTGAAACTTTGACACTAACTGCTGTGCGTCTACTCCTTCCTAGGTGACCCGAGCCCTTGTATATCTCCAAGACGCCAGGCATGTTACGATGCAGCATCCTGTGATTCCATCAATGAAGAACTGTTACTAAGCACAGGATGCTGCAGTTCAGATGAAAGCCTTCCGTATAACATCAGTTATAAAGAGAAGAATGCCATCATCGTTGAAGCTCTCGTTCATCCCATACCTGTTGAAGCTGCTGACCTGAGCCTGCCAGACTCCTCAGGCACCAGCCTGAACCGAGTGCCTTTCGAGGACAGCCCAGCCCAAGCACAGCACGAGTGCCCCGACAGCAGCACAACCATGCAGGCTCAGGTCAGCATTACAGAGGAGAAGCCAAACATCTTGGAGGGGGAGGTAGAATCAGGCCAAGAGTCCCAGGCTCCGGGCAACAGCACGACTTCTGAGACACTCTCGTCAGACAACAGAGAATGAGTCCCATCTTTCCTCCAGACCTCACACCCCCTCCTTTTTCCTATTGAATAAAGGCACGCTCGTGCTCAATCAACGCCTTGACTGAATTCTGAGTTTTCATTCGCATAGATTGGGATGAGTACAAGAAACAGCAAGACAGCTCAGCTTGCAACGCTCTGGCTGTGGGGTGCGTGCAGGGACACTGTAACCATACAGGGAAAGGCTTCCACTGCTTCCTCAAGCTGTAGTCCAGCCCTGCTACTGCTCTGTGGCACAAAGCCCTGAGGGATGTTCCATATTGTTAACCTAAGTGAAGCCAGCTTCATGCACTGTGTTTTGTTGTTGCTGGGTGAGAGGGGGATGCACGTTGGTGAGAAGATGAGCATTGCTGGATCTGCCACGAGTGTCCCTTCTGCCTCTAAGAATATGTCCTAAGTAGGATGTGAACACTGCTGGCACTTCCTCATTGCACGTGCTTGGAGGATCTTCAGTTCTTGCACATTCAGGATGTCTGTCAGTGACTACGAGGAAATTCTCAAGTACTAGGAATTCCATGAAACAGTTGTAACGGGTAAGTGTCATCTTTGTACAGAAACAGCACGCCTAACAGTCTGTCTCACCACTCTAGAATTAATCTGAGAATAGATTAACAGCTCTTGTCAGTTCTCTAAGTCAGGTTTCATTTGTATAAATTTGAAATTCGTTTTTTAAACCAGTTGGAAATTGTAATGTTATATTAGAGAAGAATTCACACTCAACTTTAAGCATCTGTGTTTTGATTTGTAGGTGGTTTTGCCAAGGTAAAACTCGGGCGGCATCTTCTTACTGGTGAAAAAGTTGCACTAAAAATCATGGAGAAAGTTACTGTAGGGGTAAGCCAAAAGGCATTTAAATATGATAATATCTTCTGTTGGAGTTGTGGAGTTCTCAAGAACACGGGGGCAGGTGGGATGGTACATACGAATGCAGCCTACTGGTCCCATTGCCTTTTGAAAGATGCTGTAGAGCTGGAAAAAGTTTAACAGAGCACCACAAATCTTGTTGCTGGTTGTTCAGAGGGCAGAAATCTCTGGCTTTAAAATGGAGGAAGTTATTACATCATTACATTACATTACATTATTGTTACATTATTACAGCAACTTTACCAAAATGCCAATGAAAATGCTGAATGTTTTACTTTTCATTTTTCACAGCTCTGTTTCAGAATTTCTATGGGAGTGATGTCAGTCATTGCTGAGTTGATGTTGAATTGTGTACTGTCCCATATGTGCTTGTTCTGTTCCACAGCAGTCAGATGTGGTACCTGGTATGTCACAGTAGTTAGCGATTTCATCGCTTGCTTTTATGGTCTCTTAAGGATGACTTGCCTCATGCTAAAACAGAAATTGATGCCATGAAGAACTGAAGTCATCAACATGTTTGCCCATTGGATCACGTAAGAGAGACATCAAAGAAATATTTATAGTCATAGAGGTAAGAAATAGTTTCTGCTTTCTGTGCTGTCTTTCTTACTTATCTTTCTCTGATACTCTCTAAATGCATTTTCAGATAACCTTATCTTACAGGGAAGCTGTTTGATTGCATTGTTTCTAAGGACCGCCTTTTGGAAGAGGAAGCTCCAGTCTTTTTTTGACAGACTGTTTCAGCAATTGCTTCTGTTCACAGTCAGGGTTATGCCCAGAGACCTCAAACCAGTGAGCCTGAACTGCAGTCAGTCTTCCATAAATAATAATGAATGTGTTTTTATTTTTCTGTTGGCAGAGAGAGTTACAGTACTCCACTCCATTCCAGTGGACTGCAGGAGAGAACTGAAGGGGGGAGAAGTAACACAATGTAGAACTCATGGGTTGAGATAGAATTATGTACTGAGATAGAGAAAAGGATAATAGTTATGATGAATGCAAAAGCAATTGCTCACCACCTACCAATCAGTGTCCAGTTAGCCTCCTAGTAGTGGAAGAGATTTACATGAAGTTATACCCCCTTCAAAACTCCTTCCACAATATGTCATATAGTATGGAATATCCTTTGGCCAGTTTAAGTCAGCTGTCCTAGTTCTGTTCCTTCTCACTTCCTTGGGCTCTCAGCTGAGATTGACTGTGGCTCTGTACAACGCTGCCTGGCAGCAACTGTAAGCATCACTGCGCTATCTCCATTGTTTCTCTAGAATGAAAACGTAGTATTATATCAGACACTGAAGAAGATAATTCAGTCCCAGCTGAAACTCAGACAATAACTTGTGCTTAGGATTCTTTCCCTACAGGAAATGTTAGATATTTATTGCTATGTGGTACTGTGTTCTGTAGCTGAGCTGGATTTTGTTATCCTTGAAGAAGTATCTTCCTCTGAAAGGGGAGTAAAACATGATGCTCCTAATGAGCGGAGCAGAGACACAGATCTGATCTGAGTGTTGGTTTCACATTTTTGTGATGCTCTTTGCTGCAGTTTGTATCTAGAGAGAAGCCCTTGTGGTGTCAGTCTGTTGTGTAACCTGCTCTAGTTTTGTGCCTCAAGGAAGAGTGATCCTTTAAACAAATGGTGGCTATACAGAGGGTGTGGGGTGAGATGCATTCCTCTGGCCCCATCCAATGGATTTTCTGTCACTGAAGTCTTGAAGCACAGGTTAGGTACTGGAAGGCTTGAATATTTCCTCACCAATAGGTTAGAGCTTGGCATTTTGTAAGCTGCTGGTATCTCGGAGTAAAGCAAATCATTACAGCACGAGCATTTTCCTAGGCATCTTATGAAATCCCTCTATCTAAGGAACCTTTCCCCTCTAAAAAATGAATCATTGTCTGTATGTTTTAGAAGCAACTGGCTTCCAGCTGAGAAGCTGATGGATTTATGGGCTTGGACAGGAACTGGGTGTGGAGGTGACTTGTAGAGATTTGTGCCTGAACCTGCTGCTCTGGGAATCGTGAGACCAAGTTTCTCAAGAGCTTTTCCCACTCTCATCATCACTTTCTGCGAGGGATGAGGCTGCATGTTCTCTCTGGGTAATATGTTCAGTGCTTGGAAAGCTATTTCCTTCTATCTAGTCTGCTGTTTAGGTGTATGACTGTTTCCTGTCACAATCCCATCGTGACCTGCTGGCCAGAGCCTCAGTCAATCTTCATACGCACCCCCTCTCCCCACCCCGTAGGCATTGAGAAGCTGCCATGAGGTTCCTCTGCACCCTGAACAAACATCTTTCTCCCCAGCTTCTCTTCTCTGAGTGGGAGCTTCAGCCCCCTGCACAGGCTGGATGTCATCCACAGAGTTTGTTTCAGGTTGTTATCCTTCCTGGCCAAAAACCAGATACAGTATTGTAGATGTGGTGCAATGAGTGTTGAAGCAGGAATGACTTGTCCTGGTCTGGTTGTGCTGCTTTTTAATGCAGCTGATGATCTTGTTGTACTTCTTTTCTGTCAGAGCACACTGCTGGCTTGCATTCAGCCTGTGGTCTCTCACCACTTGTCCTCCTAGTCCCCAGGTCCTTTCCAACAGATACAAGCTAGTATTTCCCACCTGGGATATTGGAAGATGGGAACTTGCCAGCAGTCAGTGAAGATCTCTGAGACAGCGAGAGCGAGCGAGCTTTGAGTAGACTGGGAACCACTGTCCACAGCAGGAAATAAGAGAAGAGAAAAGATGTTTCCTTGGGCATTTGGGTGGAAATCATTCCTGACTGCTTTCTCATCCACCGGGAAAATCTGCTGATTGACAATTTGAAGCTGATAGACTTTGGACTCTGTGCAAAGCCAAAGGTAAGAGTATCTGTTAAATCAAATACAATGTGCCCCCAAGTAATGCATGTTTGACCACCGTATGCAACAGGGGCTTGTCCAAACAAACTCCTTAAAATCAAGCTGTTTCTGTGGCTGACATGTCATTGCATCTTGTTTGGATTGGCCTGAACTGTATGAGAGTGGTTAACAGATTGCTCAGAAGCACAGGTAGATAATTTTCTCTAGCTAGACTCCCTGTTTTCATAGTCTAAGCTGTAGATAATCTTGTAGGTATATCACCTGTCTTATGCAAGGGTCTGTAATAGGAGCATGGGGTTGGTGTGCCTAAGGAACCCTCTAAGGAACTGCATGTAGGATGAGATTGTGGATAGAATAAAATGACTTTTGCAGGTGACGTACAAATCCTGTGATTGCATATGCTTGAACTGAATTGTTTCTTGATCTTCAAACTGATTTCCAGAAGCCTTTATTAACATGTAAGATGGGTGCTGGTAAGAAAGAATGGGAAGACTGCCTTACTGATTCCAAGAGAATTACTTGTCCTCAAATGATTTTTCCTGGCCAAAGTTAGAGCCTCTCACAGGTAATCGAGACCAACAGGCTGTTGTTGCACAATCAACAGGCACAATCTAGATGATCAGCTGAGGAAAATAAAGCATCATGCCAAGGGTACTAGATAAGTGAGCAGCTTGAGATCTGCACATTTATGTGATACTCATGGTCTTAGACAATATTTGTTTAGTGAGGTCACATTGAATGAAAACAAAATCTAAGATTAATGAAAATATACAAAGGAGAAGAAGCCTCTGAGGCTTCTGAAGTGTTATGACCAGAAGACATAAACTCTGTTTTTGAAAGAGCAATTTGCTCTGTTAATTATCCATCATTTTTGTGCAGTCTGTTTTGTCAGACTTGTCTTTAGCTTCCAAGTTGTATGTGAAGACTTGTTTGCACTGTAATGCACAATGTACGAAAAATTGAGAGATGAAAATGTGAAGAGTTTTTCTATCTTTGATTTCATGTCTGGAATTTTGGAACCCACTACTTGCAGTTGTTAATCTGTCCAAACTGGTCTGGTTTGCAATGCCCTCAGACTTCTTGAAAAGCTCTGCTGTTAAAGGCAGAACAATTCCTACAAGTGCCATGGCCCCACTGTTGTTCTAATTCTTGTTTCTTTGTTTTCCACACTCTGCTTTTCAAGCCTCCTTTTTCTTTACAGTCCAAGTGAGAATTGCACTGTGAGGTGTCTGAACCTTGTTGTGCCTCTACATAAATAGAACAGCAGCAAAGCCTGACAGGTGACTGTGCTGACAGCTCTCGTAGCCAGTAACACGTAACTGTGCTAAATCCCTTGTGATGGCTTTGATTTAATTTTTGCCAGTGAAATCCTTGTAAAAGGAACTGCAGCAGTGTGATGAGCTAAGGTGAAGATGCTGGTTTTAGTAGTGCTCTAAGCTGAGTGGAAGGGCAATTGAATGAGGGTTATATGCTTTCTGTGGACAATAAGGTTGTGGTGCTGTTGGGGGGGGTCCAGAGGAGGGGCCACTGTGATGATCAGAGGGTTGGAGCAGCTCTCCTATGAGGAAAGGCTGGATTGTGGCTCTGGGCAGCCTGGTCTGGTGGTTGGCGACCCTGCACATAGCAGGGGGTTGGAACTGGATGATCTTTGAGATCCTTTTCAACCCAGGCCATTCTATGGCTGTACAGTTCCATACTGGAACAAATATAAAATGCTAACTATGTAAAACATGGAGTCAAACCTGTGTGATTTGTCCACACCAGGAGGTGATTAGAAAACAATTTTTTAAGCTACAAAGCTGCTTGCATGAAAGGAAAAGAAAATAAAACTACAAGAAAAAGGGAAAACCTTTCTTCCTGAAAATAGGAAGAATAATGGACCTGACATGAAATTTGGGTGAAGCTGCCTGATTTTATGAAGCTATTCCCATTATTTTCTTGGTGCTGTGTTTCCCAAATGAGTGGTTTCTGGCTGTGCTGCAGCACCAGTCTGCATGTGAACATCAGCTCTATTCACCATCTGGGAAGATTAGGACTTCCCTTCTCCCACCAGCACCACTGAATTACAGTTACTCAGTGGTTAAACAAAGGAATCCTTAAAGAAGGGTTTACAGCTGTCGTGTTATCTGAAGTGCTTGGGGCATTCTGATGCTATTAAGCTCTATGTATTAACAAGTTCAAAAAGAAAAGGTAGGCATCTGATTGTTGTGACAGTTTCTAAGTGATTTGGAAAGCTGTACCACCCAACCACTCCTTCTGTTTGATGGAGGTGACAAAGCTCAGTTTAATTTCTGACTGCTGTTTAAATCCTGAAGCTGGAGCTGGTTCCTGGAGCAGAAAAAGCTCGGAAGCTGTCCCTCCTACAAGCAGGCACCTCTGAGCAAAATATGACATCTCGATTTCTGATGGTAAGGTCAGGAGATCTGATTCCAGCGTCTAGCTTTCGGCTTCATGCTATGTTAGTGGGACCTTTGGCATCTAGCACTGACCAACAGCAACTGACAGGCTGGTAACAGTGCACCCCAAAACAGTTATGTGTCTATTTATGTTATGAGGGAAAATTGCATTGCATTGAGATTTCCTATTTTTACACTTTGCAGATCTAACTCGCTGCTGGAAGAATCCTGTATGCCTTGTTCACACCATTTTCAATGAGCTGGATGAGTCTGTTGTTGGTATTTTATTACCACTGACCAGGCAGGCAATATGTATGGAGTATTTGGCTCTCTCTACAGTCATGAATGTTTGAGTATCTTCAACATGTGGCTCATTGCTTCCATTTCAGGCTGCCCAGAGAAGCTGTGGGTGCCTGTCCTTGGTGTTGAAGGCGAGGTTGGATGGGTGATGGGCAGCCTGAGCTGGTTAGTGGGCAGCCAGCCCATGGCAGGGTGTTTAGAACTTAATGATCTTGAAGGTTTCTTCCAACCCAAGCCCTCCCGTGATCCTATGATTCTGTGATTTCATTCAGGTTTATTAAGATGAGATGAGTTCTCCTAAATGCGCTGTTCTCCATATGATTATAATTGGAGTCTAGATGGATGACTTAAACCAGACACCAAACTTTTTGATGGCCAAAATGAAATGAAATCAATCCTTTACTGTGTCAGTAGTCTGTAACTAGAGCCCATCAGGTAACTCCCAGCCTCCTGCATGTATCAGTGGCTGCACACAGTGAAAAAGTCTGATGGGATTTTAACCTCTAAAATGTTCCAAAGCAACCAGAGGGTGAATATATTCACTATGCAAATACCTGCAGGAATAAGCTTGTCATGTATGTCCTCAGGTACCACAGTAGTTAATGGTGGGACTCAGTAGGTCATGCTGAAAGTTGAGTCTGCTGATCTTGAAGGTCTTTTCCAGCCTACATGACCTTATGCTAATATTTCTGTATTTATTTCTGTTCAGCTCCCAGAAAACCTCCCACCCAGCCCCCAACTGACCCCGTGGTGAAAAATAAAACAGAAACCTCAGTGACGCTGGCATGGTCCCCTCCGAAGATGCACCGCCCCATTCCAATCGATGGCTACATTGTGGATCGCAAGAAACTAACTGGCTTCACGTGGGTGAGGTGCCACGAGTCTCATGTCCCCGTCCCAGAGTTCACGGTGAGCAATCTGTCTGAAGAGGCTGATGATCAGTTCCGAGTGTCTGCAGTCAATGCACATGGATAGAGCCTGTATCTGGAATTCCCAGGAAGCGTGCACCTTGGTAAGCACAAAAACCCCAATGGAAATGGGTCAGTGTGTGCTGAGCAGCTGTGTTGGTTCCCTAAAGATGTTTCATTTGACTTTAAGGATAGCAGTGCATTAACACACCAAAGGCTTTCCTTTATTCCTAGTTCTCCTATCTCCTATTAACCTCCAGCTACCACTAAAGTGATACAAGTTCTGTTTCTGTGACAGAGACATGAATATCCTTATCTTTTGATATCTCACATGTGCAAGAGGCAGAACTTTCTGTAACAGATCTTAAGCACAGAAGTGCTTCTTCTAGCACTCATGCAAAGGGAGAAGTAGAAATGTACCCATGATTTAATCTTCCATCTCTAAATGAGATACCAGACTTGCATCTAAAGAGCATTCCATGTTCTTCCTCAGGACCAATCCTGGTTGTGAAATCCCCCCTAACAACTGGTGAAGCTGTACCTGGAGGGGATGCCATGTTTACTACTGATCTTACAACAATGTGTTGCAGCACTTGGTACCTCAGTGGTAAAGTCTTACAGGAAAGCGAGACCTGCATCATCAAGAGAACCCAAACTACTCACAGCCTAATCATAAAGAACATCACCAAGAATGATGGTGGAGCAGACGTGAAATTTGTTGCCGAAAATGTTGATGTCAGCAGCAAGATGAGAGTGAGAGGTGTTTGCTTTGATCCTTCTCCTTTCCTCTTACAGTCAAGGCATAGTTGCTGTGATCTGATGATTAGAACTGGGGCTGCAGGCATTCACTGCCTGTACCAAATACCTGAAATTGCATCCCATGGACTGACGTGAGTCCTGGTAATGACCTAAACATGATAGCACTGAGTGTAGGGTAAGCCAGTCTACCCAGCTGCTTGGTATCTGAACCAGATTGCTTCATGCCAGCTGATGAATGTCTGCAGTTCACAGCTATTGGCCAGTGCATTCAGTCAGCAGGTTTACCACTGCATCACCATAGAGCAGTACTTTCAGCTCCAGGTTCAGACAGCCTTTCTGATTGCACTGGAATAGTTTAGAAGTAGGGGAGCAATCATTCCAATAATATCTCTGTCAATCAGCTTTGCATGACAAAAGTAGAACAAAGATTCATGATGGGAGGAGCTGTTTGTCATTGGGTGGAAACCTCTGCAGAAGCATGTTTAGAGCATTATTAATCAGTAGAAGGAGATGTTTGGTTGATTTTTACTTAGTAAATCCGGCAAGAAGACCAAATGAAATATCTTGAATTGCTCAGCACTGACACAATGATGAGGGCAGGAACAGAAGGTGATACTTTTTTAGGGATCTTGCAGCAAACATTGACCACGTTAGCCTGATCTAAATTGAAATAATGAGGCCTTTGCTCCTGACAGGTGCTGCAGTGAGATTTACCAATAAGAGCAAAGATGTAGAAAAGATCTCCGCTCGGCTGCGTGAGGAAGCCAAACTGCAGGCTGAGCTTTCAGACACAGGCGCTACTGTGGAGTGGATGAAGGATGGGAAGGAGCTCAAGGCCAGTGAAAAATATGAACTGCACATTGTGGGGAAGAAACACACCCTGAAAATTCACAGCGTCTCAATGGATGATGCTGCAAGTTATCAGTGCATCTGTGAGGGGGATAAAATGCTCTATCAGCTTTCAGTGAAAGGTATGTGACAGTCTGGGCTGTCCTCTTCCTGCCCAGGGCCAGCAGACTGCATTCACCTGACTCCCCGACAGTCCAGCTGTTGTCAGACAGCATGTGGGGTGTTTTCAATGGCTGTTTTGACTTGAACTGGCCAATCTGCTTTGTAGAGCCATTTGATTTCTGTGTGCTGTCCTGTGATTCGTCCCTAAGATATAGAGAAAGTCAAGGGAAAGATAGGAAAAAGAGCATCCCAGCCTTCCTGCTCTTCTCTCAGGGTGGCCATGAGAGATGATGTCAACAGCTCTTTTTGTTGCAGTGATCCAAAATGTAGAAGAGACCTGTGAAGAGTCACAGGGACTAAATTGATGGAGAGCAGAACTTCCTGCCAAGGCTTGTCAGCTAGTCTTAATTTTGCTTTTCTTCTCTCTCTTTGTCATGTTAGCATAATATTTCATACTGGCAGGTCTGCCCCCAGAATTAACCGGCACAGGCTGCTCAGGGAGGTGGTGGGATCCCTGGAGGTGTTCAGGAACTGTGGAGATGTGGCCCTGATGGATGTTATCAGGGGGCATGGTGGGGTGGGTTGGGGTTGGAATCAAAGGAGGACCCCCATGTATTTCATCAGGAAGCACTACTGGTAATAAGACCTTTGGAGCAAATCCTGGTAGGGCCACGCTCAGCTGGTCCAGTCCGGAGGCTGTTCCTCCTTCCTGCAGTATCTGCAGTGAAAACCAGCAGCTGCTTTTGTGTGGCTGGGCTCACATCCAGCAGTGGTGAGGGGACTACAATGATAAGAGACAGTTCCTGAAAAAATGAATGAAATTTGACTGTATGATAGGATGGAGTTAAATGTATTGACAGGATCTCAGTGATCCCAGTGTCCATCAGCTGGCTCTCGAGCTCCTAAAAGACAGGCGTTCTGTAGAATGTTGTTGAATTTGTATTATCCATCTGTGTTCTTGGAACTGCAGAACAAATGCATGCAAAATCCGGACTTGATTTTAGCAGCTCTGACTGCGCTGTCTCAACAGACCCAACTCAGCTGTGTGCGCTGTTTTGAAATGATATGTTAACAAGAAGTTGGAAAACAAACTCCATTACCCGCAGTAAAATAGGACCGTGGCCTTAGGCTTAAACTTTTGGCTAAGACAGTGGTGAGATTTTGAATCTTTGAAGTCAATTATTCCAGTGTGTGTTAATAGGGGCCAGTTTCATCATCTAACTTTTGAGCTCCAATTAATTTCCATAAAGGAATTCTTTTTTTCTTTTCAGTCCTGAATGATATCTCCATCTTTTAGGCTCAATTTGTTTGCAATGTCCTGGTGAAGTGGTACAAAAATGGCAAAGAAATCATGACTAGTAACAAGTTCACAATGGAAGATAAAGGGAAACTGCATAATCTGGCTTCACCTGTAACGAAAGAAGATGAGGAAACATACATCTGCAAAACTGGAGATGACACTCTGATTTTAGATTGGAAAGTCTCAGGTAAGTTTGTGAGGCAAACATGGGATCACAATCCATGTAAAGCACTTCAGACTTAATTCATTTGATTTGTCCAACGCTGTGGGTTTCCAGTATTTAGGACAAAGATTGCATAGCTCTATTGAAGCAATTCTGACCTTCCTGTTGTTCCTATGCAAATCCACAGTATGAGCAAATAATGTAACTGTGTTGTGATGAATTCAAGACAGCCTTAGCTGCAGCTGGGGCTGGAGTCACGACTTGAGCCCTGACATCTGGGCTTCATTCTTCTAGTTCATCTATTGCCTCAGCACTTACATCATCTTTAAACCTATGACTGAAATGGTCCTAAGTTCTTAGCATGGGAATCCTGTCTCCTCTTTGGACAAATTAAACTCCACATTTGGAGAGTTGAGTGTCTCCTGCTGTACCCGAAGGACATTGTGATCTCTGAGGTGTCTCCCTGAGGTGCTGTAAGCACAGCCATTAGCTCATAGTGCAAGTAAAGCACTGTCAGGTCAAGCCTGGAGGAGTAATGCTTGTCACTGACATGTTCCTGTTCAGGGTGGAGCTGGTGGGTAAAATAACACAAGAAATTGTCATTGAAATTCAATATCTGTGAAATTCAGCTGGCTGCATTCACAGAACCTGGCGTTAAGATCTGTTTTCTGGTTTATTTCTTGAGCCTATTTTCCATAACCCAGTCCTCATTTATGAACCGAAGCTCTACTGAAAACCTTTCGCTGTGTATGCTCATGCTGCAGTGCAGCTCTTGTGATCTTTAACAGCACATTCACGTTCCTCTGATCACAGGATCCTTAAGGTTGATTAAGACCCTCTAGTCCGACTGCTCACCCATCACCATCATGATGCTCACCATCAGCTAGCTAAAAACTCAGCAGAGATGATAGATCAAGCCCAACACTGGATTTGGGATGGCTAGAGATTCCTAAGATATTGAAGGATTGCTTGCAGGTGGTGTTGGCTCAGGTATTCACCCTGCATCCCACCTCCCATTCTGTTTGGTTGAGAATCATGCATTCTGCAATTTCACTTTGTAATTCAAAGGCCCTGGCTTTATCTGTTGAAAAACTGATCTAAAACAAGCCAAGAAGACTCCGTTGGAACTGGTTGATGCAGAACAAAGGCATCCCCAAAGGACAAGTTGCACTGTTTGATGAACATTATTGGATGAGAGCTAAGCTAAGATTTAAAAAGTTCTGGGGCTGTCTCTGAGCATCAAATACAGAGGAAGCCTGCATGATTCCCTGAGAATGGATACCTCCTACTTTGGTGTAGGGTGAAGGGAACACTAGCAGTAACTCCTATCACAAAATGTCACATGGCTCAGACAAAAAAGCCATTAAGAGGGCTTAATTAGGAGCACCAAATGGTCGCAAGATGGTCTTAGGGCAGGGAAGTAATCTATCTATGTGATATTGATTGATGCTATTAGTTCTTCACAGCTTGACTCTAGAGGGACTGTTCTTCTTTGGTCACCTAGTTTTAAAAGAATAGATGGCTCCTGTCTATTACAATTTTTAATGCATTACTTGTTCACTGATGCCATAAATGTGCCTGGCATAGCAATTGGCCTTGGTATATTCAGTGACTGAAAGCAACAGTTGTTGCTGTAAGAAATGCAGTACTAAGCTAGGTCTGCCTGTAGCTGACAGCCATCAGCTTGCTCCTCAGGCAGGTTCTGTCTGGATGAAATGAAGGGCATGAAATACTGATGTGCTCATCAAACTCTGCTTGTTAGCTTAGAGACAAAGTGTTGAATAGGTTTGTTCATGCATTGCAAACACGTTACGTATCTGCCTTCATTTTAGCTTCAGAAGAACGTGTGCAGAATACAGAATTGATTAAAAGAAATAAGAACTGTCTGCATAGAACTTACTCTTTCCTTACACGGGAGAATCAAGCAGACGTTTGTATGTGAGTACCACCAGAGGTGAAACTTGATCACCCAAATGTAATGAGCAGAGACATTACAGTCAGTTCTAACTGTATCTTCATGCTGTGCTGAATAAGCCTGAGTCAGGATGTAAACCACTTTCTCTTTTTTTCTTCAGATGAAGCCATTAATGTTGTCAACAAGCCCAAAACGACTCCAGAAATATCAGTCAGTCCTTCTGAAGACCTGGAGCTGGTGTGTGAGGTGTCAGCTGCAAGCGGAGCTGTCGTATGGAAGAAAGATCAAACAGAGGTGAAGCAGGACCAGAAGACAACCATCATCTCCCAGGGGACGCACCGCAAGCTCATGGTCAAAAATGTGACCCTGAAAGACCGAGGGAGCTACAGCTGTGAAACAAAAGATGACAAAGCAACATTCCAAGTGAAAGTCAGAGGTGAGAAAATGCTTGGAATCCCAGAGAGAAAGGAACGGTTCATTTTGTGTGTCTTGCATTTGGAGGATCAACTTACAGCCTCTCTGGTGCAAAACATTTTGGCTATAGGACTTTCTTTGTCATCTAGTGTCATAGCAACACTTTTCTACATGTGCTTCTCCATCCAGGAATGAATTACTGCAACAAACAATAGGCAAGGAGGGTAACTTGTGCAGCTCTTGTAGTCAGCTGGTGTCTGCAGGGTTACAGTGCAAGAACACACCAGGCATGCAAGGAGTGAGAAAAGGGGAGGTGGTTGAAGAGATCTGGTTACAAAATTTGAATGACACAATGAGGTGGAAAATGCCACTAATCAGACTCATAAATGGCCTGGGTTGCAAAGGCCCACGGTGCTCATCCAGTTCCAGCCCCCTTCTTCCTATGTGCAGGGTTGCCAAGCAGCAGCCCAGGCTGCCCAGAACCACATCCAGCCTGGCCTTGAATGCCTGCAGGGATGGAGCATCCACAGTCTCCTTGGGCAACCTGTTCTAGAGGGCTGTTCCCTTCTGATTTACTGGAAATGTAGAGAGACACGAGAAGAAAAAAAGAGAAGGGAGGAGGTTCAGCAGTGCATGCAGGTGTTCTAAATCTCATGTCCAAATCTGCTGTCAGACTGCAAAATCTTCAGCTTTGTGATATGATGTGAAATGATATGAAATTATATGATATGATATGAAATGATATGAAATGATATGCCTATCATTTCCCAAGGCAAAATAGAGGGAAAAGTGTTTTCCTGTCATAATGAGGCATCGCGATGCTCCCTGTGAAGGGCAAGTACAGTGAAAATGGGGAACTGGAGTAAGCTCTGCAGCAGACTACAGCAAAACGGTGTGGCTGTTGTGATGTCCCTGCAGAGAAAGAAGACCTGTTTACAAACAAGGACAAGGTACAAGAGGAGTGGAAGGCTGTACTGACTCAAAATGCCAAGCTGAGCTGCGAGGTGGCCCAGGAGAAGACGGAGGTGAAGTGGTACAAGGAGGGGAAACTGATCACCTGGAGCAAGATGTTCAAGGTGGAGTCAGAGGGCAAACAGCGTCGGCTGGTGGTGAGCCAGGTGGAGAAGAAAGATGCAGGGGAGTACAGCTGCGAGGCTGCTGGCCAGAAACTCACCTTCAAGATTCATGTAACTGGTAGGAAACACATTTTGGTTGATATTCTTTGATTATTCCATAGTCTGGCTGTGGAAACGTCTGTGTGAATGTGTCCTCTTGATTCTGCCATGAAACTGTTTTGGGGAGGATGAAAAGAAATGCTTACAAACGTGCAGCTAAAATGATTATTTGTTTTTAATAGTGTTTCATCCAGCTCTTCCCCTACGACTACTTTTATAATGAGCTGTCCATAGATGTCCAACTGTGATTTGTACAATGTGCAACACTGCTCTACCAGTTGATATTTCAACAGTAGTAGTTACAGATCTCTACTGTGGCTGCACTGAGAAGGTTTGGTTGTCGGTGTCCTAAGAACTGTTAGTCAGAGGCATTGCACTTGCCTTTGGCTTGTTGAATCCCACGTTGACGACCATTCGTTCCATGTTCTGTAAATGTAATGACCAGTCATGAATCCATTGATACCTTTCTAATTGTACGTTTCTCATTAGTCTGAGGGTTTAGAACAGAGGCAGATCTCTCACTCCAGCTGCAGTAGAGATTGCTCTGGTGTCAGTATATTTTGCACAAGATCCGGTACATTTTAACTTAGACTCCAGATAGCCATGGGCACATCAGCTGCATTCTGAGTGACCATTAGTGAGCTGGCTGATGACGAGGGTTTGTCTTCTGTTTTATTTGAAGCTGCACTCTACTGGTTTTTGCTCGTAAGTCAGCTTGTTCTCTGTTAACTTTACAGTTCTCGTCTTGTATTCTGAGCTGATCAGGACTGGGTATCTGTTTTCTCCTCTTCTTTCTTATGGCAGTGAACACATTGGAGCTTAATCCTGGTCAAGGTTTGGCATTTGGTCAGCTATGTGGAGGAGCAACTGTACTGGGAGTCTACTGCCTTTCTGCTCACACAGACCTGGTGTCCTTGCAGGGCATAGCTTGCGTTCTGTTCCCTTGTAAAGGTTGCAGTCTTTGCTCTCTCCATCTTGGGGCATTCTGCTCCTTCAGTCCCTGGTGTGCAATATATCTCTGCTCCTGCAGTAGACAGTTTTGCTGCTGCCTGCGGTGTAGACTCTAAACTATCAGCTCTTACTATTCCCAACACCACGTGGATGTGATTCTGGGGCCTTTGGATCTGTTCCGTGAGTTGTGTAGCTCATGCTTTTGGCTCAGGAAACTGGCAGTTTCAGCAAATAGTGGATTACAGACAGGGTAGATTTGGGAGGTATCTGTCAGAGAAAATGAAATATGAACGATGAGAGAAAGACTATGGCAACAGCTGGAATCTACCAAGTTAATCCTCAGCAGCCAAAGCCAGCCCACGTCTTATTGCAGAGGTGTAGGGAGAAAACACAGCAATGTAGTGCTTTTACACTTGAATTTTGCTAGCTGAGGGCTATTATTAGCTGTTTGCCTCAGAAACCAAAGGTTTTCTGTTCTCTTTCAGACCGGATGAGCTCATGGCTGCACAGGGTAATGTAATACCTCCTCCTCTGCCATACGTGGAGAGTGCTTGCCTAGCTACCGTTGCTGTATTTCTCATGTGTACCACTGTAACATGACGTGCAAGTCCAGCCCTCACTGCAAAATGATCTGGTGTGAAAGTCAGGAGGGATTATGAGTACTCTTGGAGTGGTTGGCTCTTTCACTACAGAAATCCTCATCTTACTAGCTTCTCCCAAAGTGCAATGGCTTTCTGAGTCTTAATTTCTCCTCTTCCCATTGCACTCAGAAAGCTTTTCAGGGTTCCTCTACCCCAGGGTTCCACTGGTAGCACAGAACAATCCCATTTTAAGGACATGTTGAATGTTAGGTGCTGAGTGTGACGCAGACGCATTATGGGACGCAGATTAGACCTTCTTGCTTAAAAGAAACAAGTGCTGCACACCTTGGAAACCTATAGAAAACTATAGTAAAAAGGGCTGATTCTGCCCTGATTCTGATTCTGCTGATTCTGATATCTGCCCTGATACTGATTCTGATTCAGTATTTGTGGTGCACGCTGAAATCCTTATTTGAAGTGGGCCAAAGCTCCATTGCATTTGTGAGAAGTTTTGCATCACCTGGTTGGTCTAGGCCATGTTTGTTGTCTTGCTAATAAGCAAGCCTTCTGATCTTCATCAAATCATTGTGGTTGGAAAAGACCACAAAGATCCCCACATCCAGCCTCACCCCATCCCACCATGCACACTGCCCACGTCCCTCAGTGCCACATCTCCATGGTTATTGAACACTCCCAGGGATGGTGACCCCACCACCTCCCTGCAAAGCTGTGCCACCACATCACCATTCCTCTTCAGAAGAAGTTTTTCTTAACATCCAACTTGAACCTCCCCTGAAAATCATCATTCAGAACAGGGGCTGTTGAAGATGGGCGGAGAGAATGATGCTTCTACAGTCAATACAAGCAGGGAGATCAAATGTAGAGTGTATCAACTGCATTCTTGCATTGGCTTGCTGCCCTGCTCCCTCGCCTTCAGTGGTCTGCAGTGCTGGTGGTAGAGCTGTGGTGTGAATCCTGGGATTGCACGTACTGCAACGGTCAGCAGCACAGGAACTTGAGCTGAACTTACCCTCCTGGGCAGCTGCTGCCACTCAGAATTCAGACAGCATGCAGAGGAGAAAGTCATGAAGGAAGGGAAAGGGATGGCAGCAGAAGGCTTCACAGAGTGACAGTGGGGAGGAAGGAGATAGGGGACAGGTCATGGAAGGGTTTGCCATGACTGCTGGGGAGCAGGAGCCTTCCCGGTCACCTGAGCTGGGTATGCCTGAATATGCTTGCATGAATGATCTGAATGAGTGGTCTTCCATGTCTCCACTGCAAATAAAAGGCAATGTCAATCCCCCTCACACCTGCTAGTCCTGCATTCATGCTTGGAGCCTCTGTCTTGGTATCAGCATCAGGACCCTGGGATCTTTCCTGGGACCCAAACAAGCATCGGAAGCTTATTCAAAATTGCTCTGCTGTTAGAAGCTGGCTAGCACTAGAGAAGTCCATGATGTAAGTGAGTCAGAAATATTCTGCACTTTTACAGCCTTTTGTAGGGCAAACCATGGAATAGAAATGGAAGCCCATTTATTTAGGGTTTATCTGTTCTCCCACGCCTCAAATAGGAAGTAGCATGAACGCTCTCAGCGACCAGTTGTTGGTAAAAGGAGAATCAGATAAAACAGTCATTAAAGTAATCAATAAAAAATTCAATGTATCAATCGATCCCACTTAGCAAAGTGATTAACTGAATCCCCTTAACTGAAGTGTGTATGCCTAACTAATTACACTTGATATCTTTCTGATGCTAACTCCATTTGTTGACACAAAGGGTAAGGTGGGCTTTAAACACTTTCTTCTATATGTGTTAGGTATTAAGAGGAGATGACCTCAGCCAGTTCTCTGAAGAATCAGGGGTTGCTGAGAGTACAAAACCATGCTTTGTGCATAAAACCGAGCTACAAAATCTAATGTAGGCCAAGTATTCACCATATTAAGGGCTATATCATTCCCATAGGGTAGAGTCAAAAGATGGTTTTCTGCTCTTAAATTTCTATGGTTTCCTGATTTTGAGGTCTTCACTTCATAATTGAGCTGTATTTGGCTGATCTCCAGTGCAGAGTGGAGCAATATCAAAAAGACAGACAGATGAAGATCTGTCATTGTCTTCATTAGAAGAAATCTGAAAATTAGGAGTCCGAGCTAATAGTAAAGACTACCCAGAGGGATGGGATGACAACAGGGACTGTGCTGAGGATGCATTATAATGTGTGATAAACACTGTGAAGCAGAGTTGCTCCAGGAAATGGTCCAATACAACATAGAAGCAACTTTTAATGTCTTCCAGTCACAAGTTGCTCATATCTAATGTATATTTTACCCAGTGTTTTCCAGTTCCAGAAGCAGAGGATGCCTTTATCAACAAGCAGAAGGTGCAGAAGGAGGTGAAGGCTGCACCAACAGAAAATGCCACGCTGAGCTGCGAGGTGGTGCAGGAGAAGAGGGAGGTGAAGTGGTACAAGGAGGGGAAACTGATCACCTCGAGCAAGAAGTTCAAGGTGGAGTCAGAGGGCAAACAGCGTCGGCTGGTGGTGAGCCAGGTGGAGAAGGAAGGTGCAGGGGAGTACAGCTGCGAGGCTGCTGGCCAGAAACTCACCTTCAAGATTGATGTTACAGGTGAGAGAAATTGTTTTGACTGTATTGAACCCCCCAACAAAGAAGGAGGGGAAAGTTAAGTGGTTTGACACATTTAACCCTAGCATTCAGTGATGTAGACGGTGCTTAAATTCTGTTTAATTTGTGTACATTCCTGTTTGCCTTCTGAAGCTATGAACACAGAGGACTTGGGTAGCCTCAGCTTAAGACAGGCTGGAAATAATTGGGGAATTTCCCTGGGGATCTCAAGTAGATGCAATGATAGCAAAATGAGAAGTCAATAATTACAGGGGAAATTAAAGAATATTAAAGATATCTTCAGGGCACAAGCACACCCCTGCAAATGCTTCTTCCTAAATAGTCTCAGAGACAGCATTTGGTCACAATGCTAGACGGCAGCATTGGTGGTTTCTATTAAATTAAAGAAACCTGCAACTAAAAAGGTTTTCCCATATTGTCTTTTGTTTTCTTCTCTATAGCAGGTACAAAAGAAATGCTTAAAAATAGAAAGGCTTCAAGCTGGTGCTTTTCATTCCAAAATGGAGGAAGACAGGCGTTCATTTATTAGGAGAGTCTGATAAGAAAGTGGAAAAAAACTTTTTACCAGGGTCTGTAGCAACCTAAGAAGGGGCAATGGTTTCAAAAGTGAAGAGGGTAGACTCAGTTTGGACATGAGAAAAGTTCTTTATGATGAGGGTGGTGATACACTGGAACAGATTGTCCAGTGCAGGTTGTGGGTGACTCATCATTGGGTGTGTCCAAGGCCAGGCTGGATGGGGACCCTGGGCAGCCTCATTTAGTGAATGATGTCCCTGACCACGGCAAGAGGTTGGACTGGATGATCTTTAAAGCTTCCTTCTATACCCAAACCGTTCTATGATTCCATAGGGGAAACCATTTTATTACTGCCTCTGAAAACTCAGGAGATATTGGAACTGTTTTCAGAAATAAGTAGGTGAGAAAAATATATTTCCTCACTATGACTTAATCACAAACAGAATTTAACCTTGACCCTCACCTGGCTTTTGCTGGCAAAGCAACTTACAGCTGTCAGCTTGTTTGGACAATTTAATGCCTGTCCCCTTGTATGAAACAGACTTTTCAATGACTGCATATGCTGGTGTGCTGCTGGACAGTGGGGAAAGGGGTGTTTTTTAATTTTTGAAGATTTTGGAACATGATACTGGTGGAAATGAAAACAAGTTTAGGGCTATCTAAGCTGTTTTGGTCTGGCAGGGAGGAAGTTCTTCACTGGCAATTGATATAGTTCAGATGTTGGCATTCAGTTCTGGATGGGAGATCACAATGTGAACCACTGATTGATCAGCTGAGGCAAGTGTGGGGTCAGCTGTGGGAGCACAGGTGAAAGTTATGTAGCTGTGCTCCCTGGAGGGGTGGAGTTCAACTCCACCTCCTCTGAGACCTCATTTAAGGGCTGACCCTCACTGAGGCAGCATCTCTTGGAGATTGCTCACCAGGGAGGATTGCCTCAGCTCTGGTGAGTTCCCTTTTCCTTATATCTTCTGTATTTCTACCATTTTGCTTGTAATTGTTATCCTTGTTAGTACCAGCATACTTACTGCCAATACATTTGGCGAGCCAGCCAGGAGCCACTGACTGGTGGCTCCTGGTAAGGGGTGTCTGGTAAGACAGGTGTTGTCTGAAATACAGCAGAGATCACTAAGGTAAAATCTAGTTTCTATTATACTGTGATCCAGGTGCAGTAGTCTGTGCTGAGGTTTTTCCCCTATACTTGATTGCCTGGGTTTGTAGCAAGTATGTGGTTTTAGTATGGCACAAAGACCTGTTTCAGTCTGTCTGTAGAATAATAATTACTGATATATGTACAGTGGAAGCAATATTCAAGATATTATTCAAATCTCTCCAGTGCCTGAGATCCCAAACTGTAATTCTTGTTCACCGAAACATTTGACTAAGATAAGTATGTGCAGTGAGGCTGGAGTGCATGTTCTACGTGCAGCCTTTCATGGCAGGAGAAGCTGGAACTTCTCCTAGTAGTACACTGCCTTTTTACTATGCCTTTATGTTGGAGGCTGCATCTGGATAGGTGAGTCTGCTACTCACAGTAAGAGACCTGGTAGAGCTGACTATTCCCAGAGCTCAAAGTAAGATAGATATCTGCAAATCACACACAAAGAAGAAAGGACTGCGTTGGTGAGCATATTTCCTTTGTGCCTTTGACAGTCACAGTTGTGGCAATGGTAGAGGCCATGAGGAGTCTGTTCAGGAAGCCAGGAGTACTGTTCTGGGTCATGAAAAGGCAGCCAGTGGTTTGACTATCACATGTTTATGTGTTTTGATGTTTCACAGTGGGTCTTAAGCAAAAGGAACTCAGGTTTTGGTTGCCTGCAGGTCAGATGTTCTTTTGGGTTCAATATGTTTGCATAGTGACTTGCAACCATGGGACTGGTGTTCAAGGACCCTCTTGGTTCCTTCAGTTCCTAGGTTCTTTCTTGCCTAGATTTGACACTTTGTTTCAACAGAAGAGCTGATATTCTCTATGAAGGCTATTAGTTTGGGCACAAGTGGTAACCTAAACCTGTTCCAACCTGTACATACAAACCTGCAAGATGGTCTCATTTCAGTCCTTCTGTTTTTCTTTTCTTCCCTCAGAGCCAAAACCTGTGTTTATAAACCAGGAGAAGGTGCAGAAAGAGGTGAGTGCTGCCCTGGCAGCAAGTGCCTCCCTCAGCTGTGAAGTAGCACAGGATCCAACCGGAGTAAAATGGTTCAAGGATGGAAGACTGCTTGCCTCCTCCAGAAAGTTCAGAATGGAATCTGTGGGCAAAACACGGCGTCTGGTTGTGGAGCAGCTGGAGAAGAAAGATGCTGGAGAATACATCTGCGAGGCTGCTGGCCAGAAGATGACCTTCGAGCTGGAAACAACTGGTGAGCATTCAGAAATTCTCAGCCAGGATTTTGTAGCCTTGTTGTGAACTGGGTTTTAGGGTGAAATCTCAGTTTTCTTTGCACCTGACAGTGTGAGAATTTGCTCTGGCCCTTTGTGTACCTCCCCGGTGCTCAGCTGTTCCTTCCCTTACTTGGGGATAATGTCATTTATTCAAGGTGATGTCCAAACGGGCTTGTTAACAGTCCTCCACAGTGCTTTAAGCTGTCATATGTCTGCCAGAATTTATGCATGTTCTATAGCCATTCCTACATGTTGAAAACACTGCACTGTGCTTAAGCTTCAGCATATGTTCCAGTAAGTACAGTTCCATTAATTCTAGGGAATTGGGTGAATTAAGCATAGATCTGAAGGCTGCCTTTGCCCAGTGCAGAGATGGAAGGACTAATGTAGATTTGACTTGATATTTTCCCTTCTAGGATGGGAAGGAGCTCTGTCAAAGTAAAAAAGTGGGCATTACTTCCCAGGGAAATAAGAGAAGTCTCATTATTCACAGGTGGTGAACTCTCATTTTCTCTCTCAGTCTGCAACCAGGCTGGGTTGCTGTTTCAGTACTGGCTGTTTTATGCAGGAACTCTGCTCCTGAGGTTAATCCAAGTTGTATCCAGGCCCTTCAGAAGGAAAGGGAAATAGCAGCACAGAAATATGGTCTGATTCTGACATAAATAAGTGCAGACCTGGAGAGTTAAAAGGGATTGTGTGATGTTCAAGGGACTTTGAAGCAAAGATGTCCCCTAGGTAAGATTTGTGGCTGACAATCCCCATACATTGTGGGCACACAAGCTAAGGAGAGACTAGTGATGAGCATGCAGAGAAGCCAATGATTCAGACAGGTTTGTAGTGACACGACATTGTAGAGTTCTGTCTAGTTCTCCTTGGCATAGTTTGGAAAATGAAGATGAGGTGATGGTGGTAACCAATATGGCTTCATCAAGGTCAAGCCATGCCTGACAAACTTGGTGGCCTTTCATGATGGAGTAACAGCATCAGTGGATAATGGGAGAGCAACTGACATCATCTACTTGGACTTGTGCAGAGCATTTGATCCCGTCCTGCATGACATCCTGGTCACCAAACTGGAGAAAAATGGTTTTGATGGATGGACCAGTTGCAGGATAGGGAACTGTCTGGATGGTCACACTCAGAGAGCTGCAGTCAATAGCTCAGTGTCCAGATGGAGGGTGGTGTTGGGACCAGTGTTATTTAACATTTTTGTAGGCAACATGGACAGTGGAATCAAATGAACCCTCAGCAAGTTTGCAGATGACACCAAGCTGAGCGGTGCTGTTGATGTGCTAGAGGGAAGGGATGCTACTCAGAGGGACCTGGACAGGCTGGAGAGGTGGGCCCTTGGCAGCCTCATGAACTTGAGTGTGGCCAAGTACAAGGCCCTGCACCTGGGTCAGGGCAATGCCAAGCACAGGCACAGGCTTAGAGGAGAATGATTTGAGAGAAGCCTTGACCCTGAGGAGAAGAGTTGGTGTGGAGGTAGATGTCCCTGCCTATAGCAGGGGGACTGGAACTAAATGACCTTAAAGATTCAGTCAGTTCTATTGTTTTTCTACCCTTAATTTTGCTTGAAAGGTTTTAGAATAAATGAGATTCTGGTTTCCATGAAAACTGTTTGCAGGGAGCTCCACTGTAGCTAGTAAGTCTATCTTTAAGTTCAAGGGCAATAATGCATTGACTGTGTTGAAAAGGGAAATGACTCAGGAATGGATGATGGTTTAGAATAAAACATAATCCTACTTATTTTCTATGCAAATATGTGTAAGGAAAAGATGCTGCACTCAGTTCTGGAAATACCCTGACAAATATATCTCTACTGTTTCACAGCTGGAGATATCAAGATTGTTGAACCACTGGAAGATGTGGAAGTGAATGAATATGGGAGTGCATCTTTTGTCTGTGAGATTTCACACGATGAGGTTCAGACCCAGTGGTACAAAGATGACAACTAGCTGAAGGCTGATGACAACATTAGAATGCAGCAAGATGGTAGGGTGTAAGAGGGGGATCTTTCTCCTGAGTGGGGGGTGAGTTGGAGATCAAGCATATAAGACATCTGAAATGAAGAGGGTTCAGAAGCGAGTTCCCCTTTTGTTTTGGGACTGAGGTTTAGGTGGAACAAGTGACATGGTGGGATGCTTAGTGTGGGAAGTGTGATGCTATCCCACCATCCCACACTGCTGGGAGCAGGTAGGAAATGAGTGCAGTTATTTCCAAAGTGGGGGTGAACAGGGCAGTCAGTTCACCTCTCCAAAGAGGTTTTGTCTGACAGTGAGTGTGATCCTTCTGTATCAGGTACTTTGAAGGTGACGACGCCCACATTTGGTCAGTCCTTGTAGAAGCCATGTTTAGATTCTGCTTTGGTGGGGATGTGGACGTGGGGGAGGTTTCTGAATGGCAACCTCCTTTACACCAACAATTACAATGACATCAAGAACGTTGGCAACTGCTGCACACTGACAGTGAAGCAGGTTAAGCCTGAGGATGCTGGCCCAGTGACAGTGAAGTCAGACAAGGTGTCAGAAAGCGCGCGCCTGAAGGTGAGAGGTGGGTCTGATCACAGCCCTCCTGGATGTAAGAGATGCTAAGGAGCTCCAGTTCATTCTATTGTGAAGCAGTCCTGCTTCTAAAGCTCACCTCTCTGGGGTGACAAGTCATCAGAGGCTTTCTTCCAGTGGAAGGTTCCATTGCAGCAGATATCAACGAAGGAGGATGGTTTTGGTGTCCTGCCAAAGCATTCAGTAGCTTTTTATCATCATTTTATTTAGCACAAGGAGAGTTACAAGAGCAGTTTCTTTTACTGCTTCAGTAACATGCCGTGTCAATGCTGTTGTCTCCAAGGATTTATGACTGAAGGAGAGATCATTCAGTGTGTGTTTTGCCTCTGGGATGACTAATGACCAGGCTGTGAGCAACCTGATCTAGCTGTGAATGTCCCTTTTTATTGCAGGGGAGCTGGGCTAGATGGCCTTTAAGGGTCTCTTCCAATTCTAAGGGTACTGTGATTCTAATCTGCTCTCCCCAGCAATTAAGCTCTTTTACTCTATGCGCTCAGAGTTTGAAGGATTTCCTCTTTCTCCTTTCTTTTGCATTTGGTGGAAGTTTTTTCCCTAGTATAAACATCTGATGTGTGAAGTAGAAGATAGATAAAAGGAGTCAATAAAACAGGAAAATCAAAAGTGTTCAGCAGCTTATCCTCTTAATCCTGTGGCCTGCTGTATGAGCTCTGCTCCAGGTGAGGGCAATGCCAGCTCTCCAGCTTTAGAAGAGCTGCATCCCAATTACTTCATATGATATCAGTCCCACCCAAGGCAATGCAGGCTGTCCCTCCTATTCCCTGTATTCTCCTACTGATTAGTTCAGAATTCCATAAAGTGCATTCAGTCAACACACATGAAACCGCTTTATGTTCTATATTGGTGTCGTCAGTGCTGGTAAAGATTTATTTATCCCTCTTTAAAAATCTGAACACAACTGGAAATGTCTCAACTTCTGTATCACGTTGTTCTGTTTTGCCCTTTTAATTGCAGAGAAGCCTGCTGTCTTCGTGAAGTCCTTGGATGATGTTTTTGGTGAGGAGCGGGGTGTGATTAAATTGGAATGTGAAGTCTCTAAAGAGAAGGTCAAACCAGTGTGGAAGAAGGACGGTGTTGTGCTCACTTCTGGCAACAAGTATGAGCTGGTACAGTCTGGGAAGACCCTATGTCCCCTTATCCATGACCTCGAGAAGTCAGATGCAGGTTTCTATACCTGTGATATTGGCACTGATGTTGCCAAGTCAAAGGTCGGCATTCAGGGTAAGTACTGTGGAAAGTAAAGGAGTGCTGAAAGCACATTCAGTGTGGTCACTATGTCTTACACCTATTCCCCCACGAGCCTTAATAGTTTCTACAATAGAACTGTATTTCTGCAATTTAGCACAGTGTTGTCTGGAAAATTCCCATTGCTTTTGATGTAAATGTATCTCATTTTGCCATGAAAATCACCAAACACATCAAGAATGTCCTGGAAATGATTCCTTTCTAAACATCCCTAAAATGGAGAAATGGTTTGAACACCAGTAGGGGTAGGATGGTAACAAATGAGCTAATAGAAACATTTAATTTCTTGTCATAGGCAAAACCCTTTTTCTCACGCAGCATCCTAGAGTTGTCCTCTCTGTTAGGTTGTTCCCTCTGTAGCTCATTGAATCTTCATTGTGCTCCATGGACTGAGCTGCTCTCCTTGTAGTTCTTCCAGAGCAAAGACAAGAGATTCACGTCTCTTTTTTTTTTATAGCTTTCTGGTAATTCTGAGAGGAGCATGTCTTAGAGAATACATCAGTAAGGAATGCAGCCATGTTCTGCAAATCCTGAGTTAAAACACCAGTACTGCTACTCATGTCAGTCACAAATGCCTTTTCTCCATCTAAACCTCATACTAACCTATCTCTTACCTTCCAGAGCTGAATAGTGGCATTACCAAACGGCTGAAAACCACTGAAATCCAGGAGGTAGAAGATGGCACTTTTGAATGCATTCTGTCCCATGAAAGCATTGATGAGTTCAACTGGACACTGCCTGGAAGCAGAGTGGAAAGTGGTGGGCGATTTAAAGCTTCTAACGTGAGTCGGAAATATACTCTCATTATCAAAAGTGTGACTCCTACTGATGCTGGGGAAGTCGTTTTTTACGTGGTCTAACATCCAAAGCCTCTCTGTCTGTGAAAGGTAATGAGATGGGAGAGATTCTGGGGTCTGATTCCTTCAACTGTCTTCTGATAAGATTGTCGTGAGAGCTAACTCATAATATGGTTAAAGTGAATAGCAACCTTCTACTTAAACCTCGAAGCACTGAGAATTTCTCTTAAAAATAAGTAAAAGGACAAAACATTTTACACAAATGTGAGAACTACCCAAAGCACTGGGGTAGTGTTGGAAATGGGCATCTCACTACAGCTTGTTCCATTAACAGTAAATCAGGAATGCTCTGTTGAGGGAACTGTGGGAGCAAATATCCTCTAAGTATAAGCTGAAGGGATGGCCTTCACATCATCTAGCTGTACAACAAATTCCTATCTAGAGCATGTGCTACTGAGAGCATCATCCGAGGCTCCCAGTGTGATGAGTGGAGAGAAGAAAGAGGCAGTTTTCAGACATGGTTCATCATCCTCAATGGGGTAGATTTAAGAGAGAATAAATGCTGCCTGGAATTCTATTGTCTGTACTTTGCAGATTACTGCTGGCTGTAGGATGGCGTCTGTTGCAAGTGCCTCTCTAACTTATTTCCAGCATGTAGATGCATGTATTTTGAGAGAGGCATCCTACCCTAAGTGTATGTTACTCAAAAAGCATGTTTTCTTCCAGGAAAACCTACTGAGGTTTCAAAACAGCTGGAGGATAAGACAGCAGCAGCAGGGCAGGACATCAGCCTGAGCTGTGATCTGTCAAAACCGGATTTGAACATCAGGTGGTACAAGGATGGCAAAGCAATCAGAAAAAGCCAGAAGTACGACTTGCAGCAGGAGGGAAGTGGGACCATTCTGATCATCCATGACTCTACTGCCAAGGACAGTGGGGAGTACCCCTGTGAGACAGAGGACTCCATAACAAAAGCCAGGGTCACTGTGCAAGGTGAGTTGAAAAGCACACTGGGGATGGCATGTAGAGAAGTCGAGGTAAATATCTGCAGCCTGTGGGTGATGTTTTTCTCTTCTGTTTCCTTGAGCAGGATCAATTCTTAGTTTTCAGAAAATACGGTGGATTAAAATCTTTTCCTTAAAATAATCTGGAAACCGAATGATTCTCCAGTGTGATGTGCATCTGGGCAGCCTGGTCTAGTTGTTGGTGGCCCCTTGACAGGGGGTTTAAAACTAGAAGCTCTTTGAGGTCCTTTTCTACTCAGGCCACTCTATGATTCTGTGATCATTCTATGGTTCTATGATCTTGGTTGTTAGTGAGCCAAGAAAAGATGTCAATCTGAATTAGTCTATATTGAATATGTGTAATCAAAACTATATGCAGTTGATCAGATGAGATCCTACCAGCGCATGTATAATGGTATTGAACTTTCCAGATATCTACTGGAATTATCAAACCTATGTAAATGGGTGGACTCTGTGGTCTTCTTAGACTCTTTGCATCTCTATGTGATATTCGGAAATGAGGGCAAAGGAGATTCAGGACACCTCTGTATGCTTGGGACTTGTTGTGGTAACAAATCCCTTTGTCCTACACCCTCATCCTTTTTTTTTTCCTTCCAGAAAAACCTAATTACTTTATCAAGGAACTTTCAGATCTGAAAATTGAAGAAAGTGGAAGTGCACTTTTTACATGTCAGAGTGAGAAAGCTGCATCCTTCGTCATATGGAGGAAAGGCATTGCTGAGCTCAGGCCTGGCAGGTAATACAAGAGGGCACAGAAAGGATGAGACCTGCAGCTGTGCATAAAAAATCTGGAGAAAAGTGACAGTGACGTGTACACCTGTGACATTGGTGATGCCCAGTCCAGAGCCAAGCTGGTTGTACAAGGTATGTGTGAGAGCCATATGACTGCGCATCCTGTTTCTCCACTACCAAGACATTATCCTGGTAGAATTTGTACATTTATGGCAGGTCTTTGGGGCTGCAGCTGTCTGGCCTGAATAGCGGTTCACAAGCCATGCACAGAGCAAGCTGCACGGAAAGGGAAAGAACTACCAACTAGAGCAGTGCCATTGAGAACTTTATGTATCATTTAAAAACCAAAAATGCTGATGTACGGTGAGGCTGGTGACCCAGAAATCAGTGTGAACTTTCTATCTCTGACCTTTCTGAGTTACAAATAGTCCTCCAGAGTTCTAGGCAAAAATTCCCTGATGCAGCATTCTGGGTAGTTGTCACGGTTTAAACAAAAATCTACCTGTGTCCGTGACAGGGGGGCCACAGGCAAGCGAGGTGCTAGAAGGAGCTGAACCTCTGTCCCAACTACTTCAGAAGCAGCCCAAACCCCCTCGTACATGGCTAAGATCTCCTTCTCAGTTGGAGTGTAGCGCTCCTCAGACCCTTTATATGCTCAACTCCAAAGTCCCGGGGGTTGGCCTTGGGTTTCTCCTAAAGCTCTTTGCCACAAACTCCAAGTGGGACCTTTCTCTCCAGCAGCAGTGTAGAGGATGTTCTTTACATCCTGTCCTGTCCGTACTGGCCCCAAGGCCACGGCACGGGCTATCTCTTGTTTTCTCTGCTCAAAAGCCTGCTGCTGCTCAGGACCCCATGAGAAATTATTCTTCTTCCGTGTTACCTGATAGAGGGGGCTTACTATGTGGCTGTAGTTTGGGACATGCATTCTCCAAAAGCCCACTACTCCCAGAAAAGATTGGGTCTCTGTCTTGTTGGTGGGAGGAGACATTGCAGTGATTTTTTCAATCACATCTGCTGGGATGTGTCGATGCCCATCTTGCCATTTTACACCTAAGAACTGGATTTCCTGGGCAGACCCCTTCACCTTGCTGCGCTTAATGGCAAAACCAGCTTGCAAAAGAATTTGGATTATCTGTTTTCTTTTCTTGACAATCTCTGCTGCTGTATGGCCCCACACGACAATATCATCAATATACTGCAAGTGTTCGGGAGCAGTAAAATTATTCATGCTTTATATGACGTTATGATGTGGAATAGTGATAGCAAAATTACAAAATTATTAAACCATGACACCCTGGTATTTTTCTTTTTTTTTCCTTAAATATTTTCCTTTTTACTATTTAAATGTTATGGGCACATCTTGTAGAAACACAAGGCTGTTTACAAAGAAGTGCATGCTGTGTTGCTGTATGATGAGCAAGATACATCTATTCTTCATCTAGCAGGAATAGTTGCTGAGCCTTAAGAACAGTTTCAGAAAGCTTTGGGAATTTTGGCATTTTCCTTGTTTCTGCAACACAAAATGAAAATTTACGCTGTATTACAAAGAAAAGGGGAGTCCGAACTTGTACGTTAAATTTGAAGGAGATCAATCTGGGGTAATATTTAAAAAAAAAAAAAAAAAAAAAAGGGAGCGTGGTCATCAAATACTATAAAATATATTTGCTGTTACTAGAATGCCACTTATCTTCCCCCCATACGAAACACTGTCGTGTTGTATGTGAATTTGTGAGGTGGGTTTTGAAGCTGAAATTAAAAACTTCTTGTATGGCTGTCTTCATAGTGGCTATCCAGACTATCTGTAGAAATAACAGCTATTATGTAGTCAGCTATTCACCAGTTTTAACTGATTATAAATTACGTTTCAGGGTGGAGAACATAGCATAGTGCCTGACACCTGTGTTGATCCTGAGGGCATTCTTGATTCTGTGCATTATGATGTCATGGATATTAAAGAGCAAGCTGAGGCAGCACATAGTTCCATTGTATCCCTGGGGGACCCGAAAGAAGATACTGGCTGGTTTGAAAAGCAGCTGGAGAAAACTAACTTTGAACTGATGGAGACCAAAGAAGAGCTAACAGAGAAAAACAGCAAACTACTTAAAACTGAAGAAGAGCTGATGCAGAAGAACAATGGTGAGTTATGCGATGTGAAAGGTAGAAGACAGAAATAGTTCATTAATCTAAAAGAGAAATAACCAGTTTGAGTAGGAATTAGAGGAGATGTTCTACCTTTGGAACCATAGCCTGTAGATAAGTGATAGTTTGTTCCTTGTGTATATTCAGGTTCAGCAATTCCACGGTTTTTGGTTATTTCTTTTCTTTTTTTCCCCCTCTGCTTTAAACTGCAACTAGCAGCTTTATGCTTTCGTAAGTATGGGGTTAAATGTCTATATCTTGATTTTTACTTTTATATTGTAATCTCTACTCTTCTTTATGTCTTGTTGATGCAATGTTTTCGTTCCAAGAAATATAGAAAACTTTTGAATCACTCCCAATAAGTGAAGACCACATGCATATTAATTAATCTGTTCAAAAGCTACCTAAACATTAGAATATCTGGAAAAATTGATTACTTAATAAACTATCTATTGGCTACTTATGTAATACAACCTTTTCTGTGTGTTACAGACTTTGAAATGCAGATGATTAAATTGGATGAGTCTGTTGAGCAACTTAAAGAAGCAACTGAGGTAACTTTATCAAGAAGATGTGTAAAATTGTTTTAATACCAACTTGTGGTAGCTTAAAATGCTATTCCAGTAGGCTCCATTAATAGATTTCTTACCGAGCTTAGCTTAACTGAATTTGCCTTTAATGCACTGTGTAATTCAGCTACTTAACACTACATTAGAAACTGATGACTGAATTTTTTTTATTTTTTATTTCTAAGAAAATGAATGCACAAAATGAAAGGATTCGAGAGCTAATGGACATCGTGGTGCAGAAAGATGACATTATTACAGAGCTACAAGACTTAAAATCTCATTTAGAAGAAAAAGTAAAAGATTATGTGAGTTTTACACATCTCCGTATCCTTATACATAAAAAGAAAAACACTAATTCTATGCTTGTAATCAACACATTTTTGGAAAACTGATTTTCTGTATGTAGCTGGTACTCGCTTGAAATTGTAAACAATTCAAATTTATCTGAAGGTAGTTGTTGTTAACACAAACAACAAAAATATCAGTGTGTTCCACTATCTCCTGCCTCACACTCCTACATCAGAGGAAGAGCAACAGTAAAAGTATGTTGAGTAGAGTTGGAAGTACGAGTATGAATGGTCAGGATATCTCCATGTTCTATGCAGTCCATAAAACTTTATCCTGACTAATGTACTGCGAGCTACTGAATATGTGAAGACTAGCTTGATTAAGTATGTGTGCATACCACTTCTGGTGGTTTTTGTTCATTTTTTGATGTTTGGTAGCCTGAAGTAGCTCTGAAAACATTTATAGTTAATTCTGTCACTCAGATCTCTAACCTTGTAAGCTTAGCAACTTGACCCTTCTTAGTCTTTGACTGTCTGCATCACTACAACTTAGTATTTCCATGGTATTAAAGCTGACTGTGATGAGTAGTCATGTCCTCACCTATTACTTCTTCCAAGAACAAGGCTCCAACTCTATCTGTGAGATTGTGTGGCCTGAACACTTCTGAGGCTTTTCTTTTCATAAGTTACTAAAGATGAATAATCAGTCCTTGGCAGTGCCAGCATGGCTTAACAATCGTCATCTTGTAAGTAAGGAAGCTTCACTTGTGGTCAAGGACACAATCTAAAATATGCGTGACAGAGCTGACTAAGCTTTAAGGTTGGATTATATCTGTCACGATGAAAGTGATTTTAGCAGCTTAGCAGAAGTGTGATGTGATGAACTTGTATGAGAGCTGACCATTTGCTCTTTGACCATGTTTGTAATTTTGTTGACTTCTTGGAAACAGGAAATTCTTTGATAAACTGGTAAACGCTTGATTGTGTGCAAGTCTTTTACTTTGTAACCTGCTAGGCTCTTGCTTTCCCTTGTATACTCTACCGAGTATTGCACTTGTCATTATCTGAAGGTGTACTTGTTCTGTCTTCTATTGAGATTTGTAACTGATGTCTATAGAGTCACCGGGTAAATATTTTAGCTGTATGGTTTTGTGTAAATATTTGCCTACAGAAGATTACTGAGACTTAAGTGCTCCTTTTGTTAAGCTTCAATGTAACTGATCTTATATCAATACAGGAAAAGACTATCTACCATTTAACTACCATTAAAGCAGAACCGGCAGAAGAGAACACTAATAAAGGAACTGAAAGCAGCCAATTTTCAGTGCTTTCAGTTAAAGCACTGAAACAAGAGAAAACTGAGTTGGAAGTGGGAAGAAAGCGCAGTACTGATGAAGATAAGCCTACTGTGGAAGAGCCACCTCCAAAGAAAGGTACAGTTTCTTCCATCGTTGAACAGGGTGTCTTCCAAAACAATAAATTGCTTCCTATTCCGGATCGGAAGCAAAAGGCTGTGAAGCGCGTACCTTATGGTATAAGGAGAAAAGCCACTGTGTTAAACTGTAAATAGAAGTAACTGTTATGTAAATATCCCTTTTTCAGAAGGTCCTATGCTGTTCATTTTTGAATGCTTAAGAATAAAAGTTTTTTGCACTATTTTTTTCCTTTTTGCTGCTTTTTCCTCATCTGTTGATGCACTTGCAGATTTGGTAATAGTTTTAAAGCAGTTTCTTTAGGATTGTTTCAACTGCTGTTGCTGATCTTCTGAGTAGCATCAGCTGTTCAAGTGCTTTTTTTTGTTTGTTTGTTTGTTTTGTTTTTCCTGAAGCAACTATCAAAATTGTTGACGACCTGCTAATTGCTCGCTCATGGGCAATATTTGAGCAAAATGGTTTGATAAGCTCTGATGCATTTAACTTCACTTCTGGGCACAGCTGAGCATCAGTGTTCCTAGAATTACGGAAAGCATATACAATGTAGAAGGGAAAATCTAAAACTTAGCTGTAGTCCCTTCCTTTCTTGTATTCCTCTTGCAAAATATGTGCAAGGGAGAAAGTCAAGGCCTTCTTTGGATGAGATGCTGTTCTTGGATGATTTGTCCCTGCTGCCTTTATTTGGCATAAATATTGAATCCTAATGTGACCACTGAATGGCATCACATGTAAGCATCTTACCAGAGACTAAGGGAGGGATGTGGACTCCTCCATACTCCAAATAGTAGTGGGTTTGTTCTAATCATATGACCAAAGCTCTCATTTAAAAATTAATGACAGCAATGCTCCACATAGGAATTAAAATGGGTAGCTGATAGTCACAATGTCAGCGTGAAGTTTTCTGTTAAGAAGTACTGAGTATTCAATCATGTGTGCCCGGTGGCGCAGTGGTTAAAGACGCCGCCTTGCAACACTGGGGCCCGGAGTTCGAATCCCCCCTGTGGCGCAAGTGGTAGAAGTGCCGCTCTGCTACACAGAGGCTCGAATTCCGGGGGCTGGACTCGATGATCTCTAAGGTCCCTTCCAACCCGCACGAAACTATGAAACTATGTTAAAATTTTCTTCTATTTGTGAGTATTAATAGCGTCCAATTTCAAAAACCGCTTAATATATATTCTTTAGCTATGTTAAATATACACAGTAGAACAATGAGCACAGGTATGTTGTGCTGGTTCTTTTGTAGAATTAGTTATATAAGTAGCACGAGCAAAAGTGTTTTAGGAGATGCTAGGTTATCTCAGCTTCAAGTTCAGGGTATTTACACCATTCTCTGAGCTTTTAGGTCTTGTTTCCTATGCTCTGTAATAATGCTTTTTCCCTACTTCCTCTGTAGGGAGCTTCTAGACTGAACATTACACATCTTCTCCCTAGTCTTATTTATCTTGCTTTAGTGCTTGCTTGTTGTTTTCAGCATAAAGTGTTTAGATTACTTATAAATCATATTCCCCTCACTAGTGTTGCTGGGAGCAGCAGTCAAAACCCAAAACCTGGTTTGGGGTGGAATACGCCACTGCTGTTTCTTCAGTATGACTTTTAAATCAGTTGAGGGCTGTATATAAAACTCCTTAAAAGAGTTAAGAGGCTGTTTCCATGCAGTACATGTGAATCTGTATGTAATGCAGGCTGCACGTGGGCGCTATAAAATTCTGCATTTCTGTAGTTGTAGTAATAAAAGGACTGTACAAGAATCACCATGGAATATATTGTTGTGGTGACACAATCCCTAGTAAGTCTTGACTTATATTTATTTTTCTAATACTTAAAGTATGCATATTATGGAATGGACATAACTGGATTCTAAAGCAATGATGAAATACAGCAGAAGTTGCTTTTGATAGAAAGAAAATGCATGTGATTTTAGCTAATTGCTCACCAGTTAAAGAAAAAACAGCCCCAAGCTAATGGAATATTTATGGAAACTTGAATCTGCAAATTTGTACAACTTTATGCGTGAACTTTATATGCAAAAGAGTAAGTGTGGACAGAAGTAGGAATCCTCATATTTTGTTTAGAGATCAACTGAATAAGAGAGACAGATATCAACACTTAAGTGATCAACTTGTCCAGGGTTTTATCTTTCTTTTGAAAGTAAGAGGACTGTGAGTTGGAATGAAATTTCTTAGAGAACTGTTTATCTACCATTTAGATGTAGATGGAGTGATTCCTGGCTGCCTTATAGGGATTGCTGGAGCAGGGAAGATAGAAAGAATATAGCTGTGAATTATCTATCTCGTTCCCATGTTTCTTAGATCTAATAAGATTTTCTACTGGTGTGGAGTGGAAGGTTTGAGTAGTGCCATGGTAAAAGTGTTCTTCCAGACTGAAAACCTTTTGCTGTTAATTCTGTATAGAAATCTGAGGCACCTGATTACGTGTTCAGAGGACTTTAATTCCTTCACTAGTATCAAATACTATGTGATGTGAGGGCATGGCTTGCATATTACGACAGTTTTTCACTTAGAAGTTGCTACTTGGTGTTGTGAACTGCTATGTAATAATGATTTTAATCAATCTGAGCTACATTCCTTTTCCCTTTTTTTTGTTTGTTTGTTTGTTTGTTTTACAGTAGTTGTAAATGAGAGAAAGAAAAAGAACACTGTAGAGAAAAAGAAAATTGAACACATGAAACAAAAGTGCTCCACGTACCGAAAGGAAGTACTAGCACTGAGGGAAAGAACTGAAATCTTGGAACGTCATTTAGCTGTGCTTGAAGAACAATGCAGAGGAGAAAAAAATAAAAAAGAAGATTTCAGTAAGCAGGTAACAAGCCTGCGTATTGAGCTTTCTTTTTCTTAAGAAACAGCTGATGTCCTCCGTGAACAAATTCTGCAGGGTCAAGCTGACTATCGGGAAATTGCTTCTGAACTGGATGAACAGAAATCTATAAATATGACACTAGAAGACAAAAATGCCCAACTAACTAACAACGTAGAAGTTGCCAAAGAATATATAATTGATAAAGTGTCACAAGTAAAAGAAATGCGGACCAAATTAGATGAATTATACAAATGTCACTTAGAGTTTCATGCCATCGGTACTGACTTTGTCAGTGTAAAGGATTCCTCAGACTCTGAAAAAGATGAGCCAGGGACATCTCAAATTAGTTCTGCATGCATTCAGTCACAGACTTCTTCCATCTCAGATCTTGTGCAGGACCTCTCCTTTAACTATAGTCTTGAAAGGATTTGGGAAGTATGCAGAAGTATTGTTGATGTTTCCTCACAAAAAAGTCAGCACATCAAAGCACTGCTTCAAGACAATGAAAACCTAAAGGCGGGACTGAATAATGCTGAATATCATAATCGTCAACTTGTAATGAAGCTATGTGAGATTACAACTCACACTAGTCAGGAAGATGATCTTGTGAATCAGTTACATGAGCAAATAGAAAAGAAAACTCAGGACTTTGAAGAAAAGACTGCAGAAGATCAGAGAGTGATTGCACAATTTCAGGAGGAAGTTGCCAACTGTGAGGTAAAAATAAGAGAGCTTGAATATCTCCTGGAGGCTTCCAAGACAATGGAAGACAATGTGTCAAAACTCAACGAATTACTTAAAGAAAAAGAATCTATTATTGTTAATCTAGAGACAGTTACAGCAACTCTGCAGGAGAAGTCTGCAAATGCAGACAAAAAGGTGGAAGAGTTAAGTAGCAAAGAAGCAAATCTGATTCAAGAAGTTATGCAGCTGAAAAACAGCTTGGAGCAGATGAAACATTCTCTTCGGGAAAAGGAAAAGAGTGAAATGGAGAAAGTGCAACGTATAGAATCGTAAGTAACCACTGAGTTAACTTAGAGCCCTTTGAGAATGAACTAGAGTTAAAAATAGTTAATGGGAACATCCCTTCGACTTAATGCATCTGCATGCTTATCAATGGCCAAACTACTACTTTAGGATGCTTTGGTATGCTACTTGAGTTCCAAGGGAAAACAGGAGTGTGCAAGGAAATGAAGAATAATATGGGGATTTCTGGTGGTTTTGTTGTACATCCCTCAGTACAGCATCTGAATAATTTATTGCTTCAGCATCTGATTATGAGAAGCAAGCTGAAATTCAAAAGTAATTGTTTAAATCTTGTCACTGGTCTAGATAGATTTAAGAGTCTATTTACAAATAGAAACCAACAGGCAGGGCATGGATTAAGCTGTAATTGCTGTTTCCATGAGATGTGTAACAGTAATGTTCTTTGTCTCTTTATTTTTAACATAAGGCTAGAAAATATTCTTTCTGAGAGTTCTGCCCTTGTACTGAATCTGAAAAAAGATTTGCAGAGGAAAGAAGAAGAGTATGCAGATCTAAAAGACAAACATTCTGATGCCGAGAAACAAATTCAGCAAGTACAAAGCGAGGTTTGTAGTCAACTGAGATATTTTTTTCTGTAAGATTATGCTTGGCTTTCTGCTGTTAAAACTTCTCAAACTTTAACTATGAAGCTGGAAATTTCACACTAGTGTGGCTAGCAGCAAATCTTAGGTAAAGTTGCCATTGAAGCTCTAGAGGGGACCAGAAGTTAAAACATGGTTTCACATAGATAATGAACAGAGGAAAGTAAAGTTGGTTAGTAGTCTGGAATAAGGTTTGTGAAGAGAATAGCTAATCTGCCTCTGGAGGGGACTTGTTATTATCTCTACGTTACTGGTGACTTGCCATTGGTATCCGTGGTAACTCCAAAGCCTAAAACCTAAGTCTTGTGAAAAAACGCTGATAACTGGGAAGAAGAATGCTATTTACTTGAAGAGAAATAGACTAATTTCCAGAGGCTCTTTAATATAAGCATGTATATTTTTTTTCTTCAATTTCAGCTTCAGTGATGTTAATAGTTAAAATTTAATTATTAAACAAGAAGATATCTTAAAACCCATTTTGCAGGATCTTAGTCTGAAAGTTTATTGGGTGTGCTTGGGGTGGAAAATTGAAGCTTAAAAATGAATTCATGTCTTCCTTGGTAACCTTGCACTTGCTGTCGTTTTCCTACTCAGCACTTGTTTGTGAATTCCTCTTTATTTAACAAAGAAGTATTTGGCCAGGTTGGATTACAGACGTCTTTTAATGAACCGTGAGCTGTGCTTACATTACAGGTGTCCACGATGCGTTCTGTGGAGGAATCCCTCAGGAACAAGATGGAAGAACTTGAAAGGATTAATAACCAGTTTAAGGATGAGCTGGATTATAAAGACTATACTATCCAACAACTTAAACAGGTATTTTACTTGCTCTTAATTTTTATTAAATGAATGATGCAGGTTTTCCAAGCAACAGGAAAAGGTCAAAAAAAAAAAAAAGATTGGAGCAAAATGAAAGTGGCCAACTGAAATTAGTGGTAGACCATGAAAGATATTCAAATAATTAGTCACTACAGAGCACTGGCAGATTGCTTTAAATACAATAATCTGCATAGTAAATACATATGTAATACATGCATATAAACTGATCTTGTTGAGTGACATCACGATATGTTAATTGAAATGTCTTACCATAAACTCTTTTTATCAGCTTGAGTCCTTATTTATGCTATATGAAAAACTTATTAATTCTAGGCTGTCTTAAAGATTCTGCTTGTTTCTACTGTGTATGCTTTTCTTTCAACATGAAATATAGGAGCTGGAGGAAAAGGACCATAATATTCAAAAGTGGCATGAGGAGAGAGATCAGTTAGTAGAAGCTTTGGAAGAACAGCTCAAAACTTTGGCTTCTAATGCCATACTAAAAGAGACAGAAATAGCAGAACTGAGACAATCTGCCGTAAAGGATTCAAGCAAGGTCAGCTCTCCTTTCCTCCTACCTGATTAGCTACCCATAAATTCTGTAAAACTCCTGTACCTGCTCTTTGTATTCTGGGTGTGGTTCTGTTCTTGAACACTGTCGTATTGACATCATGTGCAACTAACCAAAAAAAGCACCAGCTTTTATTGTTGTTCTTCAGAAACAGAATTTCTGTTAATTACTAAAATTTCAATTTTTTCAGTAGTTCAGATAAGCAGATGTCAGTTTGATGCTTATGATCCTACAATCAGACTGGACATCTGTAGCTTTTTCTGATAATTCACAGCATTTCCGGATCCCAAGCTAGGCTCAATACTCAGACAGTAGTTCTGTCTCAGGTTTCTTACTTTCTTTGCTTTTTCTGAGGTAGTATCTACAATGGCATGAAAAGACAGAAGGGGACGTGGAGAGAGATTAAGGGAAGCATCAAAAAGCAGAGGGGGGATGATCTCTGGAAGTTGCATTTCTTATTTCAACATCCAGCTTTTAATCAGGATAGCCAATCTAAGCCGTAGCATAGAATTTCAGAAGCTAAACAGAAGACTAAATGAGTTGTGCTCTTTTGAGAATGTTTGGATTCACTTTCTCTGAGAAGAAAGATGTTCTCATAGAAAAACTTCCCCTACAACTGCCGACTTTCTCACAGTACCGAGGATTTGGGAACAAATGAAAGCTCGGGTTATTATATCTTAAGAGAGATGAAGGCTGAAGCACATAAGTAAAATAGAAGAATCAAAATATATTGTATTACAACTTCCCAGGCAATTCTATGACTACTGCACTTGTAACAGTGACCGTACAAATCCGTGAAATGTTACTGTTCTTGAATAGTTAAGTGTTCTAGCCTGCAATTCTAAAACTGATGCTACTAAGTAATTGCAATGCTGCTTGTGTGTGTTAATTCCTTTTGCCAATCCCACAACTCAGCAGTTTTTACTGTTTATTAGGATAATGCAACTGTGATAGAAGAGTTAAGAAAAGAACTGGCTGACAAAGATGACTTTATAAAGGAATTAAAACAACGCATTAACCACAGTAGCCCTCAGTGTTTGCCAGAAATACCTTTACCTGAAGAAAGACAAAGTAGAAGGAATGACTCTGTAAATGAAAAGGTACGATTATATTTACAGAAAGTCAGTTCTTAACATCTTGTTAACCCCTTTTTGTTCTTCTGTTTTCCTAGGAGATACTGGAGCTGGAATCATTTTTCTTAGCATATAGTCCTTTAACTACATATTCAGTGATGAGTACTTGTTGGTTCTTTTTGTCTTCCACTCAAACATGAGCTCTCATCTTCTCAAAAATATTTTATTTACTAGAACACCATCTCTGTGTGTACATTATGGAACTTTTCCATGCAGTTTTCCATGTATTCGTATGTGGATGCTGAAGATTAGACAGAGGTTTAGCCTTTGGTGTTCTAACATAGCAGCTGTGAGCGTGCAGAGTATGGGGGGAATGGATGACAAAACGACCAGCGTTACAGATTTTGTCCCTAAATAATGTCTCGCTTTCTCTCTTTTGGAGGCAGAATACTGCCTGAGACTGTTAGTGAGACCCAGTAGGGTGTATCTGAAGATCACACAATGAATAGATGTTACTACCTTCCCACACTTGTGCTGTGTTTCAGCTTACGTGTTCATGTGGCGTCTGAGCTTGAGGTTTTACACTGTAACTTTAGAAAACTCGAGATATTTTGGAGGTCTAATGCATAGCCTAATCTTTACTCCTTTTAAATATTTACAGCCTAGGAAACAACAAAGCAAAACTAAAACTGGAGAAAGTATTCCATTAAGATGCAAAGCTGAAGACAATTATTTGTCACGTTGATGTACTAGGAGCCTCACTTCATTAAATGAATCTGAGGTTAGTATGAAACTTCAGATCTGAAAATGTTGTGATTGTATTGCTTTTGATAAGGAATGAGTAGGAAAAGATCTCACGTTCTCTAAACAATTCCCAAGTTTTAATTTATTTATCCCTTTCAAGGTGATCAGATCACCTGTTTTTATAGCCTTTGATAGGAATAAAAGCTGTTGAAACAATTGTGTGATGAATTTTTGTCAGGTGCTGTTGAAAACTCTCCTCATGTTAATGCTTATGAAGTGGCTCATGATTAGATAAGTTACTTGGAAAAAATTTATGGAGCCACTGAAACGGGCACAGCAAATTGAACTTATTTTCTTCCTCTGCAGGATTTCTGGACATTGTTTTGTTAGCAGATGATGTTAATCATTCCTATATAAGGTTTTAATTGCTAACTTTCATAAAATAGCAGTTACATATATTTTAAAAACAAAGTTTTTATTAACCAACTTAATTCTTGGAAATACAGTGGGTGGTGATACTCCATTCAGATTCTTAGCAGAGCCTGATAAAGTGGCTCTGACTACTTTTTGTCTTTCTACAATCTTTGGTAACTTTTTGAGAGGAAGAAGACTCCCCTCAGGGGGTCGGAACAGTGTAAGTAGTAAAATCTGCTAGTCTGTGTTTGGGACACTGGAGTTTGCTAGTTACTAGCAGCAGTAGAAGCAGCCATCTACCATTTTCTGATGTCCCCAGCAGCCTGTCTTCCATGTGTTCAACCAGCATCTGAACTCATTTTTGATATGCTAGCTGAATTCCTGCCATAGAGAAGGAGGAGTCCGGGTGATCTCAGTTCTGACTTTGTTGTTCCTGTTGAGAAAAACAGGATTGGGTGGATTGTGGACAGTAAGTGCTGCTGGGGAAATGCATACTGACATTTCCCTGTCACTTAGCTGTGCATTTGCTGCCATTTGACCATGAGCAGGTACATGATAGCCTTCAGCTTAAGTACGGTGTCATTGCTTGAATGTCTGTATTCTCTCCAGGGAAAAGATAGCAATGGAGTTCTTTAATGACTTGTACTGGGCTTGCACCTTGCCAGCTGGACCTTACTTATGTAAATAACATCTCTAGTGTAGAAGAGGAAGGGCAAATTCCCTAAGATTAAGCTGGAAGTTAATCGAACACTTGAATCAAATGCTCCTGTTCCTGCCAATTCTGACACAGCAGAGTTGAGATGAAGAAAATCGTGTCAGTTCTACCACCATTCTCTATTAAAAAAAAGTGTAGTTGTCTGTGCCCTTGAGAAAAAATGACTTGTAAAGTATCAGGCTCAGTTTTACATGGAGAACTTTTTTTGTGATCATAGATTGGAAATAATTTTAAATGTAACAAGTTCTAGGAAAGAAGGGTAAAACTCTGCTGTAACTGAAATAGACTCCTTCTGTTACAAGTGTTCTTACAGCAGGAAAATCGAATGCTTACATATCCTTTTCCAGATGCTTTATAGCTTTTTAATCTCATGGCTACCTTAACACTTGCACTTAAAATTCTTCTGTGCTATCAGGAGCATTTGGAAACTGTCCTCGACTCTTCTGGAGTGTCTGCAGAAAATGGCAAAACTAGTCGGTTCCCAAAGCCGGAGCTGGAAATCCCACTGACACCTCTGCAACCTGATAAGACGGAGATAAAGCAGCACGGCAGCATGATACCTTTAGGAGTGAAAATGCCTAAGGCAAAAAAGAAAAGAAGTGATGACATGGATGAGGTATGACCTAGACCCAACAGAAAACAAAATATCTGATGCCTTTTTACCATTCTCATTTAAGCATTAAAAAAATGCTATTTCTACCTCAGTAAAGTAGTTGAAGAATTTAATCAGTGAACTGCTTTAATGAACAAAACTAATAGCTAAGCTCAGTGATAATGGTTTAAGAGAAGGGAATTTCTCTTAACTCCATTGTGTATTTTCTTTGAAACCTGTAGACATAAATCAGCTTTTTAGACATCATGATATAGATATAGATATCTATATCATTAGATATCTAATGATATCTAATACTGATATCTTAATGTCCTGTTTTTATAATTGAATGCTTATTTATTATTTGACTTACAGTGGAATAGTTACCACTAGCAAATACTTCCCTACTATTAGCAAAAGTGTTTAAAGTGTTCACTTTTGTGACATCAATTGTTCTTTCCAAAAGAATCATGGCTGAAACTTGTCTTATTTTCCCAGGATTTTGTGAAAAGTGAGAACACGAAAAATACAAAATCTGTCATGGCTTTTAATTCACCCTCTGCAAGTGACGAGAAAATGGTTGGTTTTTGTTCTAGTTTTGAAGCTAGCTTGGTACGTCCTGTAATTGTGTGGTCACACGAAAGAAGCAGTGTCTTATCCTTATGTGTATACCTGAATGGGAATCTTACATGCTTATGAGCTCTTCCTATTAAATTCCATAAGCTAACCAAAGGGCAAGTCAGTCTGTCCCCAGAGCATGTAATGGCTGTACTGTGTAATGATTTGGAGGGAAGGATATTGCACACTGAATAGTTGGGAAGAGAAGCTTTAGTGTATTATCGTGTGCTTTTGTAAGTGAAGCCCTTGTATTAAACTAAGGTTCATATCATTAATATGCATGGCAGTTTTTAAAAACAGATGTTCACATACTGATAGCAGTATCCTTGGCATGGTCAGAGTATGAGTAGTAGATTTTTCCCATCTGTTGTCTTCTGTTTTGTATGTTTGTTTATTTTATGTAATTAGAACAGCTTATGTAAGAAACAGCTCCACAGCTTGGGAGCTTCTTTTAAAGAAACTACTGCCTTATTAAGAAACTTTAAGAAACGTATGCCTTGAAATAGCTGAGATTTTGACAACTCCCTAAAGGGTGTAAAATTGTCTACATTACTTGCCGTTGTGGTATCATCAGCATAATGAACAGAGGTGTCAGTAGTAAAGCTCAAAATGTCAACTTAAAATAACGTTGAACTAAAATGAAGTTTAAACAATGCTCTTGTTTCACATGTTCACATCTCTGTTGAACAGAAATCCGGAAAAGACTACTTCCTGAGAAAGCGAGTACGTGCTTCAAGACTGACTAAAAAGAAGGATGAAACACTGCAAAAAGTTGGAGATTTTATTCAAAGCTCTCCTTCTATTATACACTCTAAAGGTTGGTGTAGAATAAGTTTTATTCCATGTTTTCTAGACATTGTAGAATGGCTTGTTTCTGCTGTAGGCTATTAATGTATGTGTTCTTAGAGAACTTGTCTGCCATGTTAAGTTGTCTTGTCCTTTGATTTGTGAAGTAAATGCATTTATTCGTCTCTTCAGAGATTCATTATTACATTTGTGAAAACCTACAAGTATACAGAGAAAGTTGGTTCTGTCTTGTGCTTCTGTCAGCACGAAAGTTAGGCCTGTTGTTTAACTCCTGCTGAAGTTTCTGACTTCCAGCGACTTCTGAGCCATGATTGTCTTTCATACTCCATTTTAATGCGTGCTTTAAGCTGCCGTACCTGAACCTATAAACTGTTTCAGCTATAGAAGCAATAAAGAACCTCGACGAACAAATACAATTTCTGAGTATTTTCACTTAAATTTTACGTGTCATTTATAAACCAAGTTTGTTACGAAGCTTTTTTTGCATTCATTGATTTAAAGACTCACAAAACCAGTAAGTTGATTGGTTTATGTATCAAAACAAATTTCTTCTAGCCAAGAAGCTGATGTCAGCAGTAATTTCTCCTAAATCAAACGAACCTCAAAGTCTCGAAGAAGGAGAGACCAAGCCAAAACGATGCAAAAGGAAGCTGTATTCAACTGTCGTTTCTGGCCCTCTAGATATACCTGCTTCTTCGGTAAGTGATTATACTGTAGTCTTGGCTTAAAATAAACTACTAAGGAGTCCAAACAGACTGGAGGTTTCATCTATTTGCAGGAGAAGGTTGAAAGTACTGAGGTATTTCTTTATTCTACCAAGTCATTCTTGTTGGTCTTCCTGCTGTTCTGTTTTATTTTGTCCTCAAAGATCTCTGTGTTTGGCTGGCTTACAGTTTGCTAAGTAGGTGATGTAGCAATCACGGAGATGTCTTATAATTTGGAATCATAGATAATTTCAGTGTGTTGGAGTGGGATTATTCTACTACACGCTTTTTTAGAGCACAACTTAGACAGCTTTTTAGGTATGCTTAAACTATGATCTCCTGTCTAAGCCAACTTGCAGAGGATCTGATGTGCCAGTTTCATGACTCTGTCGGCAGCTATTGTGCTAAGAACATTCTTGCTCTGTTGGAACTGCATCTTTTAATTATATTAGAGTCCTTTTTCTGTTCAGCAAAGTGATCATTTGCCCATACTGTAATATCCCTCTGAATTTTTTGATGATTTGACGAATGATAGGGGCAGAAAACAAATTGTTATTTTTTTTGTTAGAGGATGAAGAAGATGAGACAATTTCTTCTCTCACAGTAGTTCTGAGAACATGGAACTGAACCGAGAACTGAAATTCTGGGCAAGTCATAGCTACAGGGATTGAGGCTAAAAATGTTTTCTGAACGCTTCATGTTTCACAAAACAAGTATTATAATACTCTTTTGAAAACAAGTATGTCAAAATGAAAGCTGCCTTCAGGCTTTCCTCAGATGTGTGTGCTTTTTTAAGATAAACAGGATTTTGTACATTCTCCATATTTGTTCCTTGTGATTAAGCTGCATTAAAATGATCTCGGTATCCCATAGTTTTCTGAATAAAATATAATAAGCAAATGCCATTCTGAAATCCATTTAGGGGAAGAAATATGTTTGCGTGGGTCAAGAAGAGCTTGTCAGTCTTGTGCGAAAAGATGAGTAACTTTTGAAATGTTTTCTTCAGGAATCTGAGGAACAAAAGAAGGAAAGTGATCATCTGATCATCAAGCGACGGCTGAGATCCAGAACAGCTAAAAAACCTTGAAGAAGCATGTTTGTTCCCCTTTCTCAGGACATACTTTTATTGTATTATTAAAACTGGTTGTTAATAAACAGTAACAGTTACTCCGTTGTGTTCTTAAATTTGTATATGGGTGTACAATGTCTCTCTGACAGTTTCAAACTGACTCCATTGAGGCTGAAATAAATACAAGCTTTCTTAAACTGGGTTTGGATTTTATTGTGGTTAAGGGTTTATTTATTTTTGTCTTGCCTCCCCTGTATAGGAACAGTATCTCTAGGTCTGATTGCTATTTACCCATTGTGCAGTAATAACTGTACTTGTTCAGGATGGCCTGGCTTGCTTTTTTCACGTGACTGGTGTACTTAGCAGAACTCTGGCAGAGAGAAGAGCATGAATACACATTAATATTTATGTATACTTAATTTTTGGGCCTTTTTAAAGAATTTTCTTTGGAGAGAAGATGGTGCCAATTCCTCAGTGTGGAAGAAAGGTGCTTTCCCTCACTTGTGCAAATTCAGCTTTAAATTAATAAACTTAGAAAAATAAACCCAATACATTTGGGGGGAATTCTAATATCCAAATACTGTTCTCCCCCTCAGTGAGCTTCGAACCTTTAGATGCTGTTGGATGAATTAGCTGAAAGGTTCTCAGCTGGCAGTATGTCCTTGTGTTGTCTCCAAGTCCAATAGTTCCTATAGATTCAATTGCTCAGGAGGTAAAAACATGGATGAAAGCTGACTTGGGTGAATATTTGAGAGTTTGATGGGAGTGAATTGCCTTAAAAGCAGCTGGTGATAGAACAATATACTGATTGTATTTAAAAAAACCCACAATCGTACTATTTGTTGCTGTGCCGATAAGCTTTCTCCTTGCTTGTAGGCTTGTGAGATCCAGGTTTGCAGAAAACAATCTGAAACATCATGGGAATCATGTGGTTTTATGCTCAGCAATCTCATTAAAAACTTGAACTGACTTTTAGAAGCTTTTCTCCATGGTGTTAGCTGGACAAATCTGCATGTGGATGTCAACATGGAGGCTTTTATTGACCTGGAGTAGAAAACAGCATTCGTACCTACCAGGTGAGACGGGCAGCTACTGCACAGGTACACAGAAGAAACTGATGGAAGCATAAGTACTTGAAATCACCCTCCCTCCTATTTATTGACCCATGTATGTGAATGCCGTGCATGAATGCCTCATAGCCAGATGTCAAAATGGAACAATGCTGCCTGAAGTGGTTGGTGACAATATGGAAGACGGTTCTGATTAGCTGCAGTTTGCAAATTACTTGCAAATATTTCATATCCAGAAGACTGCAATTTATCAGCCATGCGATATTGGAGGCAAAGTCATTGCAGGGGATGGGAGTGATCTACTTGTTCCAGAAGCTGTTAATAGAGCTCTCGTTGCTACTGGGTACATCATGATATACACTTAATTACACTACTTTTCAAATGGTATTTTTATTATGAGAACAGCCTCATTGCTGCCTGCTGCTGCATGGGAAAAGTAGTTGCACACTTGGTATAATTATATGTGGTTCTCTGCTGCAAAACTGACCTTTTACAAAATGTCACATGTGGTGTTTGGTGAGTCTCAGGCTTGCCTAATTTCTGTGCATTTTCGTAAGGCACAGCAAGTGCAGAAAACAGGTCGCTTTGTTTAGGGAAAAGAAAAACCAACCACAAATGTTTAGCTGACTTGCGGAATCAAACTCTATAATCCAGAGATGGGTTGTAAAGCAGGTATGTTTATTCCAGCGTTGCGCAGCGCCGGGTGCAAGGGGGATAGCTCCTCCAAACCTGCACACCGACTTGTAAAGCTGTGATACAGAAAGCAGGCAGAAGAAACATCCTTCAAATCCAGAAGGTAAACTCCACCTATTCATTCCTTAACTGGGTTAATAAAGTGCATGGATTTGCCACCACTGAGTGTATGCATTCAACAATTCTATTACTTGCCTTCAAGTGTTGTACCAAACTACAGCACTTGCTATCAAAAATTTTTGCAAAATTGGAGTCCAGACTCCAGAAAGTCTTCTATCCTTCTACAGTTATGTATCCTTATAGGGTACCACTTTACCCTGACTGGGCAATCTCTTGCTTTTAACTTCTATTCAGGGCTTCATGTTTGGCCCTGATGCCCACACCCCTAAGTGCATCATGTTTGATATTGCTGTGACTCCTGGGGTACAACATTGTTTTTCCCCATTTGTGCTAATGTCAGACTTACAGTTTTTAAACAGTCAATATTGTTGGACCCTTAGCTCCAGTTTTATTAAATTTCTTGCCAGAGCAACCTGGCAGGTACAAGAATTTCTGTATTCCTACTTAGTTTATATTTAATTAATCCAAAAAAAACATAAACCTTTTCTTGTTGGGCAGTAGCTTCTATTACTGTTACAAAACCATCTATGAGTAGTAAGAAGCACCCATATCCACCAGAAAATAAATCTCTTTATCCTGCTTCCCTAGATGCAATTTCCCGTTGCAGTTTGCACACTGCTTTCCTTTCAGTGGGGCGGAGCCCTCCCTGGGCACTTCAAGCCCCCACTCCCCCCACCTCTCCCTGAGGGGATCTCTGGGTCCTACGGCCCTATTCTGGCACCACAACAGTAACAGCTGTTATTATCACCAATTCCCTTACTATCTGTTTGTCAATCAGTTTTGTTTTGTTTTCATATCGTTCACCTCTTTTCAGTCCTGACATCCCTGTTATACCTTGCCAGTCCTTACTCCTCCAGCCTGTGTCTGTCCCAAACTCTCTCACTTTCCAAACTCTCATCATTACAAAAACTACTAACATCCTATTTCAGTTTCACCTCCTTCTCTCCAGGTGTCCAGTGCTAACACTGGGATTTCAGGTTTCCTACATCTCTGCACATGAAGGCTATTCTCACTTCCATTGCCCCCTCCTCCCCACCTCCCCCCTTTGCTGCTTACAGCAACAGTCTCCGTACCCGGCTCTCTCTCACTCCAAGAGTTCTTGCAAGGGGGGGGAAACAATACAGGGGGTTGCTCTCATACCAGCACACATAAACTCACTTTCTCTTTAACTCTTTTTCCTTTCTACACGATTTCACTATTTGTACCTTCAGTTACACTTCCACACACCCTCAATTATACTTCTGTATACCAATAGCAATTACACTTCCTTATACCATCAAAGCAGTTTGTCCCATTCCCTTCAAAACCCATGTATCAAACAGTACAATTTTTCAGTTTCCACAAACTAAAATACCACAATCTTCCACAAACTAAACAATTACCCTTCAGGTATTGAAAGGCTGCAATGAGGTCACCCCGCAACCTTCTCTTCTCCAGGCTGAACAAACCCAACTCCCTCAGCCTGTCCTCATAGGGGAGGTGCTCCAGCCCCCTGATCATCTTTGTGGCCCTCCTCTGGACCCTTTCCAAAATCTCCATATCTTTTTTGTACTGAGGGCTCCACACCTGGACACAGTACTCCAGATGGGGCCTCACAAGAGCAGAGTAGAGAGGGACAATCACCTCCCTATCCCTGCTGACCACCCCTCTCCTGATGGAGCCCAGGATCCCATTTGCTTTCCAAGCTGCCAGAGCGCACTGCTGGCTCATGTTAAGTTTCTCATCTATCAGGACCCCCAGGTCCTTCTCTGCCGAGCTGCTCTCAAGGACAACTCCTCCCAGCCTGTACAGGTGCCTGGGGTTCTTCCGGCCCAAGTGCAAAACCTTGCACTTTGCCGTGTTGAACCTCATTAGGTTCACCCGAGCCCAGCTTTCCAGCCTGTCAAGGTCCCTCTGAATGGCATCCCTTCCTTCCACCGTATCGACCGCACCACTCAGCTTGGTGTCATCAGCAAACTTGCTGAGGGTGCACTCCATTCCCTCATCGATGTCATTAATAAAGATGTTAAGGAGCACCAGTCCCAAGACAGACCCTTGAGGGACACCGCTCGTTACCGGCCTCCACCTGGACATTGAGCCATTGACCACCACCCTCTGTCTGTGGCCTTTCAACCAATTGCTTATCCATCGAGTTGTCCAACCATCAAATCCACCTCCCTCCACTTTGGAGATGAGGATGTGGTGGGAGACCATGTCAAAGGCCTTGCTCAGGTCAGGTAACTGACATCAGTCACCTTCCCTTTGTCCACCAACATTGTCACTCTTTCATAGAAGGCCACAATATTAGGTAAGTATGACCTTCCCCCGCTGAAGCCGTGCTGGCTGTCTCGGATCATATGCTCATTCTTTATGTGAATTTTATGTGAATCCATGCATGTTGTCCAGCAGGATCTGTTTCATGATCTTCCCAGGCACAGAGGTGAGACTCACCAGCCTGTAGTTCCTTGGGTCCTCCCTGCTCCCTTTCTTATATATGGGAGTGACGTGACCCATCCAGCTGCAGCTCAGCACAATGCTGCCATGCCATGTGCAGGGTGCCTTCCATCCAGCTGCAGCTCAGCCCAGTGCTGCCATGACTAGTGCAGGGTGCCCTCATTCTGCAGATCAACCCAATGCTGCCTTGCCATTTGCCATGTTCCCACCCTCTACAGCCCAGCCAATGCTGCCATGCCATGTGCAGGGTGCCCCCCATTCAGCTGCATCTAGACCGAATGCAGCCATAACTTGTGCAAGGTGACTTCGGTCTGCAGCTCAGACAAATGCTGCCATACCATATTCAATGTACCATCCAGATGCAGCTGAACCCAATGCTGCCATGACTTGTGCAGGATGCCCTCCATCCATCTGCATCTCAGTCCAATGCTGTCAAACCATGCGTAGGGCACACTCCAGATGCAGCTCAACTCAATGCTGCCATGCCATGTGCAAGGTGCATTGCAGCTGCAGCTCAACAAAAATGTGCCATGTCATGTGAAGGGTACCCTCCAGATACAGGTCAACCCAATGCTGCCATGCCATGTGTAGGGTGCACTCCAGCTGCAGCTCAAACCAATGCTGCCATGCCATTGGCATGGTGCCCTCCTTCCAGCTGCAGATCAACCCAATAGTGCCATGTCATGTGCAGGGTGATCTCCATCCAGATGCAGCAAAACCCAATGCTGCCATGCCATATGCCGGGTGCCCTCCAGATGCTGCTCAACCCAATATTGTCATGCCATGGACATTGTGAACTCCATCCAGATGCAGCTCAAACTAAGGCTGCCATGACATGTGCAAGGTGCCTTCCATCAAACTGCAGGTCAGTCCAATGCTGCCATGCCATTTGCAGGATGCTCTCCAGATGCAGATCGACCCAATGCTGTCTTGCCTTGTTCAGGGTGTCATCCAGATGCAGCTCAACCCAATGCTGCCATGCCATGTTCAGGGTGCCCTCCAGATTCAGGTAAACACAATGCTGCCATAAATAGTGCAGGGTGCCATGCACATGCAGCTCAATCCAATGCTGCCATGCCATGCGCAGGGTGCCCTCCATCCAGCTGCAGCTCGGCGTAATGCTACCATGCTGTGTGCAGGGTACCCGCCCTTTGCAGCTCAACCCAATGCTGCCGTGCCATGTGTATGGTGCCATCAAGCTGCAGCTCAATCCAATGCTGCTATGCCATGTGCAGGGTGCCCTCCGGATGTTGCTCAACCTACTGTTACCATGCCATGGACATTATGAACTCCACCCAGATGCAGCTCAAACCAGGGCTTTTATGCCATGTGCAGGGTGCCTTCCATCAAGCTGCAGGTCAGTCCAATGCTGCCATGCCAAGCGAAGGGTGCCCTCCAGATACAGGTCAACACAATGCTGCCGTGACTAGAGCAGGGTGCCCTCCCTTTGCAGCTCAATCCAATGCTGCCATAGCATGTGCAGCGTGCCCTACCTCTGCAGATTAACCCAATACTGCCATGGCATGTACAGGGTGCCCTCCATCCAGCTGCAGCTCAACCAAACGCTCCCATGCCATGTGCAGGGAGCCCTCCAGTGGCAGAACAACCCAATGCTGCCATGCCATGTGCAGGGTGCCTTCCATCCAGCTGCAGCTCAATCCAATGCTTCCATGCCACGTTCAGGGTACCCTCCCTCCTTCTACAGCTCAACTCAATGCTACCAGGCCATGTGCAGGGTGTCCTCCAGATGCAGCTCAATCAAATGCTGCCATGCCATGGGCAGGGAGCCCTCAATTCAGCTGCAGCTCAACCCAATGCTGCAATGACTTGTGCCAGGTGGCCTCCATCCAGCTGCAGCTCTACCCAATGCTGCCATGCCATGTGAAGTGTGCCCTAAACCAGCTGATGCTCAACCCAATGCTGCTATGCCATGTGAAGGGTGCCCTCCCATTGTAGCTCAAACCAATGCTGCCATGCCTTGTGCTGGGTGACCTCCATCCAGCTGCAGCTCAGCCCAATGCTGCCATGCCATGTGCAGGGTGCTCTCCATCTGCAGCTCAACCCAATGCTTCCATGCCATGTGCAGGGTGTCCTCCAGATGCAGCTCAATCAAATGCTGCCATGCCATGTGCAGGGTGCCCTCCCTTTCCAGCTCAGACAAATTCTGCCATGCCATGTGCAGGGCACCCTCCATCCAACTGCAGCTCAATCCAATGCTGCCATGCCATGGGCAGGGAGCCCTCAATCCAGATGCGGTTCTAACCAATGTTGCCATGCCATGTGCCGAGTGCCCTCCATCCAGCTACAGCTCAACCCAATGATGGAATGCCATGTCTAGGGTGCCCTCCATCGAGATGCAGCTCAAACCAATGCTTGCCATGCCATGTGTAGGGTGCACTCCAGCTGCAGCTCAACCCAATGCTGCCATGCAATGGGCAGGTAGCCCTCAATTCAGGTTCAGCCCAACCCAATGCTGCCATGCCATGTGCAGTGTGCCCTCCAGGTGCAGCTCTTACCAGTGATGCCATTCCATGTGCAGGATGCCCTCCATCCAGCAGTTCTTCATAAAGCTGCCATGCCATGTTCAGGGTGCCATAGATCCAGCTGATGCTCAACCCAATGCTGTCATGCCATGTGCAGGGTGCCCTCCAGCTGCAGCTCCACCCAATGCTGCTTTGCCATATGCAGGGTGCCACACCCAGGTGCATCTCATCCCAATGCTGCCATGCCATGTGCGGGGTGCCCTCCATCCAGCTTCAGCTCAGCCTAAGGCTGCCATGCCATGTGCACTGTGCCCTCCAGTTGCAGCTCAACCCAATGCTGCCATTTCTTGTGTAGGATTCCCTCCATCAACATGCAGCTCAACCCAATGCTGCCATGCCATGTGCAGGGTGACCTCCAGATGCAGCTCAACCCAATGCTGCCATGCCATGTGCAGGGTGACCTCCCTTTGGAGCTCAGCCCAATGCTACTATGCCATGTGCAGGGTGAACTCCATGCAGCTGCTGCTCAGCCTAATACTGCTATGCCATTTGCAGGGTGCCTTCCAGTTGCAGCTCTGCCCAATGATGCCATGCCATGTGCAGGGTGCCCTACCTCTGCACCTCAACCCAATGCTGCCGTGCCATGTGCAGGGTGCTCTCCAGATGCTGCTCAACCTACTGTTTCGATTCCATGGTCATTGTGAACTGCATCCAGATGCAGCTCAAACCAAGGCTATTATGCCATGTGCAAGTTGCCCTCCATCCAGCAGTTCTTCCTAAAGCTGCCGTGCCATGTTCAGGGTGCCATCGATGCAGCTCAAGCTCAACCCAATGCTGCCATGTGATGGGCAGGGTACCCTCCAGGTGCAGCTCAATCCAATGCTGCTATGCCATGTGCAGGGTGCCCTCCATCCAGATGCAGCTCAACCCAATGCTGCCATGCGATGGGCACTGTGCCTTCCAGCTGCAGCTCAACCCAATGCTGCCATGCCATGTGCATGGTAACCTCCATCAACATGCAGCTCAACCCAATGCTGCCATGCCATTTTCAGGGTGCCCTCCAGATGCAGGTCAACCCAATGTTGCCATAACTAGTGCAGGATGTCATGCACATGCAGCTCAATCCAATGCTGCCATGCCATTGGTAGGGTGCCATCCTTCAAGTGGCAACTCAGCCTAATACTGCCATGCCATGGGCAGGGTGCCCTCCCATTGCAGCTCAACCCAATGCTGCCATGCCATGTGCAGGGTACCCTCCATCCAGCTGCAGCTCGTCATAATGCTGCCATGCCGTGTGCAGGGTGCCTGCCTTCTGCACCTCAACCCAGTGCTGTCATGCCATGTGCAGGTTGCCGTCCATCAACATGCAGCTCAACCCAAAGCTGCCATGCCATGTGCAGGGTGCCCTCCAGATGCTGCTCAACCTACTGTTGCCATGCCATGGACATCATGAACTTCATCCAGATGCAGCTCAAACCAAGGCTTTTATGCCATGTGCAGGGTGCCTTCCATCAAGCTGCAGGTCAGTCTAATGCTGCCATACCATGTGCAGTGTGCCCTCCCTTCTGCAGCTCAACTCAATGTTGCCATGCCATATTCAGGGTGCTTTCCAGCTGCAGCTCAACTCAAAACTGCCATGCTGTGGGTAGGCTGCCCTCCTGAAGCTCAACAAAATGCTGCCATGCCATGTGCAAGGTGCCCTCCATCCAGCTACATCTCAGCCCAATGATGCTGTTACAGTGTGCTTTAAATAGTAGTAGCTATCTAGTACAAAGACTACTTTGGTCTCTTGTGTGTGTGATAAAAGCAGAGATGAGACAAACGTCCCATTTCTTCTGCAAAGGCTCAAGATAGAAAGGGATAAAAAAAAATTTGTATAAAACTATAACTGCAGATTTCCCCTTCTTAGAAGGACCTCCCACTGACTATATCATTGTCCGTCTCATGTAGGATATTGGATTCAGGATCTATAGCAGTGAGCTGTGTTAGTATTGAATCTCATTTGATGTAATAAACCTTCCTTCTCCCTTACCCGCTTGGTCTTTCCAGTCCTTTTCATATGGTTGTAGCCCCCCCATAGTTCTGACCATAGAAGGATGCATAATTCACTGCCCTCTCTGTGGCAACATGGGGACCTACATGTGCTATAGGAAATGCAGATGTTTGTTTTGCAAATACAGCTCCTTCTTCCCCCCCATTATGCATGTATGTCATATGGCCCATTTTATATGTTTGCTATTTGCTTGCTGTTGTTCTCCATAGGTGGACCCATTTACAGTGAACTTTTTCATCAATAAATATTTCTATTGAGCAGACTTAAGATCTGGAATTATTTCAGGGTTTTTTTTAGTGTACGAAATACAGGTTTGGAAATAAGCTCTCTCAAAATGGGAGGGAAGAAAACGGAGGAAAGGATTTAATCTGTAGTGGAAAAGTGCATCACGAATGGTTGTCAGTGGACATTTTCAAGGCTGTAGGAAAAGGAGGACGTTAAAGCAGAGAGTAGAGTTTCAAATCTTGCAGAATTAACTGTGTAGCAAAATCAGTGCTTCAGGAAGAGGGAGCTTTCAGAACCTGTCTTTAATTTTCACATGGGAGCTTTTCTTGCAGGATGCGATGAGGGCTGGCGTGTCTCTTGGAATGTATACGGATAGCAAACTCGGTGTCTATGGGCTCCAATTTCCCCAAAAGAATTTAAATAAACCTTTCTCAAGCCAATCCGAGCTAACAGTACAGTAAGAAAATGTGCTCTGTGTCTATATGGAGCTTGGAAAAAATGGAATTTTTCTCTGATGTGTCAGGCAAAGCTGGCTTCAGTGAGTGTGCATATGTGAGATTTTGCTTCAAGAACTGGAAAAGACTGAGGCTTGACTGCAGGCAGTAGGCAAACCCTTTTCAGTTTGTTTTAAGCATATGATGTGTGTAGGTCTGAAGGATATTAAGTTGATAAGAATTTTACGGCAATGGGGTGCCTGGTGAGTTCTGGGTTCTAGCTGCAGAAAGAGCTGTATTGTGAATGCAATCCCAGTTTTACAGCAGAGGCTCCATGAGATCAAGCCAAAAGGAATGTCCTCACCAGAAGCCAATTAAAGCCTGTTGTAACGAGGAGATCCAAAGATATTATATTAATCTGTAAAGTATGGTAACTAATGGAGCAACTTGAAGATAATATGCTGTGGCCATGGGAATTAGGGTAGCCAAATCCTCTACATCAATGCCATCAACATACACCAAGAGAGGTTCTAAAATTCACCTGCCTCTGCTGTAGGTTACCGACTCAGAGGAAGCAATGAAAACTTGGATCCCAGTAATTTCCAGCACAGTTTTTCAGACCATTGAAGTACTATTATTCCTACTCGAGGAGGTTTGTGGACAAAAGCACCAAATCCCATCCCCAAACACAGTAATTGTATTTTGAGTGCCTCCTTCAGTCTCTTATCAATCCCTTTGCCTTCATAAGGGGTGTGCATTTCTTGATCCTGAAAGATGCAGTGTCTCCTAAAGCACTGCCCAGCTGTGCCAGGCAGTGGGAAAGGTGAGAACTGTTGTTTTGAAATGTAAAATCACCCTATTCATAATGCATGAAAGGACCTGTGCCACCGCACAGTGTTTCAGTCCTCCTGCAGCTCTGGAAAATTGGACAACTTCATAGTCTTTTATGAAAATATAATGTATCTTTGCTGCCTTTTGAGTAGTAAATTATGAATTTGAAAGTGACAAATATTAGCAAGCTGCCTTTATTGCTAACAAAACCAAAAGAGAAAAGGAGTCTGCAGAGCCTTTGGCAGAATGTTTAATAACTTTTGTGATTACTGTTTCCCAGAGGTGATGTGTATAATATGTACTTTTCCTCTTTCATTTTATCAAAACACTTATGCTGGAGACCACTGCTGTGTCTCTGCATTCCCGAACTTCTTTGTCAATTAGGGGTTATAGAGGTTTGAGCAAGCACAGTAAAAGCAAAGCTGTGAAGGCTTCAGCATCCTTTAAAAGAGAGTTGCACTACTTCAGCTTGGCCCAAAATTATGTAAATAAGCAGTAAGGTGCTGAAAGTCTGCAGTAGTAGAGCAGCTGTGACAGAAACATTTTGCAGATGGATAGTGAATAATAGTAGATCATGCCAAAACAGACTCCATCTTCGGGGTATTCAGGTAGAAGAAAATTCATTTTCGCTGATGGCTTTGGTATCTTGACATAGAGACATTCATAGGATTTTATATACAAATTGATTGTTGAATAAAATTTCAAGAGATAGCATTCTTAACTTCAAGTATAAAAGCAATATTTTTGGACTTAGCACACAGAGTGCAGTTGTAGTTGATGTGAAGGAAGAACAGAGGATGGGCAGCAGCATGTGTGCTCCTGGGACAAGCACTCAAGGAGCTCGCCAAGGCTGTGGTTCTCAAGTCAGTGATAACAGGATGAGGTTGCAAGATACATTTAGGATGATATCATGCAAACAAGGAACATTTCTTTTGAATGAAAACACCAGAGCTGGAGTGAAAGCTGAGTTCCCACTGAACTAAGGAATGGGTCCCACAGCTTCTAGACTGAATTACATCTATTTCTTTGCATCTGTTTTTGTAAATGCAGAAAGAACTGCTCAGAATGGTTTAACATCAAGGAACCAATGCTGCAGACTGTTATCCATGCTTGGATGAATGCTGGTCAAGGATGCGGATCAAATCACCAGCAACCATCTACTCTGCAAGGCCAAAGCCAACCATAAAGAACAGCTGCGCTATGGAGAAAAGGAGGAGTTTTCATCCTTTCATCAAGCTATCAGTTACAGAACACAAATGCAATTAAAGTAAGTATTAAAAGAGTGATCCTAACTTTTGGCATTGGTAAATAGCTCAGCTAAAGCAGTGCACATTTGCTGTTATTACGTAGGTTTGCCGCGAGGTGGGTTCTAGACAGCATCTGGATCCAAAACTGGTTGGTTCCTTGTAACAAAGCTCAAGCTACAGTCAGACAAACGTATTGAAACCTAGTATGAGCTTTGCTGCCTGCAGTTTGGGGTGGGCTGTCTCCAGTTTCACTTCTCTTTAATATATGGAAAAGTATTCAAACTCTGAGTGTTGCTTTGAGGGTAATCTTCACCATTCCTAAAGACATCTCAAGTGCATTGAAGCACCTACACTTCCTGGTCTCCAGCTTGCTCCCTCTTTACTCTCATCCTGGCTTCTCTCCAGTCATGGCTTTGTACTGCACTTCATAGCACCTCCGAGTGAGAAAATGTATTCTAGCTTCCATCCTAAATCTGACTTCATCACCCTTTTTTTCCCCCTAAACTTCAGTTTTTTTCTGTTTTGGTTCTTGGGTTCCCTTAAACATATAGGAAGATAAGTGGAACATGTTGTCAGTCTAAATGTTTTCTGCTCTTGGGTAGTAAGGTGATACAGTTTTGCCCACTGACAACTTGTCTTATTGGTAACCTCATAGTTTGTGTAATCAGAAAGCATAGTATTAGCTTCACAGACTCAAAGCAGAGAACAGATGCCTGAGAAAGGGAGGTGGAAAGTCACTTGAACTGTTTTTATTACCGGCTGTAGAAAGCCCAGGAAGGTTCCAAATTTGGAGATGGGAAGTAAGACATGATGCTATTTTTATTTGCCTGCTGTCCTGAGAATAGAACAACCAGTGGAATGATGCCCCAAAGTCATTTCTGGTACAGATGTACTTATGTTGTTAAGATCTACTAAAAGCCTGGATTTTCAGTGCTTAAGTTCAATTGAAAATATGCCTAGGGACTCAAACTGCACAGACTTGCTGAGAAGTTTGTTTTGAGGGAACTTCTTCGTGGGATGCTCTCTCATGGAGCAACCCCCAAAATATCTCATAATTTTAGGGCAAGGAATTGCTCTAAGTCATCACAGAAGTTCTTCGGCAGCACAGTTTGGTGCTGGTGATAAAATACATGTAGCTTTTTCATCTTGAAATATTTGGTATTTTAAAAAAGAAGACAGTGTTATTTACTTCCCCCTTTGTCCCCCCCAATGGATGATGTTGCTTATGTGCTGTTGGCAGATGGGATGTGGATCATTTTAATTAGATTTTATTGGACTGTTATACGGCCCATAATTGTGATCATTACTCATTTTCACTGTGGTTCAGACAGATCCTCTATTTAGACATGATGATATTTTGATGAGACAAGCCCCATGTAACTTGTTATGTTCGGGGCCAGTAGCCAAAGCAGTGGAATTGGGTGTTTTCACACCATAAAAATTAGAGTAGATTAATAAAGGACGTAATGGTCAATTTGTGTTTCTAATTGTGCTCAGACTGCGTATGCTATGAGCAGAGTGTCTCCTTGGGCTGCTGGGTTCTGCTGCAGGCTTTTGCAGCCAAAGGAAGGGAGATGTGGCAAGGGGACAGGGGTTAGAAGCAAGGTCTGAGCTGCGAATGGATCCATGATCCAACAGATGCTTTTGTGAGGCTGTGTCCTTTTCTCTGATAGGACTGTATGCTTACCTCCACCCCATGGTCTCCTTATTGCTTGGTGATCAGAATCAGCTTTCGTCTCCTGGCTATCCAGAAGCACAACTGGCATTTTGGATGTAATACTTCTGGAGTATGGAGCTGCCTCTCCTTTTGTGCCCTGAGGAACGCTGGTCATACATTGGCAGGGATCATGGTTCAAGGATGTTGGAAGAAAGATGTAGGTTTTGACATCTTCTGACCTCAACTACACTGTGTTTGCAGATGTTTGTGTTGGAGAGTTGAAAGTATTGGGGACTGTGGGCTTTGGGGTGCAATATTAGCAGCAGCTGATGCACAGATGTTAACTGAACTGCAAATATCTCCATCCCAGTAACAAAATGGTGAATATAGTTCAGTAAAGCAATCAGCCACCTCCCTCCAGCTGCCTGGTTTGTGAGTAGAGCCCTTCTCTACTTTTACTTTATCTGTCTCCTCCTCCTTTTAAACAGGGGATGAAACAAAGCAGAATATTCCAACAAATGGATACAGCTGACTTATAGATCACTTTATTAGCCATTATGCTCTTGTTTATGGTCAATGATTGTCTTACGCTTGAAAAATAAGTAGTGCTCCAAATAAAATGCTTCCTGTGAAGAATCAGTTAGAAACTCAGTCGCTTCGTTCTGCCTAGTGGTAAATATTCTAATTTATTAATAAAATGCCTTTTTTTTCCTTCTTGGAATTGGATGAGCTCACCCTAGAACACTGTTTTTCTCTTTCATTTTGTACTAATAGACTCCAAATCAATGTTACTGTATAGGATGAGAGAACCTTTCCTAACAAGAGAATAATAGTCACTAAATTCTGGTGTGAATTTTCACAGAATGAAAGCGTACTAAAATGGATGAAACATCATGTTTCATTTTCTCATGCTGATTTTTCAAGTGAATAATTGCGAGCCATGATTAATGTCACCCCAGAAATCTGGCATGCTTATTTGTGAACATATTAATGAGTCTAGTTTTATTATTATTCAACCAACTCTAATGCCTCAGTGTGAGCCTTACATTTCCCAGTGTTTCTATCCTTATCCTTACAGAACTTTTTTTCTTCTCATTGGTTTTGCAATCCAGATTTTAAAGGCAGTAACTTTTGGCTTTTCAGGACGTTTAACAGTCCCCTTTGTGCTGATGGTGCTATGGCAGAAACTGCTTTCCTTGTGCCATTTAATCTTAATGTATATATGTGGGATAGGCAAAATAATTACACTAAGAGCGCTGGATGAATCTTTTATTTGGTTCTTAAATGCTCAGATAAAGAACATTACTCATTAAAACTGAATCTGTTGGGTGGAAAATTCATGCACATTTTCGCTGCAAACCAACCAGGAAGCCTTTCCGAGTTGAATGTTTTAGGGGAGTGAAACATGCATTGGTTTTGCCCTTTGGTGTGTATACAGTTTGAATAGACAGTGATGTTTTTGTTCTCTTATCTCAAATACATGTTGGGAATCAGAAAGGTAGAGCAAAGGGGAACAAAGGTGATGTAAAAATACAAAATAATTAGTCACACTCTATGGAGATGCGAACTTTGGATTCTTCAGCTTGGAAAAGGAATCTCTGCTGTGATAGAAGTGAATAAAAGCCTGAGCTGCCAGGAGGAAACATGTAGGGAGAACCTGATCATTGCGTTTCTCACAAGAGAAAATGAAAGACATCATAATGATTTATCAGGTTGCAAATTTAATATAAACAAAAGATGATACTTTTTCATATGACATATGGTTATATTAAGGAGCTGTTTGCCATGCAGTAATGGGAGATGGAAGTTTGCCTGGGTTCCGGTATCCTGATACATGGGAATAATGTTACCACTAGATACTGAATATGTTGTTACGTATCTTGCTAAGGCTGCTTGACTTGCTCCTACTTTTTGTTTTTCCCAGGCTGGCTGCTGGTTGGAGGAAGGTCACAGAATCAGATGGGCTTTTAGCTGCCCCATTTCTGTCATTAATTGTAATGATTTCAGGAGGGATGTGAAAAGGATCCCCCAAGGCCTGACATCTCATTGATTTCCCCATCAGTGTACCAAAGGGTCCAAGAAGCTTGGAGGTTAACACCTTTAGGACTGCACTTGCTGCCACCTGGATGAGTTCGTTCCAGCAAAGCCCCGCTGAGGTCTTTGAGAAATACTTGCATGCAAGTCGCTGCAAAATCTGAGTTCATTTCTGCATTGCCAAGGATGAAAAGGGGAGCATGTCTCAGAATGGCAGAGAGGAAGGTAAGGAAGAGGGGACTGTCAGCAGCAAGAAAAGTCCTGCTTTACCTACCGAGAACAAATCGGACTAGGAAATATCTGGCAGAGTTCACAATAATTCAGACATTGTCCCAGACCTTAATTGCTGGCACAGGCAACCGTGTCCCTGGTAGGAGGGAGGTGGATCATGTCTGTGTGCTCCATCTGCTGCCTGCAGAGACGGGAACATTCCAGGCCAGGTGTTGCTGAGCATTGCTCTTGTGTAGCAGCAAGATAAGTTTAATTAAAGGGCTAATTATTCCCATTCTGGAACGGACCTATTCGTTGTACTTGCAATTGCTTTCTAACTCTCTTCCTCTGGTGTTCATGAATTATACATTTATCTTCCATTGTCACATTACTGACTTGTTTTGCTTAAGTCTTTGGTGTGTGTGAAAATTGGAAACAAAGGGAATTGGCGAGACTTGAGTTTAGGTGATACTTCATTGTAATGACATTTGTCAGCACAAAAAGGCACTTCATGCTGGCTTTCTAACTTTCTTGTGCAATAGGTATTTTACAGTTGTGGTAACGAAGGGCTCCTATCAGTGGGGAATTGGACTCAGATGTTTGTGTTCTGCTACAACTGTTAAGAGCATCAGGCAAAACTTTTCTTCCAGTTCAACAAGGAGTAACCCACTGATGTCCAAAGAGCTGCTGGATTTACTTCAGGAAGGCAGTCCACTGGAATATGTCTGATTTGAAGTGTTATTCTTTTACATTCAGTTTAAAGTCTTTAATGTAACCTATGCTTGCTTTCTTTGGCTCCGCGGGTCATGCAGAGCTTTGAATCTTTGCACTACTAGTAGCAGATGATAGTTTTCTCTGCCAAAATGTTACAGACTTGCTCATTAAGATGCTGTGTTCTTGTGGGTTACCTTCCTTTTGACCTTTTTGGACCTTACTCAAAAACAGCCAGTCTGGGTAAAACATTGGTTTAGAGCCATACCTTCCTCCTCACTCTTTGGAAACCTGCTGTCCTTTTGTAGGGTCCACAGAAAGGATGGTCATAGATCACCCTGTTGACAGTGCAGAGCTATTTGTTGGAAACAGGAGTAATTCAAGTCAAATCTATTCTGAAAAATGAGCAGCTTAATTGCATTTTCACTCTTCTCTTTTCTACCATACAGTGAGGACTTTGGTTTCTGCACGTCCTGGAGGACTGGAAAGAGAGAGGGAATCTTCCTGTGCCTAGTTTTGTACCTATGACATCTTACATTAAACATAAATGACTACTTTTATCTAGAGCAGGAATTTTATTTCATGTCTTTTTAGGCCTTTTGTCAGTTAAAGCTTTGAACCAGGTCAAACCTACATGTGAGATTTTTCTCCCTCCACGTAGCCAAACTTCAAAAGACATGTTACTCACCCCATTTTAGTGTTCAAGGCTTGCATTAATTAACCACGAAAGGCATCTTCCATTCCTTTTCCTTTCTTTCTTTTCCCTGGAAGCAGTTTTTATCTTAATCATGGAGCCAGGAGAACCATCACTAGGATGGATAAGGATATACACACAGTGTCGGTAACCTGAATATAATCTCTGAATATTCCATGACTCTGTAATGTCTGTCATGCTGGGATTGAGCCCTGGTGCTGATGAACTGCCTGGGGCACTGTGTTGCAAATGCATTCTTTCACAAGATAAAGCAAAGCTGAGAAAACCATATAATGAATTCCAGTCATGTAACATTATGGACTAAGCAGAAGTGCCACTCCTTTACTAGGATAGTTGTAAGAAGACATTTTTGAAACCACATAGCTCAAATGATAGCAGCCACCAGCCAAAACCCCAAAATATTTCTGCATATGAAACAGGCGCATGTGGAATACATGGAAAAGCTACGGACTGGTTTATAAACTATATTTGTAGAAAGACCATGAAATTGGAAAGTGATAGCATTGCAAAATATACTGCGAATATAGTTTTGTCAGAAAAACTAGAGGGAGGATTTGGATCTGAGTGTTGATCAGAAGAGCCACAGTGTGGGCAATTCTGCACAGCAATCTCTTCTCATATTTAATGCCATGGAAGGGAACAAGGGACATTCAGTGTCCTTTGTGAACAGACAGGATCTGCTCATTGACTCCGCTGTTTGTCCTTTTCCCCTTACACAAGAGGAAAACTTGCAAGTACCCAAATTTTTTGCTAACTACTGAGGACAAAAGGGGATAAAAATAATCTGCAATCTCTTGAAACCTATGCAAGCTATCTAGGATATACAGCACTGTGACAGGGCATAACTAAGCTCTGAGATCTCCTATCTAAGTTTTCAATGTAAATACGTCTAACATGCATCCCATAAGTACAATTGAAGGCTGGAGAGAGATAAAACCCCAAACCACAATTAAACATTTTTGCACCACGGGAAGACTGGAAGATGTAAAATGGTGGCAGTGGGGCTCAGACTTGGCAGTATTTATGTGAGGAGACATTGATTTGTTTCAGCTTGTGTTTTGAAAATATGGTGTTTCAGCAGAGGTTTATTGTTGATGCATTTGTTGTGAAACCAAAGAAAACGTACATGAAGTTCTTGTCAAAACCATCATGGGAAGGAAAAGGGCAGCCAAAAGTGGAGGAATGGGCGTTCAGGGGCTTGTCAGAGAAGTCAGATGTATTTGAATGTATGGGTCCGAGAGAATCCACCCAAAGGTGAATTTCAGACCCGTGGGTTTGAAGGAACAAGGTGAGAATCTGAAAAATCAGCATGGGTTTATGAAGGGCAAATCATGCTTGAGCAGCACAGCTGCCTTTGGTTAAGAAATAACTGTATGGGTATAGCACAGGACAAAGCGGCCCATCTTATTTATGGAACTAAAACCATAGCCTAGTGCTGGCAACAGTATGGAGCAGCAGGTGGGATCAGAGGGCCCTTCCAACCATCATTTCCTAGATTTTGTGGGTTGCTGAGCTGAAGCAAACGAGGAGCTGTGAAAACATTTGTATGACTTGGTATGGTACTCAGCTATTCAGTGCCATGAGGAGCTATTAGCTTTGGGAAGAGTTCTAGTATATACATTTCTGTAAGAAGAGAGGTTTGTTCCAAACGTTCATAGGAAAAACCAACCTTCTTTAATAGAATGCGGTCAGAGAAAGAGTTTATAATCAGGAAAGAAACCTGGCCTGTCATGGGTCAGCAAGGACCAAAAGCTAGGAACCCAGATTATTTATATTACCAGTGTCTTAAAATAATTTAAACTTCAGTCAGTTTCCAAAGCTTCCAAAAACATTAATCCACAACAATGTAGAACTCAGAGATCTCCAGCTTTCATTTCCACAGCCTGTGCCACTCAGGCTGAGCTGGGTGCAGAGAGGCCAGGGTGTGAGCAGGATGGATAAATGCTGCCCTTATCCACGCATCAGATCCTGCATGTAGAAATCCTTTGTATTCGTTATTCATGAATGCAATATGGCATGAGGATCCATGATCTTTATGGACAATGAATTCTGAACTCCCTGGGAGAGGAGAATATTTGCCTGTAGAAACCCGAGTCCAAGAACTGAACGTGCCCAGCTGGGGAAAGCACACACAGAAATAGTCTCTTGTTTCTGGCTGCAGCTCATACAGGCAGATCGCTTATTTACCTCATCTAAATATTTGACCTTTATGCTTTTTGGAAATTGTATTTTTTTTTCTTTTTCTTCTTAATTATGTGGAAGGAGCACCTCCTTTCAGTGCTCTGATGGACTTCTCTATAAATAGCCCCTCACATCCCAGAACTTCACAATGAAACCTGCAGCAAAGTCAGCATCCTGAGGACTTTTTAAGCCTGAGATGGGAACCACGTGGAGTTTAATCATTAATCACCAGCCTTTAATTAACAGCTCTGGGCTTTGAACAAAAGGTGCTTGCTGCAAGGCTGCTGAGGGGCCCTGAGCTCTTCTGTGCGCTTTCATTTGAGGGACCCAGTGGCATTCCTAAAGGGGGCTGTTGGAGTAACCTTCTCCTTGTGGGAAGGGGTCACGCTTCCCAAGAAGAGCAGATGTTTGTGGCCCAATCTCCATTTTCACAACTGCCCTGCTGGCAGGCTGGAGGTCTGAGATGGCTCAGTGCAGGGATGCTACCAGTTCCCTAAGCCCTACTTTGCTCTGGAAAGGACTTGAGCATCTCCAGAGCCTTGTTGCCTCCATCAGGTGAGGTGGGCTTTAACCAAAGGAAAGAGGAAAGTTGCTCCAGGCTTGGAAAATTTTATAGGGGAGTGTTCAAAATTGAGCACTTGGGAGAGAAAGAAAACATTGCTATAAAAGTTGACTCAGCCAATATTTTCTACATTCTTCCTGCTGTGATTGAAGATATTTGTTTTTAATATAGGTTTCTCCCATTTGTAGTCTGGCTTTCCTGTAGTATAAACTAAAGGGCAGATCCTCAGCTGATATAAATTGGCTCCACTGAAGTTAATGGAGCCATGCTGGTTTGTACCAGCTGAGGGATCTGGCTTGTGCTGCAGTGCTCCATACCCCCATTATCCTGCCATGATTACGATACTAATTCAGTAAAATGGCTTCGCAGTGTAATAAAACCAACCCAGAGCATGGAAGATGAAAGGACTCCCTTCTCCATTTGACCTGGTATTTTTCAACAGAATGTTTTCCCTTATTTTCTCTTTTGTTAGGAAATGCTCTAAACTTTTTTCTTGCTTTCTTGCTTTTTGGCTTCAGCACGAAGGCTGTGTGTGTGCAGAAAGCATGTGGCACATGCAGTGGTGTGATGGGTCAGGGCACAGTGAGCCTCGTGCAAGGGAACGAATTGGTTCTTCAAAGGGCAGGGCTGATCCTGCAGAGCAGCTAAAGCCCTGAGCTAACCTTGACTCCTGAAAAATGGGAGTTATCATACTCCAGGGCAGAGCATTGATCATTTTACTCATTCTCTGCCCTGTGTAGTTTTTCTTGATCTGCCTGTGGTGGAAGACGCAGCCCAAGAAGCTCAATAAAGCTGCATCCACTTCTGTCACAGGGGAAAAAGACATGTTGGTGGCTTTCCTCCTTGTGATCAGCTCTTCAGCCATAGCAAAAAGGTGAGCAGTGGGGAGCAGGACGAGCTGTGCTATCTGGTTGCTTGGAGCTGTTGAAAACCGAAGGGAATAAAGAGACACAGAGATCTGAATAAAGGCAGACAGATGCATGGCTGGATCCCTAGGATGAAATGTTTTGTTTGCCACAGCGCAGCTGAACTGCACAGAGGTTTTGTTCTGAACCAGGAGGGAGTTTCACAGGGATGTTGCTAAATGGAGGCAGTAAATTTAACTTTAAAGGGCCGTGAATGGAGGCTTTTGGCTAAAAGCTGAAGTGCTGTTACTTTTTACTGGGCCTGTTTAACTCCACTTGGAACAGGACAGTGTGTTTGACTTATAAGGCTCCTGGAAGGCTTGGCCTGTGTGTCCTGCTCCTGGCAGAGTAGCAACGAGCCATAAAGGTGAGTGTGTGCCAGCCTGGCCCTTCTGTGCTAAAGGAAATACAAACAGATCTCACCTGTGGCTTAGGGAGAGCTGTGGGTGTAAGTGCTGGGAGCAGGGCTGTGCCATGGCAGCACAGTTTTAACTGTCAGAATAGCTAAAGGGTTCAAAGGCAGTCAAAATGTCCAATGTCCAGAATTGGCAGGTTTGCTTGAATCCTGCTCCCAGACCTGTGCTAATCCTCTAATATCATTGTAATAATCCTGATTCAAAGAAGGGTTTTCTTACCAGCTCATCATTTCAAAACAGTCTGAGCCTTCTTGTAGTATTATCCAATTTAAAACTGTTTAAACCTTCTGCTTCTTTTAGGGAAAAACATGTGTTTTGCACCAAAGTCTGCTCAGAAGCAGCAAAACCTCTCATGCTCATATCTACTAGTGTCTCGTTGCAAGCAATTTTAAAACATGCCCTGTGTTTGGATTGTGTTTGAGACTCGGTTATTTGTTGTGGGTTTAGCAGACTGCAATCACCCACTTAAGGTGGAACTTGGCCACCTTCATTCCTTTCCTCCCAGTGCTAAGGAAGCATCCAAAATTCTTGTATTTGGCACAGGTTGGCAGTGGATGCTGTCCCAGACTGAGAGGACCATTCCTCATGTTGTGTGGTTGTGGTCTGAGTGTCTTGGCAGTGGGAAGCTCTGTTTACCAAGAAAGATGGACCCAAGCTGCCTGGCTGAGGGGACAGGAGCATGCACACAGGCCTTACCTGTGGGGTAAGTGCACCCTTTTCTTGCATTAATTGGAGAAAAGAATTAATGATCTGGAAAGCTCTGCAGAACACAGGTGTCTGTGTCCTTAACCAAGCATTGGTGGCCAAGTGATGGCTGTGCAGAGCCCAAGGAGCCTCTGTGCCCCCAGTGATTGAGCACTGTTCCTGAGAAGGGGAGGCAGAGCTGGAGCAGTGGGTGCGGGCAGCCATCACTAGACCTAATCAGGCAAGGAAAAGCTTTGGAGCATATGGACCCCAATGTGTGGTCCAAGTACAACAGCTTGGTGAGTGTCCTGCAGGGAGACTTTTACTAGCGCTGCAACAATAATTCATCACTGCCTGAAGGCTTGATGGGTCTGGTACTCCTTGTCTTAATTGACCTCGGCTGGAGACCTGCGTTTCAGTCCAGCTTAGTCACAAAGGACTTGGTCTGTACCTGTGCCTTAAAGAGGATATTTATCAGAAAAATCATATGATTAATGGAACTGAGTGATGTTCGCTTGAGAGTGGATGGGAATTGAATTAACAGAGTAGGGATTTTGGCAGGTGTGAAGTGCTGAGACCGATGATGTCTGGGGGACAGAGCACCCCAAGCCCCACTGTTGTGCAGCCATAGGCTGGGAGCTCAGGGTGGGGGGCTGTGAGAAACACAGTGCCAGAGTCTGGGCTTGTATGTGGGTAACACATGGTGTGCAGCTTGTTAAGCCCTCACACCACAGTGCCCAAATTGCCATTGCTGCCAGCCCTCTCAGAAAGGGCAAGGATAAAAAGGAAGCTGATACCCCCAAGTAAATGGTGATGGAGGGGGAAGAACAAGTGAAGAAATAATCAGAAAACTCCCAAAGCTTACTTTCTTGCCTGCTTCTTTTTCCCCACTCTTCTTTCTTTTTCCCTCCATGTCAACACCAAACAAGACAGGACTAAAATTAATGGGGAAAGTAGCAATTAGCAAATTAAGTTAGCGGTGTGTTGCAGTGTGCCATGGCTGCCAGGTGTGAGGGGCTCTTGCAGTATATTTATTAATGGCTGTCAGAAAAGTGACACTTTGATGAATGAAGCTGGGTAATCGGCACCCTCCAACAGCGAGCACTGAGAGGCCTCAACATGCTAAACTGCAAAATCAAACCTTTTTTAACCCCCATACAAAAATACAACAACAGAAATCGCTGCAAGAGGAGTGTGTTTTTCCATCAGGGGCTGGAATTCATGTTCTCCCCTAAATACCTCCTTTCTGTAACTTGCTGGGAGGAGTTGTCAGCATGGAAGGTTTTCCCTTTCCTTCAAATATGGGCCTCAAGAGTTTATAAATGCAGGCAGCTTAAAAGTATGTTTTGTTTTGGGTATATATGGCAACCCTATTAAAGGCAAGGGTCCTGTGCTCGTGCTTTTTGGCCTTTGCCCTTTAAACATGATGGTATCAGTAATCTACAGACTGAGATGGTGTGTTAGGTATCGTTTTCTCTTGACTGGTGGTCAGCACTTCTCCTCATTAGTGCCACTGATGTGTGATGTCCAGGAGCCCACGCTGCCTACAGGAAGAGAGAAAATGCAACAATATGTAAGGTTAAATGTGTCTGATGAAACTTCACCTGCAGCACTGTTGCATACTGAAGTTTCCACTCTTGATAACCTCAGCTGTGGGCATCTCCCTTCTGATGAATATGTGTGTGCTGTGGGACATCAGCTGCCATGCTCCCAAGTGAGCGTGGCTATATGGTATAATGGCAGGGTGCATTGCTGGTCACTTGGTGAATGGGAATTCAGAATTACTGGCCAACGAGATGTGAGTTTAGAAGTTCTCTTCAGGAAAAAAAGACCACAACAGAACTGTACTGAAGTTGTTGAGGAGATCAGCCCAGCTGCTGGGATAGCATCTGGATTAAAGATTGCTCTGCAAAATGCTGCACTATGTGAAATATTTCTTCCAAGTTTTCAGGCTTTGCATTGCACGCCGGAGGTAAGTTCTGTGCACTGCTTTGATAGCTCAGCACAGGGTTGCTCAAATCCCCCAATTCCATAGAGAAATTGAATACCTTTCTACAAAATCTTGGTTCTGGGTTTGGCCAGCTAAAAGGACTGTGTAAGTTTTGATTAAAAACATGAGAATCAATGTAAGTCATATCCCAGGCATTCATCTGGTCTTCTAGTTTGAAATGAAGCTGAGTGATCTGTGTGGAGTTACTTGCCAGGATCTGTGGGCTTGTTAAGTTTGAATTGGCACTTGTAGCAGATCTGAAATTATTCTCTTATGCTTTAATAATTGTATTTAGTTTCCTAATTTGGCCGCTGAGTTTATCAGAAGATAATTGAACTTTTAAAAACATAATCTGATCGGGCTGTAGGAAATACTTTAAAATAAACTTCTTCTGAGACTTTCATCTGTTTTCACGCCCTCTCTCACAAAAGCAGCCTGTCTGCAGGGCTCCAACCTGCTGAGGTGCGTGTTCCTAAACCAGGCAGTTCTTGAGCAGAACCGGGTTGCTCCCTGTATGCAAAGGAAGCCAGCAGCTCCCTGCCAAGGCAAACTCTGGCTGCATGGACTGCTCCTGGGTGCAGCCACCTGCCTGCATGCTCTGCCTGGGTGCAAAAATCCCCTTGTAAATGATTCCAGGGAGCAAGAGAAATGGCTCTCAAGTCACTTCAGTTTTTTGATACAACTAAAATTGTTACTTAAAGGTCAGAGTATTGTTTTCTTGTGCACTGAGAAGGGGATCAGTTGCCTTGCATGGAGCTGTGGGCTCAGTTCTCCTGGGCAGTTTGGGTTCCTTGCGAGCTGTGGTTTCAAGTGATGTGAGCTTTCCTGCCTTCTGCTGTTGGCTTCCGTCGAACAGGCATGTTTTCCCTTTTTGGTGAGACTTAACCCAATTCCTGAAGTTCTTATAAGCAGTTCCTGAGTTTTGGGGGTAATGGAGTGTGGTTCTCCAGTTTCAGTGATAGCATGTAGAAGTTTATGGGCCCACTGCAGGCCTGTAAACTCAGGTTTTCCAGGTCCTACATTAGCACATTAACTACTGGGCTGTTTTTCCTGCTCACCTACCTGACTTCCTTCCTGTTTTAAAAAGGATTTGCTGCTTTTCATGTTCTCCATTTTATGAATTTGCAAAGACTTCTGTCATTGTATAAGCATGCACCAAACAGTTTATTTTCACTTACTTCAGTGCTTATGGTTTATATTTACTTCCCATTGACTTGCTCAGGACTCAGCCCAGGGAAGACCTCTGACTTTCCTCTTCGTCTATGACATGGCTGGGAGGCTCCCAGCCCAGCAAGCAATCACTGCACCAAAGCTCAAGGAGTAAGCAAATATGAATGATTGTCCAGGCTGAGCTTGTCTTGGTTTCTAAAGGGGAAACACTGCTTGAAGTTCCCTCTGTGAGTGCCAGGAGGGTGAAATCACCCACTGCTCACTGTGGCTCTGCTGCACAAATGGTCTCTGGGCACCTGCAGTGCTGCCCCTCACAGCTCTGTCCATCCCCTCCATATAGACACGAAGGTTTGTCCATGACTTGTTCCACCTGCACAAGCTATTTTCTGATTCCTTGTCACTGTCAGCTCAGTAGCGCTGTCATTTTCCAGATACGTGGTGTGTAATTAATGAGAATGTCGTTTCCAGATTGTTTCAAAAACTAGATTGAGCATCTGAGAAATTATTTCACTCAGTGCCTTAAGATAGCTCGTTCATTCAGAAAGCTATCTTGGCTGCTTGATTTGAGGGGAGTTGTGGAGGGAAGCAGCTGTGCTTATATTATTAAGGACTGCCAGCCTTGAACTCTTCGTGCAGATGCAAAGCATGGGTTCACATGCTGCCAACCAGGCAGCTGGGTGACAGGGCAGGGGAGGGATGTGCCCAAATTGCATCAGCCCTGGCCATGACAGCCTCACGTCTGTGTGTTGTGAGGATGGTCTCCTTGTGGTGGTCTCTGGGGGCAGCAGTTGCATGCTGCAGGGCTGGAGGGATAGGAGGACACATTGTAAGTTGGCTTTGTCCGCTCGCTGCCCCTGGGGGCTCACCAGGCTGGGCAGAGATGTTGGCCGGGATATAAGTATTTTATTAGATCTATTATTTCTTTCATGGGGGCAATAAGTCTGCTTTATGTGAGACCTCGAGTGACTCTGTATGGAGCACAGAGATTGGTTTTCGCCACCTTTGCTCCCCAGGACATTGCTGTCCAAAGCACTGGAAGACTGTGCCCAGGTGCAGGCTCCAGTGATGCATGGCATATAGCCATGGCAAGGGCATCTCCCTTGGGTTCTTACTAAGAGCTGTGTTTGGGGCTCATTTAGGGTTATTCTCTGCCATTTTTCTCCTGAGCAAACATCTCCAACTGTCTCCACTGAGGCTTATATTGCTCTATACTTTAATTTTATTTTGCTGTTTGTAAAATGAGGGGTGAAGGGAAGGACTTTGTCAGCAAATGCTTCTTTGCCTGCTTCCTGCCTCAGTGGGTTAAAGCAGCATTCCCCCAGCTGATAATGCCTTCAGGCATTCCAGCAATGCTTTGCTATGAGCTCTGCAATGCCCCTCATGTCCTACAGGCTGGCCAAGGCTTTGCCTCCGTGTGCTGGGGAGGGTTTGCGTTTCTACGTTTTATATGTTTAATTTTTATATATTTGAAAGTAATTATTGGAAAACAATGAAGTGATTGCTTCCATCAATTTTCTGTGGTTATTTTATTCCCAATAATCTTCAGGTGCCTCTTGAATGGGTGAGATTTGCACAGAGCTAAGCGTGTGCATGTGTCCGTGTCTTCTGTGATATATGGAGCTCTGGTGCTGCAGCTGCCGTTAGTGTTAATGGGCTAAAAACCCCCCACATCAAGCTGAGAATACACTCCTGCTAATTGTGTACCAGCAGTCCCCTGAGACCTCTGTGAGAATGATGCATCCGAGGATAGGCGCTTCCAATGGTAGGTTGCTTTGGGATAAATAAATAAGGGGCTAAAGTTAGATACTGGGTCAGTGCCAGCATTATAACACAGGGAAATCGGCTAACGGCCATGCCAACCTTTATCCTCTTGGTCCTGGCCTGGTCCACTGCTGCACGGTACCATCTTCTGAGCCATACATCACTACTCAGCCTCACCTTGATGTATGATGCCCATAGATCCTTATAGCGGGAGTGCACTCTGATGTATTGCGCCAATACATCATGGACAGGGATCGCCCAGGTGATGTATTAGTGTCCTGAGAATGTATTACTCAAACGCTGGTATTGTTCAGGGATAAAGCCAAGCCAAGGAGTGGATTCAATTTAATTACAGCGCAGATGATAGTCCAGAGCCAGCAGCACTTTGATGCTGAGATGCTGGCACCCTGTGGAAATATGAGTTGCGACTCTGGTGCTGTTGAGTCACATCGCAGTGTGCCATGAGAGGAGGTGCCGTATTTTAAGGGAATGGTCATTTTTCAGAGAAATATAGGAGGACCATTTCAAGAACTCCATGGAGAGCAATGTGGCTGCGTGTAAGAACTCCTGAGCAGCAGAGGAGGGACGTGGTGGTGCAGGTGAGACACGGGGACCTTTCTGGAAGGCTCTGAATCCAACCTGCTTGCAAATATTTCTGTTGTTTTTGGCAGAATGACATGATGAGAAATTTGGAGAGATGATTCTGTAGTTTCCTTGGATTGTCTTATATAGATGCCATAAAAAAAAAACACCTGGAGAAAAAACACTCAGGCCATTAAAAGCAGCCCTGATTATTAAGGGTGGGAAAACCACCTAATGATGCAGTCAAAAAAAGATGGAGAGCCAGGAGGAGCAAGATGGCAGCAGTATTTGGCTCATGTTCATCGTTCTATATCTATAAATGAGTGCATTTTCTAACAAAGGTAAATATAGTTTTGCCGATGAGACGCTTTCAGCACAAACAGATGAAGTGACTTGTGCAAGGTCACATAGTGAGCTGGTGGCAGGGCCTGGAAGAGAATCCAACTGATCTGACTCAGTTCTCCTCCGACATCCCTAAGTTTGGATGCAGAATGGAGAAGGCTTAGTCTGCTGCACAGGAACAGTGGATGCTCCCAAGAAAGTGAGTTCCTTGCAGAGCTCCTCAGTTGTCCTTCCCTGCCATAGCCATACCTGCAGGTAAAGCAGCACAAATAGTTTTCTGTTAGTTGGCTGCTTAAAATACAAGAGAGAGGCAGTATTATTCAGGAATTCATACTCCTTCTTGCAGCTCCTGAGCTTTCTGAATTTGGAGAAGAGCATGTGGTGATTCTGAGTGTGTTCACAGAATCACAGAATGGGCTGGGGTTGAAAAGGCCCAAAATGCTCATCTAGTTTTAACCCCCCTGCTATGTGCAGGGTCGCCAAGCACCAGACCAGGCTGCCCAGAGCCACATCCAGCCTGGCCTTGATTGCCACAACCTCCTTGGGTTCCTTCAGGGCTCATCCTTATCGTGCTCCAGGACACACACCAATGTCCCTATCTATGTGTGACCTAGGAAGCTGTTGAGTCCTCCTCTGTTGTGTGGCCTCCTCCTGTGACTGGTTCATCACCACTTGTCAGCAGAGCCTGTGGTTCACAGTCATCCCTATTGCCCTGTGATAACCATAGTAAACATTTCTATAAATAGAATTTTCTCCTGTCCAAGTCATCTTGCTTACTCAGCTGTTTTATTTTTAATAGAAAGGCATGTTGATGCTAAGCAGATTTTTTTTTTCTTCTTCTTCAAATCCCTATTAAACATAAAAAGATGCTGTGTCTGAATAAAAAGAAAAGGTGCCCCTTAGATATTTTTAAAGCTTCCAAAAATAGTCTCAAGTCTGTGACAAAGATTATTGAGTGGGAATATTGCGGACAGTGGTTCTGCAATGGAGACAGTCATGGCTCCATGCGCTTTTGGCTGGGAGCTACAAGGAGGGAGACTCGTAGGACAAAGACCTCAAAAGGAATGAGTTTACTGAGGGGCTGCTCTTTAGATGGTGAAACCACAGCACTGCACATGTAGTTCTGCTGGTGATCTCATGTCTCTTTTCCCTTCTGGGTTTGCAACTGCCCTTTGAGGCTGGCATCTCATAGCTGGAATTCAGTCTTTGCTGGAGACCTGCAGCCCCACTGCGAGAAGCACCGCTGTGCAGTACAGGGGTGACAAGGGAAGGCAGTGAGTTCTCTGTCTGGAATTTCTGAGTATAAAGGCAGAAGGAAAAGGGACTGCTGATTTTTGCCTTGTAAGCACAATTGATGTTTGACTTGAAAAAAAGTATAACTTGGGTTATTGTTTCTGCCGCTGCACCCTCCGGTCAGAGCACTGCCATATAAGCAGTTGGTTCAGAGCAAGAGGGGAGGCAGAAACTTGGAGGGGAAAGAAGCACATGGGAGTGGAGCTGTCCCAGCAGGGTTCCCAATGCTTTCTTTCTCTCCCATCGTGAAGGCTTTTGTTTCCTTACTTGTGGCAAATGCCAAATCTACCGCTTGTGCTTTAATGCCTGGTGAGAGGGGAGAGGTCTCCAGAGAAACCATGAAAATGGGGAAAGATAAACTGGTGATTATTGAAATGACAAAATATTGCATTGGTGAATGCTGAATGGCTTATATGGAGAAGAGAGCGTTGCAGAATGGAGGGAGCTCTTCTATTGTTTGCACTTAGGAAAAAAAAATAAAGGGATAGTTAATATTCGCCTGCATTGATCACACAGTGAGTAGTTTGCTGTGCCAAAGCAGCCTGCATCAGTGCTCAGGGTTAGTGCTTATTGCAGGTGAACTGCCCATGCAAATGGTGGGTAGTTTGGAGGAGCACAGGTAGTTTTCATCTTGTATGGGCAGACACGAAGGTTGGTTCTGGTGGGCTTTGTTGGCCCTCAAAGCAGAAAAGGAACAAAATGGGACTGAGCAGTGGATAAGGATTTGAGGCTCAGTTCTTATTTCTCCTGTAAATACCCTGTATCCCCTCAATAAAACTGATTTATGGCTTTTAGCCATGGTTCCTCACCTGTAAAATTGGGATAAATACTTCCTTTGTGCCCCATTTATTTACATGGTCATCTCTTCCTATCTAACACCGCGCTTGGTGCAGCGGGGCCTCGTTCCTTTCTCAGCACTCCATGCGGAATTTATATTGCAGCGATCCTTGTAACTATCAGCAAAAGAAAATTACTGCAGACAGGCCTGAGGTGCCGGTGCTTCAGCTCTGCTCTGATAGTGCTGCTGGCTGTGGTTTGGTGGATGTCCCCTGCCCGTGGCTCTCAGCCTGTACCCACAGCTGTCAGTGTGAATGACAGATTAACAAATGCACAGTGGCTTTGTTCCTCACTGTGCTGCCCCAGTGCCACGCTAGGTCTGCAGTGCAGAGGGATGCATGGCATTGTCTCACCCACTAACACTCTGTCTGGCAACTGGCAAAAGCAATGCTTTTCACCCGTTGCAATGGGTGTGCAGTAGAAAATGAAGACCGTAGGGATGTGAGGGTCTTGTTTAATTTGTTTTATTTCTTAATCCAAGAGTAAGAGAATGCAAAACTTCCAAGCTGAAAGGCTTTATGCTCTGCTTGCTCCAGGAGATATTAGTGAGGGATCAGCTGGGTTCACCAGACTCCACAAGGTACCTTTGTTTATGGATGAGGCCGTGCAGTTGGGGATCAGAGGTTGTGCATAGCTGCTGTAGAGCACGCTGGGCTGCGAAAAGTTGGGCACCAGAGATTAATTTCTTGGTTTCTTAGAGCCAAGGTTTAATAGCAGACCTGGGGAGGACAGTGATTGAGCTCACAACCAGCAGAACCTATAGTTCAGGTCAAGTGAAAGGAAGGAGCTAAGGGACTCAGCATGCTGCTTGCAGGAGGAATTCTAATGGCTTCATGGTATGGGGTCTGCACAAGGCATACAGGAGCTAGTGCCCGGGCTGCCCCATGAAGCCTGCACAGCCCCGACCCCCTGCTCACTGCCCTGCTCACAGCTGGGCATGGCAAGAATAAATCTGGAAGGGAACAAGAAGAGATGGCGGCAGCAGCATCTCATGCTGAGTCCAGCCTGCCCAAGGAGTCCCCCACCATCAGATCTCTCCGTGCCTCCGCGCATGGGGAACAGAGGGGACTCACACAGTGTGTAACACCGAAAGTACAAGTTTAATGCCGTGCCACAAACCCTATATACTAGTACACGTGACCACCCCTATCAGATACCCATGACCTCCCTGACTCCACCCCTGGTGCACGCAGGTACCACCTACCCAATACGCAACATCTCCCTTCTCAGAGAAATAGAGGGTCCCATATGCAGACTGGACCTGGGCCATCAGGAAGTCTGCTGCCTTCCTGGCATCGGGTCAGGGACATAACGAGGAAACTCCCAAAGCTGCTTAGGTCCACTGATTATTTTGCACTATTCATAGTTCAGGTGAGCAGTGATGAAATTCCTTAGAGAAGCCTACAAACTATGAAAAGAGATTTGAGGAGTTTAGGCCATTTAGTTCAAAGAGTGGGAGCTCAAGTGACTGTTTGTTCTATACCTTCAGGGCCAGTGAGGGACGTGGAGCAGTCTTGGAAAGCACAAGCAATGAATAATTGGATCAGAGGCTGGTTTTGAGCCAGAAACTTTGGGTTCTTTGATCACAGGGCAGTTTACTTGGCCACTGGCCTGTTATCCATGAATGGAATCCAGCTATCTCAAATGGGGAAACGAATCCTTGCACAGAAGACAGCAGGGCTTATCGAAAGAGCTTTAAACTAGCTATGATGGGGGAGGGGACAAAACAGGGCTCACCAGGGATGAGCCTAGGGGAATGCTGCTTGAGCTGGGAGTGAGGCAGATGCCGCAGCTGAAGTGCGTCTACACCAATGCATACAGCTTGGCTAACAAGCAGGAGGAGCTGGAAGCAACTGTGCATCTGGCAAACCATGACCTAGTTGCTATTACTGATCCATGGTGGTACCACTGCCATGACTAGTGTGCTGTGATGGATGGTTACAAGCTCTTCAGAAGGGATAGATGAGGAAGAAAGAGTGGTGGTGTGGCCCTTTATATTAGAGTTTTGATGTTATAGAGCTTGGGTTTCAGAATGATAAAGACGAGTGCATGTGGGTAAGGATCAGGGGGAAGGCCTGTAGGGGTGACATCTTGCTGAAGGTCTGTTATAGACCACCTTATCAGGATGAATCGATGGGTGAGGCGTTCTATGAGCATCTCACTATAGTCACACGATAGCCAGCACTCATTTGCTTGAAAGACTTCAACTTCCCTGATATATGCTGGTGCATATATATATATATATATATATATAATATAAGAAAGATCAGAGGAAGCAGTCCAAGAGGTTTCTAGATTGTATGGAAGATAGCTTCCTTACGCAGCTGGTACAAGAGCCTAGCAGGGACAGCAGTGATGCAGACACTCGCTGAGGTCACAACCGTTGCCGGGTGGGAGCGTTTGTGCCACAGCTGGTGAGCAGAGCTGGTGCTCTGGTGTCTGCACGCAGACTGAGCTCTGGGCCCTCCCTTGGAGCTGATCACCCTGTGAGAGCCCGTCTGAAGCAGCAGTGTGGCGTGTGCGTGATCTGGTCACAGCTTGGGCTGAGCAGGCCCAGCAGGTGAGCTGGGTTTGGTGCTGGGTGGCTGCCGGGAGGTGTCTCAGCAGAAAAGCTGTGCTGGGGAGGAGTTCCCAGCTCCAGCGGTGCCCCTCAGCACGGCTGTTTGCAGAAATGGGTTCTTGTTGAGATTCCATCCCGTGTTACGGTGAGGATGATGAAATGTCATTCCTCCCCTGGAAAACTGCTGCCGGGACCCCAGCTTCATGTCAGACATGACAAAGGAAGGAGAGCGAGGCCTTCCCCGAGAGCAACTTGTGCCTCACTGCCCCACAGATGGCTGGGTGCAGAAGAAAGCTGGGAAAATGCTTCTTCCTGACAGTTTTTCACTTGTCGCAACTTTCTGCAAGGTTCCTGTCCAAAAGGAGATTTTTGGGGTTCGAGGCAGTCTTAGGAAGAGTGAAGCCAGCTCTTTCCAAGAGCAGGGCACATTCCTGTGGAGAGATCCCCGGGAGCTTCAGCTTCCTCTGAGATTTCACCAGCCATGTCTCAGCCAGGAGATGACTGCTATTTCTATTTCTGCTCTGTGAGTGGAAAGGTATGGCTGGGTTTCTTTGTTTGGTTCTTCTTCCTTTGTCTCACTTTTAAGGGAAGGGACGGAGTGGGAGGAGCCCTACTGGTCCTTTGTGCCCTCAATAAGCGGTGGGGTTCTGTGCTCACTGCTGACAGCCTGGGCTAATGGCAGGAACGTGGCTCAGGCTGTTTTCCTTTAGTGATAAATAATGTCTCAGCACTCTGATATCCCATCTCTGGCACCATCTAGAACCTCTCAGCAAACTGTGGCTGCACGTTCCCTCCAATGTTTCTTCCTTTCTCTCTACAGAAGCAGCCAGCAGGCTGCCAGTGATCCAGCGTCGCCTTTCAGAGCCCAGAGGGACGTGATAGGGACGGCCCGTCCTTACTGCCAGGCAAAAGTGAGTGTCCTCAGCCCTCTGTCATGAAGTGTGGAGGGATTTGACTGTTACTTCTGGGCGGGGGCAGTGCTGCAGGGGATGTCCTGTGTGCCCCGGTGGCGCAGTGGCAGGAATGCCGCTTTGCAACACGAGGGCCCGGGTTCGAATCCCCCTGGGACTGTTCTCACAGTGTGTTCTTGGGGTCTTAATCCCTGGGCTTGACAGTTACCTTTGCCGTCCTGATCTGTAAAGGGAACCCAACGTCCACCAGAGATCTCTTGGTACTGGTTGAACATGATATGGGAGAGCTGGCATTGAGCCTTTGGCATTTTCTTGCTTTTCCCAGCAGTGGTGACAAGCTCGGATGTGCTGGAGGACATCACGGGCAATCCGGGTTTGCTCTCTTGGATCAATGGTGAGTTTGGGAGCTGCAGAACCCACAGGTGTGCGTTTGCACAGAGTGTGTGTGAGAAGTCCCCCAAACGGTGATCATCCTGCATTTTCAGATGTGGCAAGAGCTGCTGAGTTCCCCCACAAGAAGCCCAGCAGCCCTGCCCCAGGACATTTCATCGCTGAGCTCCCTGACAACCCCTGGGAAAGCACAGAGCTCAGCATGGAGGCACAGGCTGCCAGCAGGATCCCCAGCGACCCCTTCTGGGGGCTTCCACCATCCCCTGGGTTCCTGTCTGAGCTGCAGTGTGGGTTGTCACAGTTTCAGTCTGTCGTGCCACCAGCGAGTGCCCAGCTCAGTCCGCTGCCAACCACACTGGCTGTCACCACACCTCCCTCAGCCCAACCCACACAGCCCATCAAGGAGGTGCAGCCAAGGCAGCCCCAGGTGCTTCATGCTCCCTTGCCACCGTCACCAGGCTCTACTATCTGCTGCGTGGCAGATAAGAAAAAGAGGGGCAGCACCAAGCGGGCCAAACACCCTGCGCCTGCTGGCACCCCCGAGAAAGGGGAGAGTTCCCAGAAGGAGCAGCCCACCAGCAGCGCTCCAACCAAGAAAAGGAAGCTGCTGCCGTGCAAGGAAAGGAAAGAAAGAAAAGGCTGTAAACGCCCTCCTCGAGTGAAGCTGCCTGGGACCAGCACAGGAGGCAGCAGCAGCAGGCAAAAGGGCACTGCCAGCGAGCTGCACGTGCACCTGTGTGAATCCATCCAGGCCGTGCACCCGCTGGGGCAGAGAGTGACTGCGGTGGGGCCGGTGCGCCAGCCACCCTCTGTGCAGCCCCAACCCACACCCAGTGCCGGCCCTGCTGCCCTCCAGCTCCAAGACACAGGCCCAGACAAGGCAGTGCCGGCACCTGCAGGCAGCACGGCGCGAAAGGAGGATGCAGCCAAGAAGACAGTGCAGAGCTGCCTGCGCCCATCACCACGGAGGAGCTCATTCCTGCAGAGGGACCCACTGCCACAGCTGCATCAGCAGCAGCCTCGGCCACAGCGCCCCGTGGACTTTGTGCCCTGCGTGGGGCCCCGGGTGGGTGGCCGTGCGGTACCCAGAGTGCTGGAAGAGTCGCTGCCCATCACAGCCGAGCAGCGGCTCGAGCGGGAGAGCATGAAGAGGCTGGCCCAGGAGGAGCGGCAGCGGGCGGCCCAGCAGATGAAGATCGGCCCCGTGCAGTTCCTGGTGCAGCGGGAGGTAGACATGGCCATAGCTGACATGTACGGCTACCTGTAACCCTGAGCTCCTCGCCGGCCCCGCAGCACCAGGCAGCAGCAGCAGCATTCCACGGGCACCAGCAGCAGCCCCATCCCTCCCCTCCAGAAAAGAGCCATCCTCCAAAGCCATCATTGCAGTGGGATGGGACACTGTCTGGGCACTCAATTGTTGTGGGATAGCAGTTTTAGGAATAGCGTTGTTTCTGTTACTCATTGTTTTCTATGATTTGTCATTAAATGCTTTGTGTTCCCTTTGCCATATCTCTCTGCCTGCAGTCATTTGTGCCATGTCACAGCCCCCCAGCTCCCATGGAGGGGAGAGGCAGGAGCAGCCGGGCCTGCTGTGCAGTGTACAGACAGCCATAAAGATACCGCACATGGCATCGTGGCTCCTCTGCCTTGTTTGGGGCCAGGCAGTTTTGTCCTCACTCAGCCAAGCCTGGACACCCAGAGCAGCATTTTCTGGCTGGTGGCCAGTCACAAGTGGTGTCCCCAAGGGCTCAGCTCCCATTGAACACCTTGATCAGGGATCTCGGCCAGGGCATTGAGTGCACCTTCAATAAGTTCACGGACAGCACCGAGCTGGGAGGGCGTGCTGATCTGCTGGAGGGGAGAAAGGTGCTGCAGACGGAGCTGGAGAGACTGCGTTGATTCCATGGTTGGGCTGCAGTTGGACTGCAGGACCTCGAAACTATTTTCCAACCTGAGCCATTCTAGGATTCCATGATCCCATGTGCATTCCAAGTCCATTCCATAACCAGACCCTACCTCATATCTAGCCAATTTCCCAAAATCCCATCCCATATCCATCGCATATCCATATCCCCACATCCCAATCCCAAATCTTACAGCCAAATCCCACATCCAACGCCCCAATCCCGCATTTCAATCCCACGTCCTAAGTCCCAATCCCAATTCCAAATCTCGCTCCCAATCCCTCATCCCAAATCCATGTCCCACCCTTCAATCCCAATCCCCCATCCCCAATCCCAATCCCGATCCCACATCCCATCCCCTGTAACGACAGAACGCACCCGGAGCCCCTCCCACACCGCCGCTCTGCCCAGCCCCCGTCTCTCATTGGTCAGCGGCAGCGCCACCGGGTCCGATTGGCTGAAGTGGGATGGATGTAGGAGTAGATCTTGGGGTATATGGGGTTGTAGTGGGCTGTGTGGGGATACCAAGGGATATGAGGAAATGGGTGGCTGTGAGAGGAATGTGGGTTCTGCCGGTGGCTGTAGGGGGATCTGGGGATGTAGGTAGCTGAACTGGGAATATAGGAAGTTGTAGGGGGGCTATCGGGAGAGAACTGTATTGGACTAGAATATAACTGTTTTGTGGTCTTGGATCTGAACTGTGTTTTCTCCTGGGGTTTCAGGTCCAGGTAATGTTTAGTAACGACTTTGGAGAAGGTTTCAGCATCCAGTCTCCTGCTCAGGAGGAAAGAAGGAGGTTTCTGGAGGACTTCCTGACGAGTGGAGCTGAAGCTCCCCTTCCAAGAAGGCAGCAGGTGAGGCCGTGGTGCATCTCAGCCTTTCCTCAGTGCAAGGTAGCAGCGATTCAGGCTGTGCTTTGCACTGATTCTCCAGCAGCACTTGTGCTTGTATCTGAGCAGCAGGGCCAGGAGGGAACAGAATACCAAGAAGAGCTGGGCCGAACAAGACGTGTCAGCTTCCTCGCTGAAGAAGGAGGAGAAGAGGAAGCCCAGCGTGAGGGTGGAGCTTGCAGCCAAGAGCCACCATCTTCCTCAAGGGCTGCACCCAACGATGCCCGACGCAGACCATCTGGCCTGCGACTTGGTGAAGCTTCTCAGGCAGAGAGTCTGGAAGATCAGGGAAGTGCGGGAATAAGCCAAGGAAACAGCAGCAGCAACATCTCGTGTCGAGCCCAGCCTGCCCGAGGAGCCCTCTGTTGTCAGATCTGGGTTGCTGCCACCCATAAAGGAAGGAACGGGGTCTCCCACCGAAGAGATGGCGGCAGCAGCATCTCATGCTGAGTCCAGCCTGCCCAAGGAGTCCCCCACCATCAGATCTCTCCGTGCCTCCGCGCATGGGGAACAGAGGGGACTCACACAGTGTGTAACACCGAAAGTACAAGTTTAATGCCGTGCCACAAACCCTATATACTAGTACACGTGACCACCCCTATCAGATACCCATGACCTCCCTGACTCCACCCCTGGTGCACGCAGGTACCACCTACCCAATACGCAACATCTCCCTTCTCAGAGAAATAGAGGGTCCCATATGCAGACTGGACCTGGGCCATCAGGAAGTCTGCTGCCTTCCTGGCATCGGGTCAGGGACATAACGAGGAAACTCCCAAAGCTGCTTAGGTCCACTGATTATTTTGCACTATTCATAGTTCAGGTGAGCAGTGATGAAATTCCTTAGAGAAGCCTACAAACTATGAAAAGAGATTTGAGGAGTTTAGGCCATTTAGTTCAAAGAGTGGGAGCTCAAGTGACTGTTTGTTCTATACCTTCAGGGCCAGTGAGGGACGTGGAGCAGTCTTGGAAAGCACAAGCAATGAATAATTGGATCAGAGGCTGGTTTTGAGCCAGAAACTTTGGGTTCTTTGATCACAGGGCAGTTTACTTGGCCACTGGCCTGTTATCCATGAATGGAATCCAGCTATCTCAAATGGGGAAACGAATCCTTGCACAGAAGACAGCAGGGCTTATCGAAAGAGCTTTAAACTAGCTATGATGGGGGAGGGGACAAAACAGGGCTCACCAGGGATGAGCCTAGGGGAATGCTGCTTGAGCTGGGAGTGAGGCAGATGCCGCAGCTGAAGTGCGTCTACACCAATGCATACAGCTTGGCTAACAAGCAGGAGGAGCTGGAAGCAACTGTGCATCTGGCAAACCATGACCTAGTTGCTATTACTGATCCATGGTGGTACCACTGCCATGACTAGTGTGCTGTGATGGATGGTTACAAGCTCTTCAGAAGGGATAGATGAGGAAGAAAGAGTGGTGGTGTGGCCCTTTATATTAGAGTTTTGATGTTATAGAGCTTGGGTTTCAGAATGATAAAGACGAGTGCATGTGGGTAAGGATCAGGGGGAAGGCCTGTAGGGGTGACATCTTGCTGAAGGTCTGTTATAGACCACCTTATCAGGATGAATCGATGGGTGAGGCGTTCTATGAGCATCTCACTATAGTCACACGATAGCCAGCACTCATTTGCTTGAAAGACTTCAACTTCCCTGATATATGCTGGTGCATATATATATATATATATATATATAATATAAGAAAGATCAGAGGAAGCAGTCCAAGAGGTTTCTAGATTGTATGGAAGATAGCTTCCTTACGCAGCTGGTACAAGAGCCTAGCAGGGACAGCAGTGATGCAGACACTCGCTGAGGTCACAACCGTTGCCGGGTGGGAGCGTTTGTGCCACAGCTGGTGAGCAGAGCTGGTGCTCTGGTGTCTGCACGCAGACTGAGCTCTGGGCCCTCCCTTGGAGCTGATCACCCTGTGAGAGCCCGTCTGAAGCAGCAGTGTGGCGTGTGCGTGATCTGGTCACAGCTTGGGCTGAGCAGGCCCAGCAGGTGAGCTGGGTTTGGTGCTGGGTGGCTGCCGGGAGGTGTCTCAGCAGAAAAGCTGTGCTGGGGAGGAGTTCCCAGCTCCAGCGGTGCCCCTCAGCACGGCTGTTTGCAGAAATGGGTTCTTGTTGAGATTCCATCCCGTGTTACGGTGAGGATGATGAAATGTCATTCCTCCCCTGGAAAACTGCTGCCGGGACCCCAGCTTCATGTCAGACATGACAAAGGAAGGAGAGCGAGGCCTTCCCCGAGAGCAACTTGTGCCTCACTGCCCCACAGATGGCTGGGTGCAGAAGAAAGCTGGGAAAATGCTTCTTCCTGACAGTTTTTCACTTGTCGCAACTTTCTGCAAGGTTCCTGTCCAAAAGGAGATTTTTGGGGTTCGAGGCAGTCTTAGGAAGAGTGAAGCCAGCTCTTTCCAAGAGCAGGGCACATTCCTGTGGAGAGATCCCCGGGAGCTTCAGCTTCCTCTGAGATTTCACCAGCCATGTCTCAGCCAGGAGATGACTGCTATTTCTATTTCTGCTCTGTGAGTGGAAAGGTATGGCTGGGTTTCTTTGTTTGGTTCTTCTTCCTTTGTCTCACTTTTAAGGGAAGGGACGGAGTGGGAGGAGCCCTACTGGTCCTTTGTGCCCTCAATAAGCGGTGGGGTTCTGTGCTCACTGCTGACAGCCTGGGCTAATGGCAGGAACGTGGCTCAGGCTGTTTTCCTTTAGTGATAAATAATGTCTCAGCACTCTGATATCCCATCTCTGGCACCATCTAGAACCTCTCAGCAAACTGTGGCTGCACGTTCCCTCCAATGTTTCTTCCTTTCTCTCTACAGAAGCAGCCAGCAGGCTGCCAGTGATCCAGCGTCGCCTTTCAGAGCCCAGAGGGACGTGATAGGGACGGCCCGTCCTTACTGCCAGGCAAAAGTGAGTGTCCTCAGCCCTCTGTCATGAAGTGTGGAGGGATTTGACTGTTACTTCTGGGCGGGGGCAGTGCTGCAGGGGATGTCCTGTGTGCCCCGGTGGCGCAGTGGCAGGAATGCCGCTTTGCAACACGAGGGCCCGGGTTCGAATCCCCCTGGGACTGTTCTCACAGTGTGTTCTTGGGGTCTTAATCCCTGGGCTTGACAGTTACCTTTGCCGTCCTGATCTGTAAAGGGAACCCAACGTCCACCAGAGATCTCTTGGTACTGGTTGAACATGATATGGGAGAGCTGGCATTGAGCCTTTGGCATTTTCTTGCTTTTCCCAGCAGTGGTGACAAGCTCGGATGTGCTGGAGGACATCACGGGCAATCCGGGTTTGCTCTCTTGGATCAATGGTGAGTTTGGGAGCTGCAGAACCCACAGGTGTGCGTTTGCACAGAGTGTGTGTGAGAAGTCCCCCAAACGGTGATCATCCTGCATTTTCAGATGTGGCAAGAGCTGCTGAGTTCCCCCACAAGAAGCCCAGCAGCCCTGCCCCAGGACATTTCATCGCTGAGCTCCCTGACAACCCCTGGGAAAGCACAGAGCTCAGCATGGAGGCACAGGCTGCCAGCAGGATCCCCAGCGACCCCTTCTGGGGGCTTCCACCATCCCCTGGGTTCCTGTCTGAGCTGCAGTGTGGGTTGTCACAGTTTCAGTCTGTCGTGCCACCAGCGAGTGCCCAGCTCAGTCCGCTGCCAACCACACTGGCTGTCACCACACCTCCCTCAGCCCAACCCACACAGCCCATCAAGGAGGTGCAGCCAAGGCAGCCCCAGGTGCTTCATGCTCCCTTGCCACCGTCACCAGGCTCTACTATCTGCTGCGTGGCAGATAAGAAAAAGAGGGGCAGCACCAAGCGGGCCAAACACCCTGCGCCTGCTGGCACCCCCGAGAAAGGGGAGAGTTCCCAGAAGGAGCAGCCCACCAGCAGCGCTCCAACCAAGAAAAGGAAGCTGCTGCCGTGCAAGGAAAGGAAAGAAAGAAAAGGCTGTAAACGCCCTCCTCGAGTGAAGCTGCCTGGGACCAGCACAGGAGGCAGCAGCAGCAGGCAAAAGGGCACTGCCAGCGAGCTGCACGTGCACCTGTGTGAATCCATCCAGGCCGTGCACCCGCTGGGGCAGAGAGTGACTGCGGTGGGGCCGGTGCGCCAGCCACCCTCTGTGCAGCCCCAACCCACACCCAGTGCCGGCCCTGCTGCCCTCCAGCTCCAAGACACAGGCCCAGACAAGGCAGTGCCGGCACCTGCAGGCAGCACGGCGCGAAAGGAGGATGCAGCCAAGAAGACAGTGCAGAGCTGCCTGCGCCCATCACCACGGAGGAGCTCATTCCTGCAGAGGGACCCACTGCCACAGCTGCATCAGCAGCAGCCTCGGCCACAGCGCCCCGTGGACTTTGTGCCCTGCGTGGGGCCCCGGGTGGGTGGCCGTGCGGTACCCAGAGTGCTGGAAGAGTCGCTGCCCATCACAGCCGAGCAGCGGCTCGAGCGGGAGAGCATGAAGAGGCTGGCCCAGGAGGAGCGGCAGCGGGCGGCCCAGCAGATGAAGATCGGCCCCGTGCAGTTCCTGGTGCAGCGGGAGGTAGACATGGCCATAGCTGACATGTACGGCTACCTGTAACCCTGAGCTCCTCGCCGGCCCCGCAGCACCAGGCAGCAGCAGCAGCATTCCACGGGCACCAGCAGCAGCCCCATCCCTCCCCTCCAGAAAAGAGCCATCCTCCAAAGCCATCATTGCAGTGGGATGGGACACTGTCTGGGCACTCAATTGTTGTGGGATAGCAGTTTTAGGAATAGCGTTGTTTCTGTTACTCATTGTTTTCTATGATTTGTCATTAAATGCTTTGTGTTCCCTTTGCCATATCTCTCTGCCTGCAGTCATTTGTGCCATGTCACAGCCCCCCAGCTCCCATGGAGGGGAGAGGCAGGAGCAGCCGGGCCTGCTGTGCAGTGTACAGACAGCCATAAAGATACCGCACATGGCATCGTGGCTCCTCTGCCTTGTTTGGGGCCAGGCAGTTTTGTCCTCACTCAGCCAAGCCTGGACACCCAGAGCAGCATTTTCTGGCTGGTGGCCAGTCACAAGTGGTGTCCCCAAGGGCTCAGCTCCCATTGAACACCTTGATCAGGGATCTCGGCCAGGGCATTGAGTGCACCTTCAATAAGTTCACGGACAGCACCGAGCTGGGAGGGCGTGCTGATCTGCTGGAGGGGAGAAAGGTGCTGCAGACGGAGCTGGAGAGACTGCGTTGATTCCATGGTTGGGCTGCAGTTGGACTGCAGGACCTCGAAACTATTTTCCAACCTGAGCCATTCTAGGATTCCATGATCCCATGTGCATTCCAAGTCCATTCCATAACCAGACCCTACCTCATATCTAGCCAATTTCCCAAAATCCCATCCCATATCCATCGCATATCCATATCCCCACATCCCAATCCCAAATCTTACAGCCAAATCCCACATCCAACGCCCCAATCCCGCATTTCAATCCCACGTCCTAAGTCCCAATCCCAATTCCAAATCTCGCTCCCAATCCCTCATCCCAAATCCATGTCCCACCCTTCAATCCCAATCCCCCATCCCCAATCCCAATCCCGATCCCACATCCCATCCCCTGTAACGACAGAACGCACCCGGAGCCCCTCCCACACCGCCGCTCTGCCCAGCCCCCGTCTCTCATTGGTCAGCGGCAGCGCCACCGGGTCCGATTGGCTGAAGTGGGATGGATGTAGGAGTAGATCTTGGGGTATATGGGGTTGTAGTGGGCTGTGTGGGGATACCAAGGGATATGAGGAAATGGGTGGCTGTGAGAGGAATGTGGGTTCTGCCGGTGGCTGTAGGGGGATCTGGGGATGTAGGTAGCTGAACTGGGAATATAGGAAGTTGTAGGGGGGCTATCGGGAGAGAACTGTATTGGACTAGAATATAACTGTTTTGTGGTCTTGGATCTGAACTGTGTTTTCTCCTGGGGTTTCAGGTCCAGGTAATGTTTAGTAACGACTTTGGAGAAGGTTTCAGCATCCAGTCTCCTGCTCAGGAGGAAAGAAGGAGGTTTCTGGAGGACTTCCTGACGAGTGGAGCTGAAGCTCCCCTTCCAAGAAGGCAGCAGGTGAGGCCGTGGTGCATCTCAGCCTTTCCTCAGTGCAAGGTAGCAGCGATTCAGGCTGTGCTTTGCACTGATTCTCCAGCAGCACTTGTGCTTGTATCTGAGCAGCAGGGCCAGGAGGGAACAGAATACCAAGAAGAGCTGGGCCGAACAAGACGTGTCAGCTTCCTCGCTGAAGAAGGAGGAGAAGAGGAAGCCCAGCGTGAGGGTGGAGCTTGCAGCCAAGAGCCACCATCTTCCTCAAGGGCTGCACCCAACGATGCCCGACGCAGACCATCTGGCCTGCGACTTGGTGAAGCTTCTCAGGCAGAGAGTCTGGAAGATCAGGGAAGTGCGGGAATAAGCCAAGGAAACAGCAGCAGCAACATCTCGTGTCGAGCCCAGCCTGCCCGAGGAGCCCTCTGTTGTCAGATCTGGGTTGCTGCCACCCATAAAGGAAGGAACGGGGTCTCCCACCGAAGAGATGGCGGCAGCAGCATCTCATGCTGAGTCCAGCCTGCCCAAGGAGTCCCCCACCATCAGATCTCTCCGTGCCTCCGCGCATGGGGAACAGAGGGGACTCACACAGTGTGTAACACCGAAAGTACAAGTTTAATGCCGTGCCACAAACCCTATATACTAGTACACGTGACCACCCCTATCAGATACCCATGACCTCCCTGACTCCACCCCTGGTGCACGCAGGTACCACCTACCCAATACGCAACATCTCCCTTCTCAGAGAAATAGAGGGTCCCATATGCAGACTGGACCTGGGCCATCAGGAAGTCTGCTGCCTTCCTGGCATCGGGTCAGGGACATAACGAGGAAACTCCCAAAGCTGCTTAGGTCCACTGATTATTTTGCACTATTCATAGTTCAGGTGAGCAGTGATGAAATTCCTTAGAGAAGCCTACAAACTATGAAAAGAGATTTGAGGAGTTTAGGCCATTTAGTTCAAAGAGTGGGAGCTCAAGTGACTGTTTGTTCTATACCTTCAGGGCCAGTGAGGGACGTGGAGCAGTCTTGGAAAGCACAAGCAATGAATAATTGGATCAGAGGCTGGTTTTGAGCCAGAAACTTTGGGTTCTTTGATCACAGGGCAGTTTACTTGGCCACTGGCCTGTTATCCATGAATGGAATCCAGCTATCTCAAATGGGGAAACGAATCCTTGCACAGAAGACAGCAGGGCTTATCGAAAGAGCTTTAAACTAGCTATGATGGGGGAGGGGACAAAACAGGGCTCACCAGGGATGAGCCTAGGGGAATGCTGCTTGAGCTGGGAGTGAGGCAGATGCCGCAGCTGAAGTGCGTCTACACCAATGCATACAGCTTGGCTAACAAGCAGGAGGAGCTGGAAGCAACTGTGCATCTGGCAAACCATGACCTAGTTGCTATTACTGATCCATGGTGGTACCACTGCCATGACTAGTGTGCTGTGATGGATGGTTACAAGCTCTTCAGAAGGGATAGATGAGGAAGAAAGAGTGGTGGTGTGGCCCTTTATATTAGAGTTTTGATGTTATAGAGCTTGGGTTTCAGAATGATAAAGACGAGTGCATGTGGGTAAGGATCAGGGGGAAGGCCTGTAGGGGTGACATCTTGCTGAAGGTCTGTTATAGACCACCTTATCAGGATGAATCGATGGGTGAGGCGTTCTATGAGCATCTCACTATAGTCACACGATAGCCAGCACTCATTTGCTTGAAAGACTTCAACTTCCCTGATATATGCTGGTGCATATATATATATATATATATATATAATATAAGAAAGATCAGAGGAAGCAGTCCAAGAGGTTTCTAGATTGTATGGAAGATAGCTTCCTTACGCAGCTGGTACAAGAGCCTAGCAGGGACAGCAGTGATGCAGACACTCGCTGAGGTCACAACCGTTGCCGGGTGGGAGCGTTTGTGCCACAGCTGGTGAGCAGAGCTGGTGCTCTGGTGTCTGCACGCAGACTGAGCTCTGGGCCCTCCCTTGGAGCTGATCACCCTGTGAGAGCCCGTCTGAAGCAGCAGTGTGGCGTGTGCGTGATCTGGTCACAGCTTGGGCTGAGCAGGCCCAGCAGGTGAGCTGGGTTTGGTGCTGGGTGGCTGCCGGGAGGTGTCTCAGCAGAAAAGCTGTGCTGGGGAGGAGTTCCCAGCTCCAGCGGTGCCCCTCAGCACGGCTGTTTGCAGAAATGGGTTCTTGTTGAGATTCCATCCCGTGTTACGGTGAGGATGATGAAATGTCATTCCTCCCCTGGAAAACTGCTGCCGGGACCCCAGCTTCATGTCAGACATGACAAAGGAAGGAGAGCGAGGCCTTCCCCGAGAGCAACTTGTGCCTCACTGCCCCACAGATGGCTGGGTGCAGAAGAAAGCTGGGAAAATGCTTCTTCCTGACAGTTTTTCACTTGTCGCAACTTTCTGCAAGGTTCCTGTCCAAAAGGAGATTTTTGGGGTTCGAGGCAGTCTTAGGAAGAGTGAAGCCAGCTCTTTCCAAGAGCAGGGCACATTCCTGTGGAGAGATCCCCGGGAGCTTCAGCTTCCTCTGAGATTTCACCAGCCATGTCTCAGCCAGGAGATGACTGCTATTTCTATTTCTGCTCTGTGAGTGGAAAGGTATGGCTGGGTTTCTTTGTTTGGTTCTTCTTCCTTTGTCTCACTTTTAAGGGAAGGGACGGAGTGGGAGGAGCCCTACTGGTCCTTTGTGCCCTCAATAAGCGGTGGGGTTCTGTGCTCACTGCTGACAGCCTGGGCTAATGGCAGGAACGTGGCTCAGGCTGTTTTCCTTTAGTGATAAATAATGTCTCAGCACTCTGATATCCCATCTCTGGCACCATCTAGAACCTCTCAGCAAACTGTGGCTGCACGTTCCCTCCAATGTTTCTTCCTTTCTCTCTACAGAAGCAGCCAGCAGGCTGCCAGTGATCCAGCGTCGCCTTTCAGAGCCCAGAGGGACGTGATAGGGACGGCCCGTCCTTACTGCCAGGCAAAAGTGAGTGTCCTCAGCCCTCTGTCATGAAGTGTGGAGGGATTTGACTGTTACTTCTGGGCGGGGGCAGTGCTGCAGGGGATGTCCTGTGTGCCCCGGTGGCGCAGTGGCAGGAATGCCGCTTTGCAACACGAGGGCCCGGGTTCGAATCCCCCTGGGACTGTTCTCACAGTGTGTTCTTGGGGTCTTAATCCCTGGGCTTGACAGTTACCTTTGCCGTCCTGATCTGTAAAGGGAACCCAACGTCCACCAGAGATCTCTTGGTACTGGTTGAACATGATATGGGAGAGCTGGCATTGAGCCTTTGGCATTTTCTTGCTTTTCCCAGCAGTGGTGACAAGCTCGGATGTGCTGGAGGACATCACGGGCAATCCGGGTTTGCTCTCTTGGATCAATGGTGAGTTTGGGAGCTGCAGAACCCACAGGTGTGCGTTTGCACAGAGTGTGTGTGAGAAGTCCCCCAAACGGTGATCATCCTGCATTTTCAGATGTGGCAAGAGCTGCTGAGTTCCCCCACAAGAAGCCCAGCAGCCCTGCCCCAGGACATTTCATCGCTGAGCTCCCTGACAACCCCTGGGAAAGCACAGAGCTCAGCATGGAGGCACAGGCTGCCAGCAGGATCCCCAGCGACCCCTTCTGGGGGCTTCCACCATCCCCTGGGTTCCTGTCTGAGCTGCAGTGTGGGTTGTCACAGTTTCAGTCTGTCGTGCCACCAGCGAGTGCCCAGCTCAGTCCGCTGCCAACCACACTGGCTGTCACCACACCTCCCTCAGCCCAACCCACACAGCCCATCAAGGAGGTGCAGCCAAGGCAGCCCCAGGTGCTTCATGCTCCCTTGCCACCGTCACCAGGCTCTACTATCTGCTGCGTGGCAGATAAGAAAAAGAGGGGCAGCACCAAGCGGGCCAAACACCCTGCGCCTGCTGGCACCCCCGAGAAAGGGGAGAGTTCCCAGAAGGAGCAGCCCACCAGCAGCGCTCCAACCAAGAAAAGGAAGCTGCTGCCGTGCAAGGAAAGGAAAGAAAGAAAAGGCTGTAAACGCCCTCCTCGAGTGAAGCTGCCTGGGACCAGCACAGGAGGCAGCAGCAGCAGGCAAAAGGGCACTGCCAGCGAGCTGCACGTGCACCTGTGTGAATCCATCCAGGCCGTGCACCCGCTGGGGCAGAGAGTGACTGCGGTGGGGCCGGTGCGCCAGCCACCCTCTGTGCAGCCCCAACCCACACCCAGTGCCAGCCCTGCTGCCCTCCAGCTCCAAGACACAGGCCCAGACAAGGCAGTGCCGGCACCTGCAGGCAGCACGGCGCGAAAGGAGGATGCAGCCAAGAAGACAGTGCAGAGCTGCCTGCGCCCATCACCACGGAGGAGCTCATTCCTGCAGAGGGACCCACTGCCACAGCTGCATCAGCAGCAGCCTCGGCCACAGCGCCCCGTGGACTTTGTGCCCTGCGTGGGGCCCCGGGTGGGTGGCCGTGCGGTACCCAGAGTGCTGGAAGAGTCGCTGCCCATCACAGCCGAGCAGCGGCTCGAGCGGGAGAGCATGAAGAGGCTGGCCCAGGAGGAGCGGCAGCGGGCGGCCCAGCAGATGAAGATCGGCCCCGTGCAGTTCCTGGTGCAGCGGGAGGTAGACATGGCCATAGCTGACATGTACGGCTACCTGTAACCCTGAGCTCCTCGCCGGCCCCGCAGCACCAGGCAGCAGCAGCAGCATTCCACGGGCACCAGCAGCAGCCCCATCCCTCCCCTCCAGAAAAGAGCCATCCTCCAAAGCCATCATTGCAGTGGGATGGGACACTGTCTGGGCACTCAATTGTTGTGGGATAGCAGTTTTAGGAATAGCGTTGTTTCTGTTACTCATTGTTTTCTATGATTTGTCATTAAATGCTTTGTGTTCCCTTTGCCATATCTCTCTGCCTGCAGTCATTTGTGCCATGTCACAGCCCCCCAGCTCCCATGGAGGGGAGAGGCAGGAGCAGCCGGGCCTGCTGTGCAGTGTACAGACAGCCATAAAGATACCGCACATGGCATCGTGGCTCCTCTGCCTTGTTTGGGGCCAGGCAGTTTTGTCCTCACTCAGCCAAGCCTGGACACCCAGAGCAGCATTTTCTGGCTGGTGGCCAGTCACAAGTGGTGTCCCCAAGGGCTCAGCTCCCATTGAACACCTTGATCAGGGATCTCGGCCAGGGCATTGAGTGCACCTTCAATAAGTTCACGGACAGCACCGAGCTGGGAGGGCGTGCTGATCTGCTGGAGGGGAGAAAGGTGCTGCAGACGGAGCTGGAGAGACTGCGTTGATTCCATGGTTGGGCTGCAGTTGGACTGCAGGACCTCGAAACTATTTTCCAACCTGAGCCATTCTAGGATTCCATGATCCCATGTGCATTCCAAGTCCATTCCATAACCAGACCCTACCTCATATCTAGCCAATTTCCCAAAATCCCATCCCATATCCATCGCATATCCATATCCCCACATCCCAATCCCAAATCTTACAGCCAAATCCCACATCCAACGCCCCAATCCCGCATTTCAATCCCACGTCCTAAGTCCCAATCCCAATTCCAAATCTCGCTCCCAATCCCTCATCCCAAATCCATGTCCCACCCTTCAATCCCAATCCCCCATCCCTAATCCCAATCCCAATCCCGATCCCACATCCCATCCCCTGTAACGACAGAACGCACCCGGAGCCCCTCCCACACCGCCGCTCTGCCCAGCCCCCGTCTCTCATTGGTCAGCGGCAGCGCCACCGGGTCCGATTGGCTGAAGTGGGATGGATGTAGGAGTAGATCTTGGGGTATATGGGGTTGTAGTGGGCTGTGTGGGGATACCAAGGGATATGAGGAAATGGGTGGCTGTGAGAGGAATGTGGGTTCTGCCGGTGGCTGTAGGGGGATCTGGGGATGTACGTAGCTGAACTGGGAATATAGGAAGTTGTAGGGGGGCTATCGGGAGAGAACTGTATTGGACTAGAATATAACTGTTTTGTGGTCTTGGATCTGAACTGTGTTTTCTCCTGGGGTTTCAGGTCCAGGTAATGTTTAGTAACGACTTTGGAGAAGGTTTCAGCATCCAGTCTCCTGCTCAGGAGGAAAGAAGGAGGTTTCTGGAGGACTTCCTGACGAGTGGAGCTGAAGCTCCCCTTCCAAGAAGGCAGCAGGTGAGGCCGTGGTGCATCTCAGCCTTTCCTCAGTGCAAGGTAGCAGCGATTCAGGCTGTGCTTTGCACTGATTCTCCAGCAGCACTTGTGCTTGTATCTGAGCAGCAGGGCCAGGAGGGAACAGAATACCAAGAAGAGCTGGGCCGAACAAGACGTGTCAGCTTCCTCGCTGAAGAAGGAGGAGAAGAGGAAGCCCAGCGTGAGGGTGGAGCTTGCAGCCAAGAGCCACCATCTTCCTCAAGGGCTGCACCCAACGATGCCCGACGCAGACCATCTGGCCTGCGACTTGGTGAAGCTTCTCAGGCAGAGAGTCTGGAAGATCAGGGAAGTGCGGGAATAAGCCAAGGAAACAGCAGCAGCAACATCTCGTGTCGAGCCCAGCCTGCCCGAGGAGCCCTCTGTTGTCAGATCTGGGTTGCTGCCACCCATAAAGGAAGGAACGGGGTCTCCCACCGAAGAGATGGCGGCAGCAGCATCTCATGCTGAGTCCAGCCTGCCCAAGGAGTCCCCCACCATCAGATCTCTCCGTGCCTCCGCGCATGGGGAACAGAGGGGACTCACACAGTGTGTAACACCGAAAGTACAAGTTTAATGCCGTGCCACAAACCCTATATACTAGTACACGTGACCACCCCTATCAGATACCCATGACCTCCCTGACTCCACCCCTGGTGCACGCAGGTACCACCTACCCAATACGCAACATCTCCCTTCTCAGAGAAATAGAGGGTCCCATATGCAGACTGGACCTGGGCCATCAGGAAGTCTGCTGCCTTCCTGGCATCGGGTCAGGGACATAACGAGGAAACTCCCAAAGCTGCTTAGGTCCACTGATTATTTTGCACTATTCATAGTTCAGGTGAGCAGTGATGAAATTCCTTAGAGAAGCCTACAAACTATGAAAAGAGATTTGAGGAGTTTAGGCCATTTAGTTCAAAGAGTGGGAGCTCAAGTGACTGTTTGTTCTATACCTTCAGGGCCAGTGAGGGACGTGGAGCAGTCTTGGAAAGCACAAGCAATGAATAATTGGATCAGAGGCTGGTTTTGAGCCAGAAACTTTGGGTTCTTTGATCACAGGGCAGTTTACTTGGCCACTGGCCTGTTATCCATGAATGGAATCCAGCTATCTCAAATGGGGAAACGAATCCTTGCACAGAAGACAGCAGGGCTTATCGAAAGAGCTTTAAACTAGCTATGATGGGGGAGGGGACAAAACAGGGCTCACCAGGGATGAGCCTAGGGGAATGCTGCTTGAGCTGGGAGTGAGGCAGATGCCGCAGCTGAAGTGCGTCTACACCAATGCATACAGCTTGGCTAACAAGCAGGAGGAGCTGGAAGCAACTGTGCATCTGGCAAACCATGACCTAGTTGCTATTACTGATCCATGGTGGTACCACTGCCATGACTAGTGTGCTGTGATGGATGGTTACAAGCTCTTCAGAAGGGATAGATGAGGAAGAAAGAGTGGTGGTGTGGCCCTTTATATTAGAGTTTTGATGTTATAGAGCTTGGGTTTCAGAATGATAAAGACGAGTGCATGTGGGTAAGGATCAGGGGGAAGGCCTGTAGGGGTGACATCTTGCTGAAGGTCTGTTATAGACCACCTTATCAGGATGAATCGATGGGTGAGGCGTTCTATGAGCATCTCACTATAGTCACACGATAGCCAGCACTCATTTGCTTGAAAGACTTCAACTTCCCTGATATATGCTGGTGCATATATATATATATATATATATATAATATAAGAAAGATCAGAGGAAGCAGTCCAAGAGGTTTCTAGATTGTATGGAAGATAGCTTCCTTACGCAGCTGGTACAAGAGCCTAGCAGGGACAGCAGTGATGCAGACACTCGCTGAGGTCACAACCGTTGCCGGGTGGGAGCGTTTGTGCCACAGCTGGTGAGCAGAGCTGGTGCTCTGGTGTCTGCACGCAGACTGAGCTCTGGGCCCTCCTTGGAGCTGATCACCCTGTGAGAGCCCGTCTGAAGCAGCAGTGTGGCGTGTGCGTGATCTGGTCACAGCTTGGGCTGAGCAGGCCCAGCAGGTGAGCTGGGTTTGGTGCTGGGTGGCTGCCGGGAGGTGTCTCAGCAGAAAAGCTGTGCTGGGGAGGAGTTCCCAGCTCCAGCGGTGCCCCTCAGCACGGCTGTTTGCAGAAATGGGTTCTTGTTGAGATTCCATCCCGTGTTACGGTGAGGATGATGAAATGTCATTCCTCCCCTGGAAAACTGCTGCCGGGACCCCAGCTTCATGTCAGACATGACAAAGGAAGGAGAGCGAGGCCTTCCCCGAGAGCAACTTGTGCCTCACTGCCCCACAGATGGCTGGGTGCAGAAGAAAGCTGGGAAAATGCTTCTTCCTGACAGTTTTTCACTTGTCGCAACTTTCTGCAAGGTTCCTGTCCAAAAGGAGATTTTTGGGGTTCGAGGCAGTCTTAGGAAGAGTGAAGCCAGCTCTTTCCAAGAGCAGGGCACATTCCTGTGGAGAGATCCCCGGGAGCTTCAGCTTCCTCTGAGATTTCACCAGCCATGTCTCAGCCAGGAGATGACTGCTATTTCTATTTCTGCTCTGTGAGTGGAAAGGTATGGCTGGGTTTCTTTGTTTGGTTCTTCTTCCTTTGTCTCACTTTTAAGGGAAGGGACGGAGTGGGAGGAGCCCTACTGGTCCTTTGTGCCCTCAATAAGCGGTGGGGTTCTGTGCTCACTGCTGACAGCCTGGGCTAATGGCAGGAACGTGGCTCAGGCTGTTTTCCTTTAGTGATAAATAATGTCTCAGCACTCTGATATCCCATCTCTGGCACCATCTAGAACCTCTCAGCAAACTGTGGCTGCACGTTCCCTCCAATGTTTCTTCCTTTCTCTCTACAGAAGCAGCCAGCAGGCTGCCAGTGATCCAGCGTCGCCTTTCAGAGCCCAGAGGGACGTGATAGGGACGGCCCGTCCTTACTGCCAGGCAAAAGTGAGTGTCCTCAGCCCTCTGTCATGAAGTGTGGAGGGATTTGACTGTTACTTCTGGGCGGGGGCAGTGCTGCAGGGGATGTCCTGTGTGCCCCGGTGGCGCAGTGGCAGGAATGCCGCTTTGCAACACGAGGGCCCGGGTTCGAATCCCCCTGGGACTGTTCTCACAGTGTGTTCTTGGGGTCTTAATCCCTGGGCTTGACAGTTACCTTTGCCGTCCTGATCTGTAAAGGGAACCCAACGTCCACCAGAGATCTCTTGGTACTGGTTGAACATGATATGGGAGAGCTGGCATTGAGCCTTTGGCATTTTCTTGCTTTTCCCAGCAGTGGTGACAAGCTCGGATGTGCTGGAGGACATCACGGGCAATCCGGGTTTGCTCTCTTGGATCAATGGTGAGTTTGGGAGCTGCAGAACCCACAGGTGTGCGTTTGCACAGAGTGTGTGTGAGAAGTCCCCCAAACGGTGATCATCCTGCATTTTCAGATGTGGCAAGAGCTGCTGAGTTCCCCCACAAGAAGCCCAGCAGCCCTGCCCCAGGACATTTCATCGCTGAGCTCCCTGACAACCCCTGGGAAAGCACAGAGCTCAGCATGGAGGCACAGGCTGCCAGCAGGATCCCCAGCGACCCCTTCTGGGGGCTTCCACCATCCCCTGGGTTCCTGTCTGAGCTGCAGTGTGGGTTGTCACAGTTTCAGTCTGTCGTGCCACCAGCGAGTGCCCAGCTCAGTCCGCTGCCAACCACACTGGCTGTCACCACACCTCCCTCAGCCCAACCCACACAGCCCATCAAGGAGGTGCAGCCAAGGCAGCCCCAGGTGCTTCATGCTCCCTTGCCACCGTCACCAGGCTCTACTATCTGCTGCGTGGCAGATAAGAAAAAGAGGGGCAGCACCAAGCGGGCCAAACACCCTGCGCCTGCTGGCACCCCCGAGAAAGGGGAGAGTTCCCAGAAGGAGCAGCCCACCAGCAGCGCTCCAACCAAGAAAAGGAAGCTGCTGCCGTGCAAGGAAAGGAAAGAAAGAAAAGGCTGTAAACGCCCTCCTCGAGTGAAGCTGCCTGGGACCAGCACAGGAGGCAGCAGCAGCAGGCAAAAGGGCACTGCCAGCGAGCTGCACGTGCACCTGTGTGAATCCATCCAGGCCGTGCACCCGCTGGGGCAGAGAGTGACTGCGGTGGGGCCGGTGCGCCAGCCACCCTCTGTGCAGCCCCAACCCACACCCAGTGCCGGCCCTGCTGCCCTCCAGCTCCAAGACACAGGCCCAGACAAGGCAGTGCCGGCACCTGCAGGCAGCACGGCGCGAAAGGAGGATGCAGCCAAGAAGACAGTGCAGAGCTGCCTGCGCCCATCACCACGGAGGAGCTCATTCCTGCAGAGGGACCCACTGCCACAGCTGCATCAGCAGCAGCCTCGGCCACAGCGCCCCGTGGACTTTGTGCCCTGCGTGGGGCCCCGGGTGGGTGGCCGTGCGGTACCCAGAGTGCTGGAAGAGTCGCTGCCCATCACAGCCGAGCAGCGGCTCGAGCGGGAGAGCATGAAGAGGCTGGCCCAGGAGGAGCGGCAGCGGGCGGCCCAGCAGATGAAGATCGGCCCCGTGCAGTTCCTGGTGCAGCGGGAGGTAGACATGGCCATAGCTGACATGTACGGCTACCTGTAACCCTGAGCTCCTCGCCGGCCCCGCAGCACCAGGCAGCAGCAGCAGCATTCCACGGGCACCAGCAGCAGCCCCATCCCTCCCCTCCAGAAAAGAGCCATCCTCCAAAGCCATCATTGCAGTGGGATGGGACACTGTCTGGGCACTCAATTGTTGTGGGATAGCAGTTTTAGGAATAGCGTTGTTTCTGTTACTCATTGTTTTCTATGATTTGTCATTAAATGCTTTGTGTTCCCTTTGCCATATCTCTCTGCCTGCAGTCATTTGTGCCATGTCACAGCCCCCCAGCTCCCATGGAGGGGAGAGGCAGGAGCAGCCGGGCCTGCTGTGCAGTGTACAGACAGCCATAAAGATAGCTCACATGGCATTGTGGCTTCGCTGCCTTGTTTGGGGCCAGGCAGTTTTGTCCTCACTCAGCCAAGCCTGGACACCCAGAGCAGCATTTTCTGGCTTAGTCCAGCCTGCCCAAGGAGTCCCCCACCATCAGATCTGGGCATGGGGTGCCCAGAACAGTCAGAGCTCCACTGGCGGCTGCAAAACAGCTGCTGAGTCTCATTTGGGTCATTGAGACGCATTTGTGTCATTCCTGCATGCCACCTCCTTGAAGAAAAGCAAAGGAACAAGGTGAAAGAGTGAGGACTCTTCGAAAACCCCTTGCCTTGTTAGGAGCAATACCATATAGATGGAAGTGTTTGAGGCAAGGGATAAAGACTGTCATGGCTTAGTAATATTTGCTCTTGCTATTCTACATCACAACATCATACTTAATATAAACATCTACATGCAAATAAACTATAAGCAAAACAGAATATGCACACTGGTCTCTATACAAATATATACACAGAGTTACATATACACAGAGTTACCGACTGCACTGCCCTAGCATCAAATGCCCTTGCAGTACACAGTGAACATCCCCCCTATCCCTAACCCTATCCCTATCCCTAACCCTAACCAAGCCTAACCCTAACCCTAACCCTAACCCTAACCCTAACCCTAACCCTAACCCTAACCCTAACCCTAACCCTAACCCTAATCCTAACCATAACCATAACCCTAACCCCAACCCTAACCCTAATAAGGGACACATCTTCATTTCCCCAAGGATCCACTCTGATGTCCCCAAGGATCCCTTGGTGTCCCTAAGGGGCTCGATGGCAATTAAGCTTGCGAACTGGGTGGCATTTCCAGGGTCTCACGTGTAGACAGAGGTATTGGCACATGCCAAGATCAGTCCTACACCCTCTGAAAGCAGATGTTGATAGCGGAAATAGATAGATTCCTTTTTAAACGGGACTTGGAGCCTGAGAAAAAGAAATGGACTCATATAGAGAAAGGTATCCAATTTTTGAGAGAAAATGCTCTGGTGGAAATGCTATACAGCCCCCACTTCATCTGTAATGACCCAAAACAATTACATGATCCTGAGACAGTCCGTGTTCCATGACAAATGTGGCGTGACTTTACAAGGGCTGCTCCAGAAAAACATGCCAGTGTACTTGCATTAGTATATGACAAAGAGGAAAGGGGAAACCTTGTGAATGAACTGATTGGTAGACTTCATGAGCTTGAATTATTTATAAGCGCTACAGAAGTTAATCTTTATACTTCAGCCATTGTCAAGATAATTGAAAGGTTAGACAAAGTGGAGGGAACACAAAGTGATATTATTGATAAATTGGCTAACTTGCCTGATGTAGATGAATCCACGGTGGTACCAGATGATGGAGACCAGGATTCCCACGATCGCCTATTGAGAAAGTTAAACAACATGAGTTCCTCCTGATCCATATCATCGAAAATCTCAACCATAAAAAAGGGAAGTCCTCGTATTCAAGCAAATGAGAACAATAAGACCATGCATTTTGTTTTGTTGTATTTCCTGTGTAATCATGGGGAGGATATGAAGAAGTGGTGTAATTCACCCATTTCTGCACTTCAGGCACGAGTGAAAGAATTACAATGCAAAACATCCACCAAGGTGAACTCTTCCAAAAGGGGGAAAGTTCCAGTTGCTGCAAGCCACCAAGGTAACCAATAGAGGGGCCCTGCCCCCTGCCAGGGCGGGGAAAGGGACAATAGAGTATACTGGGCTGTGTGGATTAGATGGCCTGGCACATCTCAACCACAGAAATATAAAGCCTTGATGGACACTGGTGCACAATGCACCCTAATGACCTCAAGTCACCAAGGGACACAACCAATATATATGCATGGAGTGACTGGGGGTTCCCAAGAATTGACTATTTTGGAGGCCGAAATAAGCCTCACGGGTAAAAACTGGCAGAGACACCCTATTGTGACTGGTCCAGAGGCTCCATGTATTTTGGGTATCGATTACCTTAGGATGGGATATTTTAAGGAGCCCAAGGGGTATTGATGGGCCTTTGGGATAGCTACTGTTAACACAAACGGTGTTAAGCAGCTGTCAGCTTTACCTGATCTGTCAGATGATCCTTCTATTGTGGGGTTGCTCCAGGTAAAAGACCAAGAGGTACCAATTGCCACCAAAGTGGTGCACCGACAGCAGAACTGCACCAATAGGGACACATTGCTTCCCATTCACAAGCTAATTTGCCAGTTAGAGAATCACAGATTGATTAGCAAAACTCACTCGCCTTTTAACAGCCCCATATGGCCAGTGCGTAAAGCCAATGGAGAATGGAGGCTGACGCTGGATTACCGTGGCCTGAATGAATTCACACCTCCATTGAGTGCTGCTGTACCAGACATGATAGAACTCCAGTATGAACTGGAGTCAAAAGAAGCAAGGTGGTTTGCCATCATTGACATTGCTAATGCCTACTTTTCCATCCCATTGGCTGCAAAATGTAGGTCACAGTTTGCTTTTACCTGGAGAGCTGTTCAGTATACCTGGAACTGTTTACCTCAAGGGTGGAAGCACAGCCCAACCATTTCCATTGGTTGATCCAAGCTGTCTTGGAACAGGGTAATGCTCCCGAACACTTGCAGTATATTGATGATATTGTCGTGTGGGGCCATACAGCAGCAGAGGTTTTCAAGAAAGGAAAACAGATAATCCAAATTCTTTTGCAAGCTGGTTTTCCCATTAAGCGCAGCAAGGTGAAGGGGCCTGCCCAGGAAATCCAGTTTTTAGGTGTAAAACGGCAAGATGGGCATCGACACATCCCAGCAGATGTGACTGACAAAATCACTGCTATGTCTCCGCCCACCAACAAGACAGAGACCCAATCTTTTCTGGGAGTAGCGGGCTTTTGGAGAATGCATGTCCCAAACTACAGCCACATAGTGAGCCCCCTCTATCAGGTAACGTGGAAGAAGAATAATTTCTCATGGGGTCCTAAGCAGCAGCAGGCTTTTGAGCAGATAAAACAAGAGATAGCCCATGCCGTGGCCTTGGGGCCAGTACGGACGGGACAGGATGTGAAAAACATAATCTACACTGCTGCTGGAGAAAAAGGTCCCACTTGGAGTTTGTGGCAAAGAGCTTCAGGAGAGACCCAAGGCCGACCCCTGGGATTTTGGAGTCGAGCATATAAAGGGTCTGAGGAGCGCTATGCTTAAACTGAGAAGGAGATCTTAGCTGTGTATGAGGGGGTTCGGGCTGCTTCTGAAGTAGCTGGGACTGAGGTTCAGCTCCTTCTAGCACCTCGCTTGCCTGTGGCCACCCTGTCACGAACACAGGTAAATTTTTGTTTAAACCGTGACAACTACCCAGAATGCTGCATCAGGGAATTTTTGCCTAGAACTTTAGAGAACTATTTTTAACTCAGAAAGGTCAGAGATAGAAAGTTCACACTGATTTCTGGGTCACCAGCCTCACCGTACATCAGCATTTTTGGTTTTTAAATGATACATAAAGTTCTCAATGGCACTGCTCTAGTTGGTAGTTCTTTCCCTTTCCATGCAGCTCGCTCTGTGCATGGCTTGTGAACCGCTATTCAGGCCAGACAGCTGCAGCCCCAAAGACCTGCCATAAATGTACAAATTCTACCAGGATAATGTCTTGGTAGTGGAGAAACAGGATGCGCAGTCATATGGCTCTCACACATACCTTGTACAACCAGCTTGGCTCTGGACTGGGCATCACCAATGTCACAGGTGTACACGTCACTGTCACTTTTCTCCAGATTTCTTATGCACAGCTGCAGGTCTCGTCCTTTCTGTGCCATCTCGTATTTCCTGCCAGGCCTGAGCTCAGCAATGCCTTTCCTCCATATGATGGTGTATGAGCATTTCTCGCACTGAAATGAAAAAATTGTAGTTCCACTTTCTTCAGTTTTCAGATCTGAAAGTTCCTTGATAAAGTAATTAGGTTTTTCTGGAAGGAAAAGAGGGGGATGAGGGTGTGGGACAAAGGGATTTGTTACCCCAACAAGTCTCAAGCATACAGAGGTGTCCTGAATCTCCTTTGCCCTCACTTCTAGAACATCACATAGAGATGCAAAGAATCTAAGAAGTCCACAGAGTCCACCCATTTACATAGGCTTGATCATTCCAGAAGATATCTGGAAAGTTTAATACCATTATACATGCGCTGGTAGGATCTCATCTGATCAACTGCATATAGTTTAGATTACACATATTCAATATAGACTAATTCAGATTGCCATATTTTCTTGGCTCACTAACACCCAAGATCATAGAATCATAGAATGATCACAGAATCATAGAATGGCCTGGGTTGAAAAGGACCTCAAAGATCATCTAGTTTTAAAGCCCCTGCCAAGGGGTCACCAACCACCAGACCAGGCTGCCCAGATCCACATCACACTGGAGAATCATTCAGTTTCCAGATTATTTTAAGGAAAAGACTTTAATCCATCATATTTTCTGAAAACTAAGAACTGATCCCGCTCAAGGAAACAGAAGAGAAAAACATCACCCACAGGCTGCAGATATTTACCTCGACTTCTCTACATGCCATCCCCAGTGTGCTTTTCAACTCACCTTGCAGTAACCCTGGCTTTTGTTTCAGAGTCCTCTGTCTCACAGGTGTACTCCCTGCTGTCCTTGGCAGTAGAATCATGGATGATCAGAATGGCCCCAGTTCCCTCCTGCTGCAAGTCGTACTTCTGGCTTTTTCTGATTGCTTTGCCATCCTTGTACCAACTGATGTTCACATCTGTTTCGACAGCTCACAGCTCAGGCTGATGTCCTGCCCTGCTGCTGCTGTCGTATCCTCCAGCTGTTTTGTTACCTCAGTAGCTTTTTCTGGAAGAAAACATGTTTTTTAAGTAACACACACACGGTAGGATGCCTCTCTCAAAATACACGCATCTACATGCTGGAGATAAGTTAGAGAGGCATTTGCAACAGACGCCATCCTACAGCCAGCAGTAATCTGCAAAGTACAGACAATAGAATTCAAGGCAGCATTTATTCTCTCTTAAATCTACCCAATTGAGGATGATGAACCATGACTGAAAACTGCCTCTTTCTTCTCTCCACTCATCACACTGGGAGCCTCGGATGATGCTCTCAGATGCACATGTTCTAGATAGGAATTTGTTGTACAGCTAGATGATGTGAAGGCCATCCCTTCAGCTTATACTTAGAGGATATTTGCTCCCACAGTTCCCTCAACAGAGCATTCCTGATTTACTGGTAATGGAACAAGCTGGAGTGAGATGCCCATTTCCAACACTACCCCAGTGCTTTGGGTAGTTCTCACATTTGTGTCAAATGGTTCCTCCTTTTACTTATTTTTAAGAGAAATTCTCAGTGCTTCAAGGTTCAAGTAGAAGGTTGCTATTCACTTTAACCATATTATGAGTTAGCTCTCACGACAATCTTATGAGAAGACAGTTGAAGGAATCAGACCCCAGAATCTCTCCCATCTCATTACCTTTCACAGACTGAGAGGCTTTGGAGGTTAGACCACGGGCAGTAAAAATGACTTCCCCAGCGTCAGTAGGAGTCACACTTTTGATAAGGAGAGTATATTTCCAACCCACGTTAGAAGCTTTAAATCGCCCACCGCTTTCCACTCTGCTTCCATTCAGTGTCCAGTTGAACTCATCAATGCTTTCATGGGACAGAATGCATTCAAAAGTACAATCTTCTCCCTCCTGGATTTCAGTGTTTTTCAGCCGTTTGCTAATGCCAATATTCAGCTCTGGAAGATAAGAGATAGGTTAGTATGAGGTTTATATGGAGAAAAGGCATTTGTGACTGACGTGAGTAGCAGGACTGGTGTTTTAACTCAGGATTTGCAGAACATGGCTGCGTTCCTCACTGATGTATTCTCTAAGACATTCTCCACTCAGAATTAGCAGAAAGCTATAAAAAAAAGAGACGTGAATCTCTTGGCTTTGCTCTGGAAGAACTACAAGGAGAGCAGCTCAGTCCATGGAGCACAATGAAGATTCAATGAGCTACAGAGGGAAAAACCTAACAGAGAGGACAACTCTAGGAAGCTGGGTGAGAAAAAGGGTTTTGCCTATGACAAGAAATAAACTGTTTCTGTTGACATGTTTGGTGATTTTCATGGCAAAAGGAGATACATTTACATCAAAAGCAATGGGAATTTTCCAGACATCACTGCGCTACATTGCAGTAATACACTTCTATTGTAGAAACTATTAAGGCTCATGGGGGAATAGGTGTAAGACACAGTGACCACACTGAATGTGCTTTCAGCACTCCTTTACTTTCCACAGTACTTACCCTGAACGCTGACCTTTGACTTGGCAACATCAGTGCCAATATCACAGGTATAGAAACCTGCATCTGGCTTCTCGAGGTCATGGAGAAGGAGACATAGGGTCTTCCCAGACTGTACCAGCTCATACTTGTTGCCAGAAGTGAGCACATCACTATCCTTTTTCCTCACTGGTTTGACCTTCTCTTTAGAGACTTCACATTCCAATTTAATCTCACTCCGCTCCTCACCAAAAACATCATCCAAGGACTTCATGAAGACAGCAGGCTTCTCTGCAATTAAACAGCCAAAACAGAACAACGTGATACAGAAGTTGAGACATTTCCAGTTGCTTTCAGCTTTTTAAGGAGAGATCAATAAATCTTTACCAGTACTGACAACACCAATATAGAACCTAAAGCGGTTTCATGTCTCTTGACAGAATGCGCTTTAAGGAATTCTGAACTAATCAGTAGGAGAATACAGGGAACAGGAGGGACAGCCTGCATTGCTGTGGGTGGGACTGATATCATATGAAGTTATTGGGATGCAGCTCTTCTAAAGCTGGAGAGCCGGCATTGCCCTCACATGGAGCAGAGCTCATACAGCAGGCCACAGGATTAAGAGGATAAGCTGCTGAACACTTTTGATTTTCCTCTTTTATTGACTCCTTTTATCTATCTTCTATTTCACACATCAGATGTTTATACTGGGGAAAAAACATCCACCAAATGCAAAGGAAAGGAGAAAGAGGAAATCCTTCAAACTCTGAGCACATGGAATAAAAGAGCTTAATTGCTGGGGAGAGCAGATTAGAATCACAGTATCCTTAGAATTGGAAGAGACCCTTAAAGGCCATCTAGCCCAGCTCCCCTGCAATAAACAGGGACATTCACAGCTAGATCAGGTTGTTCACAGCCTGGTCATTAGTCATTCCAGAGGCAAAACACACACTGAATGATCTCTCCCTGCAGTCATAAATCCTTGGAGACAACAGCATTGACACTGCATGTTACTGAAGCAGTAAAAGAAATTGCTCCTGTAACTCTCCTTGTGTTAAGTAAAACAATGATAAAAAGCAATGGAATGCTTTGGCAGGACACCAAAACCATCCTCCTTCGTTGATATCTGCTGCAATGGAACCTTCCACTGGAAGAAAGCCCCTGATGACTTGTCACCCCAGAGAGGTGAGCTTTAGAAGCAGGACTGCTGCACAACAGAATGAACTGGAGCTCCTTAGCATCTCTTGCATCCAGGAGGGCTGTGATCAGACCCACCTCTCACCTTCAGGCGCGCGCCTTCTGACACCTTGTCTGACTTCACTGTCACTGTGCCAGCATCCTCAGGCTTAACCTGCTTCGTTGTCAGTGTGCAGCAATTGCCAGCGTTCTTGATTTCATTGTAATTGTTGGTGTAAAGGTGGTTGCCATTCAGGAACCATTCCACGTCCTCGTCATCATGGGACAGCTCGCAGGAGAAGACAGCAGAGCTCTCTTCTTCAATTTCCACATCCTGCAGGTGCTTCGTTACTTCTACATTGCGGGCTGTGGGGAAACAAGGTGAACTGTTACCACTGTTACTATAAAGCATACTGGGATGTGGTAGAATGGTTAGACTAGATGATCTTTGTGTAATCTTCTCAGTGAAGATTATACATTTATAAAGTTAGCAGGAGAGAACGGCAGAAATCAACCAAGAGAAGAGAAATCTGAGGTGAAATAGGACATGGAAGAGGCCACCCTCCCTGCTCATACCTTCAGCTGTCAGCGTGGCCTCAGTCTCTGCAATTCCCGCCTTGCACTTGTACACACCAGCATCATTGGGCTTTAGCATCAGAATCTTGAGCTCTGCTGAATGCTTATCCCTCTTGATCTTGTATTTCTCAGAGGGCTCGATGGGTGTGTGGCCCTTGAAACATTTCACAACCTTTGAGAAGGCCTGAAGTCACAGGACAGGATGACAGAATGATGTTCCAAAGCTGTCTTGTCCTCCAACTTCCTGGTGATTTGTATATGGTAATCTGCAAAACAGGGGTGGAAGAGAAGAAAGGATGAGGACAATTGGAAGAAGAGGAAAGTCTCTTGTGTGTATTCCATCCCAATTAATTTCATCTTCACAATGGTTGTTTGAACCACTCCAAAGATAAAACAAACGATTGCCTATAGGGAATGTCATTGACTACATTTCTATAAAGTAATACTGTATATTATCTACCAAATGCAAGGTCCAGCTCTTGTTCTGTGCTTATTAAACTGCTCCCAGTTAAGGCTTTTATTCAAATAAGAGTGAGTTGAAAATATAACAAGTACTTTAGGATGTGAATGGAGACTCTTACGCTGCAACGGGAAAACAGCTGATAAAAAGCCTGGAAGTTTCTTTCAGATGAAATCAATGACAAACTGCATCAAATTTAGGTGCTACCAAACTTAAACTTGTCTACTTCAGAAATACAATTAATTTCACCTGATTTGACTTCTTTGGAATAGCCAAGGACAAAACCACAGCTCTTTAGATCTGAATAGTAAGCACATCACAACTATTCAAACACATATTTTACTGAGATGCAGCTGTCTCATTTAGTGTCCAACGACTTTGAACTGGAAATGGAGCAGACTCTCCAGACACACACACAATATTTCAACGACCCCAGTGAAGGAAGACTGTATGTTAATTAATTCTTCATCTTCATGATATAACCAAGCCAGGATATGTTACCTCTGACGAGCAGATTGGCTGTGGATTTGGATTTGCCAATTAAGAACTGAATGGTGCCTGTCATATCAGTGGTGGTTTTCGGTATGGTCAGCTGGTGGATGGTGCCTTCTTGCTGCATAATAAAGGTTATGCCAGCCTGTAAGACTTCCCCACGTAGATACCACTTGGGAAGTTTCACAGAAGGAATGGATATCTCGCATTCAAATTTGGCTTCTTCAGGCTCAGTCACATCCTCATCACACAGCTCCTTTACTAGATTAATGGATTGCTCTTTAAGAAGGATGGAACAAGAGAAAGCAGAGATTTAGAAGGAATGTAAAAAACCCTTACATTATCACCCTACTTACTCACGTCAGCATTACTGCACATGAACACTACACCTATCAGCTCAAAATGCCTTAAAACATCATTAAAAAAATAGTAGAAACAAAGGAATGTTGTTATGAAGTCAGACAATAAGACTGACAACCTGAAGAGAGCCCAGATCTTCTGATTCCCAGTCCAACATCCAAATCAAACCATGACCTTCCCATCCCGATATCAAACTCCTCGCATTACGAAGTGGAATAGAGGTTCAATGAAACACGGACATTGATAATTACTTTGGTTAAATACAGCAACTTAGCTCTGAACAACAAGTTTTCTCCTAGTAAAGGTCCCTGTAGCTCAAATGTAATGGCTCTACTTAGGATAAATTCATTTTCCAGGATGTTCTTGCCCTTATAATTGTAACAAGAAAAATATCGGTGGACTTTGGGAAAACAAAAAACCCTCTGAATTTAAATATTCATTTAATTTGCATTTTGTTTTCAAAGTAAGCGAGAATGGCTTTTGTATAAATCTATCTGCATTCCACTGCCTTTATTTTATTTTATTATTATTACTATTTTTACCTTCAACAAAGAAATGAGCACTGCTTTTATCATCAAAAACATCACAAGTGTATGTATCCTCATCTTCATAATTCGCATCGTTGATGATGAGTTTCTGATACACGCCATCGCTCAAAATTTCATATTTGTCACTGGGATGAATTTCAAGATCCTTTTTGTACCACTTCACTTTAGCATTGGCACGAGACACCTGGCACTCCAGGAATCCCCGATGCTTTTCAAGTGCAATCTTATCTTGCAGAGGCTTCACAGTTCTCTCAGGCAGCTCTAAAAAGAGGTAAACAAACAAACAAATATATGTGTGTATGTATGTATGTATGTATGTATATACACACATTATATATATACATACGTATATATACACATTATATATATACATATATATACATATGTATATTATCTATATATATATTGATCAATATATTTTATATATATATATATGTTATATATATATATAATGATCAGCACAGTTTCTGTGAGAGAGGCTAACTCAGTAGTGATAGTTCTTCTATGAATGATTACTTAGATGGTGACGCTTTGTTAAGCACTTGATCTAATGCACAGCAAATAAAGAGCTAATTAAAAGAAGACCTGTTATCCCTATTTTACCACTTGGATGGCTAAATTTCAGAGGTAAGGAGTAATTTTCTCAGCACTGTACAGCAGTGAAGTGGCAAAGCTGGGGACTGAACTCTTGAGTAGTGTGCTAACTCAAATGTCTCCCTTTTCTTCATCACACTTAACATCATATATATACCCTAACATTGTATATATTAAAAAAAAACAACCCTGTGCTCTTTTCCTGTGCCTAATACAACTCCTCCAATCTCTGTGCTCTGCCAGGAGGGACATGTCTAAATAGGGTGGCAGATACACGCAGGAGATAAATATTTCCACTTCCCTCAGCCAACACTGCTCTGAATTTCTATGGGACACGTCGTTGGATGAAAAGGCATTTGACAAAGAAGGAAAAGAAAAAGTTTAGTCTGCTGTGTCATTCTCTTGGTAGCCAGAATAACTAACCCTCGCCAGTGTTAGTTCAAAGAATAGGCAGATTTTATCTCCTGACATGAGCAGTAATTCAAAGAAGCTCGTATATGATCCTGTATCCTGCATATTCACTGCAGGCAGGCAAAGACATTATGAGATAAGGGAGATCTACACATCACTCGTTATGAACACCTCATAAAGATAAAACCACACACAAGGGGAGAGTTTATGAAGAGGACTACTCTTGGACTGCTTTCCAAGAGGCATCAATTAGTAACTCCCTTCGCTCATTTTTCACACTACTCTACAGTGTCCTCCTGAGCCCCCTTACTCCTGTTGCCAACTGCTGATGCAGGGAATCCTGAGGAACCAAGGATTCATAGTTGTTCCATCAGTAGTCCTTGGTCAGCTCTCCCTCCCTGCCCCTTCTGTTTTGATCCCACTAACCAAATTTTAGTTAGTCTGAAAAGAGGATGGAAACCTCCGCAGCAATTAGTTTCTAAATATCTTGCAATGGGCAGCTTGTAGGAGCCCCATCTCAATGCCCACAGCACAGGAGGCAGGACTGCTTAGCCCATGCACTAGTGCATTTACCAGCACAGATGTAAGCCCAGATCTATGCACACCAAATCCAGGCTCTCAGTTTGCACAAGGAGGCATCCATGGAGCTGAAGTATTAGGCAGATATTGTGGTGGGGCAGCAGTTATTGAGACGCCAGACAGAAAGGACACAGATAACGTGGCAACTCAGCTTTACCATTATGACTGCTGATGGAACATCTAATTTCACTGCTCAAAAGAGAACTTCCATATAACTGGAAAGGATGAAATTCACAGGGGAAACCACACACAGACACACACAAAAGCAATACAAAGGAGATGAAGGATGGTTCACATACTGGTGATTCACTCTGAGACGCAAGCAAATGAAAGAGTATCCCCAACCATTTGCCTCCCCAAATGCTAAATACATAAACACTCCTTGCAGTGATAGCTCTGCCAGACGTGAGTCATACACTGTAAAACCTTACAGGGTCTATCAGTTTAACTTCAGAAATTCATTACACCACCAAAAACAGACCATCGTGTCCAGGCTGGTCCATTTCAGCTCTTCAAACCTGTCGGTAAAACTGCCCGAGAGCTGAAATGCTTACCAGCAAAAGCTAAAAACTGTAAATCAAATGTAATAAGCTGGCTTTGTCTACTGTATAGAAATGATGCCTGAAAAAAGAAAAGAAAAAAAAAAAAAAAAAGAACCTAAACCAGAACAAATGGAATGGCTGCATAAAACAGCCAGTACTGAAACTGCAACGCAACCTGGTTGCAGACTGAGAGAGAAAATGAGAGTTCACCAAAGTCATGGGACAGGACACATGTTCATGTTCATGCTAACACTGAACCCAAGTGGCCACATGAGGACAGCATCTAGTAGGAAATCAGAAAAAAGCATCCTTTCAGAAGTCCCTTTGGCAGGTGGCATTTACCAGGGCACAGCAGACCCGTGTGTTCAGTAACCAGTCTGATGCTTCAGAGCCTGGTGATGAGCTACAAACTGGGGTTTAACCAGTGCAACACAAGGAGGGAAAATCTGTCTTGAGCATAAAGAAGAAAGAGAAAGGTATCCAAAAGGACTAACGAAGAAATGCTCAAACTGCCCAGGAAGCATTTTTTCCTGTGGTGCAAAACACAGTTTATTTGCTCATTCAGGTAAACATACCACGAACCTTTAGGGTAGCTGATGTCTTGTCTTCAGCTGCTTGGCACGTGCATGTTCCCTGATCTTCATATTCACACTTGTGAAAAATGAGACTTCTCTTATTTCCCTGGGAAGTAATGCCCACTTTTTTACTTTGATGGAGCTCCTTCCCATCCTACAAGGGAAAATACCAAGTCAGATCTCCATGAGTCCTTCCATCTCTGCACTGAGCAAAGGGAGCCTTCAGATCTATGCTTAATTCACCCACTCCCCTAGAATTAATGGAACTGTGCTTACTGGAACATATGTTGAAGCTTAAGCACAGTGCAGTGTTTTCAACATGTAGGAATGGCTATAGAACATGCATAAATTCTGGCTGACCTATGACAGCTTAAAGCACTGCAGAGGACTGTTAACAAGCTCGTTTGGACATCACCTTGAATAAATGACATTATCCCCAAGTAAGGGAAGGAACAGCTGAGCACCGGGGAGGTACACAAAGGGCCAGAGCAAATTCTCACACTGTCACGTGCAAAGAAAACTGAAATTTCACCCTAAAACCAAGTTCACAACAAGGCTACAAAATCCTGGCTGAGAATTTCTGTGTTAGAGTTGAAGCTCAAGACTGTGCTCCAACCAACAATATTTTGTGCAGCAAGACCTCAGGAGTTCACATGAAACCCAAAACAAACTTCCATTTCAACTTGATAAATGAACTCAGGACATAATATCAAAGAGGGCTGATCTGGGCAAGTAAAAGAGCATAAAGAAAAGAGAGCAGTGCAAAAGCTATCAAGCAAAAGCTCAGACTTGCATCCCTTGGAAGTGAAATTAAAGGCTCTCATTCATTTCCAGAGAAGTCAGAAAGGAAAATACCATTACATGCCATACCTTGAACCACTTGACGTCTACCTTGGGCCTGGACAGCTCACACTCAAATGTGACCTTGTCCTTCTGAGTGATGCTAATGTCTGCCAATGGTTTGCTGATTTTCACAGGCAGTTCTGAGAAGGAGAAAGAAGGATGTGGATTTAGTTGGGAATTAGGTCTCTAGGAGCATCTGGCATAAGGAATAATGAAAGGCAGTGCCTACTCTCCATGCTTACTAGAACATGTCATTAACAACAAAAAAACCTATTGTTTTGAGCACATTATCATTACTTGTGCTAGGGACAATCATGTTACAACAATCCTCTTGATATCTGAGGGATACTCTGGTGGCAATGGCCCAGTGCATAACATTCTTTGCAGCTGGAAGGAAAGCTGGTTCTGCTGTTCAAGTCATCTGGGACAGGAGCAGATAATCACACCTTGCACCAACCAATACCTGTCACAGTGAGCCTCCCCGATGAATTAATGCCTTCTGCTTTAAAGGAAATGAGTCCTGCATCTTCAAGGGTCACAGAAGAAAGTGTCAAGGAATGTTTCTTCCCCTGGGCACCTATCGTGATATTTGGTGCAGGCTTCAGCCGCACGCCGTCCTTCTGCCAAGTCCCTTCCACATCCTCATGGGACACCTCCACCGAAAAGGTGACAGTTCCCTTCTCAGAGAATTCCAGGGGCTGCAGACCTTTCACCAGCTTCATCTGCCGCACTGAAAGACAATGGGGAGAGGTTGGAGATTTCACACCAGCATCTGAGAAATAGAATCATCAAAGGAATCAGAGAAAGGTTTAGGTTGGAAGGGACCTTTGAGATCATCCAGTTCCAACCCCCCTGCTGTAGGCAGGGATGCTTCCCTCTACACCAGATTGCACAAAGCCCCATCCAGCCTGGCCTTGAATGCTTGAATAGCATCAGGACTTCCAAAACAAGTTACTTCCCTCTTCCTCTCCCAGGTACACTATCTGCCAATTAAGCAACAGCCTTTGCAAAGAAGAAAACTTGTTCATAACCAGGTCCATGGGTGCTCTTAAATCGATCCTTCCAGATGGAAAAAAGATTTCAGGTGGTCTCCTAGATTTTACCCCTTTTTGTGTTGCACACAAGACTGAAAAAAAAATTACTTTTGCAAAGTTCTTCTTGTCATAAGGAAACAAACATTTGGGGAATGGCAGAACGAGGTAAAATTTATCTTCACGTCATTTGAAATTTCACTCTCATGTTCTTGGTGTGGTTTCTCCTATAATTATTTGGACTAATTAAGCTTTTCCCTGATGAAAGCCTAGAAGTATATCACAAGAAGGACCAACTTACCCATGACCTTTTATTGTCTTACTCAAGCATCTCCTCCTGACCAGAACTGACAATAAAATATTCAGCCAGACTACAGGTTTGAGCATCTGAGTTGTTTCTAGGATCTCCTGCAAACTTAAGCTTGGAACACACACTTGTCTTTTGAATAAGTGTCTTTTATAGTGCAATAAAACAACAGGTTTTCACATGGCTATTCCTCATTTACCTTGCTCTGAAATCATTCTCAAACCATGAGGGATCAGTCCAGGAAGAAGGAGAGGAGAGGGGAAGTGAAAGGGGAAGTCCACGGTTCTCTAATATCAGGCTTCTTAGCCTAAAGCTCAACAGCAAATAGCAGTCCACTTCCCCACATTGCTAGACTCCGAGCATTTAAAGAACATCAGCTTACCTCATTATGAGCTCTAACACAGCCAAAGAAATTAATATATTCAAATATTCTCTTGAGTGATGAGAAATATGGAGCATAACTTCAGACTTCTGCTGTTAAACTCTCACTTCTATCATAAACCAGGGCAAGAGTTCAATGCTGTTTTAGATGGAGGACACATATTTTAAATAACTCGTCTCATTAAGGCTTGGATTCCCTACTACAATTAGCTAAATTCCAGTCTGGATCATGCTTCACCTTGGATCACTTAGGGCTTCAGCCACTTAATGGAACTAACTCAGTTAAAGGTCAGGGGTAAAATAAAAACTCTCTTGGACTAGCAGAGAGATTTGCAATGGAGTAACTGAAGTAAGGATGGGAGACTGAAGGTGTTGGGGAAGACATCCAGGCTTTAGCTACAGGGCATGCATGCAGAATCACAAAACAAAGGCCAGTCAGAGAAATCAGAGCTTCGTGAGAATTAAGGTGAGGTTGTTTCTACATGCCCACCCTATCTGCCAGTGTAAAACCTGCCAGTGAAAAAAAGGAAAGCTACATATAGGTGGGGAGAATTGTTGGTGAAATTATTTGTGATATTTTTGCTAATAATATGCTCAAAATCCTGGAGCAAGACTTCAAGTTAAGCAACTCAGTCTGTGTAAGTAGACTTACAGAAGGGAACCATAAAGCTTATGGAAGGGAACTGTCAAGCTAATCCACAGCTAAAACAGAGTAGAGACGAATTGCAGGAGCTTGTTTACTTTGCAGAAGTGTGAGCTTTAACCACTGCTGAGCTCCTAGTACAAAAGTCTGAACCAATGCAACAAACCAACCCGTCCATGTTGTACGACAGCATGTACTGACACCACCAGAACACAAAATTCTATGGCTGAAAATACCCGCAAAAATCATCCAGCCCTTCTCCATTGCTCCAGGACATGCTCAGCTCTTTGTGCCCCAGATATTTCACTAACCTTTCCTGAAACCCACAGTGAAGGCTTCAAAGCCCCTCCAAATGACTTATCCAGTCATCCAACTGGATAAGATCCATTAAAAAGCTTTTTTGTTGTAGAACTTGCATCTTTGTTATTGCAATTGAAGTCCATTATTTCTGTACAGAGAACAGATTGTTTGCTTCCACTTTCTAAGAGCCTTTTATGTACTCGAAGCCTGCTATCAAGCCTTTCAGTACCTGTTGATGACCTACACAGCAGCAATTGGTGGCAGGGGCTTTGTAGACAAAAATCAGATAGACCTTCAATTCTGTCCTTGTCCATTCCGTAGCAAACATGACAAAAGGATGCAGGAAATAGGACAGAAGTACAGGGCTACAGCTGAGACACCGTTAGCTTACTTGAAAGGAAAGCATCCATAGATAGATGCCCTGTTGTGTTTTTATTTTTATTTTTTCATTTAACTCTGACTGCTTATAAAGAGATGCTTTGAAAGACATGCTTTGTAGAGAAGAACAGATGGATAAGCAGGGAATAGGTTGCTAATAGCCTTACAGATGAAGAAAAACAGACTGCACCAGAGTGAGAAATTCCAGAGGAGAATCAGCTAAGAGCTTATGTCAATGACATGGCTGAGGGCTGCTGGGAAGACCGCCCTCTCTTTCACCTTATTTCAAGCATTACAATGGTGTCCAAGTCCAGGGCTGTGTCTCCCTGCCCCCATGGCATGTAGGGCTGGCAGTAGCCACTGTGATAATAGAGAAGACCTGAATCCAAGTTCAAATCACATCCAGTGTCTTTACAGACCTTGCAATCATTCCACTTACTTTCCACATTGATCTTGGCTTGCCTCTTGTCGTCAGGACTCTTGCAGCAGTAAAAGCCCCTGTCTGCAAAGGAGATGTCCTTAACTATCAAGATATGCTTTGTTCCCTCAGCTTTGATCTCTGTTTTTTCACTGGCCTTCAATACAATGCTGTTCCTCATCCACTTGACTTCTGCAGGCTTGCTCAGCTCTACCTCCAGGGTCACTGTGTCTCTCTCTCTTCAACAGTTTTAGGCTCCAGTTTCTTCTTGAATGAGACTGAGGCCTCTGATCAATGTGAAGAAATAACAGTAAGAACACAGAGAATCCACAAAACAGTTTTTTTATAAAGAATTTAAATGGTGGTTCCAGTGCCAGTGCATTCAGGGGAACCCTACTTAAGGAAGCAAAATTCCATATCGTCACCATAACCAGAGGAAAGGCAATATGAAACCCACAAACCACAGCACCAGTGACAGCCTATCAATGGGGCATTACAGCGCCTTACCTCGGACTCTGAGATTGGCTGTGCTTTCTACGCCCTCAGCACTGGCAGAGATTTCAGCTGCAACTTCCAGTGTCAGATCGGTGATGGTGAGGCTGTGGTTGGTGTCCTTCTGTGAGATCACGAGTTTCTTACTGGCTTCAATCTTGACACCATTCCTGAACCAGGTGACCACAGCATCACTGGGAGAAACAGTGCACTTGAACACAGCCTCTTTGCCTTCTTCAGAAGCCACGTGGTTGAGGCTCGTAACAAATTTCACCACCCTGGGAGCTGATGGAGAAGAAGAAACCACTTAGGAGCACATAAAAGATGTGTCCCTAAGTGTATGAGCTCGTTTATGTTTGAGCACCTTCAAAGAGCCAACAGAGTCAATGATTTTATTGGAAGCATCAGATTTTATGACTCGCAGGAAGTGATCACCATAACTCACACTCACATCCCCTGTCTGTAGAGGAGATCCTCCTTGCATCTACAAAGATGCAAGAAGAAAAGAGGCAAAGAAGGGGTAAAAAAAATCCTATCTTACATTTGGGATGCTTAATTCCAGCCTTGAAGGCTGATTTGCCCACTTAACTGCTGTGCTCTTCAGAAGCAGTTGTTCCACAGTTATTTTGAGAGAAAGAAATTTTGTACTTGGCTCTTAACACAGAGAACAGCATAAACACACAAATGAACTCAGCTTTGCAGTGTTGTAATGGCTGATGAGGGAAGCCAAGGATCCTTCCACACTGTCAGCCTTCATTTCCAGAGACATACCTTTGGGGGTGATGCTAATGCTGCTCTTGTCATCTCTGGACTCACAGAAGTACTCTCCCTCGTCCTCAGCCTGGATCCCTCTTATTGCCAGAGTTCTTCTGACCCCTTCCTCATCAATCTGGAAACGTTCGCTGGGTTTGATCTCAACTGCATTCCTGCACCACACCACCTTCCCTTTGGCATGGCTCACTTCCTCTTCCTCTAAGCCACATAAACAGCTGCTTAGTGCTCCCAAAGCGAATGCTCACCAGTTGTTTCCAACTTGAAGGTCATCTTCTGGCCAGCAGCCTTGCAGATGTATTCTCCAGCATCTTTCTTCTCCAGCTGCTCCACAACCAGATGCCGTGTTTTGCCCACAGATTCCATTCTGAACTTTCTGGAGGAGGCAAGCAGTCTTCCATCCTTGTACCATTTTACTTCGGTTGGATCCTGTGCTACTTCACAGCTGAGGGAGGCACTTGCTGCCAGGGCAGCACTCACCTCTTTCTGCACCTTCTCCTGGTTTATAAACACAGGTTTTGGCTCTGAGGGAAGAAAAGAAAAAGTATTGACTGAGGGACTGACATGTGAGCATCTTGCAGGTCTTTATATACCAGTTGGAACAGGTTTAGGTTACCACTTGTGCCCAAACTAATAGCCTTCACTAGAGAATATCAGCTCTTCTGTTGAAACAAAGTGTCAAATCTAGGCAAGAAAGAACCTAGGAACTGAAGGAACCAAGAGGGTCCTTGAACACCAGTCCCATGGTTGCATGTCACTATGCAAACATATTGAACCCAAAAGAACATCTGTCCTGCAGGCAACCAAAACCTGAGTTCCTTTTACTTAAGACCCACTGTGAAACATCAAAACACATAAACATGTGATAGTCAAACCACTGGCTGCCTTTTCATGACCCAGAACAGTACTCCTGGCTTCCTGAACAGACTCCTCATGGCCTCTACCATTGCCACAACTGTGACTGTCAAAGGCACAAAGGAAATATGCTCACCAACGCAGTCCTTTGTTCTTTGTGTGTGATTTCCAGATATCTATTTTACTTTGAGCTCTGGGAATAGTCAGCTCTACCAGGTCTCTTACTGGGAGTAGCAGACTCACCTATCCAGATGCAGCCTCCAACATAAAGGCATAGTAAAAAGGCAGTGTACTACTAGGAGAAGTTCATGCTTCTCCTGCCATGAAAGGCTGCACGTACAACATGCACTCCAGCCTCACTGCACATACTTAGCTTAGTCAAATGTTTCGGTGAACAGGAATTACAGTTTGGGATCTCAGGCACAGGAGAGATTAGAATAATTACTTGAACACTGCTTCCATTGTACATATATCAGTAATTATTATTCTACAGACAGACTGAAACAGCACTTTGTGCGAGACTAAAACCAAATACTTTCTACAAACCCAGGCAATCAAGTATAGGGAAAAATCCTCAGCACAGACTACTGCAACTGGATCACTGTATAATAGAAACTAGATTTTACTTGACTGTTCTCTGCTGTATTTCAGACAACACCTGTCTTACCTGTGACATGAATCTTGAAGGTGAGTTTCTGGCCAGCAGCCTCGCAGCTGTACTCCCCTGCATCTTTCTTCTCCACCTGGCTCACCACCAGCCGACGCTGTTTGCCCTCTAACTCCACCTTGAACATCTTGCTCCAGGTGATCAGTTTCCCCTCCTTGTACCACTTCACCTCCATCTTCTCCTGGGCCACCTCGCAGCTCAGCGTGGCATTTTCTGTTGGTGCAGCCTTCACCTCCTTCTGCACCTACTGCTTGTTGATAAAGGCATCCTCTGCTTCTGGAACTGGAAAACATTGGGTAAAACAGACATTAGATATGAACAGCTTGTGACTAGAAGATATTTAAAGCTGCTTCTGTGTCGTATTGGGCCATTTCCCGGAGCAACACTGCTTCACAGTGTTTATCACACATTATAAAGCATCCTCATTACAGTCCATATGGTCATCCCATCCCTCTGGGTAGTCTTTACTATCAGCTGGGACTCCTAATTTTCAGATTTCTTCGAATGAAGACAATGACAGATCTATATATATAGATATATATATACCACACCTACACCCCCAAATCTGCTACAACTCCATATTCTCCCCATATTTGCCCCCGACAGCCCCCAGTAGCCCCATATCACCCTAAGGCCCCCACAACCCTCTATCTCTCCATACACCACCCCTTAAAGCCCCATACCTGCCCATATCCTCCAATAGCTCCCCACAACCCCTACACACCCTCAGAGCCCCCTAGAGCCCCTAGTCCTCCTATGGCCCACCACAGCCCCATATCCCCCCTACAGTCCCCCTCAGCTCCCTTTACAGCCCCTGCACAGCTCTATAGAACAGTCTGATAGAACTACCTCTAGTAGAAGCAATCTCCACACAGAGATCCTTTCCCAGTGGCACTAAGCCCTTCAGTGGGGTCTAAGAGAGCTGCAGCCAGACTCAAACACAACTGCTCACACAGCTCAGCTGCCTTCACCTGTGCTCCTGACGCTGACACATTGCAGCCCCACATCCCCCTCTGCCCCCCCCACAACGGCCACTCCCGCGCACTGCGGCTCAGCCAATCGGAGCCGGCGGAGCTGCCGCTGCCCAATGGGAGGCCGGGGGAGGCCGGCGCTGGGACGGGGAGAGGAGAGAAGAGACAGAGGCAGCACTGAGGTGGGATGGGCTGATGGGGAGTGCGGGGAGGACAGGGGGGTGTGGGGCTGTGGGGCTGTGGGGGGGCAGAGGGGGATGTGGGGCTGCAATGTGTCAGCGTCAGGAGCACAGGTGAAGGCAGCTGAGCTGTGTGAGCAGTTGTGTTTGAGTCTGGCTGCAGCTCTCTTAGACCCCACTGAAGGGCTGAGTGCCACTGGGAAAGGATCTCTGTGTGGAGATTGCTTCTACTAGAGGTAGTTCTGTAAGACTGTTATATAGAGCTGTGCAGGGGCTGTAAAGGGAGTTTATGGGGACTCTAGGGAATGTTTTGTAATGCCTGCTGGGGCTGCAGGCAGCATTGCCTTCCTCCTTAGGGGGCAGGTTTAATCACAAACCTCCCTATTTCCTCTCACAAACGTCCTACAAACCATGTCTGGGCAGTGCTGTCTCGGCCTGGATCTCAGCTCCTGAGACTGTCAGATGTGAAGCAGCAGCTGCTGGGACAGGGCTGGCTCTGTGTGCCCTCTGTGGGTCTGTGGGCATAGAGTGGGGCAGAGGGATGACTGTGAGAGGGAGGAATTGCCCAGCAACTAGAAAGAGGAAATCAGCTGAAAAGGGGAGATTTGAGAAGCACTGAGGCTGTGGCTGTTTGGACAGTAAGAAGAAACCAAGCTGTCACTGTGCAGATGGGAACTCCAGTAGGAGAGCTGTGGTGGCTTTACAGATGGCAGACAGCAGCTGGAGTGTAGAGCCAAGGGTAGGGGGGGATCTTCCTCTTAGAAATGCCATGCAAAGAATCATGCAGACTCCTGCAGGGTCGGCTTTGCTGTGTGACCCTGGGTGGAAGCAGCTGGAAGGTCTCAGCCCTTCTGCGTTATCCCAGGAGCTGGGGCAGTGCTCGGTCTCATCCCACCTCTGCTAATAGCAAATGCAGAATCCCTTATCTGAGTGCCCTTTTCTCTCATGTAGAGTCACCGACCCTGGGAAGTTCACAAAAAGTTTGGGTGTTGTGTTGAGGGATGTGATTTAACTGGGAAGTATTGGTGATGGTTGGACTGGATGATCATAAGATCATCCAGATCATAAGATCTGAGATCATAAGATCATAAGATCATCCAGGTCTTTTCCAACCTTGAAAATTCTATGGAGTTGTAGCAGATTGTGGGGGTGTAGGTGTGGTATATATATGTACATCTATGGGAATATCCGTATGAAAAAGATAGATCCATGCGTGTTCTGGGCTGCACTGAAAAAGGGGTGGCCAGCAGGAGAGGGAGGTGATTGTCCCCTCCTGCTCAGCTCTTGTGAGGCCATATTTGCAGCACTGTGTCCAGGCCTGGGAAGGATGTGGAGCTGTTGGGGTGGGTCCAGAGGAGGGCCACTGTGATGATCAGAGGGCTGGAGCAGCTCTCCTATGAGGAAAGGTGGAGGGATCTGGGCTTGTTTAGCCTGGAGAAGAGAAGGCTGCGGGGAGACCTCATTGTGGCCTTTCAGTACTTGAAGGGAGCATATAAACAGGAGGGGGAATGGCTGTGTATGAGGGTGGATAGTGATAGGAGAAGGGGGAATGGTTTTAAACTGAGACAGGGGAGGTTTAGGTTGGATCTTAGGAAGGTGTTTTTCGCCAGGTTCACACCATTTTCAGTGAGCTGGATGAGTCTGTTGCTGGCATTTTAATACCATTTACCAGTCAGGCAATATGTATGGAGTATTTGGCTCTCTCTACAGTCATGAATGTTTGAGTATCTTCAACATGTGGCTCATTGCTTCCATTTCAGGCTGCCCAGAGAAGCTGTGGATGCCTGTCCTTGGTGTTGAAGGCGAGGCTGGATGGGTGATGGGCAGCCTGAGCTGTTTAGTGGGCAGCAAGCCCATGGCAGGGTGTTTAGAACTGGATGATCTTGAAGGTTTCTTCAAACACAAGCCCTCCCGTGATCCTATGATTCTGTGATTTCATTCAGGTTTATGAAGATGAGTTCTCCTGAATGCGCTGCTCTCCATAAGATTATACTTGGAGTTTTAAATTATAATTGGGTGACTTAAACCAGACACCAAACTTTCTGATGGCCAAAATGAAATGAAATCAATCCTTTACTGTGTCAGTAGTCTGTAACCAGAGCCCATCAGGTAATTCCCAGCCTCCTGCCTGTATCAGTGGCTGCACACAGTGAAAAAGTCTGATGGGATTTTAACCTCTAAAATGTTCCAAAGCAACCAGAGGGTGAATATATTCACTATGCAAATACCTGCAGGAATAAGCTTGCCATGTATGTCCTCAGGTACCACAGTAGTTAATGGTGGGACTCAGTAGGTCATGCTGCAAGTTGAGTCTGCTGATCTTGAAGGTCTTTTCCAGCCTACATGACCTTCTGCTAATATTTCTGTATTTATTTCTGTTCAGCTCCCAGAAAACCTCCCACCCAGCCCCCAACTGACCCCGTGGTGAAAAATAAAACAGAAACCTCAGTGACGCTGGCATGGTCCCCTCCGAAGATGCAATGCCCCATTCCAATCGATGGCTCCATTGTGGAATGCAAGAAACTAACTGGCTTCACCTGGGTGAGGTGCCACGAGTCTCATGTCCCCGTCCCAGAGTTCACGGTGAGCAATCTGTCTGCAGAGGCTGATGATCAGTTCCGAGTGTCTGCAGTCAATGCGCATGGACAGAGCCCGTCTCTGGAATTCCCAGGGAGCGTGCACCTTGGTAAGCACAAAAACCCCAATGGAAATGGGTCAGTGTGTGCTGAGCAGCTGTGTTGGTTCCCTAAAGATGCTTCCTTTGACTTTAAGGATAGTAGTGCATTAACACACCAAAGGCTTTCCTTTATTCCTAGTTCTCCTATCTCCTATCAACCTCCAGCTACCACTAAAGTGATACAAGTTCTATTTCTGTGACAGAGACATGAATATCCTTATCTTTTGATATCTCACATGTGCAAGAGGCAGAACTTTCTGTAACAGATCTTAAGCATAGAAGTGCTTCTTCCAGCACTCATGCAAAGGGAGAAGTAGAAATGTCCCTATGATTTAATCTTCCATCTCTAAATGAGATACCAGACTTGCATCTAAAGAGCATTAAGACATTCATGTTGTTCTTCCTCAGGACCAGTCATGGTTGTGAAATTCCCCCTAACAACTGGTGAAGCTGTACCTGGAGGGGATGCCATGTTTACTATTGACCTTACAACAACGTGTTGCGGCACTTGGTACCTCAGTGGTAAAGTCTTACAGGAAAGCGAGACCTGCATCATCAAGAGAACCCAAACTACTCACAGCCTAATCATAAAGAACGTCCCCAAGAAGGATGATGGAGCAGAAGTGAAATTTGTTGCCAAAAATGTTGATGTCAGCACCAAGATGACAGTGAGAGGTATTTGCTTTGATCATTCTCCTTTCCTCTTACAGTCAAGGCATAGTTGCTGTGATCTGATGATTAGAAGTGGGGCTGCAGGCATTCACTGACTGTACCAAATACCTGAAATTGCATCCCATGGACTGACGTGAGTCCTGGTAATGACCTAAACATGATAGCACTGAGTGTAGGGTAAGCCAATCTACCCAGCTGCTTGGTATCTGAACCAGATTGCTTCATGCCAGCTGATGAATGTCTGCAGTTCACAGCTCTTGGCCAGTGCATTCAGTCAGCAGGTTTACCACTGCATCACCATAGGGCAGTACTTTCAGCTCCAGGTTCAGACAGCCTTTCTGATTGCACTGGAATAGTTTAGAAGTAGGGGAGCAATCATTCCAATTGTATCTCTATCAATCAGCTTTGCATGACAAAATAGAACAAATAAAGATTCATGATGGGAGGAGCTGTTTGTCATTGGGTGGAAACCTCTGCAGAAGCATGTTTAGAGCATTACTAATCAGTAGAAGGAGATGTTTGGTTGATTTTTACTTAGTAAATCCGGCAAGAAGACCAAATGAAATATCTTGAATTGCTCAGCAGTGACACAATGATGAGTGCAGAAACAGAAGGTGATACTTTTTGAGAGATCTTGCGGTAAATATTGAACACGTTAGCCTGATATCAATTGAAATAACGAGGCCTTTGCTCCTGACAGGTGCTGCAGTGAAATTTACCAATAAGAGCAAAGATGTAGAAAAGATCTCCGCTCGGCTGCGTGAGGAAGCCAAACTGCAGGCTGAGCTTTCAGACACAGGTGCTACTGTGGAGTGGATGAAGGATGGGAAGGAGCTCAAGGCCAGTGAAAAATATGAACTTCAAATTGTGGGGAAGAAACACACCCTGAAAATTCACAGCGTCTCAATGGATGATGCTGGAAGTTGTCCTATCACTGAAAGGTATGTGACAGTCTGGGCTGTGCTCCTCCTGCCCAGGGCCAGCAGACTGCATTCACCTGACTCCCCGACAGTCCAGCTGTTGTCAGACAGCATCTGGGGTGTTTTCAGTGGCTGTTTTGACTTGAACTGGCCAATCTGCTTTGTAGAGCCATTTGATTTCTGTGTTCTGTGCTGTGATTCGTCCCTAAGATATAGAGGAAATCAAGGGAAAGATAGGAAAAAGAGCATCCCAGCCTTCCTGCTCTTCTCTCAGGGTGGCCACGAGAGATGATGTAAACAGCTCTTTTTGTAGCAGAGATCCCAAATGTAGAAGAGACCTGTGAAGAGTCACAGGGATGTTTACTTTGCTATCATTCCATGGTGGGCTTTTTCTTACACAGATGTAGAGAGAAACTGAACTTTCCCACGCAGGTCTCTGTTTTGCTGCAGGGTGTAGGTCTGATCTCTGAGATCCACACGCTGGGCCTTGATTGCAAAAAATGAGAGCCCTTTGTTTGCTCCAGTGGAAGACTTTCCATTTCTGCAGTACCCTCTGCAGATGACACAAATGCAAATGAACCTTCTTCCCAGCAACAATTGCCTTTTTTTTTTTCACACTGAGTATGCATGAGGCTCTTTATCATATTCTGCTGGCTTGTCACCCTTGTTGATCCATGGAGAAACAACAAAGCCCTAGAGTAGTGTATGCACTTCGGCATTGGAGAGCTTACTTAATTGCTTCTTCTCAAAGAACAAACTCCAGAGAGACATGGAGACAGCTCCAAACAGAATTGAATAATGGGACTAAATTTATGGAGAAAAGAACTTCCTGCCAAGGTTTGTCAGCTAGTCTTAATTTTGCTTTTCTTCTCTCAGTCATGTTAGCATAATATTTCATACTGGCAGGTCTGCCCCCAGAATTAATTGAATTAGCTGGTGGACGTTTCCATGTGCTTTGCACTTTAATGTGACTATCAAATGAGTAATCAATGCTGTTATTTTAAAATCTGTGCTGGCAAACTGTAAGACAAACAACTGCTGTTGGTAGCTTGGTTACTGCAGAATCAGCTTTTGTGTATCTCATAGATAGGGAAGAGACCCTTAAGGGTCAGCTAGTTGGACTCCCCTGCAATGAACAGGGGCACTGCAGCTCCATCAGGTGCTCTGAGCCCTGTCCAGCCTGACTTTGAACATCCTCAGGCTCACCAATCTTATACCTATGCCACACACTCGCAGTATTTCACCATTCAGCATCGCCACTTGTATCTTCTCTTCCTGTAAATCAGAGCAAGCTGGTAAATCATCTGCTGTGCGGGTCAGCTGTGTCTCTCCCATGGGCATCACGTGGCTGCTGGGAGGCTCTGAAGAGCTGCAGCCAGAGGTGTGTCACCCGCTGGGCCTCGTGCCCAAAGGAGCTCACAGGAAAGTGTTGTTGCAGTTTGTCATGCACTGCACTGCCATGAGACTTGACGTGCCAGACATCCTCTGACACGTGACCTCCTGCATCCAGGCAGGACATCTGAGACGTCTCCTTCAGCCTGACGTGGCTGCAGTTTCACACTGGTTTTACTAAGGAAGGAGAAGGCACATGGATGAAACTCTTTTCGTGCTCTTCCTCACAGACCTTTCAACCTGTGTTCCATGCTGGTGGAAAAACAGAGATCTCAGCAACATCCATCCTTTTCAGGGAGGTTGGGAAGAGGAGATGGTGTTATTCCATAAAGGGAGGTGGGGAACTCACACAGGCTGCCCAGGGAGGTGGTGGGATCCCTGGAGGTGTTGAGGAACTGTGGAGATGTGGCCCTGATGGATGTTATCAGGGGACATGGTGGGGTGGGTTGGGGTTGGAATCAAAGGAGGACCCCCATGTATTTCATCAGGAAGCACTACTGGTAATAAGACCTTTGGAGCAAATCCTGGTAGGGCCACGCTCAGCTGGTCCAGTCTGGAGGCTGTTCCTCCTTACTGCAGTATCTGCAGTGAAAACCAGCAGCTGCTTTTGTGTGGTTGGGCTCACATCCAGCAGTGGTGAGGGGACTACAATGATAAGAGACAGTTCCTGAAAAAATGAATGAAATTTGACTGTATGATAGGATGGAGTTAAATGTATTGACAGGATCTCAGCCATCCCAGTGTCCATCAGCTGGCTCTCGAGCTGCTAAGAGACAGGTGTTCTGTATAACGTTGTTGAATTTGTATTATACATGCGTGTTCTTGGAACTTCAGAACAAACGCATGCATAATCCAGACTTTGATTTTAGCAGCTCTGACTGTGCTGTCTCAACAGACCCAACTCAGTTGTGTGTGCTGTTTTGAAATGATTTGTTAACAAGAAGTTGGAAAACAAACTCCATTACCTGGAGTAAAATAGGACCGTGGACTTAGGCTTAAACCTTTGGCTAAGACAGTGGTGAGATTTTGAATCTTTGAAGTCAATTATTCCACTGTGTGTTAATAGGGGCCAGTTTCATCATCTAACTTTTGCGCTCCAATTAATTTCCATAAAGGAATTCTGTTTTTCTTTTCAGTCCTAAGTGATATCTCCATCTTTTAGGCTCGATTTGTTTGCCAGGGGGTTACAATGCAGTAATTGAACACCCTCCATTGATTTCCTTCTAGTTTGCTTGTTCCAATTCTTTCCTCAGTTTTCCTATTTTAGACATTTTCTTGAAGCCTTGAGCTTCTTCCTTTGGCTCTGTCCCCTGTAGAGTGTATGTCCTTCAACTTCTGGAGATAAGGTAATCTGGTACGTGGTTTATAAAAGCTGCCAATTTGCCAGCTTCTGAATTAGAATCTAGCAATTGGAACTAGGATTAAACGTGCACGTTTGATCTTATGATAAATGAATGCGTCATGGTCACCAATGTCCCTGCAGTTCTTTACCATCATACATATTTTGAGTGTCCATATTTTGTTTCAGCACTGGCAAACTTCGTAATCAAAGAGACAACTGGAGGAGTAATCAGGGCCGTTGCTGGAAAAAAAGCTGAATTTGTTTCTGAGACCTCTGAAGCCAGTGTCATGGTGAAGTGGTACAAAAATGGCAAAGAAATCACAACCAGTAAGAAATTCACAATGGAAGATAAAGGGAAACTGCATAAGCTTGTGGCTTCAGCTGTAACGAAAGAAGACGAGGGAACATCTGCAAAATTGGAGATGACACTCTGATTTTTGATTGGAAAGTCTCAGGTAAGTTTGTGAGGCAAACATAGGATCACAATCCATGTAAAGCACTTCAGACTTAATTCATTTTATTTGTCCAACGCTGTGGGTTTCCAGTATTTAGGACAAAGATTGCATAGCTCTATTGAAGCAGTTCTGACCTTCCTGTTGTCCCTATGCAAATCCACAGTATGAGCAAATAATGTAACTGTGTTGTGATGAATTCAAGACAGCCTTAGCTCCAGCTGGGGCTGGAGTCACGACTTGAGCCCTGACATCTGGGCCTCATTCATCTAGTTCATGTATTGCCTCAGCACTTACATCATCTTTAAACCTATGACTGAAATGGTCCTAAGTTATTAGCATGGGAATCCTGTCTCCTCTTTGGACAAATTAAACTCCATATTTGGAGAGTTCAGTGTCTCCTGCTGTACCCGAAAGACATTGTGATCTCTGAGGTGTCTCCCTGAGGTGCTGTAAGCACAGCCATTAGCTCATAGTGCAAGTAAAGCACTGTTAGGTCAAGCCTGGAGGAGTAATGCTTGTCACTGACATGTTCCTGTTCAGGGTGGAGCTGGAGGGTAAAATAACACAAGAAATTGTCATTGATATTCAATATCTGTGAAATTCAGCTGGTTGCATTCACAGAACCTGGCGTTAAGATCTGTTTTCTGGTTTCTATCTTGAGCCAATTTTCCATAACCCAGTCCTCATTTATGAACTGAAGCTCTACTGAAAGCCTTTCGCTGTGTATGCTCATGCTGCAGTGCAGCGCTTGTGACCTTTAACAGCACATTCACGTTCCTCTGATCACAGGATCCTTAAGGTTGATTAATACCCTCTAGTCCGACTGCTCACCCATCACCACCATGATGCTCACCATCAGCTAGCTAAAAACTCAGCAGAGATGATAGATCAAGCACAACATTGGATTTGGGGTGGCTAGAGATTCCTAAGATATTGAAGGATTGCTTGCAGGTGGTGTTGGCTCAGGTATTCACCCTGCATCCCACCTGCTGTTCTGTTTGGTTGAGAATCATGCATTCTGCAATTTCACTTTGTAATTCAAAGACCCTGGCTTTATCTGTTGAAAAACTGATCTAAAACAAGCCAAGAAGACTCCGTTGGAACTGGTTGATGCAGAACAAAGGCATCCCCAAAGGACAAGTTGCACTGTTTGATGAACTTTATCGGATGAGAGCTAAGCTAAGATTTAAAAAGTTCTGGGGCTGTCTCTGAGCATCAAATACAGAGGAAGCCTGCATGATTCCCTGAGAATGGATACCTCCTACTTTGGTGTAGGGTGAAGGGAACACTGGCAGTAACTCCTATCACAAAATGTCACATGGCTCAGACAAAATGCCATCAAGAGGGCTTAATTAGGAGCACCAAATGGTCACAAGATGGTCTTAGGGCAGGGAAATAATCTATGTATGTGATATAGGTTGGTGCTATTAGTTCTTCACAGCTTGACTCTAGAGGGACTGTTCTTCTTTGGTCACCTAGTTTTAAAAGAATAGATGTCTCCTGTCTATTACAATTTTTAACGCATTATTTGTTCACTGATGCCATAAATGTGCCTGGCATAGCAATTGGCCTTGGTATATTCAGTGACTGAAAGCAACAGTTGTTGCTCTAAGAAATGCAGTACTAAGCTAGGTCTGCCTGTAGCTGACAGCCATCAGCTTGCTCCTCAGGCAGGTTCTGTCTGGAGGAATGAAGGGCATGAAATACTGATGTGCTCATCAAACGCTGCTTGTTAGCTTAGAGACAAGGTGTTGAATAGGTTTGTTCATGTATTGCAAACACGTTACTTAGCTGCCTTCATTTTAGCTTCAGAAGAACATGTGCAGAATACAGAATTGATTAAAAGAAATAAGAACTGTCTGCATAGAACTTACTCTTTCCTTACACAGGAGAATCAAGCACACGTTTGTATGTGAGTACCTCCAGAGGTGAAACTCGATCACCCAAATGTAATGAGCAGAGACATTAGAATCAGTTCTAACTGTATCTTAATGCTGTGCTGAATAAGCCTGAGTCAGGATGTAAACCACTTTCTCTTTTTTTCTTCAGATGAAGCCATTAATTCTGTCAACAAGCCCAAAACGACTCCAGAAATATCAGTCAGTCCTTCTGAAGACCTGGAGCTGGTGTGTGAGGTGTCAGCTGCAAGCGGAGCTGTTGTATGGAAGAAAGATCAAACAGAGGTGAAGCAGGACCAGAGGACAACCATCATCTCCCAGGGGACGCACCGCAAGCTCATGGTCAAAAATGTGACCCTGAAAGACCAAGGGAGCTACAGCTGTGAAACAAAAGATGACAAAGCAACATTCCAGGTGAAAGTCAGAGGTGAGAAAATGCCTGGAATCCCAGAGATAAAGGAATGCTTCATTTTGTGTGTCTTGCATTTGGAGGATCAACTGACAGCCTCTCTGGTGCAAAACATTTTGGCTATAGGACTTTCTTGGTCATCTAGTGTCATAGCAACACTTTTCTACATGTGCTTTTCCATCCAGGAATGAATTACTGCAACAAACAATAGGCAAGGAGGGTAACTTGTGCAGCTCTTGTAGTCATCTGGTGTCTGCAGGGTTACAGTGCAAGAGCACACCAGGCATGCAAGGAGTGAGAAAAGGGGAGGTGTTTGAAGAGATCTGGTTACAAAATTTGAATGACACAATGAGGTGGAAAATGCCACTAATCAGACTCGTAAATGGCCTGGGTTGCAAAGGCCCACAGTGCTCATCCAGTTCCAAACCCCTCCTATGTGCAGGGTTGCCAACCAGCTGCCCAGGCTGCCCAGAACCACATCGAGCCTGGCCTTGAATGCCTGCAGGGATGGAGCATCCACAGTCTTTTTGGGCAACCGGTTCTAGAGGGCCGTTCCCTTCTGATTTACTGGAAATGTAGAGAGACATCAGAAGAAAAAAAGATAAGGGAGGAGGTTCAGCAGTGCATGCAGGTGTTCTAAATCTCATGTCCAAATCTGCTATCAGACTGCGAAATGTTTAGCTTTGTGATATGATGTGATATGATATGAAATGAAATGATATGCTTATCATTTCCCAAGGCAAAATAGAGGGGAAAGTATTTTCCTGTCTTAATGAGGTATCACAATGCTCCCTGTGAAGGGCAAGTATAGTGAAAACGGGGAACTGGAGTAAGCTCTGCAGCAGACTACAGCAAAACGGTGTGACTGTTGTGATGTCCCTGCAGAGAAAGAAGACGTGTTTACAAACAAGGACAAGGTAGAAAAGGAGGTGAAGGCTGTACTGACTCAAAATGCCACGCTGAGCTGTGAGGTGGCCCAGGAGAAGACGGAGGTGAAGTGGTACAAGGAGGGGAAACTGATCACCTCGAGCAAGAAGTTCAAGGTGCAGTCAGAGGGCAAACAGCGTCGGCTGGTGGTGAGCCAGGTGGAGTACAGCTGCGAGGCTGCTGGCCAGAAACTCACCTTCAAGATTCATGTAACTGGTAGGAAACACATTTTGGTTGATATTCTTTGATTATTCCATAATCTGGCTGTGGAAACGTCTGTGTGAATGTGTCTTGATTCTGCCATGAAACTGTTTTGGGGAGGATGAAAAATGCTTACAAACGTGCAGCTAAAATGATTATTTGTTTTTAACAGTGTTTCATCCAGCTCTTCCCCTACAACTACTTTATCATCAGCTGTCCATGGATGTCCAACTGTGATTTGTACAATGTGCAACACTGCTCTACCAGTTGATATTTCAACAGTAGTAGTTACAGTTCTCTACTGTGGCTGCACTGAGGTTTGGTTGTCGGTGTCCTAAGAACTTTTAGTCAGAGGCACTGCACTTGCCTTTGGCTTGTTGAATCCCACGTTGATGAGCATTCATTCCATGTTCTGTAAATGTAATGACCAGTCATGAATCCATTGATACCTTTCTAATTGTACGTTTCTTATTAGTCTGAGGGTTTAGAAAGAGGCAGATCTCTCACTCCAGCTGCAGTAGAGATTGCTCTGGTGTCAGTATATTTTGCACAAGATCCGGTAAATTTTAACTTAGACTCCAGATAGCCATGGGCACATCAGCTGCATTCTGAGTGACCATTAGTGAGCTGGCTGATGACGAGGGTTTGTCTTCTGTTTTATTTGTAGCTGCACTCTGCTGGTTTTTGCTCGTAAGTCAGCTTGTTCTCTGTTAACTTTACAGTTCTTGTCTTGTATTCTGAGCTGATCAGGACAGGGAATCTGTTTTCTCCTCTTCTTTCTTATGGCAGTGAACACATTGGAGCTTAATCCTGGTCAAGGTTTGGCATTTGATCAGCTATGTGGAGGAGCAACTGTACTGGGAGTCTACTGCCTTTCTGCTCACACAGACCTGGTGTCCTTGCAGGGCATAGCTTGCGTTCTGTTCCCTTGTAAAGGTTTCAGTCTTTGCTCTCTCCATCTTGGGGCATTCTGCTCATTCAGTCCCTGGTGTGCAATGTATCTCTGCTCCTGTAGTAGACAGTTTTGCTGCTGCCTGCGGTGTAGACTCTAAACTATCAGCTCTTACTGTTCCCACACCACGTGGATGTGATTCTGGGGCCTTTGGATCTGTTCCGTGAGTTGTGTAGCTCATGCTTTTGGCTCAGGAAACTGGCAGTTTCAGCAAAGAGTGGATTACAGAAAGGGTAGATTTGGGAGGTATCTGTCAGAGAAAATGAAATATGAACAATGACAGAAAGACTATGGCAACAGCTGGAATCAACCAAGTTAATCCTCAGCAGCCAAAGCCAGCCCACGTCTTATTGCAGAGGTGTAGGGAGAAAACACAGCAATGTAGTGCTTTTACACTTGAATTTTGCTAGCTGAGGGCTATTATTAGCTGTTTGCCTCAGAAACCAAAGGTTTTCTGTTCTCTTTCAGACCGGATGAGCTCATGGCTGCACAGGGTAATGTAATACCTCCTCCTCTGCCATACGTGGAGAGTGCTTGCCTAGCTACTGTTGCTGTATTTCTCATGTGTACCACTGTAACATGATGTGCAAGTCCAGCACTCACTGCAAAATGATGTGGTGTGAAAGTCAGGAGGGATTATGAGTACTCTTGGAGTGGTTGGCTCTTTCACCACAGAAATCCTCATCTTACTAGCTTCTCCCAAAGTGCAATGGCTTTCTGAGTCTTAATTTCTCCTCTTACCATTGCACTCAGAAAGATTTTCAGGGTTCCTCTACCCCAGGGTTCCACTGGTAGCACAGAACAATCCCATTTTAAGGACATGTTGAATGTTAGGTGCTGAGTGTTGAGCATTACGGGATGCAGATTAGACCTTCTTGCTTAAAAGAAACAAGTGCTGCACACCTTGGAAATCTATAGAAAACTAGTGTAAAAAGGGCTGATTCTGCCATCTCATTATCTCACTATTTGTGGTGCACGCTGAAATCCTTATTTGAAGTGGGCCAAAGCTCCATTGCATTTGTGAGAAGTTTTGCATCACCTGGTTGGTCTAGGCCATGTTTGTTGTCTTGCTAATAAGCAAGCCTTCTGATCTTCATCAAATCATTGCGGTTGGAAAAGACCACAAAGATCCCCACATCCAGCCTCAACCCATCCCACCATGCACACTGCCCACGTCCCTCAGTGCCACATCTCCATGGTTCTTGAACACTTCCAGGGATGGTGACCCCACCACCTCCCTGCAAAGCTGTGCCACCACATCACCACTCCTCTTCAGAAGAAGTTTTTCTTAACATCCAACTTGAACCTCCCCTGAAAATCATCAGTCAGAACAGGAGCTGTTGAAGGTGGGCGGAGAGAATGATGCTTCTACAGTCAATACAAGCAGGGAGATCAAATGTAGAGTGTATCAACTGCATTCTTGCATTGGCTTGCTGCCCTGCTCCCTCGCCTTCAGTGGACTGCATTGCTGGTGGTAGAGCTGTGGTGTGAATCCTGGGATTGCACGTACTGCAACGGTCAGCAGCACAGGAACTTGAGCTGAACTTACCCTCCTGGGCAGCTGCTGCCACTCAGAATTCAGACAGCATGCAGAGGAGAAAGTCATGAAGGAAGGGAAAGGGATGGCAGCAGAAGGCTTCACAGAGTGACAGCAGGGAGGAAGGAGATAGGGGACAGGTCCTGGAAGGGTTTGCCATGACTGCTGGGGAGCAGGAGCCTTCCCGGTCACCTGAGCTGGGTATGCCTGAATATGCTTGCATGAATGATCTGAATGAGTGGTCTTCCATGTCTCCACTGCAAATAAAAGGCAATGTCAATCCCCCTCACACCTGCTAGTCCTGCATTCATGCTTGGAGCCTCTGTCTTGGTATCAACATCAGGACTGTGGGATCTTTCCTGGGACCCAAACAAGCATAGGAAGCTTATTGAAAATTGCTCTGCTGTTAGAAGCTGGCTAGCACTAGAGAAGTCCATGATGTAAGTGCGTCAGAAATATTCTGCACTTCTACAGCCTTTTGTAGGGCAAACCATGGAATAGAAATGGAAGCCCGTTTATTTAGGGTTTATCTGTTCTCCCACTCCTCAAATAGGAACTAGCATGAATGCTCTCAGCAACCAGTTGTTGGTAAAAGGAGAATCAGATAAAACAGTCATTAAAGTAATCCATAAAAGATTCAACATATCAATCGATCCCACTTAGCAAAGTGATTAACTGAATCACCTTAACTGAAGTGTGTATGCCTAACTAATTACACTTGCTATCTTTCTGATGCTAACTCCATTTGTTGACACAAAGGGTAAGGTGGGCTTTAAACACTTTCTTCTATATGTGTTAGGTATTAAGAGGAGATGACCTCAGCCAGTTCTCTGAAGAATCAGGGGTTGCTGAGAGTAGAAAACCATGCTTTATGCATAAAACCGAGCTACAAAACCTAATGTAGGCCAAATATTCACCATATTAAGGGCTATATCATTACCATAGGGTAGAGTCAAAAGATGGTTTTCTGCTCTTAAATTTCTATGGTTTCCTGATTTTGAGGTCTTCATAATTGAGCTGTACTTGGCTGATATCCAGTGTAGAGTGGAGCAATATCAAAAAGACAGACAGATGAAGATCTGTCATTGTCTTCATTAGAAGAAATCTGAAAATTAGGAGTCCAAGCTGATAGTAAAGACTACCCAGAGGGATGGGATGACCATAGGGACTGTGCTGAGGATGCATTATAATGTGTGATAAACACTGTGAAGCAGAGTTTCTCCAGGAAATGGTCCAATACAACATAGAAGCAACTTTTAATGTCTTCTAGTCACAAGCTGTTCATATCTAATGTATATTTTACCCAATGTTTTCCAGTTCCAGAAGCAGAGGATGCCTTTATCAACAAGGAGAAGGTGCAGAAGGAGGTGAAGGCTGCACCAACAGAAAATGCCACGCTGAGCTGCGAGGTGACCCAGGAGAAGACGGAGGTGAAGTGGTACAAGGAGGGGAAACTGATCACCTCGAGCAAGAAGTTCAGGGTGGAGTCAGAGGGCAAACAGCGTCGGCTGGTGGTGAGCCAGGTGGAGAAGAAAGATGCAGGGGAGTACAGCTGCGAGGCTGCTGGCCAGAAACTCACCTTCAAGATTCATGTTACAGGTGAGAGACATTGTTTTGACTGTATTGAACCCCCCAACAAAGAAGGAGGGGAAATTTAAGTGGTTTGACACATTCAACCCCAGCATTCAGTGATGTAGACGGTGCTTAAATTCTGTTTAATTTGTGTACATTCCTGTTTGCCTTCTGAAGCTATTAACACAGAGGACTTGGGTAGCCTCAGCTTAAGACAGGCTGGAAATTATTGGGGAATTTCCCTGGGGATCTCAAGTAGATGCAATGATAGCAAAATGAGAAGTCAATAATTACAGGGGAAATTAAAGGTTATTAAAGATATCTTCAGGGCACAAGCACACCCCTGCAAATGCTTCTTCCTAAATAGTCTCAGAGACAGCATTTGGTCACAATGCTAGAAGACGGCACTGGTGGTTTCTATTAAATTAAAGAAACCTGGAACTAAAAAGGTTTTCCCGTATTTTCTTTTGTTTTCTTCTCTATAGCAGGTACAAAAGAAATGCTTAAAAATAGAAAGGCTTCAAGCTGGTGCTTTTCTTTCCAGAAATGGAGGAAGACAGGCGTTCTATTTATTAGGAGAGTCTGAAAGAAAGTGGAAAAAGGCTTTTTACCAGGGTCTATAGCAACATAAGAAGGGGCAATGGTTTCAAAAGTGAAGAGGGTAGACTCAGTTTGGACATGAGAAAAGTTCTTTATGATGAGGGTGGTGATACACTGGAACAGATTGTCCAGTGAAGGTTGTGGGTGAGTCATCATTGGGAGTGTCCAAGGCCAGGCTGGATGGGGACCCTGGGCAGCCTCATTTAGTGAATGATGTCCCTGACCACGGCAAGAGGTTGGACTGGATGATCTTTAAAGCTTCCTTCTATACCCAAACCGTTCTATGATTCCATAGGGGAAACCATTTTATTACTGCCTCTGAAAACTCAGGAGATATTAGAACTTTTTTCAGAAATAAGTAGGTGAGAAAAATACATTTCCTCACTATGACTTAATCACAAACAGAATTTAACCTTGACCCTCACCTGGCTTTTGCTGGCAAAGCAACTTACAGCTGTCAGCTTGTTTGGACAATTTAATGCCTGTCCCCTTGTATGAAACAGACTTTTCAATGACTGCGTATGCTGGTGTGCTGCTGGACAGTGGGGAAAGGGGTGTTTTTTAATTTTTGAAGATTTTGGAACATGATACTGGTGGAAATGAAAACAAGTTTAGGGCTATCTAAGCTGTTTTGGTCTGGCAGGGAGGAAGTTCTTCACTGGCAATTGATATAGTTCAGATGTTGGCATTCAGTTCATAGCACTGTCAGGAAATGTGAGTGGGAAAGCTGTCCTCAACGGTACAGTCCAAAGACTAATTTGGGCATTTGGGGAATGCTGTGTAGAAAAGATTCATGTCTTAAATGTGCCCATTTGCCTTCAATTCCAGAAGCAGAAGATGTTTTTATCAACAAGGAGAAGGTGCAGAAGGAGGTGAAGGCTGAACCAACAGAAAATGCCACGCTGAGCTGCGAGGTGGCCCAGGAGAAGACGGAGGTGAAGTGGTACAAGGAGGGGAAACTGATCAGCTCGAGCAAGAAGTTCAGGGTGGAGTCAGAGGGCAAACAGCGTCGGCTGGTGGTGAGCCAGGTGGAGAAGAAAGATGCAGGGGAGTACAGCTGCGAGGCTGCTGGCCAGAAACTCACCTTCAAGATTCATGTCACAGGTAAGACAGGTGTTGTCTGAAATACAGCAGAGAACAGTAAAGTAAAATCTAGTTTCTATTATACAGTGATCCAGGTGCAGTAGTCTGTGCTGAGGTTTTTTCCCTATACTTGACTGCTTGGGTTTGTAGAAAGTATTTGGTTTTAGTATGGCACAAAGACCTGTTTCAGTCTGTCTGTAGAATAATAATTACTGATATATGTACAATGGAAGCAATATTCAAGATATTATTCAAATCTCTCCTGTGCCTGAGATCCCAAACTGTAATTCTTGTTCACTGAAACATTTGACTAAGATAAGTATGTGCAGTGAGGCTGGAGTGCAAGTTGTACGTGCAGCCTTTCGTGGCAGGAGAAGCAGGAACTTCTCCTAGTAGTACACTGCCTTTTTACTATGCCTTTATGTTGGAGGCTGCATCTGGATAGGTGAGTCTGCTACTCACAGTAAGAGACCTGGTAGAGCTGACTATTCCCAGAGCTCAAAGTAAGATAGATATCTGCAAATCACACACAAAGAACAAAGGACTGTGTTGGTGAGCATATTTCCTTTGTGCCTTTGACAGTCACAGTTGTGGCAATGGTAGAGGCCATGAGGAGTCTGTTCAGGAAGCCAGGAGTACTGTTCTGGGTCATGAAAAGGCAGCCAGTGGTTTGACTATCACACGTTTATGTGTTTTGATGTTTCACAGTGGGTCTGAAGTAAAAGGAACTCAGGTTTTGGTTGCCTGCAGGTCAGATGTTCTTTTGGGTTCAATATGTTTGCATAGTGACTTGCAACCATGGGACTGGTGTTCAAGGACCCTCTTGGTTCCTTCAGTTCCTAGGTTCTTTCTTGCCTAGATTTGACACTTTGTTTCAACAGAAGAGCTGATATTCTCTAGTGAAGGCTATTAGTTTGGGTTACCTAAGTGGTAACCTAAACCTGTTCCAACCTGTACATACAAACCTGCAAGATGGTCTCATTTCAGTCCTTCTGTTTTTCTTTTCTTCCCTCAGAGCCAAAACCTGTGTTTATAAACCAGGAGCAGGTGCAGAAAGAGGTGAGTGCTGCCCTGGCAGCAAGTGCCTCCCTCAGCTTTGAAGTAGCACAGGATCCAACCGAAGTAAAGTGGTTCAAGGATGGAAGACTGCTTGCCTCCTCCAGAAAGTTCAGAATGGAATCTGTGGGCAAAACACGGCGTCTGGTTGTGGAGCAGCTGGAGAAGAAAGATGCTGGAGAATATATCTGCGAGGCTGCTGGCCAGAAGATGACCTTCGAGCTGGAAACAACTGGTGAGCATTCAGAAATTCTCAGCCAGGATTTTGTAGCCTTGTTGTGAACTGGGTTTTAGGGTGAAATCTCAGTTTTCTTTGCACCTGACAGTGTGAGAATTTGCTCTGGCACTTTGTGTACCTCCCCGGTGCTCAGCTGTTCCTTCCCTTACTTGGGGATAACGTCATTTATTCAAGGTGATGTCCAAACGGGCTTGTTAACAGTCCTCTGCAGTGCTTTAAGCTGTCATATGTCAGCCAGAATTTATGCATGTTCTATAGCCATTCCTACATGTTGAAAACACTGCACTGTGCTTAAGCTTCAGCATATGTTCCAGTAAGTACAGTTCCATTAATTCTAGGGAATTGGGTGAATTAAGCATAGATCTGAAGGCTGCCTTTGCCCAGTGCAGAGATGGAAGGACTAATGTAGATTTGACTTGATATTTTCCCTTCTAGGATGGGAAGGAGCTCCGTCAAAGTAAAAAAGTGGGCATTACTCCCCAGGGAAATAAGAGAAGTCTCATTATTCACAGGTGGTGAACTCTCATTTTCTCTCTCAGTCTGCAGCCAGGTTTGGTTGCTGTTTCAGTACTGGCTGTTTTATGCAGGAACTCTGCTCCTGAGGTTAATCTAAGTTGTATCCAGGCCCTTCAGAAGGAAAGGGAAATAGCAGCACAGAAATATGGTCTGATTCTGACATAAAGAAGTGCAGACCTGGAGAGTTAAAAGGGATTGTGTGATGTTCAAGGGATTTTGAAGCAAAGATGTCCCCTAGGTAAGATTTGTGGCTGACATTCCCCATACACTGTGGGCACACAAGCTAAGGAGAGACTAGTGATGAGCATGCAGAGAAGCCAATGATTCAGACAGGTTTGTAGTGACACGACATTGTAGAGTTCTGTCTAGTTCTCCTTGGCATAGTTTGGAAAATAAAGATGAGGTGATGGTGGTAACCAATATGGCTTCCTCAAGGTCAAGCCATGCCTGACAAACTTGGTGGCCTTTCATGATGGAGTAACAGCATCAGTGGATAATGGGAGAGCAACTGACATCATCTACATGGACCTGTGCAGAGCATTTGATCCCGTCCTGCATGACATCCTGGTCACCAAACTGGAGAAAAATGGTTTTGATGGATGGACCAGTTGCAGGATAGGGAACTGTCTGGATGGTCACACTCAGAGAGCTGCAGTCAATAGCTCAGTGTCCAGGTGGAGGGTGGTGTTGGGACCAGTGTTATTTAACATTTTTGTAGGCAACATGGAGAGTGGAATCAAATGCAGCCTCAGCAAGTTTGCAGATGACACCAAGCTGAGCGGTGCTGTTGATGTGCTAGAGGGAAGGGATGCTACCCAGAGGGACCTGGACAGGCTGGAGAGGTGGGCCCTTGGCAGCCTCATGAACTTGAGTGTGGCCAAGTACAAGGCCCTGCACCTGGGTCAGGGCAATCCCAAGCACAGGCACAGGCTTAGAGGAGAATGATTTGAGAGAAGCCTTGACCCTGAGGAGAAGAGTTGGTGTGGAGGGAGGTGTCCCTGCCTATAGCAGGGGGACTGGAACTAAATGACCTTAAAGATTCAGTCAGTTCTATTGTTTTTCTACCCTTAATTTTGCTTGAAATGTTTTAGAATAAATGAGGTTCTGGTTTCCATGAAAACAGTTTGCAGGGATCTCCACTGTAGCTAGTAAGTCTGTCTTTAAGTTCAAGGGCAATAATGCATTGACTGTGTTGAAGAGAGAAATGACTCAGGAATGGATGATGGTTTAGAATAAAACATAATCCTACTTATTTTCTATGCAAATATGTGTAAGGAAAAGATGCTGCACTCAGTTCTGGAAATACCCTGACAAATATATTTCTAGTGTTTCACAGCTGGAGATATCAAGATTGTTAAACCACTGGAAGATGTGGAAGTGAATGAATATGGGAGTGCATCTTTTGTCTGTGAGATTTCACAAGATGAGGTTCAGACCCAGTGGTACAAAGATGACAACAAGCTGAAGGCTGATGACAACATCAGAATGCGGCAAGATGGTAGGCTGTAAGAGGGGGATCTTTCTCCTGAGTGGGGGGTGGGTTGGAGATCAAGCATATAAGACATCTGAAATGAAGTGAAGAGGGTTCAGAAGGGAGTTCCCCTTTTGTTTTGGGACTGAGGTTAGGGTGGAACAAGTGACATGGTGGGATGCTTAGTGTGGGAAGTGTGATGCTATCCCACCATCCCACACTGCCGGGAGCAGGTAGGAAATGAGTGCAGTTATTTCCAAAGTGGGGGTGAACAGGGCAGTCAGTTCACCTCTCCAAAGAGGTTTTGTCTGACAGTGAGTGTGATCCTTCTGTATCAGGTACTTTGAAGGTGACGACGCCCACATTTGGTCAGTCCTTGTAGAAGCCATGTTTAGATTCTGCTTTGGTGGGGATGTGGACGTGGGGGAATGGGTGGTTTCATTGACATGAGAGATCAGGCAGTGATGCTGTGAAACCAGATGGATGATGCTCAGCCTGGCCATGTGCCTCAGAGCTCTTTGCTCAAGGAAGCCAAGTGTAGTTGTGGGTTTGCTCTCAAGAGCACAGTTTGGTAGGGATGAGCTGGCGGTTGGACTAGATGACCTTAGTGGTCTTTTCCAGCCTTGGTGACTCTGTGGTTCTCTGCTTCAGGAAAGAGCTACTCGCTGACTTACACACTTGTCCAAGTCAAGGATGCAGCAGAAATCAAATCTGTAGCAGAAATGGCAGAATCTCGTGCCCATCTTACAGTTAAAGGTAATTATGCTTCTCATGACAATTTTGATTAAATTATCTTATGTTATAAATGAGCTAACATCCTTTGCTTTAATGTCAAGGAAGTTAAACACCACCAGGACCTTTCACAGAAATAAAAACTCCTACCTACCTACCTTTCTGCCCACAAAATACCCAGCTTCTCTTTTGGGATTTACTTTTGCTAAGTAAAACAGATTATTTTCTTAGGAGGTTGATTTTCTACGTTTAGACTTCAGATTTGTGTTTGAACGTTGAGGGATAAAAAACGTAGCTTGACTTTTTCTTCATTTTCTCTTGCTGTGTGAAAAGAGCACAAGGTTTTGGTTTTTTTTTTAAATATATACAATGTTAGGGTATATATATGATGTTAAGTGTGATAAAGAAAAGGGAGACATTTGAGTTAGCACACTACTCAAGAGTTCAGTCCCCAGCTTTGCCACTGTTACAATTATAAGGGCAAGAACTTCCTGGAAAATGAATTTCTCCTAAGTAGAGTCATTACATTTGAGCTACAGAGACCTTTACTAGGAGAAAACTTGTTGTTCAGAGCTATGTTGCTGTATTTAACCAAAGTAATTGTCAATGTCCGTGTTTCATTGAACCTCTATTCCATTTCGTTATGTGAGGAGTTTGATATTGGGATGGGAAGGTCATGGTTTGATTTAGATGTTGGACTGGGAATCAGAAGATCTGGGCTCTCTTCAGGTTGTCAGTCTTATTGTCTGACTTCTTAACAACATTCTTTTCTTTCTATTATTTTTTAATGATGTTTCAAGTCATTCTGAGCTGATAGGTGTAGTGTTCATGTGCAGTAATGCTGACGTGAGTAAGTGGGGTGATAATGTAAGGGTTTTTTACATTCCTTCTAAATCTCTGCTTTCTCTTGTTCCATCCTTCTTAAAGAGCAATCCATTAATCTAGTAAAGGAGCTGTGTGATGACTATGTGACTGAGACTGAAAAAGCCAAATTTGAATGCGAGATATCCATTCCTTCTGTGAAACCTCCCAAGTGGTATTCCTACGTGGGGAAGTCTTACAGGCTGGCAGAAACTTGATTATGCAGCAAGAAGGCACCATCCACCAGCTGACCATACCGAAAACCACCACTGATATGACAAGCACCATTCAGTTCTCAATTGGCAAATCCAAATCCACAGCCAATCTGCTTGTCAGAGGTAACATATCCAGGCTTGGTTTACATCATGAAGATGAAGAATTAATTAACGTACAGTCTTCCTTCACTGGGGTCTTTGAAATATTGTGTATGTGTCTGGAGGGTCTGCTCCATTTCCAGTTCAAAGTCGTTGGACACTAAATGAGACAGCTGCATCTCAGTAAAAGATCTGTTTGAATAGCGGTGATGTGCTTACTATTCAGATCTACAGAGCTGAGGTTTTGTCCTTGGCTATACCAAAGAAGTCAAATCAGGTGAAATTAATTGTATTTCTGAACTAGACAAGGTTAAGTTTGGTAGCACCTAAATTTGATGCAGTTTGTCATTGATTTCATCTGAAAGAAACTTGCAGGCTTTTTATCTGCTGTTGTCCCCAGCGTAAGAGTCTCCATTCACATCCTGAAGTATTTGTTATATTTTCAACTCACTCTTATTTGAATAAAAGCCTCAACTGGGAGCAATTTAATAAGCACAGAACAAGAGCTGGACCTTGCATTTGGTAGATAACATACAGTATTACTTTATAGAAATGTAGTCAATGGCATTCCCTATAGACAATTGTTTGTTTTATCTTTAGAGTGGTTCAAAGAACCATTGTGAACATGACATTAATTGGAATGGAATACACGCAAGAGACTTTCCTCTTCTTCCAATTGTCCTCATCCTTTCTTCTCTTCCACCCTTGCTTTGCAGATTACCATATAGAAATCACCAGGAAGTTGGAGGACAAGACAGCTTTGGAACGTCATTCTGTCATCCTGTCCTGTGACTTCAGGCCTTCTCCAAAGGTTGTGAAATGGTTCAAAGGCCACACACTCATCAAGCCCTCTGAGAAGTACAAGATCAAGAGGGATAAGCATTCAGCAGAGCTCAAGATTCTGAAGCTGAAGCCCGATGATGCTGGTGTGTACAAGTGCAAGGCAGGAATTGCAGACTGAAGCCACGCTGACAGCTGAAGGTATGAGCAGGGAGGGTGGCCTCTTCCATGTCCTATTTCACCTCAGATTTCCCTTCTTGGGGTTGATTTCTGCCGTTCTCTCCTGCTAACTTTATAAACGTATAATCTTCACTGAGAAGATTACACAAAGATCATCTAGTCCAACCATTCTACCACATCCCAGTATGATTTATAGTAACAGTGGTAACAGTTCACCTTGTTTCCCCACAGCCCGCAATGTAGAAGTAACGAAGCACCTGCAGGATGTAGAAATTGAAGAAGAGAGCTCTGCTGTCTTCTCCTGCGAGCTGTCCCATAATGACGAGGACGTGGAATGGTTCCTGAATGGCAACCTCCTTTACACCAACAATTACAATGACATCAAGAACGTTGGCAATTGCTGCACACTGACAATGAAGCAGGTTAAGCCTGAGGATGCTGGCACAGTGACAGTGAAGTCAGACAAGGTGTCAGAAAGCGCACCTGAAGGTGATAGGTGGGTCTGATCACACCCCTCCTGGATGTAAGAGATGCTAAGGAGCTCCAGTTCATTCTATTGTGCAGCAGTCCTGCTTCTAAAGCTGACCTCTCTGGGGTGACAAGTCATCATAGGCTTTCTTCCAGTGGAAGGTTCCATTGCAGCAGATATCAACGAAGGAGGATGGTTTTGGTGTCCTGCCTAAGCATTCCATTGCTTTTTATCATCATTTTATTTAGCACAAGGAGAGTTACAAGAGCAGTTTCTTTTACTGCTTCAGTAACACACAGTGTCAATGCTGTTGTCTCCAAGTATTTATGACTGCAGGGAGAGATCATTCAGTGTGTGTTTTGCCTCTGGGATGACTAATGACCAGGCTGTGAGCAACCTGATCTAGCTGTGAATGTCCCTTTTTATTGCAGGGGAGCTGGGCTAGATGGCCTTTAAGGGTCTCTTCCAATTCTAAGGGTACTGTGATTCTAATCTGCTCTCCCCAGCAATTAAGCTCTTTTACTCTATGCGCTCAGAGTTTGAAGGATTTCCTCTTTCTCCTTTCTTTTGCATTTGGTGGAAGTTTTTTCCCCAGTATAAACATCTGATGTGTGAAATAGAAGATAGATAAAAGGAGTCAATAAAACAGGAAAATCAAAAGTGTTCAGCAGCTTATCCTCTTAATCCTGTGGCCTGCTGTATGAGCTCTGCTCCATGTGAGGGCAACGCCAGCTCTCCAGCTTTAGAAGAGCTGCATCCCAATTACTTCATATGATATCAGTCCCACCCTCCGGCAATGCAGGCTGTCCCTCCTGTTCCCTGTATTCTCCTACTGATTAGTTCAGAATTCCATAAAGTGCATTCAGTCAACACACATGAAAACGCTTTAGGTTCTATCTTGGTGTCGTCAGTGCTGGTAAAGATTTATTTATCCCTCTTTAAAAATCTGAAAGCAACTGGAAATGTCTCAACTTCTGTATCACATTGTTCTGTTTTGCCCTTTTAATTGCAGAGAAGCCTGCTGTCTTCATGAAGTCCTTGGATGATGTTTTTGGTGAGAAGTGGGGTGTGATTAAATTGGAATGCGAAGTCTCTAAAGAGAAGGTCAAACCAGTGTGGAAGAAGGACGGTGTTGTGCTCACTTCTGGCAACAAGTATGAGCTGGTACAGTCTGGGAAGACCCTATGTCCCCTTATCCATGACCTCGAGATGTCAGATGCAGGTTTATATACCTGTGATATTGGCACTGATGTTGCCAAATCAAAGGTCGGTGTTCAGGGTAAGTATTGTGGAAAGTAAAGGAGTGCTGAAAGCACATTCAGTGTGGTCACTATGTCTTACACCTATTCCAGCACGAGCCTTAATAGTTTCTACAATAGAAGTGTATTACTGCAATTTAGCGCAGTGATGTCTGGAAAATTCCCATTGCTTTTGATGTAAATGTATCTCATTTTGCCATGAAAATCACCAAACACATCAAGAATGTCCTGGAAATATTTCCTTTCTAAACATCCCTAAAATGGAGAAATGGTTTGAACACCAGTAGGGGTAGGTTGGTAACAAATTAGCTAATAGAAACATTTAATTTCTTGTCATAGGCAAAACCCTTTTTCTCACGCAGCATCCTAGAGTTGTCCTCTCAGTTAGGTTGTTCCCTCTGTAGCTCATTGAATCTTCATTCTGCTCCATGGACTGAGCTTCTCGCCTTGTAGTTCTTCCAGAGCAAAGACAAGAGATTCACGTCTCTTTTTTTTAATAGCTTTCTGGTAATTCTGAGTGGAGAATGTCTTAGAGAATACATCAGTAAGGAATGCAGCCATGTTCTGCAAATCCTGAGTTAAAACACCAGTACTGCTACTCATGTCAGTCACAAATGCCTTTTCTCCATATAAACCTCATACTAACCTATCTCTTACCTTCCAGAGCTGAATAGTGGCATTACCAAACGGCTGAAAAACACTGAAATCCAGGAGGGAGAAGATTGTACTTTTGAATGCATTCCGTCCCATGAAAGCATTGATGAGTTCAACTGGACACTGAATGGAAGCAGAGTGGAAAGTGGTGGGCGATTTAAAGCTTCTAACGTGAGTCGGAAATATACTCTCCTTATCAAAAGTGTGACTCCTACTGACGCTGGGGAAGTCGTTTATACTGCCCGTGGTCTAACCTCCAAAGCCTCTCTGTCTGTGAAAGGTAATGAGATGGGAGAGATTCTGGGGCCTGATTCCTTCAACTGTCTTCTGATAAGATTGTCGTGAGAGCTAACTCATAATATGGTTAAAGTGAATAGCAACCTTCTACTTGAACCTCGAAGCACTGAGAATTTCTCTTAAAAATAAGTAAAAGGAGGAAACATTTTACACAAATGTGAGAACTACCCAAAGCACTGGGGTAGTGTTGGAAATGGGCATCTCACTACAGCTTGTTCCATTACCAGTAAATCAGGAATGCTCTGTTGAGGGAACTGTGGGAGCAAATATCCTCTAAGTATAAGCTGAAGGGATGGCCTTCACATCATCTAGCTGTACAACAAATTCCTATCTAGAGCATGTGCATCTGAGAGCATCATCCGAGGCTCCCAGTGTGATGAGTGGAGAGAAGAAAGAGGCAGTTTTCAGACATGGTTCATCATCCTCAATTGGATAGATTTAAGAGAGGATAAATGCTGCCTGGAATTCTATTGTCTGTACTTTGCAGATTACTGCTGGCTGTAGGATGGCGTCTGTTGCAAGTTTCTCTCTAACTTATCTCCAGCATGTAGATGCATGTATTTTGAGAGAGGCATCCTACCCTAAGTGTATGTTACTCAAAAAGCATGTTTTCTTCCAGGAAAACCTACTGAGGTTTCAAAACAGCTGGAGGATAAGACAGCAGCAGCAGGGCAGGACATCAGCCTGAGCTGTGAGCTGTCAAAACCGGATTTGAACATCAGGTGGTACAAGGATGGCAAAGCAATCAGAAAAAGCCAGAAGTACGACTTGCAGCAGGAGGGAACTGGGGCCATTCTGATCATCCATGACTCTACTGCCAAGGACAGTGGGGAGTACCCCTGTGAGACAGAGGACTCCATAACAAAAGCCAGGGTCACTGTGCAAGGTGAGTTGAAAAGCACACTGGGGATGGCATGTAGAGAAGTTGAGGTAAATATCTGCAGCCTGTGGGTGATGTTTTTCTCTTCTGTTTCCTTGAGCAGGATCAATTCTTAGTTTTCAGAAAATATGATGGATTAAAATCTTTTCCTTAAAATAATCTGGAAACTGAATGATTCTCCAGTGTGATGTGGATCTGGGCAGCCTGGTCTGGTGGTTGGTGACCCCTTGGAGGGGGTTTGAAACTAGAAGCTCTTTGAGGTCCTTTTCTACTCAGGCCACTCTATGATTCTGTGATCATTCTATGATTCTATGATCTTGGGTGTTAGTGAGCCAAGAAAAGATTGCAATCTGAATTAGTCTATATTGAATATGTGTAATCAAAACTATATGCAGTTTCTCAGATGAGATCCTACCAGCGCATGTATAATGGTATTGAACTTTCCAGATATCTACTGGAATTATCAAACCTATGTAAATGGGTGGACTCTGTGGTCTTCTTAGACTCTTTGCATCTCTATGTGATATTCTGAAATGAGGGCAAAGGAGATTCAGGACACCTCTGTATGCTTGGGACTTGTTGGGGTAACAAATCCCTTTGTCCTACACCCTCATCCTTTTTTTTTTTTTCCTTCCAGAAAAACCTAATTACTTTATCAAGGAACTTTCAGATGTGAAAAATGAAGAAAGTGGAAGTGCACTTTTTACATGTCAGAGCGAGAAAGCCGCATCCTTCGTCATATGGAGGAAAGGCATTGCTGAGCTCAGGCCTGGCAGGAAATACAAGAGGGCACAGAAAGGACGAGACCTGCAGCTGTGCATAAAAAATCTGGAGAAAAGTGACAGTGACGTGTACACCTGTGACATTGGTGATGCCCAGTCCAGAGCCAAGCTGGTTGTACAAGGTATGTGTGAGAGCCATATGACTGCGCATCCTGTTTCTCCACTACCAAGACATTATCCTGGTAGAATTTGTACATTTATGGCACGTCTTTGGGGCTGCAGCTGTCTGGCCTGAATAGCGGTTCACAAGCCATGCACAGAGCAAGCTGCACAGAAAGGGAAAGAACTACCGACTAGAGCAGTGCCATTGAGAAATTTATGTCCCACACACTCCCCTGAACGCCAGAACTCGAAAGACGTCAGTCTATTCTGCGACCGCGTTAATATAGAGTCCAGGTCCCGTGACCCATCGTGTTGTTCTCTGGGAGATGTAGTCTTCTTCTGTAAGTTGCAGATTCAGTAAAATTATTCATGCTTTATATGATGTTATGATGTGGAATACTGATAGCAAAATTACAAAATTATTAAACCATGACACCCTGGTATTTTTCTTTTTTTTTTTCTTAAATATTTTCCTTTTTTTTTCCTTAAATATTTTCCTTTTTACTGTTTAAATGTTATGGGCACATCTTATAGAAACACAAGGCTGTTTACAAAGAAGTGCATGCTGTGTTGCTGTATGATGAGGAAGATACATCTATTCTTCATCTAGCAGGAATAGTTGCTGAGCCTTAAGAACAGTTTCAGAAAGCTTTGGGAATTTGGGCGTTTTCCTTGTTTCTGCAACACAAAATGAAAATTTACGCTGTATACAAAGAAAAGGGGAGTCCGAACTTGTACGTTAAATTTGAAGGAGATCAATCTGGGGTAATATTTAAAAAAACAAAAACAAAAAAAAAAGCGAGTGTGGTCATCAAATACTATAAAATATATTAGCTGTTACTAGAATGCCACTTATCTTCCCCCCATACGAATCACTGTCATGTTGTATGTGAATTTGTGAGGTGGGTTTTGAAGCTGAAATTAAAAACTTCTTGTATGGCTGTCTTCATAGTGGCTATCCAGACTATCTGTAGAAATAACAGCTATTATGTAGTCAGCTATTCACCAGTTTTAACTGATTATAAATTACGTTTCAGGGTGGAGAACATAGCATAGTGCCTGACACCTGTGTTGATCCTGAGGGCATTCTTGATTCTGTGCATTATGATGTCATGGATATTAAAGAGCAAGCTGAGGCAGCACATAGTTCCATTGTATCCCTGGGGGACCCGAAGGAAGATACTGGCTGGTTTGAAAAGCAGCTGGAGAAAACTAACTTTGAACTGATGGAGACCAAAGAAGAGCTAACAGAGAAAAACACCAAACTACTTAAAACTGAAGAAGAGCTGATGCAGAAGAACAAAGGTGAGTTATGCGATGTGAAAGGTAGAAGACAGAAATAGTTCATTAATCTAAAAGAGAAATAACCAGTTTGAGTAGGAATTAGAGGAGATGTTCTACCTTTGGAACCATAGCCTGTAGATAAGTGATAGTTTGTTCCTTGTGTATATTCAGGTTCAGCAATTCCACGGTTTTTGGTTATTTCTTTTCTTTTTTTCCCCCTCTGCTTTAAACTGCAACTAGCAGCTTTACGCTTTCATAAGTATGGGGTTAAATGTCTATATCTTGATTTTTACTTTTATATTGTAATCTCTACTCTTCTTTATGTCTTGTTGATGCAATGTTTTTGTTCCAAGAAATATAGAAAACTTTTGAATCACTCCCAATAAGTGAAGACCACATGCAAATTAATCTGTTCAAAAGCTACCTAAACGTTAGAATATCTGGAAAAATTGATTACTTAATAAACTATCTATTGGCTACTTATGTAATACAACCTTTTCTGTGTGTTACAGACTTTGAAATGCAGATGATTAAATTGGATGAGTCTGTTGAGCAACTTAAAGAAGCAACTGAGGTAACTTTATCAAGAAGATGTTGTGTAAAATTGTTTTAATACCAACTTGTGGTAGCTTTAAATGCTATTCCAGTAGGCTCCATTAATAGATTTCTTACCGAGCTTAGCTTAACTGAATTTGCCTTTAATGCATTGTGTAATTCAGCTACTTAACACTACATTAGAAAGTGATGACTGATTTTTTTTTTATTTTTTATTTCCAATCTCAATCAAGGTGCAGAAAGATGACATTATTACAGAGCTACAAGACTTAAAATCTCATTTAGAAGAAAAAGTAAAAGATTATGTGAGGTTTACACATCTCCGTATCCTTATACAAAAAAAGAAAAACACTAATTCTATGCTTGTAATCAACACATTTTTGGAAAACTGATTTTCTGTATGTAGCTGGTACTCGCTTGAAATTGTAAACAATTCAAATTTATCTGAAGGTAGTTGTTGTTAACACAAACAACAAAAATATCAGTGTGTTCCACTAACTCCTGCCTCACACTCCTACATCAGAGGAAGAGCAACAGTAAAAGTATGTTGAGTAGAGTTGGAAGTACGAGTATGAATGGTCAGGATATCTCCACATTCTATGCAGTCCATAAAACTTTATCCTGACTAATGTACTGCGAGCTACTGAATATGTGAAGACTAGCTTGATTAAGTATGTGTGCATACCACTTCTGGTGGTTTTTGTTCATTTTTTGATGTTTGGTAGCCTGAAGTAGCTCTGAAAACATTTATAGTTAATTCTGTCACTCAGATCTCTAACCTTGTAAGCTTAGCAACTTGACCCTTCTTAGTCTTTGACTGTCTGCATCACTGCAACTTAGTATTTCCATGGTATTAAAGCTGACTGTGATGAGTAGTCATGTCCTCACCTATTACTTCTTCCAAGAACAAGGCTCCAACTCTATCTGTGAGATTGTGTGGCCTGAACACTTCTGAAGCTTTTCTTTTCATAAGTTACTAAAGATGAATAATCAGTCCTTGGCAGTGCCAGCATGGCTTAACAATCGTCATCTTGTAAGTAAGGAAGCTTCACTTGTGGTCAAGGACACAATCTAAAATATGCGTGACAGAGCTGACTAAGCTTTAAGGTTGGATTATATCTGTCACGATGAAAGTGATTTTAGCAGCTTAGCAGAAGTGTGATGTGATGAACTTGTATGAGAGCTGACCATTTGCTCTTTGACCATGTTTGTAATTTTGTTGACTTCTTGGAAACAGGAAATTCTTTGATAAACTGGTAAACTCTTGATTGTGTGCAAGTCTTTTACTTTGTAACCTGCTAGGCTCTTGCTTTCCCTTGTATAGTCTACCGAGTATTGCACTTGTCATTATCTGAAGGTGTACTTGTTCTGTCTGCTATTGAGATTTGTAACTGATGTCTATAGAGTCACTGGGTAAATATTTTAGCTGTATGGTTTTGTGTAAATATTTGCCTACAGAAGATTACTGAGACTTAAGTGCTCCTTTTGTTAAGCTTCAATGTAACTGATCTTATATCAATACAGGAAAAGACTACCTACCATTTAACTACCATTAAAGCAGAACCGGCAGAAGAGAACACTAATAAAGGAACTGAAAGCAGCCAATTTTCAGTGCTTTCAGTTAAAGCACTGAAACAAGAGAAAACTGAGTTGGAAGTGGGAAGAAAGCGCAGTACTGATGAAGATAAGCCTACTGTGGAAGAGCCACCTCCAAAGAAAGGTACAGTTTCTTCCATCGTTGAACAGGGTGTCTTCCAAAACAATAAATTGCTTCCTATTCCGGATAGGAAGCAAAAGGCTGTGAAGCGCGTACCTTATGGTATAAGGAGAAAAGCCACTGTGTTAAACTGTAAATAGAAGTAACTGTTATGTAAATATCCCTTTTTCAGAAGGTCCTATGCTGTTCATTTTTGAATGCTTAAGAATAAAAGTTTTTTGCACTATTTTTTTCCTTTTTGCTGCTTTTTCCTCATCTGTTGATGCACTTGCAGATTTGGTAATAGTTTTAAAGCAGTTTCTTTAGGATTGTTTCAACTGCTGTTGCTGATCTTCTGAGTAGCATCGGCTGTTCAAGTGCTTTTTTTTGTTTGTTTGTTTTGTTTTTCCTGAAGCAACTATCAAAATTGTTGACGACCTGCTAATTGCTCGCTCATGGGCAATATTTGAGCAAAATGGTTTGGATAAGCTCTGATGCATTTAACTTCACTTCTGGGCACAGCTGAGCATCAGTGTTCCTAGAATTACGGAAGGCATATACAATGTAGAAGGGAAAAATCTAAAACTTAGCTGTATTCCCTTCCTTTCTTGTATTCCTCTTGCAAAATATGTGCAAGGGAGAAAGTCAAGGCCTTCTTTGGATGAGATGCTGTTCTTGGATGATTTGTCCCTGCCGCCTTTATTTGGCATAAATATTGAATCCTAATGTGACCACTGAATGGCATCACATATAAGCATCTTACCAGAGACTGAGGGAGGGATGTGGACTCCTCCATACTCCAAATAGTAGTGGGTTTGTTCTAATCATATGACCAAAGCTCTCATTTAAAAATTAATGACAGCAATGCTCCACATAGGAATTAAAATGGGTAGCTGATAGTCACAATGTCAGCATGAAGTTTTCTGTTAAGAAGTACTGAGTATTCAATCATGTTAAAATTTTCTTCTATTTGTGAGTATTAGTAGCGTCCAATTTCAAAAATCTCTTAATATATATTCTTTAGCTATGTTAAATATACACAGTAGAACAATGAGCACAGGTATGTTGTGCTGGTTCTTTTGTAGAATTAGTTATATAAGTAGCACGAGCAAAAGTGTTTTAGGAGATGCTAGGTTATCTCAGCTTCAAGTTCAGGGTATTTACACCATTCTCTGAGCTTTTAGGTCTTGTTTCCTATGCTCTGTAATAATGCTTTTTCCCTACTTCCTGTGTAAGGAGCTTCTAGACTGAACATTACACATCTTCTCCCTAGTCTTATTTATCTTGCTTTAGTGCTTGCTTGTTGTTTTCAGCATAAAGTGTTTAGATTACTTATAAATCATATTCCCCTCACTAGTGTTGCTGGGAGCAGCAGTCAAAACCCAAAACCTGGTTTGGGGTGGAATATGCCACTGCTGTTTCTTCAGTATGACTTTTAAATCAGTTGAGGGCTGTATATAAAACTCCTTAGATGAGTTAAGAGGCTGTTTCCATGCAGTACATGTGAATCTGTATGTAATGCAGGCTGCACGTGGGCACTATAAAATTCTGCATTGTAGTAATAAAAGGACTGTACAAGAATCACCATTGAATATATTGTTGTGGTGACCCAATCCCTAGTAAGTCTTGACTTATATTTATTTTTTTTAATACTTAAAGTATGCATATTATGGAATGGACATAACTGGATTCTAAAGCAATGATGAAATACAGCAGAAGTCGCTTTTGATAGAAAGAAAATGCATGTGATTTTAGCTAATTGCTCACCAGTTAAAGAAAAAAACAGCCCCAAGCTAATGGAATATTTATGGAAACTTGAATCTGCAAATTTGTACAACTTTATGAGTGAACTTTATATGCAAAAGAGTAAGTGTGGACAGAAGTAGGAATCCTCATATTTTGTTTAGAGATCAACTGAATAAGAGAGACAGATATCAACACTTAAGTGATCAACTTGTCCAGGGTTTTATCTTTCTTTTGAAAGTAAGAGGACTGTGAGTTGGAATGAAATTTCTTAGAGAACTGTTTATCTACCATTTAGATGTAGATGGAGTGATTCCTGGCTGCCTTATAGGGATTGCTGAAGCACGGAAGATAGAAAGAATATAGCTGTGAATTATCTATCTCGTTCCCATGTTTCTTAAATCTAATTAGACTTTCTACTGGTGTGGAGTGGAAGGTTTGAGTAGTGCCATGGTAAAAGTGTTCTTCCAGACTGGAAACCTTTTGCTGTTAATTCTGTATAGAAATCTGAGGCACCTGATTACGTGTTCAGAGGACTTTAATTCCTTCACTAGTATCAAATACTATGTGATGTGAGGGCATGGCTTGCATATTATGACAGTTTTTCACTTAGAAGTTGCTACTTGGTGTTGTGAACTGCTATGAAATAATGATTTTAATCAATCTGAGCTACATTCCTTTTCCCTTTTTTTTGTTTGTTTGTTTGTTTGTTTTTCAGTAGTTGTAAATGAGAGAAAGAAAAAGAACACTGTAGAGCAAAAGAAAATTGAACACATGAAACAAAAGTGCTCCGCGTACCGAAAGGAAGTACTAGCACTGAGGGAAAGAACTGAAATCTTGGAACGTCATTTAGCTGTGCTTGAAGAACAATGCAGAAGAGAAAAAAATAAAAAAGAAGATTTCAGTAAGCAGGTAACAAGCCTGCGTATTGAGCTTTCTTTTTCTGAAGAAACAGCTGATGCCCTCCGTGAACAAATTCTGCAGGGTCAAGCTGACTATCGGGAAATTGCTTCTGAACTGGATGAACAGAAATCTATAAATATGACACTAGAAGACAAAAATGCCCAACTAACTAACAACATAGAAGTTGCCAAAGAATGTATAATTGATAAAGTGTCACAAGTAAAAGAAATGCGGACCAAATTAGATGAATTATACAAATGTCACTTAGAGTTTCATGCCATCGGTACTGACTTTGTCAGTGTAAAGGATTCCTCAGACTGTGAAAAAGATGAGCCAGGGACATCTCAAATTAGTTCTGCATGCATTCAGTCACAGACTTCTTCCATCTCAGATCTTGTGCAGGACCTCTCCTTTAACTATAGTCTTGAAAGGATTTGGGAAGTATGCAGAAGTATTGTTGATGTTTCCTCACAAAAAAGTCAGCACATCAAAGCACTGCTTCAAGACAATGAAAACCTAAAGGCAGGACTGAATAATGCTGAAAATCATAATCGTCAACTTGTAATGAAGCTATGTGAGATCACAACTCACACTAGTCAGGAAGATGATCTTGTGAATCAGTTACATGAGCAAATAGAAAAGAAAACTCGGGAGGAGTTTTTCCTTTTATAGGAATAAAAGCTGTTGAAACAATTGTGTGATGAATTTTTGTCAGGTGCTGTTGAAAACTCTCCTCATGTTAATGCTTATGAAGTGGCTCATGATTAGATAAGTCATGGAGCCACTGAAACGGGCACAGCAAATTGAACTTATTTTCTTCCTCTGCAGGATTTCTGGAGATTGTTTTGTTAGCAGATGATGTTAATCATTCCTATATAAGTTTTTAATTGATAACTTTCATAAAATAGCAGTTACATATATTTTAAAAACAAAGTATTTATTAACCAACTTAATTCTTTGAAATACAGTGGGTGGTGATACTCCATTCAGATTCTTAGCAGAGCCTGATAAAGTGGCTCTGACTACTTTTTCTCTTTCTACAATCTTTGGTAACTTTCTGAGAGGAAGAAGACTCCCCTCAGGGGGTCGGAACAGTGTAAGTAGTAAAAGCTGCTAGTCTGTGTTTGGGACACTGGAGTTTGCTAGTTACTAGCAGCAGTAGAAGCAGCCATCTACCATTTTCTGATGTCCCCAGCAGCCTGTCTTCCATGTGTTCAACCAGCATCTGAACTCATTTTTGATATGCTAGCTGAATTCCTGCCATAGAGAAGGAGGAGTCCAGGTGATCTCAGTTCTGACTTTGTTGTTCCTGTTGAGAAAAACAGGATTGGGTGGATTGTGGACAGTAAGTGCTGCTGGGGAAATGCATACTGACATTTCCCTGTCACTTAGCTGTGCATTTGCTGCCATTTGACCATGAGCAGGTACATGATAGCCTTCAGCTTAAGTACGGTGTCATTGCTTGAATGTCTGTATTCTCTCCAGGGAAAAGATAGCAATGGAGTTCTTTAATGACTTGTACTGGGCTTGCACCTTGCCAGCTGGACCTTACTTATGTAAATAACATCTCTAGTGTAGAAGAGGAAGGGCAAATTCCCTAAGATTAAGCTGGAAGTTAATCGAACACTTGAATCAAATGCTCCTCTTCCTGCCCAGTTCTGACGCAGCAGAGTTGAGATGAAGAAAATCGTGCCAGTTCTACCACCATTCTCTATTAAAAAAAGTGTAGTTGTCTGTGCCCTTGAGAAAAAATGACTTGTAAAGTATCAGGCTCAGTTTAACATGGAGAACTTTTTTTGTGATCATAGATTGGAAATAATTTTAAATGTAACAAGTTCTAGGAAAGAAGGGTAAAACTCTGCTGTAACTGAAATAGACTCCTTCTGTTACAAGTGTTCTTACAGCAGGAAAATTGAATGCTTACATATCCTTTTCCAGATGCTTTATAGCTTTTTAATCTCATGGCTACCTTAACACTTGCACTTAAAATTCTTCTGTGCTATCAGGAGCATTTGGAAACTGTCCTCGACTCTTCTGGAGTGTCTGCAGAAAATGGCAAAACTAGTCGGTTCCCAAAACCGGAGCTGGAAATCCCACTGACACCTCTGCAACCTGATAAGACGGAGATAAAGCAGCACGGCAGCATGATACCTTTAGGAGTGAAAATGCCTAAGGCAAAAAAGAAAAGAAGTGATGACATGGATGAGGTATGACCTAGACCCAACAGAAAACAAAATATCTGATGCCTTTTTACCATTCTCATTTAAGCATTAAAAAAATGCTATTTCTACCTCAGTAAAGTAGTTGAAGAATTTAATCAATGAACTGCTTTAATGAACAAAACTAATAGCCAAGCTCAGTGATAATGGTTTAAGAGAAGGGAATTTCTCTTAACTCCATTGTGTATTTTCTTTGAAACCTGTAGACATAAATCAGCGTTTTAGACATCATGAGATGTCTAATACTGATATCTTAATGTCCTGTTTTTATAATTGAATGCTTATTTATTATTTGATTTACAGTGGAATAGTTACCACTAGCAGATACTTCCCTACTATTAGCAAAAGTGTTTAAAGTGTTCACTTTTGTGACATCAATTGTTCTTTCCAAAAGAGTCATGGCTGAAACTTGTCTTATTTTCCCAGGATTTTGTGAAAAGTGAGAACACGAAAAATACAAAATCTGTCATGGCTTTTAATTCACCCTCTGCAAGTGACGAGAAAATGGTTGTTTTTTGTTCTAGTTTTGAAGCTAGCTTGGGACTTGCTGTAATTGTGTGGTCACACAAAAGAAGCAGTGTCTTATCCTTATGTGTATACCTGAATGGGAATCTTACATGCTTATGAGCTCTTCCTATTAAATTCCATAAGCTAACCAAAGGGCAAGTCAGTCTGTCCCCAGAGCGTGTAATGGCTGTACTGTGTAATGATTTGGAGGGAAGGATATTGCACACTGAATAGTTGGGAAGAGAAGCTTTAGTGTATTATCGTGTGCTTTTGTAAGTGAAGCCCTTGTATTAAACTAAGGTTCATATCATTAATATGCATGGCAGTTTTTAAAAACAGATGTTCACATGTGATAGCAGTATCCTTGGCATGGTCAGAGTAGTAGATTTTTCCCATCTGTTGTTTCACATGTTCACATCTCTGTTGAACAGAAATCCGGAAAAGACTACTTCCTGAGAAAGCGAGTACATGCTTCAAGACTGACTAAAAAGAAGGATGAAACACTGCAAAAAGTTGGAGATTTTATTCAAAGCTCTCCTTCTATTATACACTCTAAAGGTTGGTGTAGAATAAGTTTTATTCCATGTTTTCTAGACATTGTAGAATGGCTTGTTTCTGCTGTAGGCTATTAATGTATGTGTTCTTAGACTTGTCTGCCATGTTAAGTTGTCCTTTGATTTATGAAGTAAATGCATTTATTCGTCTCTTCAGAGATTCATTATTACATTTGTGAAAACCTACAAGTATACAGAGAAAGTTGGTTCTGTCTTGTGCTTCTGTCAGCACGAAAGTTAGGCCTGTTGTTTAACTCCTGCTGAAGTTTCTGACTTCCAGTGACTTCTGAGCCATGATTGTCTTTCATACTCCATTTTAATGCGTGCTTTAAGCTGCCATACCTGAACCTATAAACTGTTTCAGCTATAGAAGCAATAAAGAACCTCGATGAACAAATACAATTTCTGAGTATTTTCACTTAAATTTTACGTGTCATTTATAAACCAAGTTTGTTACAAAGTTTTTTTTGCATTCAGTGATTTAAAGACTCACAAAACCAGTAAGTTGATTGGTTTATGTATCAAAACAAATTTCTTCTAGCCAAGAAGCTGATGTCAGCAGTAAGTTCTCCTAAATCAAACGAACCTGAAAGTCTCGAAGAAGGAGAGACCAAGCCAAAACGATGCAAAAGGAAGCTGTATTCCACTGTCGTTTCTGGCCCTCTAGATATACCTGCTTCTTCGGTAAGTGATTGTACTGTAGTCTTGGCTTAAAATAAACTACTAAGGAGTCCAAACAGACTGGAGGTTTCATCTATTTGCAGGAGGAGGTTGAAAGTACTGAGGTATTTCTTTATTCTACCAAGTAATTCTTGTTGGTCTTCCTGCTGTTCTGTTTTAGTTTGTCCTCAAAGATCTCTGTGTTTGGCTGGCTTACAGTTTACTAAGTAGGTGATGTAGCAATCACGAAGATGTCTTCTAATTTGGAATCATAGATAATTTCAGTGTGTCGGAGTGGGATTATTCTACTACACGCTTTTCTAGAGCACAACTTAGACAGCTTTTTAGGTATGCTTAAACTATGATCTCCTGTCTAAGCCAACTTGCAAAGGATCTGATGTGCCAGTTTCATGACTCTGTCGGCAGCTATTGTGCTAAGAACATTCTTGCTCTGTTGGAACTGCATCATTTAATTATATTAGAGTCCTTTTTCTGTTCAACATAGTGATCATTTGCCCATACTGTAATATCCCTCTGAATTTTTTGATGATTTGACGAATGATAGGGGCAGAAACCAAAATGTTATTTTTTTTGTTAGAGGATGAAGAAGATGAGAATTTCTTTTCTCACTGTAGTTCTGAGAACATGGAACTGAACCGAGAACTGAAATTCTGGGCAAGTCATAGCTACAGGGATTGAGGCTAAAAATGTTTTCTGAACGCTTCATGTTTCACAAAACAAGTATTATAATACTCTTTTGAAAAAAAGCATTTCAAAATGAAAGCTGCCTTCAGGCTTTCCTCAGATGTGTGTGCTTTTTTAAGATAAACAGGATTTTGTACATTCTCCATATTTGTTCCTTGTGATTAAGCTGCATTAAAATGATCTCGGTATCCCATAGTTTTCTGAATAAAATATAATAAGCAAATTCCATTCTGAAATCCATTTAGGGGAAGAAATATGTTTGCGTGGGTCAAGAAGAGCTTGTGTGAAAAGATGAGTAACTTTTGAAATGTTTTCTTCAGGAATCTGAGGAACAAAAGAAGGAAAGTGATCATCTGATCATCAAGCGACGGCTGAGATCCAGAACAGATAAAAAACCTTGAAGAAGTGTGTTTGTTCCCCTTTCTCAGGACATACTTTTATCGTATTATTAAAACTGGTTGTTAATAAACAGTAACAGTTACTCCGTTGTGTTCTTAAATTTGTATATAGGTGTTTGTTGCAGAACGGCGGGAGAAAAGCAGATGACCACACCTGTCATTGACATATGATCAGCGAATCTCATTTATTCCTTGGCTGCGTGTACCTTTATAATACGGATAATTAGCTCATACATATTGCAAAAGTGGAGCTCATCATTGGTTCCCAATTACATACTATCCCCAAGTATCTTAACAGCTTGTTGTTATCAACTGAAAGCTACTCCCTTGCTGAGTTCCCAGAACCATGGCTAGTTTCTCACCATCCCAGGACATCCTGTTGTTCTTGCTGTCCTTGCAGGTGTTATGGCTGCTTGCTTAGCTGCACCATGTTTACGACCCTTCTCAGCTAACTAGCTGTAAAAAACACTCTCTACATTTCCCCCGTTTTCTTTTAGGCTGAAAAAGGGTTTGATTTAACAACCGATTAATCATATTTAACAAGCAGTTCAGTTCATTTGTTCAATCAGTTCTCATGTAGTTTTATCCTGCTTCGTAGCTGCTGTTCTGTGAACTTCTCATCTGGATCCATGACGGACACTCCGTAGAATTCTTCTTACAATACTACCTATAGAATAGCAACACTACTTAAATTAATAACATAACTATTATAACTCAGTCAAGGCCTCGATTGACAATACTCTAAAAGTGAAAAAAGAGACAAGTCAAATACAACATAACAACATTACTGTTAAACCCACTAAAAAGAACAAACATGTTTGTACTGCAACCTAAGTTTCTGTAACCTGAAAATAAATCCATGAGGGTCCCATTGTGTTAATGTGTAACTGATCAGGAAAAGTCTTCAATTTTCATATACTCTGATATATTGATTTTAATGACCACTAAAATTTGTGCAATAAATGCTTTTAAGATGCTCATAACCATGCTCTACCGACTGAGTTATCCGGGCTAATAATTGATTAATGATCGTGCAATTTTATGAAGTAGCATGTCAAATAGAACCAATTTTAGAGGACAAATGTACTAAAGTATCACTAGGGGCTAATTAATAGGCTAATAACATCATAACCAAACAGTACTAAAACATTAAAAGAGCTATTCCTGTAGATTCTAGTATTGATTAGATCAAATCCTGTTTAATACGCATCTGATCTATTACTAAAATAGAAGTAGCACACAACATCCTAGCTAATGCCTTAAATTCTAAATCTTGAGACTGCATTGGTAAAACAGAAAATCACACACTATGTCAAACTATTACCAATATTATCTATAACACAGCAAGTTACAAAGCAATATCACTAAGTAAGAAACACACAATTACAATTACTATGAAGGCTGGATGCTATTTTCTGCCTTCAGATGAGACCGAAGATATCATTCTGGAACCCACATAGGGCCAGTCCCTGTGGAAATACGAGCATATTCACGACCCCAAGTTGTCAGTGGTAGGGAACAGTCCCAAAGTCCTATGGCCATATTCCAAACATTAACCATAGGCTGTTCCTTTAGCACTGGGGAAGCCTCAAAATGACGATCCACATAAGCTGTATCTCTATGATCACGATTCAAAAAATTCAGCACAAACAAAACAAGCAAAACCTTACATAATATTTTCAAAAAATTCAGCACAAGCAAAACAAGCAAAACCTTGCATAATATTTCTTGTAGCGTGTCTCCCATATTCCCCCTTTTTTGTTTAATAATAATAAGAATGGATTTCAATGTTTGATAAATGTGCTCAGTGATAGCTTGTCCAGTGGAAGAATGAGCAATGGCTGTAGTATGTTTAACACACCCTTCTTGGAGGAAAGTTTGAGTGGCCTTAGAGGTATACGCAGGCTCATTATCTGTTTTTGTAGCATGTGGGATTCCCATAGCAGCATAAGCAGATAACCAGTGTTTACGGGTGTCATGACTGTGTTCACCTGTATGTGCTGTGGTAAATGCGTAAGAAAAATTAGTATCTATTGTTACATGTGCATATTTTAGACAGCCAAATTCAGGAACGTGAGTGACATTTGTCTGACACAGTTGAAGAGGTGCTGTGCCACATGGATTTGTCCCAGTTTGAGGCAAAGAGGTATCAATCAAATTATGTAGCTGGTATTCAGAGACAAAAACGGTGTATTGCGTAGGAGAGATGATCATCCTTAACAGAGTTTTCCAATCGTGAGGGGTCATAGAGTAACTGTCACTGTTTGCAACCAAAAGATTGTATGTAAAGGCTGACTGAACTCCGTATGTTCTCACTGACTCCCTTAGCTCCTTCACTGCCTCACAAGGCAGGGATTCCAAATGGGGGACCTGATTAGGAAAGGTTTGCAACGTGTCAGCATCACCCCTTAATATTGTTTCTTTTCTGCCTTGCTCTAAGACATCACAGTACGCTGTAGGGAAATTTGTCGTTCCTGCTCAAAACAAAGTATCATCAGGAGGAAATGCATCCGATTCTCTTTCTGGATCTACAGGACCGGGGTCACAACGATCCCCTGGTTTCGGTCCGTCCGTGTCTTTAACCACGTTACACGCAGGCTGCACAGACGCAGCCGCGCACGACGAGGGGTGGGCGGCACGGCGAGGCGCAGAGAACGACGTAGGCGGACTGAAGGGCGGGGGGGCTGTAGAGGCCGACAACGCGGCGAGCGACGTGGGGGGGGCGGCAGGCGGCCGCTGGCTGGGAACGGCTGGTTGTGTCGGAGCGCGGCCGCTGTTCTTTCTCCCGCTGGGCTGGAGGTTTCTTGACCGGCGACGGCAGGTGACGGTGTTGTGGTTGTCCGAGCGACAGTTCTGGCACCACACACCAACAGCTTGGCAATTCCGTCGCAAATGTCCCTTAACGCCGCACCAGAAACATTTAACAGAGGTGCTTGGGCCTGCACTGGTTACCGCAGACGCTTGTAAGGGTGCAAGAGCTGCTGACACTTGATTCTGAGAAGCCTCAGCCTGTGCCTTTAATCCTGCCCCTAGCTCTCTAATAGCCTCAACTATGAAAGCCTGAGCCCCAGTGGGAACGCTTGATAATCTGTGTAATGCCTCCTCTATTGTCCAGTTACTCCTCAAAGTACTTAGAATGCCACGAGCTGTAGCATTACAATTCTAAAGTGCACAATGTTTTAGCATTATTTCCCTCATGTACTCTGGTACTCCAGCCTTCTCTATGGCTCCGGCTACCTTATCTAGAGGCGCTCCAAAATCCTCATTTCTTCCCTGCTGGGAAGAAACTTGTTTAGCAGTATCTTCACCCTGTTCATCAATATACCATGAGAAAAGACCTTTCATCTCATCTCATTTGATGTATGTATGTTGCAGAACGGCGGGAGAAAAGCAGACGACCACACCTGTCATTGACATATGATCAGGTAATCTCATTTATTCCTTGGCTGCGTGTACCTTTATAATACGGATAATTAGCTCATACATATTGCAAAAGTGGAGCTCATCATTGGTTCCCAATTACATACCATCCCTGAGTATCTTAACAGCTTGTTGTTATCATCCTGAAAGATACTCCCTTGCTGAGTTCCCAGAACCATGGCTAGTTTCTCACCATCACAGGGCATCCTGATGTTCTCAGTGTCCTTGCAGGTGTTATGGCTGCTTGCTTAGCTGCACCATGTTTACGACCCTTCTCAGCTAACTAGCTGTAAAAAACACTCTCTACAGGACTCCACAGATTACCTTCAGAATTCAACAGTTAGTTCTGTTTCCTTTCTGAGTGCATAACAACCTGAGCAAATGAATTGAATGACGTGGCTCTTTAGTCTGGTAAAAACTCTGCTGTTCACTGAAACCTGGTCCATTTGTAAGCAGGACTTCGTCCATCTCTGCAGGACAGCAGAAAACCCTTTGTGCTAATCATGATGCCAAGAAGCAGAATGCAGCAAATGGCAGATGATCCAACTGTTTCAGGTGTTCATTTCCTTAAAACTGCGAATAATTTTGGACTGAGAGTTTGTAAGCAGAACAGAGCTCTTAAAGCTGTCAGAGATTATTTCTGCACTGTTCAATTCTATCTGCATAACATACATAGGATCTCAGAACTGCTTGAAACGCAGGCACCTAGGCACTGTTGTGTAACTGAATTTCACACATGATGGGTCCTGAAATATCCTGGAATCTAAAACTCTGACTTGTTTTAAGTCTGCTGCTTGAGTATAATCAGGGTCATAGTGTCTGTGTGCAGTGTTTCTTTCCCTGTAATGCTCCACATCATTTCATTTTGGGAATATTGAAGGAAATGGACTGTGTGCCATAACTGTTGTTAGAACAAACTATGCCTGGTGTGATCTTATGCATAGGTTCTGTAACTGCTCTTCACAGCTAAGGTGTTTGACCTTCCTTTTGGTGAAGTGATGAAATACTGCTGGTTTCTATTTGTGCTTCTAGGCACCTTGAAGCTCTTAGGAATAGAACAATTGTCTCCAGTTCTTTTCAATGATATCAGTAACAGCTTGAGTGTTGCTGCCCACTAGGTAGACCCAAAGAAGCAGATTACAGTGAAACAACACACGAGCTGGACCTGCACGAGGATCACTTTCAAGACAGTGGCTCTGTTGCTTCAAGCCTACTTGCTTCTTCCTGCCGCCACTCTATTACCAAGTATCAACAACCTTTCATGATTCAACTTGCAAATGTTTGAAACTAATCCTTGTGTTTCTATGCCTTCCCAGGTGATTCGAGCCCTTGTCAACCCCAAAGATCCAAACCAAGTAGTGATGTGCAGTGTGTTTCCATCAATGGAGAGTTCTTATTAAGCACGAATCGCTGCAATTCGGATGACAGCCTTCCACATGGTAACAGTGATGGACACAAGGGGCTCATCCACGTTCATGCTCTCATATCTCCTGGCTCTGCTGAAGCTCCTGACCTGAGCCTGCCAGACACAGCAGTCACCTGCCTGGATTGTGACCCAGCGCCTTTGCAGTGCTGCCCATCCCAAGCACAGCCCGAGTGCCCCAGCAGCAGCACCACCATGCAGGAGCAGGTCAGCATCAGTGAGGTGAAGCTGAGCATCTTAGATGGGGACTTAGAGTCAGGCTGCCAGTCCCAGGCACCAGGCAGCAGCACCAGCTCTGAGCCACTCTCATCTTGACAAGAGGAGTCCCATCTTCACCCTTGACCTCTCAAGCCCTCCTGTCTTTTATTGAATAAAGTCACTCTCATGCTCAGTCATCGCCTTGACTGCATTCCGAGTCTTCATTCACAGGGATTGGGATGAATGCAACAAACAGCAAGGCAGCTCAGCTTGCAATGCTATGGCTGTGGGGTTCGTGCAGGCAGAGCTCTGGGTTCCCATTTTGCATGGCTTTGGGATGTCAGCAGCAAGATCTCTACCATTTTGTATGGGAGCAAATAATCTCTAGCATCCAGGTTGCTGCTCATGATATATCCCAGTCTTCCTGGCTGTTGCTTTGTGATACCTTTCAAAGCCTTTTGATACTCTTTGATGCCTTGGCTGCTCCCTAACACCTCTGTCCTCCTGCCATGTTGACTCACGTCTCCCACTTTGAAGCTGGCTTTGCAGATCATCTCCAGCCCTGTCATCACGCTGCAGCAGGAGGTGCTCACCTGGCCCAGTGTCTGGCAGTGCTGCTTGTTCTGCAGATGAGCAGCTGCCTCCTCATCTCTTCAGCTACAGTAGTTTTTCTCAGGGCAGTTAGATGCAGTCATGCTCCTCTGGATTTGGTGTGTTAAATCCATGCTGCATGGCAGCAGTCAGTGCAATACAAAGGTGTTCTGTGTGCCATAGCATTTCTCCAGGGGCTGCCAAAGGTAGAAGCACAACACAGCACCATCCTTCTGACAGTAATGTCTGTGAGTGTTAGACATGTGAGCACTGCATCATCCCCAGCGTGTCAGTGCTTTTCCACACCAACCTGACTCTCACACTCTGCACTGAATGTAACTCTGCTCTTGTGGAGACAAATGCTTTCTGTCACATCCTCCATCCCTGCAACCATTTGCCGGTAGGCAGCTCTTGCAGAAGAATCAAGCAGCAGAACCTTGTGCTCACCCTACAGCATGCAAATGCTATGAAAGCAGAAATAACCTGGCATGCTCTGGGTCTGCAAGGCTGCACAGATGGGAGAGGTAGATTGTGTTTTTGCAGTGGAGGTTTCCAGTATTTTCAGTACATAGTGTAGGCCCTAACTGAATGTATAACCCTCTTGTAAAACAGCTGTATAAGTAGTTTTTCCACCAAGAAAGTTGCTGAACAGAGTTAAGTTCAGACTGGGGGCATTCTGACATGGGGAGAATTGAGACAAGCACAAGATAAATACACAGGGTGGGTAGAGCCCAGCACAGGACAGAATGAATGTACTGACTTTTGGAAACATTGCCCTTCTCTCTCCGCAGAAAAGTACAAGGCAGACCTAAAAACAAGAGGTTGGTAATTGACCTTATATGGAAATAAATCCTAGCAACAGTCTTGAGGAGTCTGTGAGCCTGAGGTGCTCAACCAATGAGAGGCATGAGAGCATCACCTGCATTGGGTTTAGGGCACAGAACAGAATTGATTTCACTGACTGGTGTGCAATTTCTCCCTTGCCAACAGGGGATGTGCGCGCAGTATTGCAATAATGAATAAGCACTGCTGCTATCGCTGCCATCTTTGCCTAACTAGAAATCTTTGACTTTGAGAGTTTCTCACACAAGGGGAGAGGGTAAGAAAGTAAAGAGGCACAGAAAACTAAGGGAAACTGCTATTCTTTATCTTATCTATAAAAATTGATACAATTGATGCTGTCGTGATTTTTTAAAATTATTTTTAATTTTTACCCAATGTCGGTTAGATTGTTTTAAAATATCCACACACCAAAATCTGACTACCAAGCAAATTTAATGAAAATGAAATGAAGGTGAGTTAGCGGAAAGCACAAAGCCATATTATATTAGGCTCTAGCAAATTTACAGGCAGTCACTGCACGAAGAGGTAGATCTGAGTTGCACATTATATGATTTCCACAAAGATTAAGGAAATCTGAAGCTTTCAATATATTTTTTTAATTCTTTTTTCATTTCATTTTTAAACACCTGACCCAGACCCCAACCCTCACAGGAGCTGTAAAGATAACAGCATTAACCCCCAATGTAACTCTAATCCTAACCCTTACCCTGATTCTAAAATCATCTCTAACTCCAAATGTAACAACAAAAATGATGCTACAAGTTTGTAGCAAAAGGAACCTTAACCCTGATCATAATCCAAAAAAAAAATCATTAAGGTAACAATAATCTTTACCTTAAGAGTAATATTAATCAGAGCCCAGATGATGCCTGCATCCAATCAGAAGCATGCTTTGCATTATTTAAGAGTTGTATTTTTTCCAATGAACTCTCTCTATTATCACTTTTATAAAGTAACAGAATCTGTTCTTCTTCTCCTGACACTGTGCCTTACTCCTGACATCCCCTGGAAATGACCCAGATAGGGCACCATCAAAGTAATGCTAATAGTAATGTCAATCCTAAGGGTATCTCTAGCCTCAGTGTTAATGGGACGCTAACAACAATCCCAACAGCCTTAAACATTCTGGTGGTGTGACAGAGGTGCTGCCTTGCACATGCTGGGCAGTCCCATTGCCTGTTAAATGCAGGCGGCAGCGTAGAAACATGATGCCCGTGGTCAGAATGCCCTGTGGCAGATCCTGGCACCGGAGAACTGACCGGAGAACCATGAGAGAACTGACAACAAATCACTCGACATCAGAACCGACCCAGTGGTTATTTACAAGCCTTGGGTGACCCAGACAGGATCTCAGAGTGGTGAGTGTAGGTACAGAAGTTGTTACTACTCTGTTTTCTTCTAAAAGCTGCTCAGCTGCTTTGCGTTTCAGACCATCCCTGGCTTCACTGTGTGCATCTGTCCAATTGATACCAGGTGTTTTTTCATCTCGGAAGTTGGGGGGGGCGGGGGAGAGGGGAAACAGACATCAATTCAATTAATTACTCATTTATTTATTGACAGACATTCACGTTTGCTACGTTTGGAGAAGATTTATTTGTTTGCTGTGGTTTGATTTTTTCTTTTTTTCTTTACCCACTCCTCCTCCCCCCTCCCCCCCCTTTTTTTTTTAATCCATCTTTGTGTTCTTCCCCTATAATCAAAAGAGAACGGATCCCCAGGGTTTGTCCCGCAGACGTTCTTTCCGTGGTCTCTGCTGCCACCTGCTGGCCAATACACGGAACTGCCACTGTTGGGCGTTTGGTGCCGCAGGAAGCACAACGCAGATCTGAGTTCTGACCGGTCTACGCAGCAAATCCGCCAATCTTTATTGCGATAAGCCCTCCACATGGCATTGCACATGCACTCGAACTCGCAACAGGCATAGATTTCTCCTAACTCCTTGAGGAGCAGGCAAGCAGAACAACTGAGCGCACCACTGCTTGTGATTGGGCCACCCCCATCATAGAGATGTGTGTTAGATCTTTTACCCACCCCTGGACTGGCCTTGTTGTTTAACGATAACCTCTGAAATCTGAGTTACTGGTTCTACCACCTGTAGTGTAGAATAGGTAGCCAATAAATGCTTTTCAACTGTGATGTATCTTTATTCTGCTCCATGCCAAACCTGTGACCAAAACCTCATAGGGGTTCACAAAGAACTCTGGCTCTGCCAGAGCCCCCATCCAGACCCTTCTTGAGTTACATTCACATCTAGTTTGGCTGAAAAGGTTGGTCTATAAATACTCAGTGCTTGGGCCTGTTTAACAGATATTTTTTCCTGATTATGCTGTCCATCGATCTTTTTAAACTGAACTCCTGCTCTAATCTGGTCTTTAAACATTTGTTGTCTCAAGACCCTAATGGGTCCAGACTGGATTACCTTAGGGGCTGGACGCCTAAGTCATGGCAGCAGATGGTTCTCTGACCTTTCCACCACCATTCAGAGCCTGCATCTGGCCATAGGCACTCTTGTCTCCCCATCAATTGGGCAGCCTGTTGTATTACAGCACCTGAGGGCCACTGGGGGGTTCAGTATGGATAACATAGACCCATCCTGATGTAAAGGTGATGGCTGTAGGATGAGATCCCTCGTTCCTGATGAAAACTTTATTGACTGGGCTCTCAAAATCATCTTCATAGATTGCCTCTTTCATGCCTAATTCTCTAATATAATTTTGTTAGTCCTCCATAGAGGACCACAGGATCATATTTAATGGTATGTCATTCTTATTTGGCCATGTTATATGACACACAGCCAAAAATCATTCACTGATCAAATGGCTATCCTCATTATGTTGGACAGAGCATACAGTCTTTGCCTGAGGGCAGGGTGAGTAGTAATGGATGTCAGTTTTGAAATTTCCAGTCCGTTCACCACAGCGCTTTCTGCCTCCATGTCCCATAACCAGAGCAGCTATGCTGGCATGCTCTCTTGGTTTCTGTCTAAACCACTGTACTATATCCAACAGTTCAGCTGCTGTATTATGGGCAGCAGGGTTGGGGGGTTGGACACTGGTCAGGGCACTCCCACCAGCCTACCCTGCATTTTACTTTATTTTTTTTTTTTCATTTTTGGGTTACAATCAGTCAGATCTCAAATAGATCTAGTCCAAATGGAACCTCAAAATCTGACCTTTTAGTGCCTTCATTTACAGAGTCCATTTTATACAGATTCCCTTGTACAGGGTCCCCATGGTCTTCCAGAGAGATGTTACTGATCTTCCATAGGAGAATGATTGAATTAGGTTTTTTCCCCATCAAAACTGCCACCTGTCTTTCCAGTTTTTCAACACTGTCATTCAATAGCTGATTTGCATCAGCCTGAGCCTCTTCAGTTATGTTCAGACAGTTCAAGGCCATCAGCAGTGGCCATGCCACCATGAACGCAGCTAACTGTCATTCTCAAGTTGTAAGTATGTCTTTGCTAAGACCATGGAAATACTCAGTCAGGTGTGCCAGGGACTCATGGACCCTCCCTCCGTCCCACACAGGGCCCCATTTTTCAGTGACAGAAGCAATGCTGCATTTTGAGGATCCTAGGAATCCCAGGACATGCCCTGACAAAAGGTCATTCAAAGGGGTAGTCTTTCCCCATCCAAACCACCCCATGATATTCACAGAATCACAGAATTGTAGGGGTTGGAAGGGACCTCCAGAGACCACTGAGTCCAGTCCCCCTGCCAAAGCAGGTTCCCTACACCACGTTGCACAGCTCGGCATCCAGGCAGGTCTTGAATATGTCCAGAGAAGGAGATTCCACAACCACCCTGGGCAGCCTGTTCCAGTGCTCTGTCACCATCACCATAAAGAAGTTATTGCATACATTAGTGCAGAACTTCCTATGCTGTACTTTCATCCCATTACCCCTAATCCTGTCCCCACGCATTACTGAAAAGACACCAGCCTCGCCACTATGACCCCCACACCTCAGGTATTTATTAACCTGGATCAGGTCCCCTCTCAGCCTTCTTTTCTCAAGGCTAAACAGACCCAGTTCCCTCAGTCTCTCCTCATAGGGGAGATGCTCCAGGCCCTTCACCATCTTTGTGACCTTCCGCTGGACTCTTTCTAAGAGATCCCTGTCTTTTTTGTACTGGGGAGCCCAGAACTGGACACAATATTCCAGATGAGGCCTCACCAGGGCAGAGTAGAGGGGGAGGATCACCTCCTTTGACCTGCTGGACACGCTCTTTTTAATGCACCCCATAATGCCATTGGCCTTTTTGGCTACAAGGGCACACTGATGGCTCATGGACAATGCGTCGTCCACCAGCACGCCCAGGTCCCTCTCAACCCACCTCACTGTCCGCTCATCTATCCCATACTTCCTCAACTTTGGTATAAGTATGTCATGGGAGACTGTATCAGTTATAGAGGTTATAGAGTTCAATTCCTGTAGTCAATTTGGCGGCCCAGGTGGGACCAGCTCTGTTCGCTGCAGGACCAGCTGAGAGGGAGACACTTTTGGCGCACCCTGAGATTTCTCTGAAGGACTCCCTTCCTCACCTGATCACTGCAGGGACAGACAAGGACCACCCACAGGTGGACCAGGTATGTGTATGGTAAGTGGAGCCCATATGTCTTGAGGAGACATCCTACACAGTTTACAGCCATACGTGCTGCTCCCAGGGAGGTGAGCTCATGGCTTTGGTTGCCAGCTGGGGTAGGAAGACTCCTTGGGTGAGTTCCTATGAAAGGGAACTGTATGTCATATGAATGGAAACAAGCCGAGTCCCAATCCATGTTTCCTTCCTCCTGTGAGGGAAATGGCCAGACACGGACAAAGTGAAAGACTGTGTTGTCTGTCCACTCATAAGTACTTTCTCCTTTTATGTAAGAAGATGGGAGTTTGTACTCTGTAGATTAATAAGATGGTCCTGAGGAGGGGTGTACATTCCACCCGACCAATGAGTGTCAACCCATTTATGTAATACTATGTACTGCTTGCGAGGAAGTGTGTGAGGGAGGTGGTTCAATCAGTGCTGGTTCTGTGGCACAGTGCTTATAACTGAAGAATACAGACTGTATTAAGGGAGTTTATGTGAACAGAAGAACTGTATTGTTTGACGAATTGTTTTGATGGTATAAGAAAGTGTAATTGTTAATGATATATGAAAGTGTACTTGAGGGAATGTGGAAGTGTATCTGAGCATAGAAATAGAGGAAGAATTTACAGAGGAAAAAGGATTAAAGTGTGTTTACTTACACTGACATGAGAGCAACACGCTGCACCGCTGCCCTGTGAGCTGAGCAGAGCAGAGCAGAGACACAGTCCCCATGTATCAGGTAGTGTTATTCTGCTTACCAAATGAATGAGTTCACTACAGAAGAGGCAAATCTTCCCCTCTGATCCATTTGTGGCATACTCTGGAGTTCAAGACATTGCAAAGCTATGGCACATCTACTTTCTTTCAATGATGACACCTTAGTGTGCTCTGGGCTCTCATTTCAATTGCATCTAAAGAAGTCTAGGGTCATGCCAGCTGACAGGAAGCTGGCAAATGTTGTCTCGTTGTAAGGAAGAGCAAGAAAGATGACATGGGCAATTACGGACCTGTCAGTCCAGAGCCTGGTAAAATTATGGAGAAAATGATGGTGGGAGTTATGGAAAAACAGCTGAAGGACAATTCTGTCATTGGTCACAGCCAACACAAGTTTGTGAGGCGAAGGTCCTGTTTAATTTAAGCTCATTTTGTGACACAGTTATCCGTTTAGTTGACCAAGGGAAGCCAATTGATGTTATCCTTGAGGATTTCAGTGGAGATTTTGATACTGTTTCTCACAACAACCTTCTGGACAGAATGTTCTGCATATGGCTAGACAGAAACACAATGTGGTGGGTGAGCAGTTGGCCAGTAGGTCAGTCCCAAAGGATTATAGTCAGTTTTTTCCATCAGGCTGGTAGATGGTCACTGTCGGGGTCCCCAGGGTTCCATTTTGGGGCCATTTTCCTTTCATGTTTATGCAGATGACTTGAATGCAGGACTAGAAGACGTTCTGAGCAAGTTTGTTGATAAGACCAGATGAGGAGGTGCTGTTGCCTCCACTGAGGGTGGAGAGGACTTGCAGAGAGATGTGGACAAGTCAGAGAAGTGGGTACCAGTTGGTACTAAGCACCAAGTGCATAAAGTATAACAAGAACAAGTGCCTGATTGTGCACCTGGGTAGGGGCAATGCTGGACATACACACTGACTGGATATGGGACACTGGAGAGGATTCTGACTGGAAAGGATTGGGGTGCTGGTCAGCATCACACTGAATGTGAGTCAGCAGTGTGCCAAGGCAGCCAGGAAAGACAACGGTCCCCTGGAGTGCATGAAGCAACTTATTGCCAGCTGGGTGAGGGAAAGGATCATCCCTCTCTGCTCTGCATTGCTACTGCCTCACTAGCAGCACTAGGTGCACTTCTGGGCACCGCAGAACATAAAGGACTTCAAACTCTGGGAGAATGTGCAAAGGAGGGCACTGGAACTGAGAGATGTGAAGTTCAGAGTTTCACAGGGATTGACTGCTTGTTCACACTGGGCCCTTCTCACATCCCTTCTCAGATCCTGCAATGAAACATAGGTCTCATATGGGACATGAACCTCACAGCGTCCGTGCACCACATGTAGAGCCTGGGATCTTCTGTCCCCATGTCTTTCATTTAACATCATACAGACCTCCAACCCATTGCCCCAGGAAATGCCCTGAGCCAACATGAGAGACAGGATCTCTCTACCACTGGTCTTGTAATCAGGGCTTGACCTGTCTGCTTCGTAAGGCAAAGGAGAGGTTTCTTAGCATGCCAGTGCCTTTGCCTGCCTGTAGTCATGGCTTCCAGTTATCTTCTCTAACAAGTCCCTTGGGAAGCTTGCTTGTTAATGTTCCTCACTGGGCCCATTAATACTCCAAGAAACTTCACTGTTACTTCTGACTTTGTCTTGTTGAGCACTTTGTGCAAACTTCTCTCTGCACTGGAGGCTGATGAACTCAGCATCAAATGCACCCTGGGACCATTATAAACTAAAGAATCTCCTGTGCCTTATGCCATCTTGTTATCAGAACTTGTTCAGCAAAAAGGAGGGATATCTGGAGAGAGATTAAAGAGATAGAATCCATTATAAATTTATTTTCTCTTTATTTATATCTGGGTTTAAAGAAGCACTGTGCAACTGATACCAATCCAGGATGTCCCAATGAGTTCTGTACTGTTACTGTGTTGACAAAGGTCCTTCTCAACCTCCCCACCCAATTTCTGCTCACATTGGACCTATGGGACTTGCATCACTTTTCTTCACATCACTCTTCTCCTCTGCATTCATCCGCTCAGTGTTAAAACTGCTTTGCACCAACTCCCACTGGCTTTCCTCAGAGAACCAGCTGCACATGGAAAAGGAAAGATTTCTCTTTTTTATCTGGCCAGCAAATGGAAGGAAAGGTGATGCAATTGAATGAACAGTAAAACACAGTGTTCAACTGCATGCCATGTTCAAGCGGCATCTATTGAAGTTTGTCTTTCATATGGAATACTTTTAAAAGAAATGATTTATACTGAGGTAGCATTGGATAGATTGAATCACAGTGAAGTAGTTGACAACAGAGGCCATCAGACTCTGGGAGATGGAGCAAATTCCAGTAATCTTCCTGGGATAGATCAGCCAGGTAGTTGAGAGGTATCAACTTAAAATTGATCAGGACTTGTGAGTATTTCACACATTGAGATGGGTTAACACATTCTCATTGATTTATATCTTTGTCTCAACTCTGTTTTTCACTTTTACTGACATTAATGAATATCTTTCAGACTTCGTGCCTTAATAAAAAAGAGACACTGATTGAGAAAAAGAAAAAGTATAAGAAGAAAAAGAAAAAGAATAGAAAGGAAGGGATAGATCAAATCACAATGAAGGAGTTGACAACACATTCCATCAGACTTTGGGGAGATGGAACAAATTCCAGTAATCCCCCTGAAAGTCAGAAATCAGACAGATAATTGGGAGGTATCTGACTGAACAAAGAGCAAGGGATGGAGAAATCTGGAGGGCAGTGGGAGTAGTGTGTGCCCAAATGGCCTGCTGAAAACATGCCCTTAACCATGGCCATTTCTTTAGGAGAGCTGAAAAAGCTTGGAGGATGAGGCACATCAAATAGGCAGCAGGGAAGAGTAGTGCTGGGCACCGGGCTATAGTCACAGGGCATTGGCACTGGCACCGCTGTCTGTGTCTCTGAACCTGAAGGCATTTGTGTCCAGCGAACACAGTTCTGGAAAACATTGTAGTTTCAGTAAAAGAAAAAAAAAGAAAGAAAGAAAAAAAAAAGACATCAAATCACTTCAAAGATTCATATATACAACTTAAAATGGAACAAGACTCATGAGAATTTCTCATGTTGAGAAGGGTTAACAAATTTTCATTGATTTCCATCTTTGTCTTCAATTATTTGTTTCAGTTTTATTGACATTTATGATCAACTATTAAGCTTACAGCCTCAAAATAAATAAATAAATAAAAAGAGATACATTTGCATCTTGCACATGGCCTGATGCCCCTTTGACCTTCACAGTTCCCACAAGTCCTTCCATGACAAAAAGTATGAGATCCAGCAGAGCACCTCTCCTCTTTGGTTCCTCCACTGCTTGGTCAAGAAGCTGCCATCTGTGCTTTCCATGGATCTGCTGGATGCCACATGCCCTGCTGTGCTGTCCCTGCCGCAGATAATGGAGTGACAAAGGCCCCCAAATGGGACAAGGGACAGACAACATCAGATTCCCATCTGTCTGCAGAGGGCACCTTCCATTGACTGTCCCTGATCAGGAAGATGGGAAAAGACACTGATGGTCTCCTCTGTTTGCCATTTCCATTAGCTCTGACCTGTCTGCTCTTCCATCCCCAGGCAGAGCTCAGTGCACTCTCACAGAGGTCAGTCGCCCTTCTTTGTCTCCTCGCCCATCCATCCTAAAGACTCTGTATCCCCCTTGTGCTACAGTGCAGTTGTGGAAGCCATTAAACTGTGTCCCCATGGTCCAAACAGGAGCTCAGGCCTGCAGCTCTACCAAGATTTCTAGCTTCTTGTGTGTTGGTGTTTGCATTAGTGCAAAAGCACAGAAGTAAACATCCTAATTGAAAAGCATCACTGGACATAGCCTGACTGGATAGCTCATCTATGGTATCAGTGTGCAGAAGGTGGCACACAAACATTAGACCGATCGTGGGTCTTGGAGGTGACGTAGCAGCACGGTCACACCATGGGCATGGCTTTGCTGAAGGCCCTGTGCTGCACTTGCAGCTGTGAGTGAATTCACCAGACAGCCGGTGCTATCCCCTCTCTGGCCCTCGGCTGATGCCCAGGAAGGAGCTGTCTATCTCAGGGATTTCCCACACGGTTTACAAGCACTGGCACACATCAGGAGCAGCCCAGGCACCTTGGGCATCACCCAGTGTCTGTGTGTGAGCAGCTGCCTCCCCGCTGAAGATCCAAGGACTCAGAGCAGGAGCTCACATGCAGGCAACTCCTTGTGCACTTCTGAACTGAACCAGAGGAATCCCAGCTCCTGTGGGTGTGTAGGGAGCTGAATCCCATTTCATCTCCAGGATTTCTGTCAAGGGATGAGACTCCTGCGCTGCCTCAGCTGGATCACTGTCCTGCACAGAGAAAGTCCAAACCTTGCCTTCCTTGTCTGGGTGCCCTTATTGTTTCATCAAACGAACTCTGGGAGCACTCCCCATATGTCTCCAATCAGTCACTGACCACTGGACATGTGGTGGTTAATTGAGCGGATTTCAAAGCACAGTCATTATGCTGTTGTCTTTTAGTAGCTATTGGCCATGAGGACCCAGGGACATGTCAGGGGAAATGAGTGGAAAGGATAAAAATGACATCATCTGTTGCTGAGCTGGGCCAGGCTCCTGGGACACAGGGAGCTCATAAATGAGGGCAGAGCTGCAGAGAGATAGCTGTACCCAGGAGCAGCTCTTGTGCACAGCACAGCCTGCAGGTGACAGAAGGAGAGGAGAGAAAGGGGAGAGAGATTCCAGGATGTGTGTGGTGTGAGTGGGCTGTGAGCTTGCTGCAGGAGGTTTGCTCACAGACCATGACACGGTAAGTCTCACTGCAGACCGTGAGCTGCTTTTCATAGAGGGTTAACAATCTGGGACATCCCATAGCAGATCTGGCTGCAGGCACTGTATGTTTCTTTACTTTGTTAAAAGCCTTCTGCTCCAGGTCTGGTCTTCCGTGCTGCAGTGTCAGAGCACAGCCCTAAGGGCTGTGTGCCCCTGTATGGCTGCAGGCTGTGCAGCCGGGGCTGCAGGCGGGTGCCCAGGGCTGTCCTGCAGAGCAGGGTCCCTGCTGTGCCCCAGGGGCTGTGTGCCGCGTATGGGACTCTGCTGCCTGCCAGGCTCAGCACTCAGCCTGCCCGGGGAGCTGCCCAGGGCGCTGCGGGGAGACGGGTGGGGGGAAGGAGACCCCAGCAGGGCTTGTGCTGCCACAGCTGCTGCCTGGGGCAGGGGATCACAGCTCTATTGAACAACTCTGTTTTCTAGGGCCCTTGGAAGAGGAGAGACAAGGCAGGGGGTTTCCATTTCCTGTTCTGAGGCAAAAATAATTGGAGGCAGAAAGTGGCAGTCATACTTCTGAGAATTTTTCATCAGTCAGTTGCTTGTTTTGTGAACAGTCATACGTGATGTGTTTCCAGTCTCCCCTGTTTTGAAGGATGGAACCAATTTTAATTATCATAATTTTCTGTAGGCATGAATAATTCACTTTAGCTGCGAACAGGCAGCTTTTTCTAACTGAAATTGAATGGCACAGTGGCTGCTTTTGGGGCACTAAGAGCAGTTGGAGTAAAGATATGAGACAGGAAACAGATGAATACATCCAGGGAGACGGGATAAGGTAAGACAGTAAGAGGAATAGTTAGAGCTTCAAACACTGCTTCTGCTTAAGGAATGCTGAACAACATGAAATTAAATGCAAGTAATGGTGCTAAATATACACTGTTGTAGAAGAATTAAAACATTTCATATTATAGTAGGAGTAGTGTGTCTGAGAATGGTCTGGACTTGTCATTATCTTCTGCTCTCTGAACAGGACTCCAAGCCCAACAGCAGATGCCCAACAGCAGCTCCATCAGTGAGTTCCTCCTGCTGCCGTTGGCAGACACGCGGCAGCTGCAGCTCCTGCACTTCTGGCTCTTTATGGGCATCTACCTGGCTGCCCTCCTGGTCAACGGCCTCATCAGCACAGCCGTAGCCTGCGACCGCCGCCTGCACACCCCCATGTACTTCTTCCTCCTCAACCTGGCCCTCCTCGACCTGGGCTGCATCTCCACCACTCTCCCCAAAGCCATGGCCAACGCCCTCTGGGACACCAGGGCCATCTCCTACACAGGATGTGCTGCACAGGTGTTCTTCATTTTCTTCTTCCTCTCAGCAGAGTATTCCCTTCTCACCATCATGTCCTATGACCGCTATGTTGCCATCTGCAAGCCCCTGCACTACGGGGCCTTGATGGACAGCAGAGCTTGTGCCACCATGGCAGCAGCTGCCTGGGGCACTGGGGTTCTCAATTCCCTGCTGCACACTGCCAGTACGTTTTCACTGCCTCTCTGCCAAGGCAATGTTGTCAACCAGTTTTTCTGTGAAATCCCCCAGATCCTCAAGCTCTCCTGCTCAGAATCAAGTCTCAGGGAAGTTGTGTTTCTCATTTTTAGTGTAAGTTTAGCCTTTGGGTGCTTTGTTTTCATAGTTGTGTCCTACGTGCAGATCTTCCTTGCTGTGCTGAGGATGCCCTCTGAGCAGGGACGGCACAAAGCCTTCTCCACGTGCCTCCCTCACCTGGCTGTGGTCTCCCTCTTTCTCAGCACTGCATTTTTTGCGTACCTGAAACCTCGCTCTGTTTCTTCCCCACCCCTGGATTTGACAGTGGCACTTCTGCTCTTTGTTTCCTCCAATACTCCATCCTATTATCCACAGCATGAGGAACAGGGAGATCAAGCAGGCTCTCAGCAAACTGTTGCAATATGCACTATTCCAGCTTCCATAAATTGCCCATCTTCCTCACACAGCTCTCAGTGATGGTTCTTTATGTTCCATTATTTTTGTATTTTTGATTTTTTGTAATACTGTAATCTGCAAATAAGTTGCAGTTTATTTCACTTCCTCTTTCCTACCAAATTTCCATTTTCTTACTCCAGGAGCTCAAAGAAACATGGAACCATATTCCATGAATAGGTTAAGAGATTAATAATAAGCTTTAAAAATCAACTTTTCCTTCGCTGTTCTCTCTTCCTACCTTGTCTGGGTCTGGGGGGTTACAGCAATGGACAGCAGCAGAACGTGCCCTTTTCAATTCTGCTCCCTTTATACAGCCACAGTGCTCTCAAGACCTCTTATTTCTGCAGGCCTTGTGTGTCTCACAACAGTTCTGTTGTCTCTACAGCAGCACTTCAGGACAGAAGTAAGCAGCCAGCAATATGAACGGCTGTGTCAGGGCTGGTCTCCTTGCTGGCACTGTCATGGAATTATCTAGATCAGTCTGTGTCCACGACAGGGGGAGCAGTAGGCCCGTGGGCCCCATGGCCCCAAAAAAATGGGAAGGGAAAAAGGGAAATTCCACATCACTATATCATGCTTAGAAAACACATCTGAATGCAAATAAACAGTAATTAAAATGCATTACGCACACAGTTCTTTATACTACCCCAGTGGCGCAGTGGTAGGAATGCTGCCTTGCAACACTATGGCCCGGGTTCGAATCCCCCCTGTGGCGCAAGTGGTAGAAGTGCCACTGTGCTACACAGAAACTCAAATCTCGGGGGTTGGACTCGATGATCTCTAAGGTCCCTTCCTACCCGCACGAGACTATGAGACTATGAGACTATGAGACATATATATACACGGAATTACTGACTGCACTCCCCCAACATCAAATTCCCTTGTGGTACACATTGAACATCCCCATCTCTCTGCATCGCCCACCAAGCGCACCCAGGTCCCTGGGCAAAAACAGTTCCACGGACAGGTTTGCCCTTTACAGAGGCTGGAAGGACCCAAACAGCTTTTCCCAACATGTTCTTTACATGAACAACAGTGACCTTATCTCCCTCTGCAGTATACAGGGGCTGGATTGGCTAGGACCATCACAACTGACTGATCCTCTAGTACTGACCAACCAAGTGGCTTCTGCCAAATGCTTTACCCAGTGCTTCAGTGTTCCACCACCCATTGCTTACAACATAGATTTCAACAACCCATTGTATTGATCTTCTTTATCAGAAGCTGGTGCATGGTAGGGGATATGATAAATCCAAACAATGCCATGATCTTTGGCCCAAGTATTTATAAGGGAATTTTTGAAAGTCATCCCGTTATCAGACTCTTCTTTCTGGGGTGCCATGCTGCCACAGGACTTGTTTCTCAAGACCCAATATGGTGTTAAATTCAACAGATTTAGTGGTCAGTGACTAATTCCAGACATGTGCTGAGTCCTCCCAGAGAGTGTTTGCTCAAAGAGGGCACTCATACAAGGATGGGATATCATAGAATCATAGAATCACCAAGGTAGGAAAAGACCTAAAAGATCATCCAGTCCAGCTGGTCACCTATCACCAATAGCTCCCACAAATCCATGGCCCTCAACACAACATCCAATCATTCCTTGAACGCCTCCAGGTTCACTGAATCCACCACCTCCAACCTAGGAAGTCCATTCCAGGTCCCAAAGTTCAGGACGTGGCATTTGGTCTTGGTGAACCTCATCCCATTGGCTTCAGCCCAGCTCTCCAGCCTGTCCAGATCCCTCAGTAGGGCCTTGCTAACTCCAGGAAGATCCACACTCCCAGCCAATTTGGTGTAATTTGCAAACCTACATAGGATGCACTCAGTGCCCTCATCCAGGTCATCAATAAAGATACTGAAGAGGACAGGCCCCAGCACAGACCCCTGGGGAACACCAGGTAGGCACACAGGTGGGCGTCCAGGCGGGTCTTGAATATCTCCAGAGAAGGAGACTCCCCAACCTCTTGGGCAGTATGTTCCTGGGCTCCATCACCCTCACTGTAAAGATGTTCTTGCACACATTCATGCAGAACTTCCTATGCTTCAGTTTCTGTTCCATTTCCCCTTGTCTTGTCTCTACACACTGCTGAAAAGAGCCTGGTCTCTCCACTTTGAACCCACACCTCACATATGAGCACTGACATGAGAGCAACCCTCTCCACCTTTCCCCTGCGAGCAGAGCATAGCAGAAGAGACACAGTCCCCATGTATCACGCAGTGTTATTCTGCTTACCAACAGAAGAGGCCAGTCTTTCTCTATGCTCCATCTGTGGCATACTCCAGAGTTCAAGGCACTGCAAAGCTATGGCATATCTATGTTCTTGCAATGATGACACCTTAGTATTCTCTGGGCTCTCATTTCAATGGCATCTAATTAAGTCTAGGGTCATACCAGTTGACGGGAATCTGGCAAATGTTGTCTCATTGTAAGGAAGAGCAAGAAAGATGACAGGGGCAATTATGGACCTGTCAGTCTCACTCCAGCACCTGATAAAATTATGGAGAAAGTGATGGTGGGAGTTATGGAAAAACAGCTGAAGGACAATTCTGTCCTTGGTTGCAGCCAACGCAAGTTCCCGAGGGGAAGGTCCTGTTTAACTTCAGGTCCCTTTATGACACAGTTGTCCATTTAGTTGTACCAGGGAAGCCAGATGATGTTATCCTTGAGGATTACAGTAGAGCCTTTGATACTGTTTCTCACAACAACCTTCTGGGCAGAATATCCTGCATACGGCTAGACAGAAACAGAATGTGGTGGGTGAGCAGTTGGCCAATAGGTCAGGCTCAAAGGATTATAGTCAATGGGTTCCATCAGCCTGGTAGACGGTCACTATCAGGGTTCCCCAGGGCTCCATTGTAGGGCCACTTCTCTTCCATGTTTATGCAGATGACTTGCATGCAGGACTAGAAGATGTTCTCAGCAAGTTTGCTGATAAGACCAGATGAGGAGGTGCAGTTGCCTCCACTGAGGGTGGACAAAACTTGCAAAGAGATGTGGACAAGTCAGAGAAGTGGGTACCAGTTGGTACTAAGCACCAAGTGCATAAAGCCTAACAAGAACAAGTGCCTGATTGTACACCTGGGTATGGGCAACACTGGACATAAACACTGACTGGATATGGGACACTGGAGAGTGGTCTGAATGAGAAGGATTGGGGGTCCTGCTCAACATCAATTTGGAAGTGAGTCAGCAGTGTGCCCAGTCAGCCAGGATAGCCAATGGTCCCCTGGAGTGCATAAAGCAATTTCTTGCAAGCTGGGTAAGGGAAAGGATTGTCCCTCTCTGCTCTGCGCTGCTGCAGCTTCACATGGAGCACTGGGTTCACTTCTGGGCAAAGCGGAACATAGAAAACATCAAACTATGGGAGGGTGTGCACAGGAGGGCACTGGAACTGAGAGATCTGAAGTTCAGAGTTTCATTGGAACTGATTGCTTCTTCAGACTGTGCCCTTCTCACATCCAACATCCTGCGATAAGACACAGGACACAAGTGGGATATGAACTTCACAGTATCCGTGCACCGCATGTAGAGCCTGGGATCTTCTGTCCCGATGTCTTTCATTTAACTTCATACAGACCTCCATCCCACTGCCCCAGGAAGGGCCCTGAGCCAACATGAGAGACAGGATCTCCCTGCCAAGGGTCTTGGAAGCAGGGCTTGTCCTGTTTGCTTCTTAAGATAAAGAAGGATTTTCTTAGCATCAGAGCCACCATGCCAGTGCCTTTGCCTCACTGGAGTCATGGCTTCCAATTATCTGCCCTAACTAGCGACTAAGGAAGGTTGCTTGCTAATGGCCCTCAGTGGGCCCATTAATACTCCAAGAAACTTCACTGTTGCTTCTGACTTTGTCTTGCTGAGTTCTTTGTGCAAACTTCTCTCTGCACTGGAAGTTGATGGATGCAGCACCAAATGCTCCCTGGGGCCCATTATAACCTAAAGAGCCTCCTGTGCCTTGTGCCTTCCTGTTCTCCAGGTTTTCAGAACTTGTTCAGCAAAATGGAGACAGCTTAAAGAGCAAGAATCCAAAATGCATTTATTGTCTATTTATTTATTGTTTGTTCTATACAGTAAGTAAAAGAAGCACTTTGCAACTGATGTCAATCCAGGATGTCCCCAATGAGTTCTATTCTGTTTCTGTATGGACAAAGTTCCTCCTCAACCTCCCCACCCCACTTCTACTCACATTGGCTTCATGGGACTTGCATCACTTTTCCTCACATCACTCTTCTCCTCTGCAGTCACCCGCTCAGTATTAAACCTCCTTTGTACCAACTCCCACTGGCTTTCCACAGAGAACCAGCTGCACATGGAAGAAGAAAGAGTTCTCTTTATTTACGTCCAACAAAGAGAAGGAAAGGTGATGCAATTGAATGAACAGTCAGACACAGTGATCAACTGCATGCCATGTCCAAGCTGCTTCTATTGATGTTTATCTTTCATAGGGAATATCTGCACAAGAAATGAGTTAGACACAGATAGGATGGGATAGATAGAATCACGGTGAAGGAGTTGAAAGCAGACTTTTGAGGAATGGAGCAAATTTCAGTAATCTCCCTTGGAAAGATCAGCCAGGGAGTTGGGAGGTATCAACTTAGAATTGAACAGGACTCGTGAGTATTTCAGAAATTGAGACGGGCTAACACATTCTTCTTGATTTCTATTTATCTTCAACTTTTTTCACTTTTACTGACATTAATGAACATCTTTCAGAATTCATGCTTTTTTTAAAAGCATGAAAAATAAAAAAAAAGAGAAGAGAAAGAGAAAGAGAGAGAAAGAGAAAGAGAAAGAGAAAGAGAAAGAGAAAGAGAAAGAGAAAGAGAAAGAGAAAGAGAAAGAGAAAGAGAAAGAGAAAGAAAGAGAGAGAAAGAGAAAGAGAAAGAGAAAGAGAAAGAGAAAAAGGGAAAAAAAAGAAAGTGAAAAAGGAAAAGGAAAAGGAAATGACATAGAAAAAAAAAGAAAGAGAAAAAGAAAAGATAGGAAGGGCTAGATAGAATCACAGTGAAGGAGTTGACAACACAGTCCATCAGACCTTGGCGAGATGGAGCAAATTTGAGTTATCCCCCTAAAAATCTGAAATCAGACAGATAATTGGGAGGTATCTGACTGAACAAAGAGCAAGGGATGGGGAAATCTGGCAGGCTATGGCAGGAACATGTGTCTAAGTGGCCTGCTGAAAACATGCCCTTAACCACGGCCATTTATTTAGGAGAGCTGAAGACATCTGGAGGATGAGGGACATCAAATAGGCTGCAGGGAAGAGCAATGGCCACGCCAGGACTTCATAACAGGGCATTGGCACTGGCACCACTGTGTGTGTCCCTGAACCTGAAGGCATTTGTGTCCAACAAACACAGTTGTGGAAAACATCGTAGTTTCAGAAAAAGAACTAAAAAATAAAAAAAAAAGTCATCATATCACGCCAAAGAATCATATGTACAACTTAAAATTAAACAAGACTCATGAGAATTTCTCATGTTGAGAAGGGTTAACACATATTCATTGATTTTGATATCTGTTTTCAATTTTTTGTCTCAGTTTGACTGACATTAATGAACATCTTTTAAGCTTACGGCCTAAATACAAACAAATAGATAGATAGATAGATAGATAGATAGATAGATAGATAGATAGATAGATAGATAGATAGATAATTAAATAAATAAAAAGAGATCCATTTGCGTCTTGCACTTGGCCTGATGCCTCATTGACCTTCACAGTTCCCACCAGACTGTCATTGCCGGAGAGTATGAGATCCAGCAGAGAACAGGGACTTCCCACACAGTTTACAAGCACTGGCACACATCAGGAGCAGCCCAGGCACCTTGGGCATCACCCAGTGTCTGTGTGCAAGCAGCTACGTCCCTGCTGAATGGCCGAGGATTCAGAGCAGGAGCTCACATGCAGGCAACTCCTTGTGCACTTCTGAACTGAACCAGAGGAATCCCAGATCCTGTGGGTGTGTAGGGAGCTGAATCCCATTTCAGCTCCAGGATTTCTGTCAAGGGATGAAACTCCTGTACTGCCTGAGCTGGATCACTGCCCTGCACAGGGAAAGTCCAAACCTCCCCGTCTTTGTCTAGGTGCTCTTTGTGCTTCATCAAACGAACTCTGATAGTACTCGCTATATGTCTCCAATCAGTCACTGACCACTGGACATGTGGAGGTTAATTGAGCGGATTTCAAAGCACAGTTATGACGCTGTTGTCTTTCAGGAGCTGTTGGCCATGAGGACCCAGGGACATGTCAGGGGAGATGAGTGGGAAGGATAAAAATGACATCATCTGCTGCTTGCTTGTCCAGGCTCCTGGGACACAGGGAGCTCATAAAACTGAGCAGTGCTGCAGAGAGACAGCTGTGCCCAGGAGCAGCTCTTGTGCACAGCACAGCCTGCAGGTGACAGAAGAAGAGGAGAGAAACTGGAGAGAGCTTACAGGATGTGTGTGGTGTGAGAGGGCTTCGGGCTCACTGCAGGAGGTTTGCTCACAGACCATGACAGGGTAAGTCTCAATGAAGACCATGCAGCTGCTTTTCATAGAGGGTTAACTTAATCTTGGTCATTCCATAGCACATCCATCTGCAGGTACTGCATGCTTTTTACTGTGGAAAAAGCCTTTCGCTCCAGCTCAGGGTTACCATGCTGCAGTGTCAGAGCACAGCCCTGAGGGCTGCGTGTCCCAGCACGGCTGCAGGCCATGCAGCCAGGGCTGCAGGCGGGTGCCCAGGGCTGTCCTGCAGAGCAGGGTCCCTGCTGTGCCCCAGGTGCTGTGTGCCGGGTATGGGACTCTGCCGCCTGCCAGGCTCAGCACTCAGCCTGCCCGGGGAGCTGCCCAGGGCGCTGCGGGGAGATGTGTGGGGGGAAGGAGCCCCCAGCATGTCTTGTGCTGCCACAGCTGCTTCCTGGGGCAGGGAGACTGCATCTCCACTGCACAATAGTATGTTTGCGAAGGCCCTTGGCAAGAGGAGAGCGAAGGCAGGAGGTTTCCATTTCCTGTTCTGAGGCAAAAAGGATTGGAGTCAGAAATCTAAAAGGGGCTGTCAGATATCTGAGAATTTTTCATCAATCAATTGCTTGTTTTGTGAACAGTCACACATGATGTGCTCTCAGTCTACCCCTTCCCTAAGGATGGAACCAATTGTAATTATCTTCATTTTCTGCAGGCATGAATAATTCACTTATCATAAAAACAGGTAGCATTATCTAACTGAAACTGAATGCCACTGAAGCTGGGGTAGGGGGCTCTAAGAGCACTTGGGGTAAAGATAAGACAAGAAACAGAAGGAAATATGCAGGGAGAAGGGATAAGATTATAAGAGGAAGGTTAGAGCGCCATCTGCTGCTTCTGCTTAAGGAATGCTGAACTACATTAAAATAAATGCAAGTAATGGTGCTAAATGTACACTGTTGTAAGAGAATAAAAACATTTCATAGTATAGCAGGAGGAGTGTCTCTGAGAATGGTCTGGACTTGTCATTATCTTCTGCACTCTGAGCAGGACTCCAAACCCAACAACAGCAGATGCCCAACAGCAGCTCCATCAGTGAGTTCCTCCTGCTGCCGTTGGCAGACACGCGGCAGCTGCAGCTCCTGCACTTCTGGCTCTTCCTGGGCATCTACCTGGCTGCCCTCCTGGGCAACGGCCTCATCAGCACAGCCGTAGCCTGCGACCGCCGCCTGCACACCCCCATGTACTTCTTCCTCCTCAACCTGGCCCTCCTCGACCTGGGCTGCATCTCCACCACTCTCCCCAAAGCCATGGCCAACGCCCTCTGGGACACCAGGGCCATCTCCTACACAGGATGTGCTGCACAGCTCTTTTTCTTTCTCTTCTTCATCTCAGCAGACTGTTCCTTTCTCACCATCATGTCCTATGACCGCTACGTTGCCATCTGCAAGCCCCTGCACTACGGGACCCTGATGGACAGCAGAGCTTGTGCCACCATGGCAGCAGCTGCCTGGGGCGCTGGGGTACTCTGTTCCCTGCTGCACACTGCCAGTACGTTTTCACTGCCTCTCTGCCAAGGCAATGTTGTCAACCAGTTTTTCTGTGAAATCCCCCAGATCCTCAAGCTCTCTTGATCAGAATCAAATCTCAGGGAAATTGTGCTTCTCATTTTTGGTTCCAGTTTAGCCTTTGGTTGCTTTGTTTTCATAGTGTTGTCCTATGTGCAGATCTTCCTGGCTGTGCTGAGGATGCCCTCTGAGAAGGGACGGCACAAAGCCTTCTCCACATGCCTCCCTCACCTGGCTGTGGTCTCCCTGTTTCTCAGCACTGCCTTTTTTGCCCACCTGAAGCCCCCATCCTTTTCCTCCCCGCTCCTTGATCTGACAGTGGCACTTCTGTACTCAGTGGTTCCTCCAACACTGAACCCTATTATCTACAGCATGAGGAACAGGGAGATCAAGCACGCTATAAGGAAGGTGTTGCAATAAGCACTATTCCAGCTTCCATAAATTGCACAACTTCCTCATAGGATTCCCAGTGATGGTTCTTCATGTTTTATGCATCTTTGATTGTTTGATTATGTGAGATATAGCAACGTGCAAAAAAACTGTTATTGGACTTATAAATAAAAATGTATTACACTTCTTTCCTACCTAATTTCCATTTTGTCACTTTAGGAGCTCATGTAAACATGTATCCAGATTCCCCGAATACGTTAAAATATACCTAAAAATGTTTCAAAATAGATTTTACTTAGCTTTTCTTTTTTCCTACTTTGTCTGGATTTGGGGAGGTACAGCCACGGACAGCAGCTCAACGTGCTCTTTTAATTTCTGATCACCTTACACCACCACAGTGCTCTCAAGCCCTCTCATTTGTGCAGTCCTGAAGGTCTTCTGTGTCTCACGACAGTCCCGTTGCCTCTACAGCAGCAATCCAGGGCTGCAGTCAGTGGCCGGCAATACGAACGGCTGTGTCAGAGCTGGTCTCCTTGCTGGCACTGCCATAACAAGAGAGCCCCTTTAGAGCAGAACCAGAGAACTGGAGGGAGGCCTCTTCCAAAGCTGGTGTAAGGAATATACATCAGGAGCTGCTTCCTGAGAAAACCTCGAGATCTTCTGATGCTATTCAGTGTGTGACCAGATCAGATTGAATAGTCCCAAGGAGATCCGTAAGCATCTCAGCGCAGTGCTGTGGTTTAAGGTTTATGGGTTGAGACAAAGAGAAAAAGAAAAGGATAATAATTATGACAAATATATTTATACATATATAATATATTTAGTGTATTTTCACACATATACAACATATGCAATTGCAAACATATATGAACTAATCCCTGTGTGCATCTGTTTGCAAGTCCAGGACTAGTTGCAGGGGCTTTAACAGCCACAGGGTTCACTGTAGGAGCTGAAGTGGCTGTTGGGCTGTTGCAGGAGTTGAAGTGACTTCAGAGTTCATTGCCAGAGCTGAAACCACCACAGGACCTGTGACTATGTTGGAGCAGCCACTGGGCTCATTGGAGGGGTTGGAGCCACCACAGGGCTGTACTTCCTCCCTTGGGAGGAATTTGTTGCATTTTCTTATTACTATACTTGGAACAGCTACAGGACCCGTAGCAGGAGTGACTGCAGAGATCATTATGAGGGATGGAGTGACAGTGGGATCTGTCCCAGAGCTTGGAGCAACTGCAGGACGTGTAGCAAAACCTTGGAGCTGCTGCAGGGTCTGTGCCAGGAGTTGCAGAGGTTGCAGCACTGTCAGCAGATCCAGCTCTCTGGATCTGGCACACTGCAGTCATGTGTGTATCTTGGGGATTACCAGAGTCACAGCAGACCTGCCCCCACTATTCTACCAGTTTCTCAGGATCCTGCAGTTGCTCGGAGATGAAGTTCCAAAGCCCTGGGGGTGCCCACCGCTCCAGGCAGCTGCCCAGACTGTCCCACACCCTCTGCCATGCAGAGCCTTCTCACCTTGGGGCAGATCTCTCAGTGATATTCCTGAATAATTGTTTAACCTCAATCCTAGAATCATAGAATCACCAAGGTTGAAAAAGGCCTAAAAGATCATCCATTCCAACCGTTCACCTATTACCTATAGCTCCCACTCAACCAAGTCCCTCAACACAATATCCAGTACACCCCCGGACTCACAGAGGCGACAATGTAAATTGTGTAATTCCTAATCATATGGACAATATTACATCCAAAACCCAAAGATGACCACAGAGCTGAATGTGCACAAAACTTCACTTTGTCAGCTGCCAATTTTATCGTGGTACAAACTGAGGTCAAACAGCATAGCAAAATAAATACCCTAATCCAGCAACAAAGCACCAAGTAAGGAGCTGTGCACTGAAGCTTCATGAGAAGACTCAACAAGCTCCACAAATAGGGAAACAATTAGCATCATGGCCTGCACTTTTCCAACTCCCACAAAGCCCTGAGTTATCTCACTCTGGACAGTTGTGCTGTTATCTCTACCCTTGGAGTCTCACATCAGGCGCCAAAATGACAGTGGTTGTTGAACCCAACATATGGCTCAGCAGCACACAGTGCTTGGTGCACTGCCCCATTCCCAGTGGGATGGGGAAGAGAATTGGGAAAAAAAAGTACAGCTTGTGGGTTGTAACAAAGCAATTTACTAAGAGAGATAAAAGGAGGGAAGTAATAGTTATCACTATATATCCGTTGATATGGAATTGTATGTAACAACTGATGCACAAGCACTTGCTCAGCACCACCAGACTGATGCTCAGCTGGACCCTGGGCAGTGAAGAGACTGAGATGAACTCCCACCCCTTTCAATACAATTTCTGCTTGCTGTCAGCTGATAGAGAACGTCCCTTTGGCCACTTTCAGTCAGCTGTCCTCACTCTGTTCCCTCCCAGTTCCATGTGCTCTCCACTGACCATGGCCTTGGCTTTGTAGAACACTGCTTAGCAGCAGCTGTAAACATCAGAGTGTTATCAGTGGTTTTCTCCTAGAACCAAAACACTGCACCATAGCAGGCAGTCTGAAGAAAACAATTCCATTCCAGCTGTAACTCAGATACCTGCCTGTCCCCCTCCTCTTGTTCTTCCTGATCAGGAAGCAAGGAACAGAATATGCCACTCTCCTCTTTGAGACCTTTCCATCAGTTCTCAGCTGGCTCCTCTGCCATCCCCAGGCAGAGCTCAGTGCACTCTCACAGAGGGCAGCAGCCGTTCCTCATCTTCCTTGGCCATCCGTCAAAAAGATTCTCTATGCCATTTGCTACAGCTAAGAAGTAGGAACCATCCCACCATGTCTCTGCGAGACAAACAAGACTGTAGGCCTGAAAATGCCCAGTGATTTCGAGCTTACTGAGTGAATGTTTGTGGTCTTCTCATTAGTGTAAAGACTCTTCAGAAAGCATCTCCTTCAAGAAGCATGACTAGATTTAGCTTGGCTTGGTCTCGCATCTACAACATGGTACTGCTGTTCAGAAGGTGCCACACAGGAACGAGACCCATTGTGGGGCTCACAGTTGTCCAGCAAGCACTGACACTACCAGGACATGGATTTCCTGAAGGTTCTCAGCTGCTTTTGCCAGCTGGCTTAGGGTGTGCTGGAGACCCCACGGAAATGCCATTTAAATGACAGCCCAAAACAAAGAAAGGTGCCATCAGTGACAGAATGTGTGTTTGTCACAGCTTTGGAATGGCATAAGCTCTGGAATTTTCACTAGACGTATAGAGAAAGATCTGTCTCTTCTTTTGGTGTATTCATCCATTTGGTCAGCTGAATAACTCTGCACTCTCAGGTGCCTATTACTCACAGAATCACAGACTCACACAATCGTAGGGGTTGGAAGGGACCTCTAGAGATCATCAAGTCCAACCCCCCTGCCAAAGCAGACTCCCTACACCATGTCACGCAGGTAGGCATCCAAGTGGGTCTTGAATATCTCCAGAGAAGGAGACTCCACCACCTCCCTGGGCAGCCTGTTCCAGTGCTCCGTCACCCTCACTGCAAAGAAGTTCTTGTACACATTCGTGTGGAATTTCCTATGCTGTACTTTCATCCCAATACCCCTAGTCCTGTCCCCACGCACTACTGAAAAGAGACCAGCCTTGCCACTATGGCCCCCACACCTCAGGTATTTATAAACCTGGATCAAGTGCCCTCTCAGCCTTCTTTTCTCAAGGCTAAACAGACCCAGTTCCCTCAGTCTCTCCTCATAGGGGAGATGCTCCAGGCCCTTCACCATCTTTGTGGCCCTCTGCTGGACTCTTTCCAAGAGATCACTGTCCTTTTTGTACTGGGAAGCCCAGAACTGGACACAATATTCCAGATGAGGCCTCACCAGGGCAGAGTAGAGGGGGAGGATCACCTCCTTCGACCTGCTGGACACGATCTTTTTAATACACCCCATAATGCCATTGGCTTTCTTGGCTACAAGGGCACACTGCTGCCTCATGTCCAATGCGTCGTCCACCAGGACGCCCAAGTCCCTCTCAGCAGAGCTCCTCTCCAGCAGCTCATCCCCCAGCCTGTACTGGTGCATGCAATTATTTCTACCCAGGTGCAAGACTCTACACTTGCTTTTGTTAAACCTCATCTGGTTTCTTACTGCCCCGCTCTCCAGCCTGTCCAGGTCTCGCTGAATGGCAGCACAGCCTTCAGGTGTGTCAGCCAATCCTCCCAACTTAGTGTCATCAGCAAACTTGCTGAGGGTGGTCGATGAAGATGTTGAACAAGACCGGACTGAGCACAGACCCCTGGGGGACGCCACTAATTACAGCCCTCCAGCCAGACACTGCACCGCCAACGACAACCCTCTGCACTCTGCCAGTCAGCCAGTTCTCAGCCCACTTCACTGTCCACTCACCTATCCCATACTTCCTCAACTTTGGTATAAGTATGTCATGGGAGACTGTATCAGTTATAGAGGTTATAGAGTTCAATTCCTGTAGTCAATTTGGCGGCCCAGGTGGGACCAGCTCTGTTCGCTGCAGGACCAGCTGAGAGGGAGACACTTTTGGCGCACCCTGAGATTTCTCTGAAGGACTCCCTTCCTCACCTGATCACTGCAGGGACAGACAAGGACCACCCATAGGTGGACCAGGTATGTGTATGGTAAGTGGAGCCCATATGTCTTGAGGAGACATCCTACACAGTTTACAGCCATACGTGCTGCTCCCAGGGAGGTGAGCTCATGGCTTTGGTTGCCAGCTGGGGTAGGAAGACTCCTTGGGTGAGTTCCTATGAAAGGGAACTGTATGTCATATGAATGGAAACAAGAACAAATACTCTCTCCTATGTGGTTGGCAATAGGAGGGACCTAGGTTGGTCTCTCCTACGGGTATGGGATATAGTGGATAGCCTGTCAAATGGTAGCCTGGGTTCTCCAAGGTGGAATCATGGGGCTTATAGGTTGTATGTTCAATATTATCATCTGCTTTAAGTGTTTGGTACCGTGTGTCAAGCTGACTCTGGGAAAAACATTAACGTTTGCAACTGGTCGACCAGAGTATGAGTGTTATTAAGATTCCAGCTAGAAAACGTTGTCAGCGTTGTGTAGTATGAATTAACCATGGTTTTTGATCTAAATGTCAGAGTGAGTGTGGTGTGAGTGAGACACAGAACAGCTGCAGGGTGAGTGCCGAGTCCCGATCCACGTTTCCTTCCTCCTGTGAGGGAAATGGCCAGACACGGACAAAGTGAAAGACTGTGTTGTCTGTCCACTCATAAGTACTTTCTGCTTGTATGTAAGAAGACAGGAGTTTGTACTCTGTAGATTAGTAAGATTGTCCTGAGGAGAGGTGTACATTCCACCCGACCAATGAATGTCAACCCATTTATGTAATACTATGTACTGCTTGTGAGGAAGTGTGTGAGGGAGGTGGTTCAATCAGTGCTGGTTCTGTGGCACAGTGTTTATAACTGAAGAATACAGACTGTATTAAGGGAGTTTATGTGAACTGAAGAACTGTATTGTTTGACAAACTGTTTTGATGGTATAAGAAAGTGTAATTGTTAATGATATATGAAAGTGTACTTGAGGGAATATAAAAGTGTATCTGAGCATACAAACAGAGGAAGCATTTACAGAGGAAAAAGGGTTAAAGCAAGTTTACCTGCACTGACATGAGAGCAACACCCTGCACCGCTGCCCTGTGAGCTGAGCAGAGAATAGTGGAGACACAGTCCCCGTGTATCAGGTAGTGTTATTCTGCTTACCAAATGAATGAGTTCACTACAGAAGAGGCAAATCTTCCCCTCTGCTCCATCTGTGGCATACTCTGGAGTTCAAGGCATTGCAAAGCTATGGCACATCTACTTTCTTTCAATGATGACACCTTAGTGTGCTCTGGGCTCTCATTTCAATTGCATCTAAAGAAGTCTAGGGTCATGCCAGCTGACAGGAAGCTGGCAAATGTTGTCTCATTGTAAGGAAGAGCAAGAAAGATGACATGGGAAATTATGGACCTGTCAGTCTCACTCCAGTGCCTGGTAAAATTATGGAGAAAATGATGGTGGGAGTTATGGAAAAACAGCTGAAGGACAATTCTGTCATTGGTTGCAGCCAACACAAGTTTGTGAGGCGAAGGTCCTGTTTAATTTAAGCTCATTCTGTGACACAGTTATCCGTTTAGTTGACCAAGGGAAGCCAGTTGATGTAATCCTTGAGGATTTCAGTGGAAATTTTGATACTGTTTCTCACAACAACCTTCTGGACAGAATGTTCTGCATACGGCTAGACCGAAACACAATATGGTGGGTGAGCAGTTGGCCAGTAGGTCAGTCCCAAAGGATTATAGTCAGTGGGTTCCATCAGGCTGGTAGATGGTCACTGTCGGGGTCCCCAGGGTTCCATTTTGGGGCCACTTTCCTTTCATGTTTATGCAGATGACTTGCATGCAGGACTAGAAGATGTTCTGAGCAAGTTTGCTGATGAGACCAGATGAGGAGGTGCTGTTGCCTCCACTGAGGGTGGAGAGGACTTGCAGAGAGATGTGGACAAGTCAGAGAAGTGGGTACCAATTGGTACTAAGCACCAAGTGCATAAAGTATAACAAGAACAAGTGCCTGATTATACACCTGGGTAGGGGCAACGCTGGACATACACACTGACTGGATATGGGACACTGGAGAGGAGTCTGACTGGAAAGGATTGGGGTGCTGGTCAGCATCACACTGAATGTGAGTCAGCAGTGTGCCAAGGCAGCCAAGAAAGACAACAGTCCCCTGGAGTGCATGAAGCAACTTATTGCCAGCTGGGTGAGGGAAAGGATCATCCCTCTCTTCTCTGCATTGCTACTGCCTCACTAGCAGCACTAGGTGCACTTCTGGGCACCACAGAACATAAAGGACTTCAAACTCTGGGAGAATGTGCAAAGGAGGGCACTGGAACTGAGAGATCTGAAGTTCAGAGTTTCACAGAGATTGACTGCTTGTTCAGACTGGGCCCTTCTCACAACCCTTCTCACATCCTGCAAGGAAACATAGGTCTCATATGGGACATGAACCTCACAGCGTCCTTGCACCACATGTAGAGCCTGGGATCTTCTGTCCCCACGTCTTTCATTTAACATCATACAGACCTCCAACCCATTTCTTTAGGAGAGCTGAAAAAACTTGGAGGATGAGGCACATCAAAGAGGCAGCAGGGAAGAGTAGTGCTGGGCACCGGGCTATAGTCACAGGGCATTGGCACTGGCACCGCTGTCTGTGTCTCTGAATCTGAAGGCATTTGTGTCCAGCGAACACAGTTCTGGAAAACATTGTAGTTTCAGTAAAAGAAAAAAAAAGACATCAAATCACCTCAAAGATTCATATTTACAACTTAAAATGGAACAAGACTCATGGGAATTTTTCATGTTGAGAAGGGTTAACACATTTTCATTGATTTCCATCTTTGTTTTCAATTATTTGTTTCAGTTTTATTGACATTTATGATCAACTATTAAGCTTACAGCCTCAAAATAAATAAAAAGAGATACATTTGCATCTTGCACATGGCCTGATGCCCCTTTGACCTTCACAGTTCCCACAAGTCCTTCAATGCCGGTGAGTATGAGATCCAGCAGAGCACCTCTCCTCTTTGGTTCCTCCATGGCTTGGTCAAGAAGCTGCCATCTGTGCTCTCCATGGATCTGCTGGATGCCACATGCCCTGCTGTGCTGTCTTTGCTGCAGATAATGGAGTGACAAAGGCCACCAAATGGGACAAGGGACAGACAACATCAGATTCCCATCTGTCTGCAGAGGGCACCTTCCATTGACTGTCCCTGATCAGGAAGACAGGAAAAGACACTGATGGTCTCCTCTGTTTGCCATTTCCATAAGCTCTGACCTGCCTGCTCTTCCATCCCCAGGCAGAGCTCAGTGCACTCTCACAGAGGGCATTCACCCTTCTTTATCTCCTCGCCCATCCATCCTAAACATTTGGTATCCCCCTTGTGCTACAGTGCAGTTGTGGAAGCCATTAAACTGTGTCCCCATGGTCCAAACAGGAGCTCAGGCCAGCAGCTCTACCAAGATTTCTAGCTTCTTGTGTGTTGGTGTTTGCATTAGTGCAAAAGCACAGAAGTAAACATCCTAATTGAAAAGCATCACTGGACATAGCCTGACTGGATAGCTCATCTATGGTATCAGTGTGCAGAAGGTGGCACACAAACATTAGACAGATCGTTGGTCTTGGAGCTGACGTAGCAGCACGGACACACCATGGGCATGGCTTTCCAGAAGGCCCTGTGCTGCTTTTGAAGCTGCATGTGAATTCATTAGACAGCCAGTGCTATCCCCTGTCTGGCCCTCGGCTGATGCCCAGGAAGGAGCTGTCTATCTCAGGGACTTCCCACATCGTTTACAAGCACTGGCACACATCAGGAGCAGCCCAGGCACCTTGGGCATCACCCAGTGTCTGTGTGTGAGCAGCTGCCTCCCCGCTGAAGATCCAAGGACTCAGAGCAGGAGCTCACATGCAGGCAACTCCTTGTGCACTTCTGAACTGAACCAGAGGAATCCCAGCTCCTGTGGGTGTGTAGGGAGCTGAATCCCATTTCAGCTCCAGGATATCTGTCAAGGGATGAGACTCCTGCACTGCCTCAGCTGGATCACTGTCCTGCACAGGGCAAGTCCAAACCTCGCCTTCCTTGTCTGGGTGCCCTTATTGTTTCATCAAATGAACTCTGGGAGCACTCCCCATATGTCTCCAATCAGTCACTGACCACTGGACATGTGGTGGTTAATTGAGCGAATTTCAACTCACAGTCATGATGCTGTTGTCTTTTAGTAGCTATTGGCCATGAGGACCCAGGGACATGTCAGGGGAAATGAGTGGAAAGGATAAAAATGACATCATCTGTTGCTGAGCTGGGACAGGCTCCTGGGACACAGGGAGCTCATAAATGAGGGCAGAGCTGCAGAGAGACAGCTGTGCCCAGGAGCAGCTCTTGTGCACAGCACAGCCTGCAGGTGACAGAAGAAGAGAAGAGAAGAGAAAGGGGAGAGAGCTTCCAGGATGTGTGTGGTGTGAGTGGGCTGTGAGCTTGCTGCAGGAGCTTTGCTCACAGACCATGACACGGTAAGTCTCACTGCAGACCGTGAGCTGCTTTTCATAGAGGGTCAACTTAATTTGGGACATCCTATAGGAGATCTGACTGCAGGCACTGCATGTTTCTTTACTGTGGAAAAAGCTTTCTGCTGCAGCTGAGACGGGTGCCCAGGGCTGTCCTGCAGAGCAGGGTCCCTGCTGTGCCCCAGGGGCTGTGTGCCGGGTATGGGACTCTGCCGCCTGCCAGGCTCAGCACTCAGCCTGCCCGGGGAGCTGCCCAGGGCGCTGCGGGGAGACGTGTGGGGGGAAGGAGCCCCCCAGCAGGGCTTGTGCTGCCACAGCTGCTGCCTGGGGCAGGGGATCACAGCTCCACTGCACAACAGGATGTTTGTGAGGGCACTTTGCAAGAGGAGAGCCAAGGCAGGGGGTTTCCATTTCCTGTTCTGAGGCAAAGAGGTTTGGAGTCAGAAATCTAAAAGGGGCAATAAGAGTTCTGAGAATTTTTCATCAATCAATTGCTTGTTTTGTGAACACTCACACATGATGTGCTTTCAGTCTCCCCTTTCTCGAAGGATGGAATTATCATCATTTTCTGTAGGCGTGAATAATTCACTTATCCTACAAACAGGCAGCATTTTCTAACTGAAACTGAATGCCACAGAAGCTGGGGTAAAGGGCTTTAAGAGCACTTGGGGTAAAGATATGAGACATGAAACAGATGAAAATATCCAGGGAGAAGGCATAAGAAAATAAGAGGAAGGTTAGAGCTCCATATACTGCTTCTGCTTAAGGAATGCTGAAATACATGAAATTAAATGCAAGTAATGGTGCTAAATGTACACTGTTGTAAGAGAATAAAAACATTTCATAGTATAGCAGGAAGAGTGTGTCTGAGAATGGTCTGGACTTGTCATTATCTTCTGCACTCTGAGCAGGACTCCAAGCCCAACAACAGCAGATGCCCAACAGCAGCTCCATCAGTGAGTTCCTCCTGCTGCCGTTGGCAGACACGTGGCAGCTGCAGCTCCTGCACTTCTGGCTCTTCCTGGGCATCTACCTGGCTGCCCTCCTGGGCAACGGCCTCATCAGCACAGCCGTAGCCTGCGACCGCCGCCTGCACACCCCCATGTACTTCTTCCTCCTCAACCTGGCCCTCCTCGACCTGGGCTGCATCTCCACCACTCTCCCCAAAGCCATGGCCAACACCCTCTGGGACACCAGGGCCATCTCCTACACAGGATGTGCTGCACAGCTCTTTTTCTTTCTCTTCTTCATCTCAGCAGAGTATTCCCTTCTCACTATCATGTCCTATGACCGGTACGTTGCCATCTGCAAGCCCCTGCACTACGGGACCTTGATGGACAGCAGAGCTTGTGCCACCATGGCAGCAGCTGCCTGGGGCACTGGGGTTCTCTATTCCCTGCTGCACACTGCCAGTACGTTTTCACTGCCTCTCTGCCAAGGCAATGTTGTGAACCAGTTTTTCTGTGAAATCCCCCAGATCCTCAAGCTCTCCTGCTCAGGAGCAAATCTCATGGAAGTTGTGTTTCTCATTTTTAGTGCCAGTTTAGTCTTTGGATGCTTTGTTTTCATAGTGGTGTCCTATGTGCAGATCTTCATGGCTGTGCTGCGGATGCCCTCTGAGCAGGGACGGCACAAAGCCTTCTCCATGTGCCTCCCTCACCTGGCTGTGGTCTCCTTATTTGTCAGCACTGGCATTTTTTCCTACCTGAAGCCCCCCTCCATCTCCTCCCCATCCATGGACCTGGTGGTGGCACTTTTGTACTCAGTAGTGCCTTCATCACTGAACCCTATTATCTACAGCATGAGGAACAGAGAGATCAAGCAGGCTCTCTGGAAGGTGTTGCAATAAGCACTATTCCAGCTTCAATAATGTGCACATCTTCCTCACATTGTTCCCAGTGATGGTTCTTTATGTTTTATTGATACATCATTGTTTGATTGTGAATGGTACAGCAATCTGTAGGAAAAAAAAATTGCAAATTATTTCACTTCTTTCCTACCCACTTTCTTTTTTCTCACTCCAAGAGCTCATGTAAACAGATCTCCTGAATAGGTTAAAAGATACCTAAAAAGCTTTCAAAATTTGCTATTCCTTAGCCCTTCTCTCTTGCTACCTTGTTTGGGTCTTAGGGAGGTACAGCCGCAGACAGCAGAACATAGTGCTCTTTTAAATCCTGCTCTATTTACACTACCAAAATGCTCTGAAGTCCTCTCATTTGTGCAGGCCTGAAGGTCCTATGTATCTCAAAACAGTCCAGTTGTCTGTACAGCAGCACTCCGGGGCTGCAGTCAGTAGCCAGCAATATGAACGACTGTGTCAGAGCTGGTCTCCTTCCTGGTACTGCCATAACAACAGGGCCCCTTCAGAGAAGGACCAGAGAACTGGAGGCCTCTTCCAATGCTGGTGGTAAGGAATATATTTCAGGAGCTGCTCCCTGAGAATGCTTCGAGATGTTTTGGTGCTCTTTACTGCGTGACTAGGTCAGATTGAAGAGTCCCAAGGAGATCTGTAAGGGACTCAGGGCAGTGGTGTGGTTTAAAGTTTATGGGTTGAGATAAAGAGAAAAAGAAAATGATAATAATTATGACAAATGTATTTATATATACATAATATATTTAGAATATTTTCTCATATATACAACATATGAATTACCAAACATATATGCACAGATAATAATACGTATGCAAAGCTGTTTGCAAGTCCAGGACTTGTTGCAGGGGTTTTAACAGCCACAGGGTTCACTGTAGGAGCTGAAGCGGCTGTCGGGGTATTGCAGGAACTGGAACAAGTGCAGAGCTCATTGCCAAAGCTGCAATCACCACAGGACCTGTGACTGAATTGGAGCAGCCATTGGGCTCTTTGGAGGGGTTGGAGTGACCACAGGGCTGAACCTCCTGGCACAGTTCACCTCCCTTTGGAGGAATTTGTTTCATTTCCTTATCACAATACCTGGAACAGCTACAGGACCTGTAGCAGGAGTGACTGCAGAGCTCATTATGAGGGGTGGAGTGACAGCGGGAGCTGTCCAGAGCATGGAGCAACTGCAGAACATGTAGCAAAAACATGCATCTACTGCCTATGAATATGTAGATGAGTTCCTGTAGATTTGTTGAATATGTATGAGCTTGGTTTTGAAATATGTAATGATTCTGCATGCTTGTGTGCAAGACAGGAGGAGTGATTCCCCTTTGTACCCTGCTCTGAATAAACACATCCCTGCTTTATAACCTAACTCTGGGTTTCAGAGTTTGATTCCACAAGTCAGTTTGGTGACCCAGATGAGACCTGCTCTGTTTGGCTGCTGGACCAGCTGAGAGGGGGAACACTTTCGGCTCACCCCAAGATTTCTCTGCCCAACTGGAACGAAAGCAGTGTGCAAACTGCAGTGGGACACTGGTGGAGAAATCCTACCAAGCTAAGTGAGAGGGAACCTTCTCTGATTTCAAAGTTTACCCTAGCAGATCCACTGGTGAAACTGTAGCTAGGGAAGCAGGATAAGGTGGTTTATTTCCTGGTGGATATGGGTGCTTCTTACTATGCATAAATGGCTTTTTAACAGCAGCAGAAACTATTGCCCCAAAGTGAAAAGTCTTGCTTTCTTAAGACTTTACAATTTATTCTAGGTAAACAGGTAGGAATACACAAAGGTTTGTAGATGCCACATTCACCAAAGCCTTTTCTAGGGCAAGAATTAGTAGAAAAAATGGAAGTTGAAATAAAGTCTAAAGGAAAACTGGAGTCTGAAGTAAAAGAAGAACAGTTAATAGAACTGCTTAGTTTTGCACTGATCACTACCCCTGCAGGGACTGGGATTTCAGATGAAGTAAGTGATCATGTTCACCCTGGGGTGTTTGTTGTGCAAACTCAAGGAAGGGCTAAGGCTGCAGCACCAATGGCATTCAGAATAAAGCAGGGAGCTCAGCCAGTTTGGATTAAACAGTTCTTCCTCATATTCAAAGACAGGAAAGAAATCCAGCCAATAATTGATCATTTTCAGAAACTCTGGATGTTGGTGGAGTGAGTCAAAAATACAACTCACCCATCCTCATGATTAGAAAAATGTACAGGAACTACCAGATACTACAAGATTCAAGGGTTATCAACAGAATTGTGGAGGATTTATATCCATTGGTAGCATATCCCTATACACCGCTTACAAAATCATCAGGGGAATTGGCATGGTCCCTCTTGTACCATCCCATGGCACCCAGACTGTGTTGCTGCAAGGGTTGGACTGAGGCACCAGCTCTGTCAGCCTCATCTCAAGTTTGTTGTATGACAGCAGCGTCTCCCGATGGTGGGTGATGAGGTCGTAGAGGCTGTCAAATTCTCAGCTGTCAGTCAGAAAGAAACTGTGGATGCTGGTGTCCTGCTGCCTGTGGATGTGACAATGCTGCACTTTCCTATTACGCCAGATGGACAGAATGCATTCCCCAATGAGTTTTTAGTTCTTCCTGACAAGAAAGGAGACATCAGGTGCCCCCATCTCAGTGCAGTACTCTGTCAGCAGCCACTCAGCAATGTGCCGCCCACCGCACCCTGCTCCCAGCCTGCCATGGAACCATTCCCATGGGAGATGCAGCTCTATGTTCAAGCTCACCTCCTTTTGCACAGCTCATCTCCCCCAGACATCTCCCCCTGTTGTCCTGACCAGTACAATATAGAGTGGGTTCCATGCACAAGTGATGGGGTCTTAAACCATTTGGCAATCCACCTTCTGCTCATCTGCCACCATTTGTCTCCTGTATCAGGAGAAAGCCGCTTAGGGAAACAGAGCCTGTAAATCGCTATCTTTACTGCTCTCTCCAATGCCTGAGGTGGATGCCAAAACCCCTCCTGCATTCCCCATGGCCACGGGTAACCATACAGTTTGCTTCTCAAGACAGGGTGAAAGAGCTACCAGGCATACAGGGAATTTCTCCCTATGCAGTGAGACCTTGAATGTCATGGAAGATTCAGCAGGAAACTATTTGAGATTGGGAATCTGTAGAGCAGATCTCTGGTGCTGTTGCGGTGTGTGGGAAGATCTTACAGTCCACTCTCCCATCTTACTGGGGAGGTACCTGTGTGCTTGCTCAACGAGCTCTACCATTCACCCTGGCATTCACGAAGGGGATGTCACACACCCCCAGAAGGAACAAAAGGAGCTTAGGGTTCTCATTTGATAATGCTGTATATAGATATAGATTTGATGGGAATGCTCAGAGGTTTCTCTGATAAATTTAAGGCAAGAAATCCAATTGCTGCAGGGTTTGAATCACTGTTCTGGTGGGTGACAATTAACAACAATGTGGACTGGATTAACTACATCTCTTAAAACAACAAAAGAGAGAATCTGGTCTACAGGCAATATGGGAACATACTAAACTACTTCATCAAGTATCGGTAGATGATACTTTATTTGGATTTACCAAATTGTGTGAAAAACTTACTGCTTGGCTACCACAGTTTGCATGGCTGAAGCAGCTCTTTGTTGCTTTGTATTACTGCAGTCATCTTGCTTGTTTTAATGTACGTTGAAATGAGGTGTGCATTACGGCAGTGTAAAACCAGTGGGAATAGCTGTGAAGAATAGAAAAAGCACAAGCTAAGACAGAAAGTGGAGAGCGGAAGTTATTTGAAATCTTCCCTTTCCCAGAATGTAGTAATCTAGCAAAAGTATTTGCAAAGTCTAAGAAAAGGGGGATTGAGTTTGAACAAGGGGACAATCTAAGGCTCAACTATTGCAGAGGGGCTTGGGTAAGCAGGATGTCAGATCAGATAAGAAAAGAATATTTTGAAACTCCATTGTCAGCGTTATGGGGAACACTGGGCAAGGGACCAGCTGGAAACTGTTGCAGGCTGAAGTCACCACACAATTTGATGAACAGCTGTGCGCTTCCTGCTGGATTGTGGGTTTCTGAGAACATCTGACCCCAACAGCTCCAGAAATGTCTCACAAGAAGGAGGACAGACAGAGTAACTGCACGTCCTTTATTCTTTTAAGGTTCACAGAGAGCCTGGTTCATTATGCACAGTGTATTTGGGCTACAATACAAAGGTAAAGGCTGAATAAGAATTGGTTTTAATAATGAGGTTTTAGTGAAAAACATTACAGTATTTAAAAACATCATAATAAGCAGAATAAATTACACATACTAAGTGGCATGAAACAAACAAACAATGAGAGAGAGAGCGATTCTGTAAAAAACTGCATTACAAGTCATAAATTCCAAAAGACAGGTAATTCACTGCATATGAAAAACATCTGGTAATCACTTTCCTCACAGCATCCTTGACCTCCCTGTTCCTCATGCTGTAGATGAGGGGGTTTACTGCTGGTGGCACAGCTGAGTACAGAACTGCCACCATCAGGTCCATGGATGGAGAGGAGACAGAGGGTAGCTTCAGGTAGGCATAAAACCCAGTGATGGTAAGTAGGGAGACCACAGCCAGGTGAGGGAGGCACGTGGAGAAGGCTTTGTGCCTTCCCTGCTCAGAGGGCATCCGCAGCACGGCCATGAAGATTTGCACATAGGACACAAATATGAAAACAAAGCACCCAAAAACTAAACCGATACTAAAATTGAGGAACACAACTTCCCTGAGATTTGATTCTGAGCAGGAGAGCTTGAGGATCTGGGGGATTTCACAGAAAAATTGGTTGACAAAATTCCCTTGGCAGAGAGGCAGTGAAAACGTATTGGCAGTGTGCAGCAGGGAAAAGAGAACCCCAGTGCCCCAGGCAGCTGCCGCCATGGTGGCACAAGCTCTGCTGTCCATCAAGGTCCCGTAGTGCAGGGGCTTGCAGATGGCAACGTAGCGGTCATAGGACATGACGGTGAGAAGGAAATACTCTGCTGAGAGGAAGAAGGAGAAGAAAAAGAGCTGTGCAGCACATCCTGTGTAGGAGATGGCCCTGGTGTCCCAGAGGGCGTTGGCCATGGCTTTGGGGAGAGTGGTGGAGATGCAGCCCAGGTCGAGGAGGGCCAGGTTGAGGAGGAAGAAGTACATGGGGGTGTGCAGGCGGCGGTCGCAGGCTACGGCTGTGCTGATGAGGCCGTTGCCCAGGAGGGCAGCCAGGTAGATGCCCAGGAAGAGCCAGAAGTGCAGGAGCTGCAGCTGCCGCGTGTCTGCCAACGGCAGCAGGAGGAACTCGCTGATGGAGCTGCTGTTGGGCATCTGCTGCTTCTGGGCTTGAAGTCCTGCTCAGAGTGCAGAAGATAATGACAAGCCCAGACCATTCTCAGACACACTCCTCCTGCTGTACTGTGAAATGTTTTCATTTAGCTTTTGATAATTTTCATTTAACTCCATAACTTGAATTTATATTCATGAGCTTCACCATCCCTAAAGAAATAGAAGATTAAGGAGCTCTTACTTTTTCTCATTTCATAATCATATCCCAGACTCCTGAATATTTTCCTCTTGGTAACTCTTTACATGTCTCATATCTTCACTCCAACTGTTCTTAGTGCCCCCAACCCCAGCCTCTTTGCACTTCAATATGTTTTAGTCAAATATGCCTGTTTGCAGGATAAGTGCACTATTCAAGTCTGCAGAAAACAAGAAAAACATGAACTGATTCTTTCCTTTTAGAAACGAGAGGCTGAAAGCACAACCTGTGTGGCTGTTCACAAAACAAGCAATTGATTAAAGAAATATTTGGGAGTAACATAGCTGTGTTTTAAATTTTACAGCCTCTATTAGATTTCCACCTCCAGTCCTTTCTGCCTTAGCTCAGATCAAGATATGGAAAATCCCTTCCTTGGCTCTCCTCTTGCAAAGGGCCTTCACAAACATTCAGTAGTGCAGTGGAGCTGTGATCCCCTGCCCCAGGCAGCAGCTGTGGCAGCACAAGCCCTGCCGGGGGGCTCCTTCCCCCCACACATCTCCCCGCAGCGCCCTGGGCAGCTCCCCGGGCAGGCTGAGTGCAGACACTCAGGGCTGTGCTCTGACACTGCAGCATGGAAGCCCTCGGGTGGAGCAGAAGGCTTTTTCCACAGTAAAGAAACATGCAGTGCCTGCAGCCAGATCTTCTACGGGATGTCCCTGGTTTGTTTAACCCTCTATGAAAAGAAGCTGCATGGTCCGCAGTGAGACTTACCTTTTCATGGTCTGCGTGGAATGCTCTTGCTGTGTGCCCACAGTCTGCTCACACCGTGCACATCCTGTAAGCTCTCTCCCCTTTCTCTCCCCTCCTTCTGTCACCTGTAGACTGTGCTGTGCACAAGAGCTGCTCCTGGGCACAGCTGTCTCTCTGCAGCTCTGCCCACTTGTATGAGCTCCATGTGTCCCAGGAGCCCGGCCCAGCTCAGCAGCAGAGGATGTCATACTTTATCCTTCCCACCCGTCTCCCCTGAGATGTCCCTGTGTCCTCTTTGCCATCAGATCCTGGAAAACAGCCACATCATGATTGTACTTTGAAATCTGATGAATTAAATACCAAATGTACAGTGGTCAGTGACTGATTCCAGACCTGATACCTGAGATCCTGTGATGAAACAAAATGGGCATACAGGCAAGGACAGAGAGAGGTGAACTTCCCCTGTGCAGGGCAGTGATTTCACTGAGGCAGTGCAGGCGTCACATCCCTAATTGGAAACCCTGGGGAATTAATGAAATGAATCCCAATGAAATGGGATTCAACTCCTCATGGACACACAGTATCATTGGGATTCCTCTGGTTCAGCTCCGATGTACACAAGGACAAATGGATCTAATTTTATTTATTTATTTGTTTGTTTGTTTGTTTTGAGGCTGTAAGCTTAAAAGATGAACATACATGTCAATAAAACTGAAACAAAGAATTGAAGACAAAGAATTCAATGAAAATGTTTTAACTCTTCTCATCATGAGAAATTCTCATGAGTCTTGATCCATTTTTAGTTGTAAATATGAGAATTTGTAGGGATTTTGTGTCTTTTTTTTTTCTTTCTTTTTTTTTTTCCTATATTTCAAATGCCTTTGGGTACAGAGACACCATCAGTGGTGCCATTGCTATTGCCCTGCGACTAAAGCTCAGCGTCCACCGCTGCTCTTCCCTGCTGCCTATTTGATGTCCCTCATTTTTCAGGTGTCTGGAGCTGTCCTGAATAAATGGCCGTGGTTAAGGGCATGTTTTCAGCAGGCCATTTGGACTCACGCTCCTCCCACTGCCTGCCATATTTCCCCATCCTTGTTCAGTCAGATACCTCCCAATTATCTGTCAGGTTTCTGACTTTCAAGGAGATTACTTGAATTTGCTCTGTCTCTCCAAAGTCTGATTGACTGTGTTGACAAATCCTTCACCATAATTCTATCTATCCCTTCCTATCTTTTCTTTTTCTCTTTCTTTCTCTCTTTCTCTTTCTATTTTTCCCTTTCTTTTTCTTTTTCTTTTTCCTTTTCTTTTTCTCTTTCTCTCTCTTTTTCCTTTTCCTCTTCCTTTCTCTTTTTCTTTTTTTTTCTGTTTCTTTTACTTTTTTTAAATTTTTCTTTATCTTCTTTTTTCTTTTCCTTCTTTTACTTCTTTTTCTTATTGTCTTTCTTTTTAATTTTTTTAAAGCACAATGTCTAAAAGATGTTCATTAATGTCAGTAAAAAATAAAAATATGAGTTGAAAACAAAGATATAAATAAATGAGAATGTGTTAAACATTCTCAATGTGTGAAATACTCAGAAGTCCTGTTCAGTTTTAAGTTGATACCTCTCAACTACCTGGCTGATCTATCCCAGGGAGATTACTGGAATTTGCTCCATCTCCCAGAGTCTGATGGCCTCTGTTGTCTACTACTTCACTGTGATTCAATCTATCCTATCCTACCTCAGTATAAATCATTTCTTTTAAAAGTATTCCATATGAAAGACAAACTTCAATAGATGCAGCTTGAACATGGCATGCAGTTGAACACTGTGTTTTACTGTTCATTCAATTGCATCACCTTTCCTTCCGTTTGCTGGCCAGATAAAAAAGAGAAATCTTTCCTTTTCCATGTGCAGATGGTTCTCTGAGGAAAGCCAGTGGGAGTTGGTGCAAAGCAGTTTTAACACTGAGCGGATGAATGCAGAGGAGAAGAGAGATGTGAAGAAAAGTGATGCAAGTCCCATAGGTCCATTGTGAGCAGAAATTGGGTGGGGAGGTTGAGAAGGACCTTTGTCAACACAGTAACAGTACAGAACTCAATGGGACATCCTGGATTGGTATCAGTTGCACAGTGCTGCTTTAAACCCAGCTATAAATAAAGAGACAATAAATTTATAATGGATTCTTTCTCTTTAAGCTCTCTCCAGATATCCCTCCTTTTTGCTGAACAAGTTCTGATAACCTGAAGAAGATAACAAGATGGCATAAGGCACAGGAGATTCTTTAGGTTATAATGGTCCCAGGGTGCATTTGATGCTGAGTTCGTCAGCCTCCAGTGCAGAGAGAAGTTTGCACAAAGTGCTCAACAAGACAAAGTCACAAGTAACAGTGAAGTTTCTTGGAGTATTAATGGGCCCAGTGAGGGCCATTACCAAGCAAGCTTCCCAAGGGACTTGTTAGAGAAGATAACTGGAAGCCATGACTAAAGGCAGGCAAAGGCACTGGCATGCTAAGAAACCTCTCCTTTGCCTTACAAAGCAGACAGGTCAAGCCCTGATTACAAGACCAGTGGTAGAGAGATCCTGTATCTCATGTTGGCTCCTGGCATTTCCTGGGGCAATGGGTTGGAGGTCTGTATGATGTTAAATGAAAGACATGGGGACAGAAGATCCCAGGCTCTACATGTGGTGCAAGGACGCTGTGAGGTTCATGTCCCATATGAGACCTATGTTTCATTGAAGGATCTGAGAAGGGATGTGAGAAGGGCCCAGTCTGAACAAGCAGTCAATCCCTGTGAAACTCTGAACTTCAAATCTCTGAGTTCCAGTGCCCTCCTTTGCACATTCTCCCAGAGTTTGAAGTCCTTTATGTTCTGCGGTGCCCAGAAGTGCACCTAGTGCTGCTAGTGAGGCAGTAGCAATGCAGAGCAGAGAGGGATGATCCTTTCCCTCACCCAGCTGGCAATAAGTTGCTTCATGCACTCCAGGGGACTGTTGTCTTTCTTGGCTGCCTTGGCACACTGCTGACTCACATTTGATGCAGACCAGGACCCCCAATCCTTTTCAGTGAGACCACTCTCCAGTGTCCCATATCCAGTCAGTGTGTATGTCCAGCGTTGCCCCTACCCAGGTGCACAATCAGGCACTTGTTCTTGTTATACGTTATGCACTTGGTGCTTAGTACCAACTGGTACCCACTTCTCTGACTTGTCCACATCTCTCTGCAAGTCCTCTCCACCCTCAGTGGAGGCAACAGCACCTCCTCATCTGGTCTTATCAGCAAACTTGCTCAGAACGTCTTCTAGTCCTGCATGCAAGTCATCTGCATAAACATGAAAGGAAAGTGGCCCCCAAATGGAACCCTGGGGACCCCGACAGTGACCATCTACAAGCCTGATGGAACCCACTGACTATAATCCTTTGGGACTGACCTACTGGCCAACTGCTCACCCAACACATTGTGTTTCTGTCTAGCCATATGCAGAACATTCTGTCCAGAAGGTTGTTGTGAGAAACAGTATCAAAATCTCCACTGAAATCCTCAAGGATTACATCAACTGGCTTCCCTTGGTCAACTAAACGGATAACTGTGTCACAGAATGAGCTTAAATTAAACAGGACCTTCGCCTCACAAACTTGTGTTGGCTGCGACCAATGACAGAATTGTCCTTCAGCTGTTTTTCCATAACTCCCACCATCATTTTCTCCATAATTTTACCAGGCTCTGGACTGACAGGTCCATAATTGCCCATGTCATCTTTCTTGCTCTTCCTTACAAGGAGACAACATTTGCCAGCTTCCTGTCAGCTGGCATGACCCTAGACTTCTTTAGATGCAATTGAAATGAGAGCCCAGAGCACACAAAGGCGTCATCATTGAAAGAAATTAGATGTGCCATAGCTTTGCAATGCCTTGAACTCCAGAGAATGGCACAGATGGAGCAGAGGGGAAGATTTTCCTCTTCTGTAGTGAACTCATTCATTTGGTAAGCAGAATAACACTACCTGATACACGGGGACTGTGTCTCCACTATTCTCTGCTCAGCTCACAGGGCAGCGGTGCAGGGTGTTGCTCTCATGTCAGTGCAGGTAAACTTGCTTTAACCCTTTTTCCTCTGTAAATGCTTCCTCTGTTTGTATGCTCAGATACACTTTTACATTCCCTCAAGTACACTTTCATATATCATTAACAATTACACTTTCTTATACCATCAAAACAGTTTGTCAAACAATACAGTTCTTCTGTTCACATAAACTCCCTTAATACAGTCTGTATTCTTCAGTTATAAACACTGTGCCACAGAACCAGCACTGACTGAACCACCTCCCTCACACACTTCCTCGCAAGCAGTACATAGTATTACATAAATGGGTTGACATTCATTGGTCGGGTGGAATGTACACCTCTCCTCAGGACAATCTTACTAATCTACAGAGCACAAACTCCCATCTTCTTACATACAAGCAGAAAGTACATATGAGTGGACAGACAACACAGTCTTTCACTTTGTCCGTGTCTGGCCATTTCCCTCACAGGAGGAAGGAAACATGGATCGGGACTCGGCACTCACCCTGCAGCTGTTCTGTGTCTCACTCACACCACACTCACTCTGACATTTAGATCAAAAACCATGGTTTATTCATACTACACAACGCTGACAACGTTTTCTAGCTGGAATCTTAATAACACTCATACTCTGGTCGACCAGTTGCAAACGTTAATGTTTTTCCCAGAGTCAGCTTGACACACGGTACCAAACACTTAAAGCAGATGATAATATTGAACATACAACCTATAAGCCCCATGATTACAACTTGGAGAACCCAGGCTACCATTTGACAGGCTATCCACTATATCCCATACCCGTAGGAGAGACCAACCTAGGTCCCTCCTATTGTCAACTACCTGGGAGAGAGTATTTGTTCTTGTTTCCATTCATATGACATACAGTTCCCTTTCATAGGAACACACCCAAGGAGTCTTCCTACCCCAGCTGGCAACCAAAGCCATGAGCTCACCTCCCTGGGAGCAGCACGTATGGCTGTAAACTGTGTAGGATGTCTCCTCAAGACATATGGGCTCCACTTACCATACACATACCTGGTCCACCTATGGGTGGTCCTTGTCTGTCCCTGCAGTGATCAGGTGAGGAAGGGAGTCCTTCAGAGAAATCTCAGGGTGCGCCAAAAGTGTCTCCCTCTCAGCTGGTCCTGCAGCGAACAGAGCTGGTCCCACCTGGGCCGCCAAATTGACTACAGGAATTGAACTCTATAACCTCTATAACTGATACAGTCTCCCATGACATACTTATACCAAAGCTGAGGAAGTATGGGATAGGTGAGTGGACAGTGAAGTGGGTCGAGAATTGGCTGACTGGCAGAGTGCAGAGGGTTGTCGTTGGCGGTGCAGTGTCTGGCTGCAGGGCTGTAACTAGCGGCGTCCCCCAGGGGTCTGTGCTGGGTCCGGTCTTGTTCAACATCTTCATCAATGACCACCCTCAGCAAGTTTGCTGATGACACGAAGTTGGGAGGATTGGCTGACACGCCTGAAGGCTGTGCTGCCATTCAGCGAGACCTGGACAGGCTGGAGAGCCGGGCAGTAAGAAACCAGATGAGGTTTAACAAAAGCAAGTGTAGAGTCTTGCACCTGGGTAGAAATAATTGCATGCACCAGTACAGGCTGGGGGAAGAGCTGCTGGAGAGGAGCTCTGCTGAGAGGGATCTGGGCGTCCTGGTGGACGACAGATTGACCATGAGCCAGCAGTGTGCCCTTGTAGCCAAAAAAGCCAATGGCATTATGGGGTGCATTAAAAAGAGCGTGTCCAGCAGGTCGAAGAAGGTGATCCTCCCCCTCTACTCTGCCCTGGTGAGGCCTCATCTGGAATATTGTGTTCAGTTCTGGGCTCTCCAGTACAAAAAGGACAGGGATCTCTTAGAAAGAGTCCAGTGGAGGGCCACAAAGATGGTGAAGGGCCTGGAGCATCTCCCCTATGAGGAGAGACTAAGCAAACTGGGTCTGTTTAGCCTTGAGAAAAGAAGGCTGAGAGGGGACCTGATCCAGGTCTATAAATATTTGAGGTGTGGGGGGCAAAGTGGTGAGGCCAGACTCTTTTCAGCAGTGTGTGGAGACGGGACAAGGGGAAACAGACAGAAACTGGACCATAGGAAGTTCTGCAGTAATGTGTGCAATAACTTCTTTATGGTGAGAGTGACAGAGCACTGGAACAGGCTGCCCAGGGTGGTTGTGGAATCTCCTTCTCTGGAGATATTCAAGACCTGCCTGGATGCCGAGCTGTGCGACGTGGTGTAGGGAACCTGCTTTGGCAGGGGGGTTGGACTCAATGGTCTCTGGAGGTCCCTTCCAACCCCTACAATTCTGTGATTCTGTGAATATCAATGGGGTGGTTTGGATGGGGAAAGACTACCCCTTTGAATGACCTTTTGTCAGGGCATGTCCTGGGATTCCTAGGATCCTCAAAATGCAGCATTGCTTCTGTCACTGAAAAATGGGGCCCTGTGTGGGACGGAGGGAGGGTCCATGAGTCCCTGGCCCACCTGACTGAGTATTTCCATGGTCTTAGCAAAGACATACTTACAACTTGAGAATGACAGTTAGCTGCGTTCATGGTGGCATGGCCACTGCTGATGGCCTTGAACTGTCTGAACATAACTGAAGAGGCTCAGGCTGATGCAAATCAGCTATTGAATGACAGTGTTGAAAAACTGGAAAGACAGGTGGCAGTTTTGATGGGGAAAAAACCTAATTCAATCATTCTCCTATGGAAGATCAGGGACATCTCTCTGGAAGACCATGGGGACCCTGTACAAGGGAATCTGTATAAAATGGACTCTGTAAATGAAGGCACTAAAAGGTCAGATTTTGAGGTTCCCTTTGGACTAGATCTATTTGAGATCTGACTGATTGTAACCAAAAAATGAAAAAAAAAATGCAGGATAGGCTGGTGGGAGTGCCCTGACCAGTGTCCAACCCCCCAAACCCTGCTGCCCATAATACAGCAGCTGAACTGATGGATATAGTACAGTGGTTTAGACAGAAACCAAGAGAGCATGCCAGCATAGCTGCTCTGGTTATGGGACATGGAGGCAGAAAGCGCTGTGGTGAATGGACTGGAAATTTCAAAACTGACATCCATTACTACTCACCCTGCCCTCAGGCAAAGACTGTATGTGCTGTCCAACATAATGAGGATAGCCATTTGATCAGTGAATGATTTATGGCTGTGTGTCATATAACATGGCCAAATAAGAATGACATACCATTAAATATCAGCCTGTGGTCCTCTATGGAGGACTAACAAAATTATATTAGAGAATTAGGCATGAAAGAGGCAATCTATGAAGATGATTTTGAGAGCCCAGTCAATAAATTTTTCATCAGGAACGAGGGATCTCATCCTACAGCCATCACCTTTACATCAGTATGGGTCTATGTTATCTATACTGAACCCCCCAGTGGCCCTCAGGTGCTGTAATACAACAGGCTGCCCAATTGATGGGGAGACAAGAGTGCCTACGGCCAGATGCAGGCTCTGAATGGTGGTGGAAAGGTCAGAGAACCATCTGCTGCCATGACTTAGGCGTCCAGCCCCTAAGGTAATCCAGTCTGGACCCATTAGGGTCTTGAGACAACAAATGTTTAAAGACCAGATTAGAGCAGGAGTTCAGTTTAAAAAGATCGATGGACAGCATAATCAGGAAAAAATATCTGTTAAACAGGCCCAAGCACTGAGTATTTATAGACCAACCTTTTCAGCCAAACTAGATGTGAATGTAACTCAAGAAGGGTCTGGATGGGGGCTCTGGCAGAGCCAGAGTTCTTTGTGAACCCCTATGAGGTTTTGGTCACAGGTTTGGCATGGAGCAGAATAAAGATACATCACAGTTGAAAAGCATTTATTGGCTACCTATTCTACACTACAGGTGGTAGAACCAGTAACTCAGATTTCAGAGGTTATCGTTAAACAACAAGGCCAGTCCAGGGGTGGGTAAAAGATCTAACACACATCTCTATGATGGGGGTGGCCCAATCACAAGCAGTGGTGCGCTCAGTTGTTCTGCTTGCCTGCTCCTCAAGGAGTTAGGAGAAATCTGTGCCTGCTGCGTGTTCGAGTGCATGTGCAATGCCATGTGGAGGGCTTATCACAATAAAGATTGGCGGATTTGCTGCGTAGACCGGTCAGAACTCAGATCTGCGTTGTGCTTCCTGCGGCACCAAACGCCCAACAGTGGCAGTTCCGTGTATTGGCCAGCAGGTGGCAGCAGAGACCACGGAAAGAACGTCTGCGGGACAGACCCTGGGGATCCGTTCTCTTGATTATAGGGGAAGAACACAAAGATGGATTAAAAAAAAAAGGGGAGGTGGGGGGGGGGGAGGAGGAGTGGGAAAAGAAAAAACGAAAAAATCAAACCACAGCAAACAAATAAATCTTCTCCAAACGTAGCAAACGTGAATGTCTGTCAATAAATAAATGAGTAATTAATTGAATTGATGTCTGTTTCCCCTCTCCCCCGCCCCCCACAACTTCCGAGATGAAAAAACACCTGGTATCAATTGGACAGATGCACACAGTGAAGCCAGGGATGGTCTGAAACGCAAAGCAGCTGAGCAGCTTTTAGAAGAAAACAGAGTAGTAACAACTTCTGTACCTACATTCACCACTCTGAGATCCTGTCTGGGTCTCCCAAGGCTTGTAAATAACCACTGGGTCGGTTCTGATGTCGAGTGATTTGTTGTCAGTTCTCTCATGGTTCTCCGGTCAGTTCTCCGGTGCCAGGATCTGCCACAGGGCATTCTGACCACGGGCATCATGTTTCTACGCTGCCGCCTGCATTTAACAGGCAATGGGACTGCCCAGCATGTGCAAGGCAGCACCTCTTTCACACCACCAGAATGTTTAAGGCTGTTGGGATTGTTGTTAGCGTCCCATTAACACTGAGGCTAGAGATACCCTTAGGATTGACATTACTATTAGCATTACTTTGATGGTGCCCTATCTGGGTCATCTTCAGGGGATGTCAGGAGTAAGGCACAGTGTCAGGAGAAAAAGAACAGACTCTGTTACTTTATAAATGTGATAATAGAGAGAGTTCATTGGAAAAAATACAACTCTTAAATAATACAAAGCATGCTTCTGATTGGATGCAGGCATCATCTGGGCTCTGATTAATATTACTCTTAAGGTAAAGATTATTGTTACCATAATGATTTTTTTTTTTTTGGATTATGATCAGGGTTAAGGTTCCTTTTGCTACAAACTTCTAGCATCATTTTTGTTGTTACATTTGGAGTTAGAGACGATTTTAGAATCAGGGTAAGGGTTAGGATTAGAGTTACATTGCAGGTTAATGCTGTTGTCTTTACAACTCCTGTGAGGGTTGGGGTCTGGTTCAGTTGTTTAAAAATGAAATGAAAAAAGAATAAAAAAAAAATATATTGAAAGCTTCAGATTTCCTTAATCTTTGTGGGAATCATATAATGTGCAACTCAAATCTACCTCTTCGTGCAGTGACTGCCTGTAAATTTGCTAGAGCCTGATATAATATGGCCTTGTGCCATAGTCCTCCAGATTGTTGCTAGGATTCCTTTCCATATATTGAAATTGAATTGACCTAATATATAGGTCAGTTACCAACCTCTTGTTTTTAGGTCTGCCTTGTACTTTTCTGCGGACAGAGAAGGGCAATGTTTCCAACAGTCAGTACATTCATTCTGTCCTGTGCTGGGCTCTACCCACCCTGCGTATTTATCTTGTGCTTGTCTCAATTCTCCCCATGTCAGAATGCCCCCAGTCTGAACTTAACTCTGTTCAGCAACTTTCTTGGTGCAAAAACTACTTATACAGCTGTTTTACAAGAGGGTTATACATTCAGTTAGGGCCTACACTATGTACTGAAAATACTGGAAACTTCCACTGCAAAAACACAATCTACCTCTCCCATCTGTGCAGCCTTGCAGACCCAGAGCACGCCAGGTTATTTCTGCTTTCATAGCATTTGCATGCTGTAGGGTGAGCACAAGGTTCTGCTGCTTGATTCTTCTGCAAGAGCTGCCTACCGGCAAATGGTTGCAGGGATGGAGGATGTGACAGAAAGCATTTGTCTCCACAAGAGCAGAGTTACATTCAGTGCAGAGTGTGAGAGTCAGGTTGGTGTGGAAAAGCACTGACACGCTGGGGATGATGCAGTGCTCACATGTCTAACACTCACAGACATTACTGTCAGAAGGATGGTGCTGTGTTGTGCTTCTACCTTTGGCAGCCCCTGGAGAAATGCTGTGGCACACAGAACACCTTTGTATTGCACTGACTGCTGCCATGCAGCATGGATTTAACACACCAAATCCAGAGGAGCATGACTGCATCTAACTGCCCTGAGAAAAACTACTGTAGCTGAAGAGATGAGGAGGCAGCTGCTCATCTGCAGAACAAGCAGCACTGCCAGACATTGGGCCAGGTGAGCACCTCCTGCTGCAGCGTGATGATGACAGGGCTGGAGATGATCTGCAAAGCCAGCTTCAAAGTGGGAGACATGAGTCAACATGGCAGGAGGACAGAGGTGTTACGGAGCAGCCAAGGCATCAAAGAGTATCAAAAGGCTTTAAAAGGTATCACAAAGCGACAGCCAGGAAGACTGGGATTATCATGAGCAGCAACCTGGATGCTAGAGATTATTTGCTGCCATACAAAATGGTAGAGATCTTGCTGCTGACATCCCAAAGCCATGCAAAATGGGAACCCAGAGCTCTGCCTGCACGAACCCCACAGCCATAGCATTGCAAGCTGAGCTGCCTTGCTGTTTGTTGCATTCATCCCAATCCCTGTGAATGAAGACTCGGAATGCAGCCAAGGCGATGATTGAGCATGAGAGTGACTTTATTCAATAAAAGACAGGAGGGCTTGAGAGGTCAAGGGTGAAGATGGGACTCCTCTTGTCAAGATGAGAGTGGCTCAGAGCTGGTGCTGCTGCCTGGTGCCTGGGACTGGCAGCCTGACTCTAAGTCCCCATCTAAGATGCTCAGCTTCACCTCACTGATGCTGCCCTGCTCCTGCATGGTGGTGCTGCTGTTGGGGCACTCGGGCTGTGCTTGGGATGGGCAGCACTGCAAAGGCACTGGGTCACAATCCAGGCAGGTGACTGTGGTGCCTGGCAGGCTCAGGTCAGGAGCTTCAGCAGAGCCAGGAGATATGAGAGCATGAACGTGGATGAGCCCCTTGTGTCCATCACTGTTACCATGTGGAAGGCTGTCATCCGAATTGCAGCGATTTGTGCTTAATAAGAACTCTCCATTGATGGAAACACACTGCACATCACTACTTGGTTTCGATCTTTGGGGTTGACAAAGGCTCGAATTATCTAGGAAGGCACAGAAACACAAGGGTTAGTGTCAAACGTTTGCAAGTTGAATCATGCAAGAGGTTGTTGATACTTGGTAATAGAGTGGCGGCAGGACGAAGCAAATAAGCTTGAAGCAACAGAGCCACTGTCTTGAAAGTGATCCTCGTGCAGGTCCATAAGTTTTGACTCTGCCTGGACTTCATATGGGGCAGTATGACATCACAAAGGGGTGATATGATGTCACAAATGGGCATTATGACGTCACAAATAAGCATTATGATGTCACAAAGGGGCACTATAATGTCAAAAAGGGGCATTATGACATCACAAATAAGCATTATGACGTCACAAAGGGCATTATGACATCACAAAGGGGCATCATGACGTCACAAAGGATTGTTATGACGTCACAAAGGATTGTTAAGACGTCACAAAGAGGCATTATGACATCACAAAGGGGCATCGTGACATCAGAAAGGGGCATCGTGATGTCAGAAAGGAGCATTATGACAACACAAAGGGCATTATGACATCACAAAGAAGCATTATGACATCACAAAGGGGCATTATGACATCACAAAGGGGTGTTACCATCACCCTGCGCCCAACTCCTCTCTCCCTCCTATTGGCTCCCTCTCCCACCAATCCCCGATCTCCCCTCCCCTTAGGCATTGAATTCTCTTCTCACTACCTCCTCCCAGTCCTCTCCTAGGAACAGAAACCATTCAGATTCTACAGCAAACTACAGCATCTGCACTGCAAGAGCACACTGAACCACCTGCAACAATGAAACACGGTTTTGGAGAGTGGGTTTGAAAACACACCTTTAGACAGCTGTCTCCCTGTAGCCAAAAGGAAACCAAGCAGCAAAAGAAGAGTCCAGCCTGAAACATGCCCATGCTACTAGCCCAGGTTTTTCACAGTCAATGCAGAATCCATCCTGTTCATGAGGTGACAAATGACCAGTGGGTCTCCCCTTGCTCCACCCCTTCTCCTTCAAAGCCAGAAAAAGAAAGAAAAAACAAGCTTCTGTACAGCTGCCGTTATTTCTGACAGCGAGTGTAATCACAGAATCATAGAATGGCCCGGGCTGGAAGGGACCTCAAGGATCATGAAGATCAATCACCTCCCTGTCCCTGCTGGCCATCCCCTCTTCTGATGGAGCCCAGGGGACCATTTGCTCTCTGAGCTGCAAGAGCACGCTGATGGCTCACGTTCTGTTTTTCATCCACCAGGACCCCCAGGTCCTTCTCTGCGGGGCTTCTCTTAAGGACTGCTCCTCCCAGGCTGTACAGATGCCTGGGATTCCTCCAGCCCAAGTGCAAAACCTTGCACTTTGCTGTGTTCAACCTCATTAGATTCACGTAGGCCAACCTCTCGGTTGAGCTCCCTCTGAATGGCATCCCTTCCTTCCACTGCATCAGCCGCACCACTCAGCAAACAGCAGAGGGTGCACTCCATTGCATCATTGGTGTCACTGATAACCATGTAAAAAAGCACTGGTCCCAAGACAGACTCCTGGATGACACCACTTGTTACTGGCCTCCACCTGGACACAGAACCATGAATCACCACCCTCTGTCTGTGGCCTTTCAACCAATCCCTTATCCACCAGGTGGTCCACCTGTCAAATCCACATCCCTCCAGTTTAGAGATAAGGATGTGGTGGAGGGCCATGTAAAAGATCTTGCTCAAGTCCAGGTCAATGACATCAGTTTCCTTCATTTTGTCCACAAATGCCGTCACTCCATCATAGAAGAGCACCAGATTGGTTAGGCATGACCTTCCCCTGCTAAAGCCACGCTGACTGTCTTGGATCACATGCTCATTCCTTATGTGATCAAGCATGTCTTTGAGGCGGATCTGTTCTTCACCATCTTCATCACAGTTCTACATTTGAATCAAATAATTGGTGCTGCTGTCACCAAGAAAACCTCTTTGTCTTCTACTCCTGCTGCACATCTGTGCTTTCACCAGAAGCAAAGGGAGAGGCCACCTCCTAGATCCAAATTTTAAGAAACCAACACCCAATAGGTGTCATCTGAAGTAAAATAGGAGAGAAATTAAGACGACTATTCTGCATCCAGCTTGGATCACTCCCTCACTCAGGCACACCACCATCAGATCAAGGAGATGCTGCCTTCAGCTTTGAGACTGTATGGGAAATCACAGCTTGAACCTCTGATTAATCAGCTGAGGCAAGTGTTGGGCCAGCTGCGGGAGCACAGGTGAGAGTAATCTAGCTGTGCTCCCAGAAGGGGTGGACCTCGACTGCACCTCTTCTGAGACCTCACCTCATTTAAAGGCTGACCACCACTAAGGCAGAATCTCTTGGAGACTGCTCCCCAGTTGAGACTGCCTCAGCTTTCTGGTCAAGGCACCAACATTGGTGAGTTTTCCTTTGCTAATAATCTTTGACTATTTACCACCATCTTGGTTAACATCTTTTTACTAGCCACCCTTACAGAGACCATAAGGGCTTGGGCTTCCAAACTCTCAGCAAGCATTTGGATCAGACAGCTTCCTGCTGGGGAGCCCCCTGCATCACTGCTGCCTCCTTTCGTACTGGACCTGCAGATGCTTCAGAGCTCATTAGCATGGACTTCCTTCCTCCCCTCAGCAGCTGCTCCTGCACTCACCTTCATTCCTACTCAGATACCGGCCGCTTCCAGCACCAGCTGACCTGCAAGACACAGAAAGGAAAGGTGGGAGTCATGCAAACGCAGAAGCCCAAGGCTGCGTCACCACCACGTATGGCAGCCTCGGGAAGTCAGCTGCAACTACAGCCTTTGTCAGAATGGAAACAGGCACCGTCAATTAAGTGTGACCTCTGAACTCATTGCCACCATCAGAAATAGGCACTGAAATCGCTCACTTCACTGCAGCTGGTTACCTCCTGATTTTGGGTAAATGCGGACACTGTCTTGAGGGCTACCAGAAAAACGACATCAACTTCATTGTAGGTGGTTAAGCTTGGAAGCTGGACTTGAGCAAGAAAAGTTTCTCAGCTCAGAATCACAGAATTATCAAGGTTGGAGAAGACCTACAAAATCATCTGGTCCAACCATTACCAATACTTCCCGGATAAATCATACCTCTCAACACAACATCCAAACGTTTCTTGAGCACTCCCATGGTCGGTGACTCCACCACCTCCCTGGGCAGTGCTATCCAATGCCTGAATACCCTTTAGGGGAAGTAATATTTCCTAATGTCCAGCCTGAATCTTTCCTGGCACAGCTTAAAACCATTCCCTCTAGATCTATAACTGATCACACGAGAGAAGAGGCCAAACCACAACCTCCCTTCAGGACGTTATAGAGAGTTATAAGGTCTCCCCTGAGCCTGCTCTTTTCCAAGCTGAACAATCCTAGTTCCCTCAGCAGCTCCTCGTAAGGTTTGTGCTCCAGACCCCTCACTACCTTCGTAGCTGAAGACGTTCCAGAACCGCAAGGTTTTCTTGCAGGGAGGGGCCCAAAACTGAATAGGTCAAACATCCTTCTCTCCATCATTGCTGTCACGTGGAAGGCTGTCCTTGGAACTGCAGTGACTCATGCATCCTAACTGCACTCCATTGATGGAAGCACAACGTGCATCATTGCAACTTGCTGGTGGGTTCCTGTATTGGCAAGGGATCGATTCACCTGGAAAGAGTAGATACACAGCATTTAGCGTCAAACTTTCACTGTCCAAGGAGGCAAAGGCTTGGTGCTGCCTGTCAAGCAGGTTTCAAGCAGCTTGTGAGACTCATCTGGGAAAGACAGGAGTCAACCAAAGATGTCAGGCACGGGCTTGAATGCCAGAAGGAGGTACAAGCCCACTGAAAGCATGAATTCTACCTGTGTTGCTGACAAGCAGTGTTTTGAAAGCTGGATTTGCACCCTTACCTGCCAGGACCACGTCTTCTGCTTCAGAGGGCTCCCTGGCACTGCTCTGCAGTTGGTGTTTGGCCACAGGGGATGGTTTGCCCAGGTAGAAGCAGGAACGCCAACTGCCAGCTGGTGACTCTGCCCTCTTACTGGGAGAACTCAGTCTGGAGAGAAAATAGAGCATGCTGTCAGTCGTGGTGCAGGATGAGGGAAGAGCTGCACCGAGCCCTTGCCAATAGTTGCCTGTTCCCGCCACTGCCTGCTTTCTGCTGAAACACAGCCTAGAAACACCCTCTGTTTCAAACAGCAGAGGATGCTTCCATTCCTACAGCTCAGCCCTCAAGTCCTGCTGGCTACATTCCTCTCAATGATTTCAAGCAAGATTCGGAGCATGTGAGCAAAGGCTCCACAGCCGGACAGGAAAGGAGCTGGCAGGCGTAACTGCTTTCTGAGGAACCGTACAGTTATAAGGGAAGTTCAAAAGCATCTCTGACTCTTACGTTAACACCTCCTCGGCCTCAGCTCACTGCCACCTTTAATTTCTAGTGCCAGCAAGTCTGACCAACAGCTCTGCTTACAGGAGAAGCACAATTGGTTTCAGGCACATGGCCCTGAAATCTGGAAAACCCCAGTGTTTCCATGTACAGCCAGCACAGAACAGGATAGACGCCAGCATGGCTTTCTGCATCTTGTGACTGCCTGCCCAACCAGGAAGGAAAGGCACCTTGTGTGGCTCCACTGAGGCCATAGGGCAACTGTGTGTTAGTTGAATCCTCAAAGATATAATGGACAAAAAATAAACCAATAAAAATCATCCGAACAATGATGGTAGGGGCTGGAAAGGGAATTCCTCTTTCTTTATCTTTCAGATGGAAAATCAATGATTGCGTTGAAGTTCCTCAGTACAGCTGCAGGCCCTTCCTCCACTTGTATCTTGCTGCTCTGTGTTGCAACAGGAGAGCTGCTCTGGCCTCTCCTCTCAGCCTGTGCCGCCTGCACGGTGAGCAGCTTTGTGGATGGAGAGACCCACACAGACTTGGGCCCAGGCAGAGAACTGTGCCCTGCAAGGGAAAACCACAGCTAAGACAGAAAAGGAAGCAGCAGCACAGCCATCCCCATTCTGCATATCTCTCAGAATTGCTCATCCGAGCCACTGGAAGAAGAGGAGCTCAAAATAACTGTGTGCTCAGAGGTATGCTCGTGGCAAAGGACACAGCCACAATTAAGAGCAGCTCACTGTATCTTAAGAGGCAAACAAAAAGCCTAGAAAAACTAGGGGGCAGAGATCTCAGAAAGCATCACTGCCACACTTCAATCAAGTTTCACCTGCTTGCAAAACATCTTAAGAGCAGTGATGGTTTTCTCCATGTAAGGCTTGGACACTCTCAGGACCCATCAACAGGGCACCATATTCTAACCTAAGCCCAGAAGCCTGCTGTCTCCTCAACAGTAACAGAATTTTCAAAGGTCTTGGAGAAGCCCTGGATTGGATGAAGCTGTCAGATTTAGATCAAGCTAATGGAGGAAGATGCTCACCTACTCCCTCTCCCATGGCTGGTGTGGATTTGGAGCAGAAAAGGACGTCTGTGTAAATAGTACTGTTGAAATATCAACTGGTAGAGCAGTGTTGCACATTGTACAAATCACAGTTGGACATCCATGGACAGCTGATGATAAAAGTAATTGTAGGGGAAGAGCTGGATGAAATATTGTTAAAAACAAATAATCATTTTAGCTGCACGTTTGTAAGCATTTCTTTTCATCCTTCTCAAAACAGTTTCATGGCAGAATAAAGAGGACACGTTCACACAGACATTTCCACAGCCAGACTAGGGAATAATCAAAGAATATCAACCAAAACGTGTTTCCTACCAGTTACATGAATCTTGAAGGTGAGTTTCTAGCCAGCAGCCTCGCAGCTGTACTCCCCTTTGTTGCAGTAATTCATTCCTGGATGTAAATCACATGTAGAAAAGTGTTGCTATGATACTAGATGACCAAGAAAGTCCTATAGCCAAAATGTTTTGCACCAGAGAGGCTGTTAGTTGATCCTCCAAATGCAAGACACACAAAATGAAGCGTTCCTTTATCTCTGGGATTCCAAGCATTTTCTCACCTCTGACTTTCACTTGGAATGTTGCTTTGTCATCTTTTGTTTCACAGCTGTAGCTCCCTTGGTCTTTCAGGGTCACATTTTTGACCATGAGCTTGCGGTGCGTCCCCTGGGAGATGATGGTTGTCCTCTGGTCCTGCTTCACCTCTGTTTGATCTTTCTTCCATACGACAGCTCCGCTTGCAGCTGACACCTCACACACCAGCTCCAGGTCTTCAGGAGGACTGACTGATATTTCTGAAGTGGTTTTGGGCTTGCTGACAACATTAATGGCTTCATCTGAAGAAAAAAAGAGAAAGTGGTTTACATCCTGACTCAGGCTTATTCAGCACAGCATGAAGATACAGTTAGAACTGATTGTAATGTCTCTGCTCATTACATTTGGGTGATTGAGTTTCACCTCTGGAGGTACTCACATACAAACGTGTGCTTGATTCTCCTGTGTAAGGAAAGAGTAAGTTCTATGCAGACAGTTCTTATTTCTTTTAATCAATTCTGTATTCTGCACACGTTCTTCTGAAGCTAAAATGAAGGCAGATAAGTAACGTGTTTGCAATGCATGAACAAACCTATTCAACACTTTGTCTCTAAGCTAACAAGCAGCGTTTGAAGAGCACATCAGTATTTCATGCCCTTCATTCCATCCAGACAGAACCTGCCTGAGGAGCAAGCTGATGGCTGTCAGCTACAGGCAGACCTAGCTTAGTATTGCATTTCTTAGAGCAACAACTGTTGCTTTCAGTCACTGAATATACCAAGGCCAATTGCTATGCCAGGCACATTTATGGCATCAGTGAACAAATAATGAGTTAAAAATTGTAATAGACAGGAGTCATCTATTCTTGTAAAACTAGGTGACCAAAGAAGAACAGTCCCTCTAGAGTCAAGCTGTTTAGAACTAATAGCATCAATCAATGTCACGTAGATAGATTACTTCCCTGCCCTAAGACCATCTTGTGACCATTTGGTGCTCCTAATTAAGCCCTCTTGATGGCTTTTTTGTCTGAGCCATGTGACATTTTGTGATAGGAGTTACTGCTAGTGTTCCCTTAACCCTACACCAAAGTAGGAGGTATCCATTCTCAGGGAATCATGCAGGCTTCCTCTGGATTTGATGCTCAGAGACAGCCCCAGAACTTTTTAAATCTTAGCTTAGCTCTCATCCAATAATGTTCATCAAACAGTGCAACTTGTCCTTTGGGGATGCCTTTGTTCTGCATCCACCAGTTCCAACGGAGTCTTCTCGGCTTGTTTTAGATCAGTTTTTTAACAGATAAAGAAAGGGGCTTTGAATTACAAAGTGAAATTGCAGAATGCATGATTCTCAACCAAACAGAACGGGAGGTGGGATGCAGGGTGAATACCTGAGCCAACACCACCTGCAAGCAATCCTTCAATATCTTAGGAATCTCTAGCCATCCCAAATCCAGTGTTGGGCTTGATCTATCATCTCTGCTGAGTTTTTAGCTAGCTGATGGTGAGCATCTTGGTGGAGATGGGTGAGCAGTCGGACTAGAGAGTCTTAATCAACCTTAAGGATCCTGTGATCAGAGGAACTTGAATGTGCTGTTAAAGGTCACAAGAGCTGCACTGCAGCATGAGCATACACAGCGAAAGGTTTTCAGTAGAGCTTCGGTTCATAAATGAGGACTGGGTTATGGAAAATAGGCTCAAGAAATAAACCAGAAAACAGATCTTAACGCCAGGTTCTGTGAATGCAGCCAGCTGAATTTCACAGATATTGAATTTCAATGACAATTTCTTGTGTTATTTTACCCTCCAGCTCCACCCTGAACAGGAACAGGTCAGTGACAAGCATTACTCCTCCAGGCTTGACCTGACAGTGCTTTACTTGTACTATGAGCTAATGCCAGGAAGAGCAGGAAAAGAGTTTCATCCACGTGCCTTCTCCTTCCTTAGTTAAACCAGTGTGAAACTGCAGCCACGTCAGGCTGAAGGAGATGTCTCAGATGTCCTGCCTGGATGCAGGAGCTCACGTGTCAGAGGATGTCTGGCACGTCAAGTCTCATGGCAGTGCAGTGCATGACAAACTGCAACAACACTTTCCTGTGGGCTCCTTTGGGCACGAGGCCCAGCGGGTGACACACCTCTGGCTGCAGCTCTTCAGAGCCTCCCAGCAGCCACGTGATGCCCATGGGAGAGACACAGCTGACCCGCACAGCAGATGATTTACCAGCTCACTCTGATTTACAGCAAGAGAAGATACAAGTGGTGATGCTGAATGGTGAAATACTGCGAGTGTGTGGCATAGGTATAAGATTTGTGAGCCTGAGGATGTTCAGGATGGACAGGGCTCAGAGCACCTGATGGAGCTGCGGTGCCCCTGTTCATTGCAAGGGAGTCCAACTAGCTGACCCTTAAGGGTCTCTTCCCTATCTATGAGATACACGAAAGCTGATTCTGCAGTAACCAAGCTACCAACAGCAGCTGTTTGTCTTACAGCTTGCCAACACAGATTTTAAAATAACAGCATTGATTACTCATTTGATAGTCACATTACAGTGCAAAGCACATGGAAACGTCCATCAGCTAATTCATTTAATTCTTTGGGCAGACCTGCCAGTATGAAATATTATGCTAACATGACAGAGAGAAGAAAAGCAAAATTAAGACTAGCTGACAAGCCGTGGCAGGAAGTTCTGCTCTCCATCAATTTAGTCCCAGTATTCAATTCTGTTTGGAGATGTCTCCATGACTCTCTGGAGTTTGTTCTTTGAGAAGAAGCAATTAAGTAAGCTCTCCAATGCCAAAGTGCATACACTACTCTAGGCCTTTCTTGTTTCTCCATGGATCAACAAGGGTGACAAGCCAGCAGAAGATGATGAAGAGCCTCATCATGCAAACTCATGCATTTTATCCCCCTCACAGATGCACTGACAACTTACAGCATCATCCATTGAGACGTTGTGAATTTTCAGGGTGTGTTTCTTCCCCACAATGTGCAGTTCCTATTTTTCACTGGCCTTGAGCTCCTTCCCATCCTTCATCCACTCCACAGTAGCGCCTGTGTCTGAAAGCTCAGCCTGCAGTTTGGCTTCCTCACGCAGCCGAGCGGAGATCTTTTCTACATCTTTGCTCTTCTTGGTAAATCTCACTGCAGCACCTGTCAGGAGCAAAGGCCTCGTTAGTTCAATTGATATCAGGCTAACGTGGTCAATGTTTGCTGCAACATCTCTGAAAAAGTATCACCTTCTGTTCCTGCACTCATCATTGTGTCACTGCTGAGCAATTCAAGATATTTCATTTGGTCTTCTTGCCGGATTTACTAAGTAAAAATCAACCAAACATCTCCTTCTACTGATTAAGAATGCTCTAAACATGCTTCTGCAGAGGTTTCCACCCAATGACAAACAGGTCCTCCCATCATGAATGTTTATTTATTCTATTTTGTCATGCAAAGCTGATTGATAGAGATATTATTGGAATGATTGCTCCCCTACTTCTAAATTATTCCAGTGCAATCAGAAAGGCTGTCTGAACCTGGAGCTGAAAGTACTGCTCTATGGTGATGCAGTGGTAAACCTGCTGACTGAATGCACTGGCCAATAGCTGTGAACTGCAGACATTCATCAGCTGGCATGAAGCAATCTGGTTCAGATACCAAGCAGCTGGGCAGATTGGCTTACCCTACACTCAGTGCTATCATGTTTAGGTCATTACCAGGACTCACATCAGTCCATGGGATGCAATTTCAGGTATTTGGTACAGTCAGTGAATGCCTGCAGCCCCAGTTCTAATCATCAGATCACAGCAACTATGCCTTGACTGTAAGAGGAAAGGAGAAGGATCAAAGCAAATACCTCTCACTCTCATCTTGGTGCTGACATCAACATTTTCGGCAACAAATTTCACTTCTGCTCCACCATCATTCTTGGTGATGTTCTTTATGATTAGGCTGTGAGTAGTTTGGGTTCTCTTGATGATCCAGGTCTCGCTTTCCTGTAAGACTTTACCACTGAGGTACCAAGTGCTGCAACACATTGTTGTAAGGTCAATAGTAAACATGGCATCCCCTCCAGGTACAGCTTCACCAGCTGTTAGGGGGGATTTCACAGCCAGGACTGGTTCTGAGGAAGAACAACATGGATGTCTTAATGCTCTTTAGATGCAAGTCTGGTATCTCATTTAGAGATGGAAGATTAAATCATAGGTACATTTCTACTTCTCCCTTTGCATGAGTGCTGGAAGAAGCACTTCTATGCTTAAGATCTGTTACAGAAAGTTCTGCCTCTTGCACATGTGAGATATCAAAAGATAAGGATATTCATGTCTCTCTCACAGAAACAGAACTTGTATCACTTTAGTGGTAGCTGGAGGTTGACAGGAGAACTAGTAATAAAGGAAAGCCTTTGGTGTGTTAGTGCACTACTATCCTTAAAGTCAAATGAAACATCTTCAGGGAACCAACACAGCTGCTCAGCTCACACTGACCCATTTCCATTGGGGCTTTTGTGCTTACCAAGGTGCACGCTCCCTGGGAATTCCAGAGACGGGCTCTGTCCATGCGCATTGACTGCAGACACTCGGAACTGATCATCAGCCTCTTCAGACAGATTGCTCACCGTGAACTCTGGGACGGGGACATGAGACACGTGGCACCTCACCCACGTGAAGCCAGTTAGTTTATTGCCTTCCACAATGTAGCCATCGATTGGAATGGGGCATTGCATCTTCGGAGGGGACCATGCCAGCGTCACTGAGGTTTCTGTTTTATTTTTCACCACGGGGTCAGCTGGGGGCTGGGTGGGAGGTTTTCTGGGAGCTGAACAGAAAGAAATACAGAAATATTAGCATAAGGTCATGTAGGCTGGAAAAGACCTTCAAGACCAGCAGACTCAACTTTCAGCATGACCTACTGAGTCCCAACATTAACTACTGTGCTACCTGAGAACATACATGACAAGCTTATTCCTGCAGGTATTTGCATAGTGAATATATTCACCCTCTGGTTGCTTTGGAACATTTTAGAGGTTAAAATCCCATCAGACTTTTTCACTGTGTGCAGCCACTGATACAGGCAGGAGGCTGGGAATTACCTGATGGGCTCTAGTTACAGACTACTGACACAGTAAAGGATTGATTTCATTTCATTTTGGCCATCAAAAAGTTTGGAGTCTGGTTTAAGTCATCCATCTAGACTCCAATTATAATCATATGGAGAACAGCGCATTTAGGAGAACTCATCTCATCTTAATAAACCTGAATGAAATCACAGAATCATAGGATCACGGGAGGGCTTGGGTTGGAAGAAACCTTCAAGATCATCCAGTTCTAAACACCCTGCCATGGGCTGGCTGCCCACTAACCAGCTCAGGCTGCCCATCACCCATCCAACCTCGCCTTCAACACCAAGGACAGGCACCCACAGCTTCTCTGGGCAGCCTGAAATGGAAGCAATGAGCCACATGTTGAAGATACTCAAACATTCATGACTGTAGAGAGAGCCAAATACTCCATACATATTGCCTGCCTGGTCAATGGTATTAAAATGCCAACAACAGACTCATCCAGCTCATGGAAAATGGTGTGAACATGGCGTACAGGATTCTTCCAGCATCGAGTTAGATCTGCAAAGTGTAAAAATAGGAAATCTCAATGCAATGCAATTTTCCCTCATAACATAAATAGACACATAACTGTTTTGGGGTGCACTGTTACCAGCCTGTCAGTTGCTGTTGGTCAGTGCTAGATGCCAAAGGTCCCACTAACATAGCATGAAGCTGAAAGCTAGACGCTGGAATCAGATCTCCTGACCTTACCATCAGAAATCGAGATGTCGTATTTTGCTCAGAGGTGCCTGCTTTTAGGAGGGACAGCTACCGAGCTTTTTCTGCTCCAGGAACCAGCTCCAGCTTCAGGATTTAAACAGCAGTCAGAAATTAAACTAAGCTTTGTCACCTCCATCAACAGAAGGAGTGGTTGGGTGGTACAGCTTTCCAAATCACATAGAAACTGGCACAACAATCAGATGCCTACATTTTCTTTTTGAACTTGTTAATACATAGAGCTTAATAGCATCAGAATGCCCCAAGCACTTCAGATAACACAACAGCTGTAAACCCTTCTTTAAGGACTCCTTTGTTTAACCACTGAGTAACTGTAATTCAGTGGTGCTGCTGGGAGAAGGGAAGTCCTAATCTTCCCAGATGGTGAATAGAGTTGATGTTCACATGCAGACTGGTGCTGCAGCACAGCCAGAAACCACTCATTTGGGAAACACAGCACCAAGAAAATAATGGGAATAGCTTCATAAAATCAGGCAGCTTCACCCAAATTTCATGTCAGGTCCATTATTCTTCCTATTTTCAGGAAGAAAGGTTTTCCCTTTTTCTTGTAGTTTTATTTTCTTTTCCTTTCATGCAAGCAGCTTTGTAGCTTAAAAAATTGTTTTCTAATCACCTCCTGGTCTGGACAAATCACACAGGTTTGACTCCATGTTTTACATAGTTAGCATTTTATATTTGTTCCAGTATGGAACTGTACAGCCATAGAATGGCCTGGGTTGAAAAGGATCTCAAAGATCATCCAGTTCCAACCCCCTGCTATGTGCAGGGTCGCCAACCACCAGACCAGGCTGCCCAGAGCCACAATCCAGCCTTTCCTCATAGGAGAGCTGCTCCAACCCTCTGATCATCACAGTGGCCCCTCCTCTGGACCCACCCCAACAGCACCACAACCTTATTGTCCACAGAAAGCATATAACCCTCATTCAATTGCCCTTCCACTCAGCTTAGAGCACTACTAAAACCAGCATCTTCACCTTAGCTCATCACACTGCTGCAGTTCCTTTTACAAGGATTTCACTGGCAAAAATTAAATCAAAGCCATCACAAGGGATTTAGCACAGTTACGTGTTACTGGCTACGAGAGCTGTCAGCACAGTCACCTGTCAGGCTTTGCTGCTGTTCTCTTTATGTAGAGGCACAACAAGGTTCAGACACCTCACAGTGCAATTCTCACTTGGACTGTAAAGAAAAAGGAGGCTTGAAAAGCAGCGTGTGGAAAACAAAGAAACAAGAATTAGAACAACAGTGGGGCCATGGCACTTGTAGGAATTGTTCTGCCTTTAACAGCAGAGCTTTTCAAGAAGTATGAGGGCATTGCAAACCAGACCAGTTTGGACAGATTAACAACTGCAAGTAGTGGGTTCCAAAATTCCAGACATGAAATCAAAGATAGAAAAACTCTTCACATTTTCATCTCTCAATTTTTCATACATTGTGCATTACAGTGCAAACAAGTCTTCACATACAACTTGGAAGCTAAAGACAAGTCTGACAAAACAGACTGCACAGAAATGATGGATAATTAACAGAGCAAATTGCTCTTTCAAAAACAGAGTTTATGTCTTCTGGTCATAACTCTTCAGAAGCCTCAGAGGCTTCTTCTCCTTTGTATATTTTCATTAATCTTAGATTTTGTTTTCATTCAATGTGACCTCACTAAACAAATATTGTCTAAGACCATGAGTATCACATAAATGTGCAGATCTCAAGCTGCTCACTTATCTAGTACCCTTGGCATGATGCTTTCTTTTCCTCAGCTGATCATCTAGATTGTGCCTGTTGATTGTGCAACAACAGCCTGTTGGTCTCGATTACCTGTGAGAGGCTCTAACTTTGGCCAGGAAAAATCATTTGAGGACAAGTAATTCTCTTGGAATCAGTAAGGCAGTCTTCCCATTCTTTCTTACCAGCACCCATCTTACATGTTAATAAAGGATTCTGGAAATCAGTTTGAAGATCAAGAAACAATTCAGTTCAAGCATATGCAATCACAGGATTTGTACGTCACCTGCAAAAGTCATTTTATTCTATCCACAATCTCATCCTACATGCAGTTCCTTAGAGGGTTCCTTAGGCACACCAACCCCATGCTCCTATTACAGACCCTTGCATAACACAGGTGATATACCTACAAGATTATCTACAGCTTAGACTATGAAAACAGGGAGTCTAGCTAGAGAAAATTATCTACCTGTGCTTCTGAGCAATCTGTTAACCACTCTCATACAGTTCAGGCCAATCCAAACAAGATGCAATGACATGTCAGCCACAGAAACAGCTTGATTTTAAGGAGTGTGTTTGGACAAGCCCCTGTTGCATACGGTGGTCAAACATGCATTACTTGGGGGCACATTGTATTTGATTTAACAGATACTCTTACCTTTGGCTTTGCACAGAGTCCAAAGTCTATCAGCTTCAAATTGTCAATCAGCAGATTTTCCCGGTGGATGAGAAAGCAGTCAGGAATGATTTCCACCCAAATGCCCAAGGAAACATCTTTTCTCTTCTCTTCTTTCCTGCTGTGGACAGTGGTTCCCAGTCTACTCAAAGCTCGCTCGCTCTCGCTGTCTCAGAGATCTTCACTGACTGCTGGCAAGTTCCCATCTTCCAATATCCCAGGTGGGAAATACTAGCTTGTATCTGTTGGAAAGGACCTGGGGACTAGGAGGACAAGTGGTGAGAGACCACAGGCTGAATGCAAGCCAGCAGTGTGCTCTGACAGAAAAGAAGTACAACAAGATCATCAGCTGCATTAAAAAGCAGCACAACCAGACCAGGACAAGTCATTCCTGCTTCAACACTCATTGCACCACATCTACAATACTGTATCTGGTTTTTGGCCAGGAAGGATAACAACCTGAAACAAACTCTGAAGCAAGTTCTATGGATGACCTCCAGCCTGTGCAGGGGGCTGAAGCTCCCACTCAGAGAAGAGAAGCTGGGGAGAATGATCTTTGTGACAGAAAATTCATTGGATGGGGCCAGAGGAATGCATCTCACCCCATACCCTCTGTACAGCCACCATTTGTTTAAAGGATCACTCTTCCTTGAGGCACAAAACTAGAGCAGGTTACACAACAGACTGACACCACAAGGGCTTCTCTCGAGATACAAACTGCAGCAAAGAGCATCACAAAAATGTGAAACCAACACTCAGATCAGATCTGTGTCTCTGCTCCGCTCATTAGGAGCATCATGTTTTACTCCCCTTTCAGAGGAAGATACTTCTTCAAGGATAACAAAATCCAGCTCAGCTACACAACACAGTACCACATAGCAATAAATATCTAACATTTCCTGTAGGGAAAGAATCCTAAGCACAAGTTATTGTCTGAGTTTCAGCTGGGACTGAATTATCTTCTTCAGTGTCTGATATAATACTACGTTTTCATTCTAGAGAAACAATGGAGATAGCGCAGTGATGCTTACAGTTGCTGCCAGGCAGCGTTGTACAGAGCCACAGTCAATCTCAGCTGAGAGCCCAAGGAAGTGAGAAGGAACAGAACTAGGACAGCTGACTTAAACTGGCCAAAGGATATTCCATACTATATGACATATTGTGGAAGGAGTTTTGAAGGGGGTAGAACTTCATGTAAATCTCTTCCACTGCTAGGAGGCTAACTGGACACTGATTGGTAGGTGGTGAGCAATTGCTTTTGCATTCATCATAACTATTATCCTTTTCTCTATCTCAGTACATAATTCTATCTCAACCCATGAGTTCTACTTTGTGTTACTTCTCCCCCCTTCAGTTCAATCCTGCAATCCACTGGAATGGAGTGGAGTACTGTAACTCTCTCTGCCAACAGAAAAATAAAAACACATTCATTATTATTTATGGAAGACTGACTGCAGTTCAGGCTCACTGGTTTGAGGTCTCTGGGCATAACCCTGACTGTGAACAGAAGCAATTGCTGAAACAGTCTGTCAAAAAAAGACTGGAGCTTCCTCTTCCAAAAGGCGGTCCTTAGAAACAATGCAATCAAACAGCTCCCCTGTAAGATAAGGTTATCTGAAAATGCATTTAGAGAGTATCAGAGAAAGATAAGTAAGAAAGACAGCACAGAAAGCAGAAACTATTTCTTACCTCTATGACTATAAATATTTCTTTGATGTCTCTCTTACGTGATCCAATGGGCAAACATGTTGATGACTTCAGTTCTTCATGGCATCAATTTCTGTTTTAGCATGAGGCAAGTCATCCTTAAGAGACCATAAAAGCAAGCGATGAAATCGCTAACTACTGTGACATACCAGGTACCACATCTGACTGCTGTGGAACAGAACAAGCACATATGGGACAGTACACAATTCAACATCAACTCAGCAATGACTGACATCACTCCCATAGAAATTCTGAAACAGAGCTGTGAAAAATGAAAAGTAAAACATTCAGCATTTTCATTGGCATTTTGGTAAAGTTGCTGTAATAATGTAACAATAATGTAATGTAATGTAATGATGTAATAACTTCCTCCATTTTAAAGCCAGAGAATACTGCCCTCTGAACAACCAGCAACAAGATTTGTGGTGCTCTGTTAAACTTTTTCCAGCTCTACAGCATCTTTCAAAAGGCAATGGGACCAGTAGGCTGCATTCGTATGTACCATCCCACCTGCCCCCGTGTTCTTGAGAACTCCACAACTCCAACAGAAGATATTATATTTAAATGCCTTTTGGCTTACCCCTACAGTAACTTTCTCCATGATTTTTAGTGCAACTTTTTCACCAGACAGAAGATGCCGCCCGAGTTTTACCTTGGCAAAACCACCTACAAATCAAAACACGGATGCTTAAAGTTGAGTGTGAATTCTTCTCTAATATAATATTACAATTTCCAACTGGTTTAAAAAACGAATTTCAAATTTATACAAATGAAACCTGACTTAGAGAACTGACAAGAGCTGTTAATCTATTCTCAGATTAATTCTAGAGTGGTGAGACAGACTGTTAGGCGTGCTGTTTCTGTACAAAGATGACACTTACCCGTTCCAACTGTTTCATGGAATTCCTAGTACTTGAGAATTTCCTCGTAGTCACTGACAGACATCCTGAATGTGCAAGAACTGAAGATCCTCCAAGCACGTGCAATGAGGAAGTGCCAGCAGTGTTCACATCCTACTTAGGACATATTCTTAGAGGCAGAAGGGACACTCGTGGCAGATCCAGCAATGCTCATCTTCTCACCAACGTGCATCCCCCTCTCACCCAGCAACAACAAAACACAGTGCATGAAGCTGGCTTCACTTAGGTTAACAATATGGAACATCCCTCAGGGCTTTGTGCCACAGAGCAGTAGCAGGGCTGGACTACAGCTTGAGGAAGCAGTGGAAGCCTTTCCCTGTATGGTTACAGTGTCCCTGCACGCACCCCACAGCCAGAGCGTTGCAAGCTGAGCTGTCTTGCTGTTTCTTGTACTCATCCCAATCTCTGCGAATGAAAACTCAGAATTCAGTCAAGGCGTTGATTGAGCACGAGCGTGCCTTTATTCAATAGGAAAAAGGAGGGGGTGTGAGGTCTGGAGGAAAGATGGGACTCATTCTCTGTTGTCTGACGAGAGTGTCTCAGAAGTCGTGCTGTTGCCCGGAGCCTGGGACTCTTGGCCTGATTCTACCTCCCCCTCCAAGATGTTTGGCTTCTCCTCTGTAATGCTGACCTGAGCCTGCATGGTTGTGCTGCTGTCGGGGCACTCGTGCTGTGCTTGGGCTGGGCTGTCCTCGAAAGGCACTCGGTTCAGGCTGGTGCCTGAGGAGTCTGGCAGGCTCAGGTCAGCAGCTTCAACAGGTATGGGATGAACGAGAGCTTCAACGATGATGGCATTCTTCTCTTTATAACTGATGTTATACGGAAGGCTTTCATCTGAACTGCAGCATCCTGTGCTTAGTAACAGTTCTTCATTGATGGAATCACAGGATGCTGCATCGTAACATGCCTGGCGTCTTGGAGATATACAAGGGCTCGGGTCACCTAGGAAGGAGTAGACGCACAGCAGTTAGTGTCAAAGTTTCACAAGATGAATCATGAAACAGGTTCTTGACATTTGGCTATGCAGTGATGGTGGGCAGAAGCAAATAGGCTTCTAGCAACAGTGTCACTGTCTTGAAAGTGATCCTCGTGCAGGTCCAGCTCTTGTGTTGACAAGAGACTCATTTGGGAAAGACAGGGGTCAACTGAAGATGTCAGGCACAGGCTTGAATGCCAGAAGGATGTACAAGCCCACTGAAAGCATGAATTCTACCTGTGTTGCTGACAAGCAGTGATTTGAAAGCTGGATTTGCATGCTTACCTGCCAGGACCAAGACTTCAGCTTCAGAGGGCTCCCTGGCACTGCTCTGCAGTTGGCGTTTGGCCACAGGGGATGGTTTGCCCAGGCAGAAGCAGGAACGCCAACTGCAAGCTGCTGACTCTGCCCTCTTACTGGGAGAACTCATTCTGCAGAGAAAACAGAGCATGCTGTCAGTCGTGGTGCAGGGTGAGGGAAGAGCTGCACCGAACCCTTGCCAATAGTTGCCTGTTCCGGGCAATGCCTGGTTTCTGCTGAAACACAGCTTAGAAAAGCGCTCTGTTTCAAACAGCAGAGGATGCTTCCATTCCTACAGCTCAGCCCTCAAGTCCTGTTGGCTAAATACCTCTCAACGATGTCAAGCAGGGACATGGATCCCGAGAATGTTGGAGGCTCAGGCTGCTTCGCTCTCCTGGGGCAGGCCTTCAACAGGGAACGAAGGCAGGAGATGAACTTGCCCCGTTTCTTTGGCTCTGCGCAACAAAACAAAAAAACAAGTTCATTTCAGCCCTGGCTCGGTTGGACGAGGCCGAGTGCAACACATTCAACAGAACACGTAACAACAGAAAGCATGTTCCCAACAAAGACACGCAAGAACGGATTTTCCCCATCCCTGGAGCTGCCCAAGGAGCTTAATGCAGTTCTCTTTCTAAGCTTGCTCAACTCGGGCATTAATGAACCCCCTGAAAGCCACGTTCAGACCCCATTTTACTAACCCGCATTGTCAAATGTAAAATACGCACCTGGCTTTGGCAATGAATGTAGGATGGACTCGGGCAGTTTTCCCCTGATGAGTTCCACGCACTCACCAGGGAAAAAACCAACCTGTAATAAGAACAAAAAGACAGGTGGGCATTAGCCCAAGCCCAGAGCCAAAGGGAAGGTCCTCTGACACCGACACAGGGCAACTGTTTGCATCCAGAAGCCATCCTGTGCAGGCAGAGCAGCTCCAACCGGAGATTCCCGACTCTACTGAAGCTGTGCTCTCTAGTCAAAAATGTGTGCCTACCTCAAAGCCACGCTTGCCTCTCCAAAAGGGGCTCATCTCCTTTGGTGGCATATCAACAATGCACACGATGTCTCCAACCTGCAAAAGATTGAAACATCAATCCCAGCTTCAGCACAGCTAAAACAAAAGCCTTCTTCTATGACACAAAATATGAGAGTATTCCCAAGGCGTTGGCGTATCCCCAACACTCTATACTAATTCTGTGCACAACAACAAGGAACGCCTGGAACTGCTTACCTCCAGAGAGAGCTCATCCGGCCCCTGGGCGACGTGGCTCCTAATAACATGGGCTGCCGCAATCGCTGGTACGTTTAAAGATGACATAGCACGCACCAGCTGCGGCTCCCGCATGTTATCAGCCTGCAAAACAGAGCACAGGCCGTGGTCAGGAGATGAGGACAAACCAGGAGGATTTCAAGGTGAGGAGCACATCTGCAAAGAAAGCTGCAGCAAATGCGCTCCGTCCTTATCAGGAGCACTTCAGAAGGAGCTGCACGTCTCATCACAGTTATTTCCCTTTCTGGCGTGCATTCCCAGGCCATGCAAAGATGCATCTCTCTCTACCCAGACTAATCAGCAATGGCACTGGCACAGACAAGTGGCCAGGCCCTTTTTGGCCCATTCTTTCCTGCAGGAGAGTACACCTGCAGCTCCTTCTAATGGTTCAACACAGGGAAAAAAGACCGGCCAGAGCTTCATACTGTACCTCCGTCGCCGCCAACTCAGGCTCACAGCTGATCCCACTGCACGCAGCACCCATCACAGCAAGTGTGAACAGCTGGAACAGAGCAGAAACACACTTCTGTTTTCTCTATTCACACAGCACAGTATGGACAGACTTCTTCAGAGCTACCCGCGCATACCCTGCGGCAAAACCATGCGGGGGGACAAAACATGGCACGTACCTGGCAGTGAGATCACCTCAAGCTATCTGCAGCAGTTCCTTGTCGCTTTGCTCGGATGAAATGAGAGCAAAAGCTGCACCGAGGCAGTGGGCGGAGGGTGAGGAGAGGAGAGAGAAAGAGCAGGTCAGTGAGCAGGGCTAAGACAGTCATGGAATAACACACACAGCACAACTGTCCCACCCACTTGCTGCAAGACATGCTGAGTCTCAGGCTACGTGATGCCTGTCCGCCCAGCAACTTTACAATGCTTCCACTACTGAGCAAAGACAATGGAAGAAGCACGGGACAGGTGCCAACTTTACTGATACCCCCTTTGGAACGTGTGTACCGGGGAAAATTACGTCTGATGGTCAAGAGTAAGCAATACGGTGCTGTGAGCTCAAACAGCCAGCAGTTCTCAACACCACACTGCCCACCCATCCATCCCACGTCAGCTCAGCTTACCTACAAGCTGCTGCACACGACGGTGAGAAGAAAAAGCACTAAAGATACTAACTAAAGCCACTAACTAAAGGCACTAACTAACTAACGGCACTAACTAACTAAAGGCACTAACTAACTAACGGAACTAACTAACTAACGGCACTAACTAACAACAGTAACTAACTAACAACAGTAACTAACTAACAACGCTAACTAACAACACTAACTAACTAACAAAACTAACTAACTAACGGCACAAAAGGCACAAGAACAACAAGACAACCAACCACTCCTACCACTAGCTCACTCACAAAGGAACACAGAACGCACCGTTCCTCCCCTCATTCCAGCCGCTTATGACATCACCAACGGCCAACAGCCTGGTCCACCATGACCCCCCACAAGGCGGGGAGCCAAGACCACGTGGTCACATCTGATTCCAACACGGCACCACAACATTCCAGGACTCAGTGTGGGCTTGGAATTCTATCCTGGTGTGGCAGCGCAATGGGAGGTGTTAGGGCACAGCTGAAGAGCTGACAGACAACGGACGTTTCCAAAGGAGGGTGCCAGATTAACTCTCAGCATTCTCTTGCGGGGCTCTTAGGAATGCTTCAAACCCATTTTCACTGCCTAGCTCATTTCTAGAAAGTCCAGTTGAGAAATGCTCACTTTGTCTGGGGAACGCCTCTATGCATCATGAATGAAAAATAAAATAAAATGGGCACGCGACCCTATGAAACTTACCTCTCTGCTCTTGCTGTCAGCCAGACACCTCAGATGAGCATGACGTGTCCCTGCTCCTGAATGAAGATTCACCCAAGTCTGTGTTCCTCTCTGCTCCATCTCTGGGTCTAAAAGAAACACAGACAGGGATGATTACAAGATCCTTTGTGCAGACGAAAGACAAGGGTGCACACGAATTCTGTTTAGCAAGAAATACTACATTCCCAATGGTAGTACTTGAATCCTCCTTTGGGGCTGGAGCTCAACAGGTCAACACATCAGAAATAACACAAAGTGCATCTGGAAGACGTGTCTCAAAGCCCAGAAAATCCAACACGGGAGGGGGCTGGACAGTGGACCACAAGTGTCCATTTCCATTGCAGCTCCCTGTAGAGAACAGCACCAATCAGCAGGCGTGAATCAATTCATTCACAAGCTGCACAATGACTCTGCTCTTTACATGATAAAGAAACACACAGAGATTCCTGACCAAAAAGTTGGGAGTTAATAACAACCAAAGAGGTTCCTGTTCCTACACCTCATCCTCTCACCCCAACTCCTGGGTGATGCCCACAGGCTTCAAGTCAGCTCTCAAATCCATTGAACTCCAGTCACAGAACTCCATCAAAAAGGATGTCACACATGTGACACTTACATACATTTTGCATCAGAAACAGTGATGCCAGCAGGAGCAGAGAGGTGACTGTCCCTCTGTACTCAGCACTGGTGAGGCCACAACTCTAATTCTGTGTCCAGTTTGTGGCCCCTCACTGAGAAAAAGACACTGAGGCATTGGAACGTGTTCAAAGAAGGGCAACAAAGCTGGTGAGGGGTCTGGAGCACAATGGGGCCATATGAGGAGAGGCTGCAGGAGATGGGAATGTCCAGCCTGGAGAAGAGGTGGCTCAGGGGAGACCTCATTGCTCTCTATAACTTCCTGAAGGGAGGTTGCAGTGAGCTGGTGCTTGGCCTCTTCTCTCGTGTCATTACTGATAGAACTAGAGGGAATGGTTCCAAGCTGCGGCAGGAGAGGTTCAGGCTGGACATTAGGAAATATTACTTCTCAGAAAGGGTGGCCAGGCACTGGAATGGACTGCCCAGGGAGGTGGTGGAGTCACCCACCCTGGGGGTGTTCAAGGAACGTCTGCAGAAATCCCTGCTGAAATCCTGACCTCTGCCACAGGTGGCTGAGTGACACAAAAGCTGTGTCCTTGGTTCCTGGCCTTACCTTCCCATGCCGTTCATCTTGCTCTGCAGCTCCTGTTCTGAATAGTCTTCTTATATTCCCATGTGATGTACCCTGAAATACATCATTTAGTGAGTCTGAACAAAACATAAGACATTAATTGGAACTGTGAAGAAATGTTTTTTGCACTTTACTTGGAGGATGTTACATGCTATACCTTCTTTTCTCAATTGTAACACATGATTTTTTATAAAAAGAAACATAGCAAGTCAGCTTTTCAGTGTGCACATTGATGAAACTTGGTGAAATACAACTTTAGAAAAAGGTAATTTGAAAATTTAAATATTCTTATCAGAATCTCTGCTATTAGTTACCGTTCCCATGTTCTGATTTGATGATGATTCTCTCAGAGCTGTTTTGTCACTCCCCACCTCAAATGCACTTCAAGTGCTTTAGGAGCATCACTGGAATTTTGAATAAACTCGATATATTTTAGGAAAGCTGCTACAGATGCACGACTGCAGTACTTTGGAAAAATATAATCTTGATTGAATGCTGAACAGTATTATTTAATTATATTCCAGGTAATTAAATTAATTAAACCAAGGGAATCACCTCCCAGTCAATCAGCTCCCAGCACGGAAATCGCTTCCCTGCCAAGCAGATGCAACCAACACAAGCTGCTACATCACTCTAGGGCCCCACTGAGTCTTCTCAAGGGGTCTCCAAAGGCTTCCCTGTTGACTTCTGGGAACCTGGGAACACTCACATGGAAGCCAGTGCCCCCTAATGTGCCCCAGAGGTTTCTCAGGGCCCCGCAATTAGCTCTACAGACATCCAGACATGCCCCAGAGCAAGTATGTGTTCTGTAGGGAGCCCAAGAGACATTCCAGGGCACCCTAGTACTCCTCAGTGCGCTCAAGGGTTCTTCACCTGTCTCTAAATATGCCCTATTGGACTTTGTTTTCTCTTCTGGAGCCTTCCTTACTTCTCAGCTTTGCTTTCTCATGCCATTTATCTCGCTCCACAGCTACTGCTCAGAATATTCTTTCTTGCATTCCCACATTCCAACAGAATCACAGAATTGTAGGGGTTGGAAGGGACCTCTAGAGATCACTGAGTCCAACCCCCCTGCCAAAGCAGGTTCCCTACACCACGTTGCACAGGTTGGTGTTCAGGCGGGTCTTGAATATCTCCAGAGAAGGAGACTCCACCACCTCCCTGGGAAGCCTGTTCCAGTGCTCCGTCACCCTCACTGTAAAGAGGTTCTTGCACACATTTGTGTGGAACTTCCTATGCAGAAGTTTCACCCCATTACCCCTAGTCCTGTCCCCACGCACTACTGAAAAGAGACCAGCCGTGCCACTATGGCCCCCACACCTCAGGTATTTATAAACCTGGATCAAATCCCCTCTCAGCACCGCCAACGACAACCCTCTGCACTCTGCCAGTCAGACAGTTCTTGACCCAATTCACTGTACACTCATCTATTCCATGCTTCCTCAGCTTTGTTATAAGGATGTCATGGGGGACAATATCAAAAGCCTTTCTGAAATCAAGGTAGACTACATCTGCCACTCTCCCCCTATCCACCCAGCCAGTGACATCTTCATAAAAGGCCACCAGGTTGGTCAAGCACGACCTCCCCTTGGTGAACCCATGCTGAGTACTCCTGATAACCTGCTTTACTCCCAGTTCTCTGGAGATGGCATCCAGCACAAGCTGTTCCATCACATTCCCTGGGACAGAGGTGAGGCTGACTGGCCTATAGTTACCTGGGTCCTCCTTCTTGCCATTTTTTAAAGACCGGAGTGACACTGGTCATCCTCCAGTCTTCAGACACCTCCCCAGTTTCCAAGGCCTCTGAATGACTACAGAGAGCGGCTCAGCAATGACCTCCACCAGCTCTCTCAGCACCCGTGGATGCACCCCATCAGGTCCCATGGATTTATGGACCTTAATGTTTCCTAGGCACTCACGGACCACCTCTTCCCTGACTAAAGGGAAATCTCCCATTCCCCAGACTCTCTCATTAACCTCCAGGTTCTGGGATTCCTCAGGGAATGCCTTTTCACTAAAGACAGAAGCAAAGAAAGCATACAGTATTTCCGCCTTCTCAGCATCCTCTGTTACCAGGACCCCTTCCTCTGTTACCGACCCCTCCAACCCCCCCTTGTTTTTTGTTTATTAGCAAACTGCTAACATACTACAAAATAATAGCACTAATTACATAAGTAACATCATCATGCCAGCATCCCGACCACCTGCTTTAGAGATTTATCCTTCATTTTGTGTAACACTTCAAACACTGCAAAGAAACAAAGCAAGTGCAGAAACAGGACGCCACTTCCCTCAGGATTTTACAGTCTCATTCATGTCTGACAGATGGAGGCCCTGACAACAAGAGCTGTGTCTGTCCATAACAAGGACTCACCTCTGCAGGTGCAGGGGCAGCTCTCAGAGAAGCCTTCTTCATTTCTGCTTTCTTCTCTTTTTGTCTTTTGTCTGGGAGCTGGTGTCAATCTGCCTGAGGGTAGGGAGGCCCCTTCAGAGGGATCTAGATAAGCTGGATCAACCTCACTGGGCTGAGGTGAATGAGATGAGGTTCAGTGAGGCCAAATGCCAGGTCCTGCACTTTGGCCACAATAACCCCATGCAGCGCTATAGGCTTGGGGCTGAGTGGCTGCAGGACTGTGCAGAGGAAATGGACCTGGGGCTGTTGGTCGATGCTCAGCTGAACATGAGCCAACAGTGTGCCCAGGTGGCCAAGAAGGCCAACGGCATCCTGGCCTGTATAAGAAATAGTGTGGCCAGCAGGAGCAGAGAGGTAATCATCCCCTTGGACTCAACACTGGAGAGGCTGTGCCTCAAGTCTTATGTTCAGTTTTGGGCTCCTCGCTACAAGAAAGTCATTGAGGCACTGGAACTTGTATGTGGAAGTCTGTCCCTTGAACAGCTCCCATTCATCATCAGCTCCCATTCTGAACCCCACTGTGCAAAACTTCTAACTTCTACGGCAGATGGCTGCAGTCACCAAAGCTCAGCCCACTATCCAGGTATCAGCCTTCTCCCTTCTGTTTTCCATCTTAGCCCATAGTTTTGCTCCCAAAAATGGAACTGCACTCCAACAGTCAAAACACAAACTAATACATCACTTTCACTGCTCCTTCCTGCACCCCCAAATTAATGGTTACCTGACATCCCCTACAGCACAGCACCTGCTCACAAGTATCACTCAAACTCTATTCTTTCATACTTCTTGAGAGAGGACGGTAAAAACTCACTTATGCATGGCGGTAAGGACAGTCTGTCCCCATCACATCCCTCTGTGTGCTGAAAGCTGCCATTGGATCTCTTGCAGCCTGCTGGCTGCTGCTCACAAACACAGGGAACTGCACCACACTGATTCTAAAGAGAGAAAGGAAGAAATGCTGGTGGGAATGGGCACCCAAGGATTGCAGAGATGCTCCAGATTGTGACAGAGATGGAATATCAGAGTGCTGGGACATGATTGATCACTAAGGAAAACACTTGGAAGCACATTCAATCTGCAGAAGCTGTAATTACTGGGCACAGTCAGCTTTCCTATGGCTCAGCTGGAGTAGGAGGGTGTTCTCAGACATCTGCTCAGGGGCTTCAGCTGAGACACCTGCACAATGCTGGGATCATTCTGATGGAAACTATGTCTTCAGATACCATGGTTAAATCCATCCAAAATGATCAAACAGAGCCTTAGCTCTTGAGCAGCACTTCTTCCCCACCCTTCACTACTCCAAGCAGCTCCAACAAACTTCTCAGAAGAAATCCAGGCCAGCACAGACCTGGCAGACCAGAACCAAGTGCCGCTTGTGGGACGGCAGTGCCCACTCCTTGCTTCCACCCTGCTCCAGCAGGTTAAGGAGTCTGAGCATCACTGGCCTTTGACAGCTCAAGACTTTCAGCACCTCATGCCAACATTTCTCACTAAGATACACCTCAGGCATTGAATTCTCTTCTCACTACCTCCTCCCAGTCCTCTCCTAGGAACAGAAACCATTCAGATTCTACAGCAAACTACAGCATCTGCACTGCAAGAGCACACTGAACCACCTGCAACAATGAAACATGGTTTTGGAGAGTGGGTTTGAAAACACACCTTTAGACAGCTGTCTCCCTGTAGCCAAAAGGAAACCAAGCAGCAAAAGAAGAGTCCAGCCTGAAACATGCCCATGCTACTAGCCCAGGTTTTTCACAGTGAATGTAAAATCCATCCTGCTCTTGAGGTAACAAATGACCAGTGGGTCTCCCCTTGCTCCACCCCTTCTCCTTCAAAGCCAGAAAAAGAAAGAAAAAACAAGCAGAAGAAACCCAGACGTACCTTTCCACACACAGAGCAGAAAGTGGAACAGCAGTTGGTCTCCTTCCTGAGACATGGTGGGGAGCATCCCAGAGGAAGCCCAAGTTCTTTGCTTCTCTCCACAGGGACTTCAAGCACTCTTGGCAAGAGCTGCTTTGGTTCTTTCTTCAACTGCTTCCATCAGCAGAATCTCCTTTGGAAAAGGAACACTAAAGAAAGAATCAGCAAATGAGAAAGAATGAGCAATAACCACTTTCCCAGCTTTCTTCTGACATGCAATTAAGACTCACGACTTGGGCAAGGTCTTAAAATCAGCTGGTTACAAGAACTGTCCCAAAATATATCTAGCTTCTGTACAGCTGCCGTTATTTCTGTCAGTGAGTGTAATCACAGAATCATAGAATGGCCCGGGCTGGAAGGGACCTCAAGGATCATGAAGATCAATCACCTCCCTGTCCCTGCTGGCCATCCCCTCTTCTGATGGAGCCCAGGGGACCATTTGCTCTCTGAGCTGCAAGAGCACGCTGATGGCTCACGTTCTGTTTTTCATCCACCAGGACCCCCAGGTCCTTCTCTGCGGGGCTTCTCTTAAGGACTGCTCCTCCCAGGCTGTAGAAATGCCTGGGATTCCTCCAGCCCAAGTGCAAAACCTTGCACTTTGCTGTCTTGAACCTCATTAGATTCACCTAGGCCAACCTCTCGGTTGAGCTCCCTCTGAATGGCATCCCTTCCTTCCACTGCATCAGCCGCACCACTCAGCAAACAGCAGAGGGTGCACTCCATTGCATCATTGGTGTCTCTGATAACCATGTTAAAAAGCACTGGTCCCAAGACAGACTCCTGGATGACACCACTTGTTATCAGCCTTCACCTGGACATCGAACCATGAATCACCACCCTCTGTCTGTGGCCTTTCAACCAATCCCTTATCCACCAGGTGGTCCACCTGTCAAATCCACATCCCTCCAGTTTAGAGATAAGGATGTGGTGGAGGGCCATGTCAAAGATCTTGCTCAAGTCCAGGTCAATGACATCAGTTTCCTTCCTTTTGTCCACAAATGCAGTCACTCCATCATAGAAGACCACCTGATTAGTTAGGCATGGCCTTCCCCTGCCACACTGACTGTCTTGGATCACATGCTCATTCCTTATGTGATCAAGCATGTCTTTGAGGTGTATCTGTTCTTCACCATCTTCATCACTGTTCCACATTTGAATCAAATAATCGGTGTTGCTGTCACGAAGAAAACCTCTTTGTCTTCTACTCCTGCTGCAGCTTTCACCAGAAGCAAAGGGAGAGGCCACCTCCTAGATCCAAATTTTAAGAAACCAACACCCAATAGGTGTCATCTGAAGTAAAATAGGAGAGAAATCAAGATGACTCTTCTGCATCCAGCTTGGATCACTCCCTCACTCAGGCACACCACCATCAGATCAAGGAGATGCTGCCTTCAGCTTAGAGACTGTATGGGAAATCACAGCTTGAACCTCTGATTAATCAGCTGAGGTAAGTGTTGGGTCAGCTGCGGGAGCACAGGTGAGAGTAATCTAGCTGTGCTCCTGGAAGGGGTGGACCTCAACTCCACTTCCTCTGAGACCTCATTTAAGGGCTGACCACCACTGAGGCAGCATCTCTTGGAGATTGCTCCCCAGTTGAGACTGCCTCAGCTTTCTGGTCAAAACATTGACATTGGTGAGTTTTCCTTTGCTAACAACCTTTGACTATTTACCACCATCTTGGTTAACATCTTTTTACTAGCCACCCTTACAGAGACCATAAGGGCTTGGGCTTCCAAACTCTCAGCAAGCATTTGGATCAGACAGCTTCCTGCTGGGGAGCCCCCTGCATCACTGCTGCCTCCTTTCGTACTGGACCTGCAGATGCTTCAGAGCTCATTAGCATGGACTTCCTTCCTCCCCTCAGCAGCTGCTCCTGCACTCACCTTCATTCCTACTCAGATACCGGCCGCTTCCAGCACCAGCTGACCTGCAAGACACAGAAAGGAAAGGTGGGAGTCATGCAAACGCACAAGCCCAAGGCTGCATCACCACTACGTATGGCAGCCTCGGGAAGTCAGCTGCAACTACAGCCTTTGTCAGAATGGAAACAGGCACTATCAGTTAAGTGTGACCTCTGAACTCATTGCCACCATCAGAAATAGGCACTGAAATTGCTCACTTCACTGTAGCTGGTTACCTCCTTCTTTTGGAAAATGCGGACATGGAATTGAAGGACACCAGAAAATTGACATCTACTTCATTGTAGGTGGTTAAGCTTGGAAGCAGGACTTGAGCAAGACAAGCTTCTCAGCTCAGAATCACAGAATTATCAAGGTTGGAAAAGACCTAGAAGATCATCTGGTCCAACCATCGCCAATACTTCCCGGCTTAATCATATTCCTCAGCACCACATCCAAACGTTTCTTGAACACTGCCATGATCGGTGACTCCACCACCTCCCTGGGCAGTGCATTCCAATGCCTGAATACCCTTTCCGACAAGTAATGTTTCGCAATGTCCAGCCTGAATTTTCCCTGGCGCAGCATAAAACCATTCCCTCTAGTTCTATCAGTGATTACACAAGAGAAGAGGCCAAACCCCAGCTCACTACAACCTCCCTTCAGGAAGTTATAGAGAGTTATAAGGTCTCTCCTGAGCCTCCTCTTCTCCAAGCTGAACAATCCTAGTTCCCTCAGCTTCTCCTCGTAAGGTTTTGCTCCAGACCCCTCACTACCTTCGTAGCTGAAGACGTTCCAGAAACGTAAGGTTTTCTTGCATGGAGGGGCCCAAAACTGAATAGGTCAGAGCTCCTTCTTTCCATCATTGCTGTCACCTGGAAGGCTGTCCTTGGAACTGCAGTGACTCATGCATCGTAACTGCACTCCATTGATGGAAGCACAACGTGCATCATTGCAAATTGCTGGTGGGTTCCTGTGTTGGCGAGGGATGGATTCACCTGGAAAGAGTAGATACACAGCATTTAGCGTCAAACCTTCACTATCCAAGGAGGCAAAGGCTTGGTGCTGCCTGTCAAGCAGGTTTCAAGCAGCTTGCGAGACTCATTTGGGAAAGACAGGAGTCAACCAACGATGTCAGGCACGGGCTCGAACGCAGGAATACAGAAGGAGGCACAAGCCCACTGAAAGCATGAATTCTACCTGTGTTGCTGACAAGCACTGCTTTGAAAGCTGGATTTGCACCCTTACCTGCCAGGACCACGACTTCTGCTTCGGAAGGCTCCCTGGCACTGCTCTGCAGTTGGCATTTGGCCACAGGGGATGGTTTGCCCAGGCAGAAGCAGGAACGCCAACTGCCAGCTGCTGACTCTGCCCTCTTACTGGGAGAACTCAGTCTGGAGAGAGAAAACAGAGCATGCTGTCAGTCGTGGTGCAGGGTGAGTGATGAGCTGCACTGAGCCCTTGATGACAGTTGCCCATTCCTGGCACTGCCTGCTTTCTGCTGAAACACAGCTTAGAAACGCGCTCTGTTTCAAACAGCAGAGGACGCTTCCATTCCTACAGCTCAGCCCTCAAGTCCTGCTGGCTACATTCCTCTCAACCATGTCAATCAAGATGCAGACCATGTGAGTAAAGTCTCCACAGCAGAACAGGACAGGAGCTGGCAGGCGTAACTGCTTTCTGAGGAATGGTGCAGCCATAAGGGAAGCTCAAAAGCATCTCTGACTCTTACGTTAACACCTCCTCGGCCTCAGCTCACTGCCATCTTTAATTTGTAGTGCCTGCAAGTCTGACCAACAGCTCTGCTTACAGGAGAAGCACAATTGGTTTCAGGTGTGTGGCCCTGAAATCTGGAAAACCCCAGTGTTTCCAGGTACAGCCAACACAGACCAGGATAGACGTCAGTGTGGCTTTCTGCATCTCGTGACTGCCTGCCCAACCAGGAAGGAAATGCACCCTTGTGTGGCTCCACTGAGCCCGTAGGGCAACTGTGTGTAAGTTGAGTCCTTGGAGATGTAACGGACAAAAAGTAAACCAATAAAAATCACCCAAATAATGATGATGGGGGCTGGAAAGGGAATTCCTCTTTCTTTATCTTTCAGATGGAAAATCAATGATTGCATCCAAGTTCCTTAGTACAGCTGCGGGGCCTTCCTCCGCTTGTATCTTGCTGCTCTGTGTTGCAACAGGAGAGCTGCTCTGACCTCTCCTCTCAGCCTGTGCCTCCTGCACGGTGAGCAGCTTTGTGGATGGAGACACCCACACAGACTTGGGCCCAGGCAGAGAACTGTGCCCTGCAAGGGAAAACCACAGCTAAGACAGAAAAGGAAGCAGCAGCACAGCCATCCCAGTTCTGCATATCTCTCAGAATTGCTCATCCAAGCCACTGGAAGAAGAGGAGCTCAAAATAACCGTGTGCTCAGTGGTATGCTCGTGGCAAAGGACACAGCCACAATTAAGAGCAACTCACTGTATCGAAAAAGGCAAACAAAAAGCGTAGAAAAACTAGGGGGCAGGGATCTCAGAAAGCTTCACAGCCACACTTCAATCAAGCTTCACCTGCTTGCAAAAAATCTTAACAGCAGTGATAGTTTTCTCCATGTAAGGCTTGGACACTCTCATGACCCAGCAACGGGGCACAGTATTCTAACCTAAGCCCAGAAGCCTGCTGTCTCCTCGACAGTAATAGAATTTTCAAAGGTCTTGGAGAAGCCCTGGATTGGATGAAGCTGTCAGATCAACATCAAGCTAATGGAGGAAGGTGCTCACCTACTCCCTCTCCCAAGGCTGGTGTGGATTTGGAGCAGAAGAGGACATCTGCGTGGCTGATGAGGAATTCCACAACAGCTGACTGGGTCTGCAGCTCCATGCAGGCAGCTTCACTGGCGCAGGGAGATTGGCTCTGCTGGGATCTGAAGAAAAGGCAGATCTTACAAGTCATTTCCCCAAGGTCATTTCCCCAAGTCTGAATTTCTGTAGCCAAAAACTGTCAAACTGGGCTCTGGAGATTTCCGCAGTGGGCAAACAGTGATGCCACTGACGAAATTATCCTGGATGATCAGGGACACAGCTGTCCCAGCTAAACAAGTGAGTAGAAACTGTCATCTAGAAATTGTTCCCCTGGGGTTGGAGGAGAGCAGAACTAAGCATCGTGTTGAAAAGGAAAAAGAAGTTTACCTTAAGAGGTTTGGAGCCCACACAATTGCTAAGTTCTTCGCGTCCATGTTTATCACCGAGCAGATCCCAGCCAGAGACACCAAGTGTCTCATTAAGTCCCATGGGGACAGTGCACTGTGGTCAGCACTGAGGCAGACTTGATGACTTCCAAGAGGCATCTGGGGAACACAGAATCACAGAATGACCCGGGTTGGAAGGGACCTCAAGGATCATGAAGCTCCACTCCCCCTGCCTGGTAGGGCCACCTATCTTCCACATTTATTAGACCTGTCTGTCCAGGGCCACATCTAACCTTGCCTTGAATACCTCTACAGATGGGGGATCCACAACGTCCCTGGGCAGCCTGTTCCAGGACCTCAGCACTCTCCTAGTAAAGAACTTCCCCTACCAACCAACGTAAATCTTCCCTCTTTCAACTTAAAACCATTTCCCCTTGTCCTGATATTATCAGCCCTTTCAAAGAGTTAACACCCCTCCTGATTATACACACAGCCCGTGCCATCAAGGCCAAGCTTCTATCTCTTCTTGATTCCTAGTTCCATGGCGTGCACAGCATGCTGTGCTGCATGCACAGCACAGCTGTTCTGCAGAGGAACAGGGGCACCCAGTGACCAACAGCAGCCATTGTCTGCAAATACACAGCAACTTCCCAGGATCTGCAGCAACAATCTCCCCACACACTCCACTGCACACAGACACTGTGACCCTGAATAGACTCAAGCAGCAGACTTAAAACAAGTCAGAGTTTTAGATTCCAGGATATTTGAGGGTCTATAATGTGTGAAATTCAGTTACACAACAGTGCCGAGGTGCCTGCGTTTCAAGCAACTTTCAGATCACAACCATGTAAAATAAAAACAAATTCAGTGCAGAAATAGCAAGCCTGTACCTTAATACCCATGAGATTATCCATTTTTTACTGCGTTCTGACTAAGTTCTAAAATTTGCTCATCCCAGTTCACTTCAACAAGTTCCACCAGTTCACGCAACGCAGTTCTGAGATCCTGTGTATGTTAGGCAGATAGAATTGAGCAGTGCAGAAATAATCTCTGACAGCTTTAAGAGCTCCGTTCTGCTTACAAACTCTCAGTCCAAAAGTATTCTCAGTTTTAAGGAAATGAACACCTGAAGCAGTTGGATCATCTGCCATTTGCCGCATTATGCTTCTTGGCATCATGATTAGCACAAAGGGTTCTCTGCTGTCCTGCAGAAATGGACAAAGTCCTGCTTACAAATGGACCAAGTTTCAGTGTACAGCAGAGTTTGTACCAGACTGAAAAGCCACGTCATTCAGTTCATGTGCTCAGGTTGTTATGCACTCCCAAAGGAAACAGAACTAACTGTTGGATTCTGAAGGCAATCTGTGGGTTCCTACATTACCTCCTGATTCTGGAAGAGGAAATTCTAATAGCAAATGCAGAACTTTGCTCTTCGTAGACATGAGAAGAGCTGGCATTTAGTAACATTCATTTCTGGGAAATCAAATGATGTGTCTCTATTTTTACTACAGATAGTATAGGGAGCAGCCAGTTGAAGAACCAGATACAAAAAATCCGCCCATTGGCAAGAAAATACTTCTCCTTAAATTCTGTATGCTATCATGGTACAGAATTAGGCTACAGTGCCACATAGGCCAACCAAGCGTAGAACCAAATCCACAAAATACTGGCAGACAAAGCAGCAAAAACAGGGACAATATTCAGCAGACAGGCCTTTCTACCCACAGCTCAGCATGTTCTGCCATCCGAAAAGCAAGGCCTCTTGTCAAGCTCAGCTATTTCCCTTCTCAGTGTATTCTAGCACCACTGATACCCACTGGTATCCTCCTGTAGAGTCCCATCATATTGTCATCATCCAAAGGGAAAACCCACACAGCAGAGCATACAGCAGTACACCCACACTCCAAATATCCGCCTCAAAAAACAAAAAGACAAGCTTACAAACCTGAAGCACCTCAAATGGCTTCCTGACAGACTGGATTGTCTGCCCTTGCCAAAGCCCACATATAGCCCATGAAAAGCTGGCTCTTTATCTCAAGAAAAAAAAACCTTATCATCCCAGAGAAAGCATATAACCCTAATTCAATTGTTCTTCCACTCAGCTTAGAGCACTACTAAAACCAGCATCTTCACCTTAGCTCATCACACTGCTGCAGTTCCTTTTACAAGGATTTCACTGGCAAAAATGAAATCAAAGCCGTCGCAAGGGATTTAGCACAGTTACGTGTTACTGGCTACGAGAGCTGTCAGCACAGTCACCTGTCAGGCTTTGCTGCTGTTCTCTTTATGTAGAGGCACAACAAGGTTCAGACACCTCACAGTGCAATTCTCACTTGGACTGTAAAGAAAAAGGAGGCTTGAAAAGCAGTGTGTGGAAAACAAAGAAACAAGAATTAGAACAACAGTGGGGCCATGGCACTTGTCGGAATTGCTCCACCTTTAACAGCAGAGCGATTCAAGAAGGATGAGGGCATTCCAAACCAGACCAGTTTGGACAGATTAACAACTGCAAGTAGTGGGTTCCAAAATTCCAGACATCTCTCAGTTTTTAGTACACTGTGCATTACAATGGAAACAAGTCTTCACCTACAACTTGGAAGCTAAAGACACGTCTGACAAAACAGACTGCACAAAAATGATGGATAATTAACAGAGCAAATTGCTCTTTCAAAAACTTAGTAATAGAAAGAGATCTCTGAAGCTGCTGTTCTGTAGAGCCCCAAAGCAGTCGCTTGAGGCAGTTCAGGATTAGCCAGAGACAAACCAGCCAGCTGTGTGAACTGAGACCAATTGCACTTTTCTAGTCTGTGGCCACTGACAGCTTCTGAGAGCTACCAAGCAATGCAACCTAGCAGAATTCAGACGGGAAACCAAGAGAGCCTACCTGAGCTCCACTGCCTTTCAATGCTTTGTGCAGAGGGAAGGGAAAGAGGGGAAAACAAACACCGCTCTACATCCCTCTGAGCCAATAGACACTTTGCCCTGGATTAGCTCTGGTGCTGCATAAGCTGGGCTTCCACAGCATGTGTTCAGGCGGTAATCAAGGCCTCCCTGGAAGAACACAAAAAAGAGAGAGAAACGTTTGCTTTAACAGAGTTTATGTCTTCTGGTCATAACACTTCAGAAGCCTCAGAGGCTTCTTCTCCTCTGTATATTTTCATTCATCTTAGATTTTGTTTTCATTCAATGTGACCTCACTAAGCAAATATTGTCTAAGACCATGAGCATCACATGAATGTGCAGATCTCAAGCTGCTCACTTATCTAGTACCCTTGGCATGATGCTTTCTTTTCCTCAGCTGATCATCGAGATTGTGCCTGTTGATTGTGCAACAACAGCCTGTTGGTCTCGATTACCTGTGAGGGGCTCTAACTTTGGCCAGGAAAAATCATTTGAGGACAAGTAATTCTCTTGGAATCAGTAAGGCAGTCTTCCCATTCTTTCTTACCAGCACCCATCTTACATGTTAATAAAGGCTTCTGGAAATCAGTTTGAAGATCAAGAAACAATTCAGTTCAAGCATATGCAATCACAGGATTTGTACGTCACCTGCAAAAGTCATTTTATTCTATCCACAATCTCATCCTACATACAGATCCTTAGAGGGTTCCTTAGGCACACCAACCCCATGCTCCTATTACAGACCCTTGCATAAGACAGGTGATATACCTACAAGATTATCTACAGCTTAGACTACAAAAACAGGGAGTCTAGCTAGAGAAAATTATCTACCTGTGCTTCTGAGCAATCTGTTAACCACTCTCACACAGTTCAGGCAATTCCAAACAAGATGCAATGACATGTCAGCCACAAAAACAGCTTGATTTTAGGGTGTTTGTTTGGACAAGCCCCTGTTGCATACGGTGGTCAAACATGCATTACTTGGGGGCACATTGTATTTGATTTAACACATCCTCTTACCTGTGGCTTTGCACAGAGTCCAAAGTCTATCAGCTTCAAATTGTCAATCAGCAGATTTTCCCGGTGGATGAGAAAGCAGTCAGGAATGATTTCCACCCAAATGCCCAAGGAAACATCTTTTCTCTTCTTTTATTTCCTGCTGTAGACAGTGGTTCCCAGTCTACTCAAAGCTCGCTCGCTCTCGCTGTCTCAGAGATCTTCACTGACTGCTGGCAAGTTCCCATCTTCCAATATCCCAGGTGGGAAATACTAGCTTGTATCTGTTGGAAAGGACCTGGGGACTAGGAGGACAAGTGGTGAGAGACCACAGGCTGAATGCAAGCCAGCAGTGTGCTCTGACAGAAAAGAAGTACAACAAGATCATCAGCTGCATTAAAAAGCAGCACAACCAGACCAGGACAAGTCATTCCTGCTTCAACACTCACTGGACCACATCTACAATACTGTATCTGGTTTTTGGCCAGGAAGGATAACAACCTGAAACAAACTCTGAAGCAAGTTCTATGGATGACCTCCAGCCTGTGCAGGGGGCTGAAGCTCCCACTCAGAGAAGAGAAGCTGGGGAGAATGATCTTTGTTCAGAGTGCCTTCCAGTAGCCTTAGATAGAGGGATTTCATAAGATGCCTAGGAAAATGCTCGTGCTGTAATGATTTGCTTTACTCCGAGATACCAGCAGCTTACAAAATGCCAAGCTCTAACCTATTGGTGAGGAAATATTCAAGCCTTCCAGTACCTAACCTGTGCTTCAAGTCTTCAGTGACAGAAAATCCATTGGATGGGGCCAGAGGAATGCATCTCACCCCACACCCTCTGTACAGCCACCATTTGTTTAAAGGATCACTCTTCCTTGAGGCACAAAACTAGAGCAGGTTACACAACAGACTGACACCACAAGGGCTTCTCTCGAGATACAAACTGCAGCAAAGAGCATCACAAAAATGTGAAACCAACACTCAGATCAGATCTGTGTCTCTGCTCCGCTCATTAGGAGCATCATGTTTTACTCCCCTTTCAGAGGAAGATACTTCTTCAAGGATAACAAAATCCAGCTCAGCTACAGAACATAGTACCAAATAGCAATAATTATCTCACATTTCCTGTAGGGAAAGAATCCTAAGCACAAGATAATGAAGGATGTCTGAGCTTCAGCTGGGACTGAATTATTTTCTTCAGTGTCTGATACAATACAACGTTTTCATTCTAGAGAAACAATGGAGATAGCGCAGTAATGCTTACAGTTGCTGCCAGGCAGCGTTGTACAGAGCCACAGTCAATCTCAGCTGAGAGCCCAAGGAAGTGAGAAGGAACAGAACTAGGACAGCTGACTTAAACTGGCCAAAGGATATTCCATACTATATGACATATTGTGGAAGGAGTTTTGAAGGGGGTAGAACTTCATGTAAATCTCTTCCACTACTAGGAGGCTAACTGGACACTGATTGGTAGGTGGTGAGCAATTGCTTTGGCATTCATCAGAACTCTGAGGGAAGAAAAGACACATTGCTGACACATTGCAGCCCCACATCCCCCTCTGCCCCCCCACAGCCCCACACCCCCCTGTCCTCCCCGCACTCCCCATCAGCCCATCCCACCTCAGTGCTGCCTCTGTCTCTTCTCTCCTCTCCCCGTCCCAGCGCCGGCCTCCCCCGGCCTCCCATTGGGCAGCGGCAGCTCCGCCGGCTCCGATTGGCTGAGCCGCAGTGCGCGGGAGTGGCCATTGTGGGGGGGGGCAGAGGGGGATGTGGGGCTGCAATGTGTCAGCGTCAGGAGCACAGGTGAAGGCAGCTGAGCTGTGTGAGCAGTTGTGTTTGAGTCTGGCTGCAGCTCTCTTAGACCCCACTGAAGGGCTGAGTGCCACTGGGAAAGGATCTCTGTGTGGAGATTGCTTCTACTAGAGGTAGTTCTATCAGACTGTTCTATAGAGCTGTGCAGGGGCTGTAAAAGGAGCTGAGGGGGACTGTAGGGGGGATATGGGGCTGTGGTGGGCCATAGGAGGACTAGGGGCTCTAGGGGGCTGTGAGGGTGTGTAGGGGTTGTGGGGAGCTATTGGAGGATATGGGCAGGTATGGGGCTTTAAGGGGTGGTGTATGGAGAGATAGAGGGTTGTGGGGGCCTTAGGGTGATATGGGGCTACTGGGGGCTGTCGGGGACTGTGGGGAGGAATATGAAGTTGTAGCAGATTGTGGGGGTGTAGGTGTGGTATATATATGTACATCTATGGGAATATACATATGAAAAAGATAGATCCATGTGTGTTCTGGGCTGCACTGAAAAAGGGGTGGCCAGCAGGAGAGGGAGGTGATTGTCCCCTCCTGCTCAGCTCTTGTGAGGCCCTATTTGCAGCACTGTGTCCAGGCCTGGGAAGGATGTGGAGCTGTTGGGGTGGGTCCAAAGGAGGGCCACTGTGATGATCAGACGGAAATTTGGGTGAAGCTGCCTGATTTTATGAAGCTATTCCTGTTATTTTCTTGGTGCTGTGTTTCCCAAATGAGTGGTTTCTGGCTGTGCTGCAGCACCAGTCTGCATGTGAACATCAACTCTATTCACCATCTGGGAAGATCACGACTTCCCTTCTCCCACCAGCACCACTGAATTACAGTTACTCTAAGGAATCCTTAAAGAAGGGTTTATAGCTGTCATGTTATCTGAAGTGCTTGGGGCATTCTGATGCTATTAAGCTCTATGTATTAACAAGTTAAAAAAGAAAAGGTAGGCATCTGATTGTTGTGCCAGTTTCTAAGTGATTTGGAAAGCTGTAGAACCCAACCACTCCTTCTATTTGATGGAGGTGACAAAGCTCAGTTTAATTTCTGACTGCTGTTTAAATTCTGGAGCTCAAGCTGGTTCCTGGAGCAGAAAAAGCTCGGTAGCTGTCCCTCCTACAAGCAGGCACCTCTGAGCAAAATATGACATCTCGATTTCTGATGGTAAGGTCAGGAGATCTGATTCCAGCGTCTAGCTTTTGGCTTCATGCTATGTTAGTGGGACCTTTGGCATCCAGCACTGACTAACAGCAACTGACAGGCTGGTAACAGTGCACATCAAAGCAGTTATGTGTCAGGATGGGTCAGGAAAATTGGATGGCATTGAGATTTCCTGTCTTTGCTCTTTGCAGATCTAACTAGCTGCTGGAAGAATACTGTACGCCATGTTCACACCATTTTCAATGAGCTGGATGAGTCTGTTGTTGGCATTTTAATGCAATTGACCAGGCAGGCAATATGTATGGAGTATTTGGCTCTCTCTACAGTAATGAATATGTCAGTGTCTTCAACGTGTGGCTCATTGCTTCCATTTCAGGCTGCCCAGAGAAGCTGTGGATGCCTGTCCTTGGTGTTGAAGGCGAGGTTGGATGGGTGATGGGCAGCCTGAGCTGGTTAGTGGGCAGCCAGCCCATGGCAGGGTGTTTAGAACTTAATGATCTTGAAGGTTTCTTCCAACCCAAGCCCTCCCGTGATCCTATGATTCTGTGATTTCATTCAGGTTTATTAAGATGAGATGAGTTCTCCTAAATGCGCTGTTCTCCATATGATTATAATTGGAGTCTTAAATTATAATTGGGTGACTTAAAGCAGACACCATACCTTCTGATGGCCAAAATGAAATGAAATCAATCCTTTACTGTGTCAGTAGTCTGTAACTAGAGCCCATCAGGTAATTCCCAGCCTCCTGCCTGTATCAGTGGCTGCACACAGTGAAAAAGTCTGATGGGATTTTAACCTCTAAAATGTTCAGAAGCAACCAGAGGGTGAATATATTCACTATGCAAATACCTGCAGGAATAAGCTTGTCATGTATGTCCTCAGGTAGCACAGTAGTTAATGGTGGGACTCAGTAGGTCATGCTGAAAGTTGAGTCTGCTGATCTTGAAGGTCTTTTCCAGCCTACATGACCTTATGCTAATATTTCTGTATTTATTTCTGTTCAGCTCCCAGAAAACCTCCCACCCAGCCCCCAACTGACCCCGTGGTGAAAAATAAAACAGAAACCTCAGTGACGCTGGCATGGTCCCCTCCGAAGATGCAACCCCCATTCCAATCAATGGCTACATTGTGGAACCCAATAAACTAACTGGCTTCACCTGGGTGAGGTGCCACGAGTCTCATGTCCCCGTCCCAGAGTTCACGGTGAGCAATCTGTCTGAAGAGGCTGATGATCAGTTCCGAGTGTCTGCAGTCAATGCGCATGGACAGAGCCCGTCTCTGGAATTCCCAGGGAGCGTGCACCTTGGTAAGCACAAAAGCCCCAATGGAAATGGGTCAGTGTGTGCTGAGCAGCTGTGTTGGTTCCCTAAAGTTGTTTTCTTTGACTTGAAGGATAGTAGTGCATTAACACACCAAAGGCTTTCCCTTATTCCTAGTTCTCCTATCTCCTATCAACCTCCAGCTACCACTAAAGTGATACAAGTTATGTTTCTGTGACAGAGACATGAATATCATTATCTTTTGATATCTCACATGTGCAAGAGGCAGAACTTTCTGTAACAGATTTGAAGCATAGAAGTTCTTCTTCCAGCACTCATGCAAAGGGTGAAGTAGAAATGTACCTATGATTTAATCTTCCATCTCTAAATGAGATCCCAGACTTGCATCTAAAGAGCATTAAGACATCCATGTTGTTCTTCCTCAGAACCAGTCCTGGCTGTGAAATCCCCACTAACAACTGGTGAAGCTGTACCTGGAAGGAATGCCATGTTTACTATTGACCTTACAACAACGTGTTGCGGCACTTGGTACATCAATGGTAAAGTCTTACAGGAAAGCGAGACCTGCATCATCAAGAGAACCCAAACTACTCACAGCCTAATGATAAAGAACGTCACCAAGAACGATGATGGAGCAGAAGTGAAATTTGTTGCCAAAAATGTTGATGTCAGCACCAAGATGAAAGTGAGAGGTATTTGCTTTGATCCTTCTCCTTTCCTCTTCCAGTCAAGGCATAGTTGCTGTGATCTGTTGATTAGAACTGGGGCTGCAGGCATTCACTGCCTGTACCAAATACCTGAAATTGCATCCCATGGACTGATGTGAGTCCTGGTAATGACCTAAACATGATAGCACAGAGTGTAGGGTAAGCCAATCTGCCCAGCTGCTTGGTATCTGAACCAGATTGCTTCATGCCAGCTGATGAATGTCTGCAGTTCACAGCTATTGGCCAGTGCATTCAGTCAGCAGGTTTACCACTGCATCACCATAGAGCAGTACTTTCAGCTCCAGGTTCAGACAGCCTTTTTGATTGCACTGGAATAGTTTAGAAGTAGGGAAGCAATCATTCCAATAATATCAATCAGCGTTGCATGACCAAATATAACAAATAAACATTCGTGATGGGAGGAGCTGTTTGTCACTGGGTGGAAACCTCTGCAGAAGCATGTTTAGAGCATTCTTAATCAGTAGAAGGAGATGTTTGGTTGATTTTTACTTAGTAAATCTGGCAAGAAGACCAAATTAAATATCTTGAATTGCTCAGCACTGACATGTAGAAGAGACCTGTGATGAGTCACAGGGATGTTTCCTTAGCTGTCATTCCATGGTGGGCTTTTTCTTACACAGATGTAGGGAGAAACTGAACTTTCCCACGCAGGTCTCTGTTTTGCTGCAGGGTTTAGGTCTGATCTCTGAGATCCACACGCTGGGCCTTGATTGCAATAAATGAGAGCCCTTTGTTTGCTCCAGTGGAAGACTTTCCATTTCTGCAGTACCCTCTGCAGAAGACACAAATGCAAATGCACCTTCTTCCCAGCAACAATTGCCTTGTTCTTTTTTACACTGAGTATGCATGAGGCTCTTCATCATATTCTTCTGGCTTGTCACCCTTGTTGATCCATGGAGAAACAACAAAGCCCTAGAGTAGTGTATGCACTTTGGCATTGGAGAGCTTACTTAATTGCTTCTTCTCAATGAACAAACTCCAGAGAGGCATGGAGACAGCTCCAAACAGAATTGAATAACGGGACTAAACTTATGGAGAGCAGAACTTCCTGCCAAGGCTTGTCAGCTAGTCTTAATTTTGCTTTTCTTCTCCCTCTTTGTCACGTTAGCATAATATTTCATACTGGCAGGTCTGCCCTCAGAATTAACTGGCACAGGCTACCCAGGGAGGTGGTGGGATCCCTGGAGGTGTTCAGGAACTGTGGAGATGTGGCCCTGATGGATGTTATCAGGGGGCATGGTGGGGTGGGTTGGGGTTGGAATCAAAGGAGGACCCCCATGTATTTCAGCAGGAAGCACTACTGGTAATAAGACTTTTGGAGCAAATCCTGGTAGGGCCACGCTCAGCTGGTCCAGTCCGGAGGCTGTTCCTCCTTCCTGCAGTATCTGCAGTGATAACCAGCAGCTGCTTTTGTGTGGCTGGGCTCACATCCAGCAGTGGTGAGGTGACTACAATTATTCCACTGTGTGTTTATAGAGGCCAGTTTCATCATCTAACTTTTGCGCTCCAATTAACTTCCATAAAGGAATTCTGTTTTTCTTTTCAGTCCTAAGTGTTGTCTCCATCTTTTAGGCTCGATTTGTTTTCCAGGGGGTTACAATGCAGTAATAGAACACCCTCCATTTATTTCCTTCTAGTTTGCTTGTTCCAATTCCTTCCTCAGTTTTCCGAGTTTAGACATTTTCTTTAAGCCCTGGGCTTCTTCCTTTGGCTCTGTCTCCTGTACAGTGTATGTCTTTCAACTTGTGGAGATAAGGTAATCTGGTACGTGGTTTATAAAAGCAGCCAATTTGCCAGCTTCTGAATTAGAATCTAGCAATTAGAACTAGGATTAAACGTGTATGTTTGGCCTTATGATAAATGAATGCCTCATGGTCAGCAATGTCCCTGCAGTTCTTTACCATCGTACATATTTTGTGTGCCCATATTTTGTTTCAGCACTGGCAAACTTCATAAACAAAGAGACAACTGGAGTCACGACTTGAGCCCTGAAATCTGGGCTTCATTCTTCTAGTTCATGAATTGCCTCAGCACTTACATCATCTTTAAACCTATGACTGAAACGGTCCTAAGTTCTTAGCATGGGAATCCAGTCTCCTCTTTTGACAAATTAAACTCCACATTTGGAGAGTTGAGTGTCTCCTTCTGTACCCGAAGGACGTTGTGATCTCTGAGGTGTCTCCCTGAGGTGCTGTAAGCACAGCCATTAGCTCATAGTGCAAGTAAAGCACTGTCAGGTCAAGCCTGGAGGAGTAATGCTTGTCACTGACATGTTCCTGTTCAGGGTGGAGCTGGAGGGTAAAATAACACAAGAAATTGTCATTGAAAGTCAATATCTGTGAAATTCAACTGGCTGCATTCACAGAACCTGGCGTTAAGATCTGGTTTCTGGTTTCTATCTTGAACCTCTTTTCCATAACCCAGTCCTCATTTATGAACTGAAGCTCTACTGAAAGCCTTTTGCTGTGTATGCTCATGCTGCAGTGCAGCGCTTGTGACCTTTAACAGCACATTCACATTCCTCTGATCACAGGCTCCTTAAGGTTGATTAATACCCTCTAGTCCAACTGCTCACCCATCACCACCATTATGCTCACCATCAGCAGGCTAAAAACTCAGCAGAGATGATAGATCAAGCCCAACACTGGATTTGGGATGGCTAGAGATTCCTAAGATATTGAAGGATTGCTTGCAGGTGGTGTTGGCTCAGGTATTCACCCTGCATCCCACCTCCCGTTCTGTTTGGTTGAGAATCATGCATTCTGCAATTTCACTTTGTAATTCAAAGCCCCTTTCTTTATCTGTTGAAAAACTGATCTAAAACAAGCCAAGAAGACTCCGTTGGAACTGGTGGATGCAGAACAAAGGCATCCCCAAAGGACAAGTTGCACTGTTTGATGAACATTATTGGATGAGAGTTAAGCTAAGATTTAAAAAGTTCTGGGGCTGTCTCTGAGCATCAAATACAGAGGAAGCCTGCATGATTCCCTGAGAATGGATACCTCCTACTTTGGTGTAGGGTGAAGGGAACACTAGCAGTAACTCCTATCACAAAATGTCACGTGGCTCAGACAAAAATGCCATCAAGAGGGGGCTTAATTAGGAGCAACAAATGGTCACAAGATGGTCTTAGGGCAGGGAAGTAATCTATCTATGTGATACTGATTGATGCTATTAGTTCTTAACAGCTTGACTCTAGAGGGGCTGTTCTTCTTTGGTCACCTAGTTTTAAAAGAATAGATGGCTCCTGTCTATTACAATTTTTAATGCATTATTTGTTCACTGATGCCATAAATGTGCCTGGCATAGCAATTGGCCTTGGTATATCCAGTGACTGAAAGCAACAGTTGTTGCTGTAAGAAATGCAATACTAAGCTTGGTCTGCCTGTAGCTGACAGCCATCAGCTTGCTCCTCAGGCAGGTTCTGTCTGGATGGAATGAAGGGCATGAAATACTGATGTGCTCATCAAACGCTGCTTGTTAGCTTAGAGACAAGGTGTTGAATAGGTTTGTTCATGCATTGAAAACACATTACTTATCTGCCTTCATTTTAGCTTCAGAAGAACACGTGCAGAATACAGAATTGATTAAAAGAAATAAGAACTGTCTGCATAGAACTTACTCTTTCCTTACACAGGAGAATCAAGCACACGTTTGTATGTGAGTATCTCCAGAGGTGAAACTCGATCACCCAAATGTAATGAGCAGAGACATTACAATCAGTTCTAACTGTATCTTCATGCTGTGCTGAATAAGCCTGAGTCAGGATGTAAACCACTTTCTCTTTTTTTCTTCAGATGAAGCCATTAATGTTGTCAGCAAGCCCAAAACCACTTCAGAAATATCAGTCAGTCCTTCTGAAGACCTGGAGCTGGTGTGTGAGGTGTCAGCTGCAAGCGGAGCTGTTGTATGGAAGAAAGATCAAACAGAGGTGAAGCAGGACCAGAAGACAACCATCATCTCCCAGGGGACGCACCGCAAGCTCATGGTCAAAAATGTGACCCTGAAAGACCAAGGGAGCTACAGCTGTGAAACAAAAGATGACAAAGCAACATTCCAAGTGAAAGTCAGAGGTAAGAAAATGCTTGGAATCCCAGAGATAAAGGAACGCTTCATTTTGTGTGTCTTGCATTTGGAGGATCAACTGACAGCCTCTCTGGTGCAAAACATTTTGGCTCTAGGACTTTCTCTGTCATCTAGTCTCATAGCAACACTTTTCTACATGTGCTTTTCCATCCAGGAATGAATTACTGCAACAAACCATAGGCAAGGATGGTAACTTGTGCAGCTCTTGTAGTCAGCTGGTGTCTGCAGGGTTACAGTGCAAGAGCACACCAGGCATGCAAGGAGTGAGAAAAGGGGAGGTGTTTGAAGAGATCTGGTTACAAAATTTGAGTGACACAATTAGGTGGAAAATGCCACTAATCAGACTCATAAATGGCCTGGGTTGCAAAGGCCCACAGTGCTCATCCAGTTCCAACCCCCTTCTTTCTATGTGCAGGGTTGCCAACCAGCAGCCCAGGCTGCCCAGAACCACATCCAGCCTGGCCTTGAATGCCTGCAGGGATGGAGCATCCACAGTCTCGTTGGGCAACCTGTTCTAGAGGGCCGTTCCCTTCTGATTTACTGGAAATGTAGAGAGACATCAGAAGAAAAAAAGATAAGATAGGAGGTTTAGCAGTGCATGCAGGTGTTCTAAATCTCATGTCCAAATCTGCTATCAGACTGCAAAATGTTTAGCTTTGTGATATGATGTGATATGATATGATATGATATGATATGATGTGATATGATATGATATGACATGAAATGATATGTCTATCATTTCCCAAGGCAAAATAGAGGGGAAAGTATTTTCCTGTCTTAGTGAGGCATCACGATGCTCCCTGTGAAGTGCAAGTATAATGAAAACGGGCAACTGGAGTAAGCTCTGCAGCAGACTACAGCAAAACTGTGTGACTCTTGTGATGTCCCTGCAGAGAAAGAAGACGTGTTTACAGAGAAGGACAAGATACAAAAGGAGATGAAGGCTGCACCAACAGATAATGCCACGCTGAGCTGCGAGGTGGCCCAGGAGAAGATGGGAGGTGAAGTGGTACAAGGAGGGGAAACTGATCACCTGGAGCAAGAAGTTCAAGGTGGAGTCAGAGGGCAAACAGCGTCGGCTGGTGGTCAGCCAGGTGGAGAAGAATGATGCAGGGGAGTACAGCTGCGAGGCTGCTGGCCAGAAACTCACCTTCAAGATTCATGTCACAGGTGAGACAGGTGTTGTCTGAAATACAGCAGAGAACAGTAAAGTAAAATCTAGTTTCTATTATACAGTGATCCAGGTGCAGTAGTCTGTGCTGAGGTTTTTTCCCTAGACTTGATTGCCTGGGTTTGTAGAAAGTATTTGGTTTTAGTATGGCACAAAGACCTGTTTCAGTCTGTCTGTAGAATAATAATTACTGATATATGTACAATGGAAGCAATATTCAAGATATTATTCAAATCTCTCCTGTGCCTGAGATCCCAAACTGTAATTCTTGTTCACCGAAACATTTGACTAAGATAAGTATGTGCAGTGAGGCTGGAGTGCATGTTGTACGTGCAGGCTTTCATGGTAGGAGAAGCAGGAACTTCTCCTAGTAGTACACTGCCTTTTTCCTATGCCTTTATGTTGGAGGCTGCATCTGGATAGGTGAGTCTGCTACTCACAGTAAGAGACCTGGTAGAGCTGACTATTGCCAGAGCTCAAAGTAAAATAGATATCTGCAAATCACACACAAAGAACAAAGGACTGCTTTGGTGAGCATATTTCCTTTGTGTCTTTGACAGTCACAGTTGTGGCAATGGTAGATGCCATGAGGAGTCTGTTCAGGAAGCCAGGAGTACTGTTCTGGGTCATGAAAAGGCAGCCAGTGGTTTGACTATCACACGTTTATGTGTTTTGATGTTTCACAGTGGGTCTGAAGTAAAAGGAACTCAGGTTTTGGTTGCCTGCAGGACAGATGTTCTTTTGGGTTCAATATGTTTGCATAGTGACTTGCAACCATGGGACTGGTGTTCAAGGACCCTCTTGGTTCCTTCAGTTCCTAGGTTCTTTCTTGCCTAGATTTGACACTTAGTTTCAACAGAAGAGCTGATATTCTCTAGTGAAGGCTATTAGTTTGGGCACAAGTGGTAACCTAAACCTGTTCCAAGCTGTACATACAAACCTGCAAGATGGTCTCATTTCAGTCCCTCAGTCAATACTTTTTCTTTTCTTCCCTCAGAGCCAAAACCTGTGTTTATAAACCAGGAGAAGGTGCAGAAAGAGGTGAGTGCTGCCCTGGCAGCAAGTGCCTCCCTCAGCTGTGAAGTAGCACAGGATCCAAGCGAAGTAAAATGGTACAAGGATGGAAGACTGCTTGCCTCCTCCAGAAAGTTCAGAATGGAATCTGTGGGCAAAACACGGCGTCTGGTTGTGGAGCAGCTGGAGAAGAAAGATGCTGGAGAATACATCTGCGAGGCTGCTGGCCAGAAGATGACCTTCAAGTTGGAAACAACTGGTGAGCATTTGCTTTGGGAACACTAAGCAGCTTTGGTGGGATGTGGATGTGGGGGAATGGCTGGTTTCATTGACATGAGAGAACAGGCAGTGATGCTGTGAAATCAGATGGATGATGCTCAGCCTGGCCATGTGCCTCAGAGCTGTTTGCTCAAGGAAGCCAAGTGTAGTTGTGGGTTTGCTCTCAAGAGCACAGTTTGGTAGGGATGAGTTGGCGGTTGGACTAGATGACCTTAGTGGTCTTTTCCAGCCTTAGTGACTTTGTGGTTCTCTGCTTCAGGAAAGACCTGCTCTCTGACTTACACACGTGTCCAAGTCAAGGATGCCGCAGAAATAAAATCTGTAGCAGAAAAGGCAGAATCTCGTGCCCATCTTAAAGTTAAAGGTAATTATGCTTCTGATGATCATTTTGCTTAAATTATCTTATGTTATAAACCAGCTAACATCCTTTGCTTTAATGTCAAGGAAGTTAAACACCACCATGACCTTTCACAGAAATAAAAGCTCCAACCTACCTGCCTTTCTGCCCACAAAATATCCAGCTTGTCTTTTGGGATTTACTTTGCTAAGTAAAACAGGCGATTTTCTTAGGAAGTTGATTTTCTACCTTTAGACTTCAGATTTGTGTTTGAACGTTGAGGGATAAAAACATAGCTTGAATTTTTCTTCATCTTCTCTGTATGTTTGAAATGAGCACAGGTTGTGTTTTTTTTTTAATATATACAATGTTAGGGTATATATATGATGTTAAGTGTGGTAAAGAAAAGGGAGACATTTGAGTTAGCACAGTACTCAAGAGTTCAGTCCCCAGCTTTGCCACTGTTACAATTATAAGGGCAAGAACATCCTGGAAAATGAATTTCTCCTAAGTAGAGTCATTACATTTGAGCTACAGAGACCTTTACTAGGAGAAAACTTGTTGTTCAGAGCTACGTTGCTGTATTTAACCAAAGTAATTATCAATGTCTGTGTTTCACTGATCCTCTATTCCATTTCGTAATGCGAGGAGTTTGATATCGAGATGGGAAGGTCATGATTTGATATGGATGTTGGACTGGGAATCAGAAGATCTGGGCTCTCTTCAGGTTGTCAGTCTTATTGTCTGACTTCTTAACAACTTTCTTTTCTTTCTACTACTTTTTTAATGATGTTTTAAGGCATTTTGAGCTGATAGGTGTAGTGTTCATGTGCAGTAATGCTGACATGAGTAAGTAGGGTGATAATGTATGGGTTTTTTATATTCCTTCTAAATCTCTGCTTTCTCTTGTTCCATCCTTCTTAAAGAGCAATCCATTAATCTAGTAAAGGAGCTGTGTGATGAGGATGTGACTGAGCCTGAAGAAGCCAAATTTGAATGCGAGATATCCATTCCTTCTATGAAACCTCCCAAGTGTTATCTGCGTGAAGAAATCTTACAGGCTGGCAGAAACTTGATTATGCAGCAAGAAGGCACCATCCACCGGCTGACCATACCGAAAACCACCACTGATATGACAGGCACCATTCAGTTCTCAATTGGCAAATCCAAATCCACAGCCAATCTGCTCATCAGAGGTAACGTATCCTGGCTTGATTTACATCATGAAGATGAAGAATTAATTACCGTACAGTCTTCCTTCACTGGAGTCTTTGAAATATTGTGTGTTTTCTGGAGGGTCTGCTCCATTTCCTTTTAAAAGTCGTTGGACACTAAATAAGACAGCTGCATCTCAGTAAAAGATCTGTTTGAATAGTTGTGATGTGCTTACTATTCAGACCTACAGAGCTGAGGTTTTGTCCTTGGCTATACCAAAGAAGTCAAATCAGGTGGAATTAATTGTATTTCTGAACTAGACAAGTTTAAGTTTGGTAGCACCTAAATTTGATGCAGTTTGTCATTGATTTCATCTGAAGGAAACTTCCAGGCTTCTTATCTGCTGTTGTCCCCAGCGTAAGAGTCTCCATTCACATCCTAAAGTACTTGTTATATTTTCAACTCACTCTTATTTGAAAAAAAGCCTCAACTGGGAGCAATTTAATAAGCACAGAACAAGAGCTGGACCTTGCATTTAGTAGATAATATACAGTATTACTTTATAGAAATGTAGTCAATGGCATTCCCTATAGGCAATCGTTTGTTTTATCTTTAGAGTGGTTCAAAGAACAATTGTGAACATGGAATTAATTGGAATGGAATACACGCAAGAGACTTTCCTCTTCTTCCAATTGTCCTCATCCTTTCTTCTCTTCCACCCCTGCTTTGCAGATTGCCATATAGAAATCACCAGGAAGTTGGAGGACAAGACAGCTTTGGAATGTCATTCTGTCATCCTGTCCTGTGACTTCAGGCCTTCTCCAAAGGTTGTGAAATGGTTCAAGGGCCACACACCCATCGAGCCCTCTGAGAAGTACAAGATCAAGAGGGATAAGCATTCAGCAGAGCTCAAGATTCTGAAGCTGAAGCCCGATGATGCTGGTGTGTACAAGTGCAAGGCAGAAATTGCAGAGACTTAGGCCACGCTGACAGCTGAAGGTATGAGCATGGAGGGTGGCCTCTTCCATGTCCTATTTCACCTCAGATTTCTCTTCTTAAGGTTCTTATTTTTGTAACAGTTCACCTTGTTTCCCCACAGCTCGCAATGTAGAAGTGACGAAGCACCTGCATGATGTGGAAACTGAAGAAGAGAGCTCTGCTGTCTTCTCCTGCGAGCTGTCCCATGATGACGAGGACGTGGAATGGTTCCTGAATGGCAACCTCCTTTACACCAACAATTACAATGACATCAAGAACGTTGGCAGTTGCTGCACACTGACAATGAGTCAGGTTAAGCCTGAAGATGCTGGCACAGTGACAGTGAAGTCAGACAAGGTGTCAGAAAGCGCGCGCCTGAAGGTGATAGGTGGGTCTGGTCACAACCCTCCTGGATGTAAGAGATGCTAAGGAGCTCCAGTTCATTCTATTGTGAAGCAATCCTGCTTCTAAAGCTCACCTCTCTGGGGTGACAAGTTATCAGGGGCTTTCTTCCAGTGGAAGGTTCCATTGCAGCAGATATCAACGAAGGAGGATGGTTTTGGTGTCCTGCCAAAGCATTCCATTGCTTTTTATCATCATTTTACTTAACACAAGAAGAGTTACAGGAGCAATTTTTTTACTGCTTCAGTGCCATGCAGTGTCAATGCTGTTGTCTCCAAGGATTTATGACTGCAGGGAGAGATCAGCTTATCCTCTTAATCCTGTGGCCTGCTGTATGAGCTCTGCTCCATGTGAGGGCAATGCCAGCTCTCCAGCTTTAGAAGAGCTGCATCCCAATAACTTCATATGATATCAGTCCCACCCACAGCAATGCAGGCTGTCCCTCCTGTTCCCTGTATTCTCCTACTGATTAGTTCAGAATTCCTTAAAGCGCATTCTGTCAAGAGACATGAAACCGCTTTAGGTTCTATATTGGTGTTGTCAGTACTGGTAAAGATTTATTGATCTCTCCTTAAAAAGCTGAAAGCAACTGGAAATGTCTCAACTTCTGTATCACGTTGTTCTGTTTTGCCTCTTTAATTGCAGAGAAGCCTGCTGTCTTCATGAAGTCCTTGGATGATGTTTTTGGTGAGGAGCGGGGTGTGATTAAATTGGAATGTGAAGTCTCTAAAGAGAAGGTCAAACCAGTGAGGAAAAAGGACGGTGATGTGCTCACTTCTGGCAACAAGTATGAGCTGGTACAGTCTGGGAAGACCCTATGTCTCCTTCTCCATGACCTCGAGAAGCCAGATGCAGGTTTCTATACCTGTGATATTGGCACTGATGTTGCCAAGTCAAATGTCGGCGTTCAGGGTAAGTACTGTGGAAAGTGAAGGAGTGCTAAAAGCACATTCAGTGTGGTCACTATGTCTTACACCTATTCCCCCACGAGCCTTAATAGTTTCTACAATAGAACTGTATTTCTGCAATTTAGCGCAGTGATGTCTGGAAAATTCCCATTGCTTTTGAAGTAAATGTATCTCCTTTTGCCATGAAAATCACAAAAAACGTCAAGAATGTCCTGGAAATGTTTCCTTTCTAAACATCCCTAAAATGGAGAAATGGTTTGAACACCAGTAGGGGTAGGATGGTAACAAATTAGCTAATAGAAACATTTAATGTCTTGTCGTAGGCAAAACCCTTTTTCTCACGCAGCATCCTAGAGTTGTCCTCTCTGTTAGGTTTTTCCCTCTGTAGCTCATTGAATCTTCATTGTGCTCCATGGACTGAGCTGCTCTCCTTGTAGTTCTTCCAGAGCAAAGACAAGAGATTCACGTCTCTTTTTTTTTATAGCTTTCTGGTAATTCTGAGAGGAGAATGTCTTAGAGAATACATCAGTGAGGAACGCAGCCATGATCTGCAAATCCTGAGTTCAAACACCAGTACTGCTACTCACATTGGTCACGAATGCCTTTTCTCCATCTAAACCTCATACTAACCTATCTCTTATCTTCCAGAGCTGAATATTGACATTAGCAAACGGCTGAAAAACAATGAAATCCAGGAGGTAGAAGATGGCACTTTTGAATGCATTCTGTCCCATGAAAGCATTGATGAGTTCAAGTGGACACTGAATGGAAGCAGAGTGGAAAGTGGTGGGCGATTTAAAGCTTCTAACGTGGGTTGGTAAGAGACTCTCCTTATCAAAAGTGTGACTCCTACTGACTCTGGGGAAGTCGTTTTTATTGCCCGTGGTCTAACCTCCAAAGCCTCTCTGTCTGTGAAAGGTAATGAGATGGGAGAGATTCTGGGGTCTGATTCCTTCAACTGTCTTCTGATAAGATTGTCGTGAGAGCTAACTCATAATATGGTTAAAGTGAATAGCAACCTTCTACTTGAACCTTGAAGCACTGAGAATTTCTCTTAAAAATAAGTAAAAGGAGGAACCATTTGACACAAATGTGAGAACTACCCAAAGCACTGGGGTAGTGTTGGAAATGGGCATCTCACTACAGCTTGTTCCATTAACAGTAAATCAGGAATGATCTGTTGAGGGAACTGTGGGAGCAATATCCTCTAAGTATAAGCTGAAGGGATGGCCTTCACATCATCTAGCTGTACAACAAATTCCTATCTAGAACATGTGCATCTGAGAGCATCATCTGAGGCTCCCAGTGTGATCAGTGGAGAGAAGGAAGAGGCAGTTTTCAGACATGGTTCATCATCCTCAATGGGGTAGATTTAAGAGAGAATTAATGGTGCCTGGAATTCTATTGTCTGTACTTTACAGATTACTGCTGGCTGTAGGATGGCCTCTGTTGCAAGTGCCTCTCTAACTTATGTCCAGCATGTAGATGCGTGTATTTTGAGAGAGGCATCCTACCCTAAGTGTATGTTACTCAAAAAGCATGTTTTCTTTCAGAAAAACCTACTGAGGTAACAAAACAGCTGGAGGATAAGACAGCAGCAGCAGGGCAGGACATCAGCCTGAGCCGTGAGCTGTCGAAACCAGATGTGAACATCAGGTGGTACAAGGATGGCAAAGCAATCAGAAAAAGCCAGAAGTACGACTTGCAGCAGGAGGGAACTGGGGCCATTCTGATCATCCATGACTCTACCGCCAAGGACAGCGGGGAGTACACCTGTGAGACAGAGGACTCTGAAACAAAAGCCAGGGTCACTGTGCAAGGTGAGTTGAAAAGCACACTGGGGAAGGCATGTAGAGAAGTCGAGGTAAATATCTGCAGCCTGTGGGTGATGTTTTTCTCTTCTGTTTCCTTGAGCGGGATCAATTCTTAGTTTTCAGAAAATATGGTGGATTAAAATATTTTAGTTAAAATAATCTCTAAACTGACTGATAAATGGCATGAGAAAGCAAAGCTGAGAACTAAGCTCCAGAAGAGAAAACAAAGTCAAGTATGGCATATTTAGAGACAGGTGAAGAACCCTTGAGCGCACTGAGGAGTACTAGCATACTCTGGAATGTCTCTTGGGCTCCCTACAGCACACATACTTGCTCTGGGGCATGTCTGGATGTCTGTAGAGCTAATTGCAGGGCCCTGAGAAACCTCTGGGGCACATTAGGGGGCGCTGATTTCCATGTGAGTGTTTCCAGGTTCCCAGAAGTCAACAGGGAAGCCTTTGGAGACCCCTTGGGAAGACTCAGTGGGGCCCTAGAGTGATGTAGCAGCTTGTGTTGGTTTCATCTGCTTGGCAGGGAAGCGAGTTCCCTGGTGGGAGCTGACTGACTGGGAGGTGATTCCCTTGGTTTAATTAATTTAATTACCTGGATTATAATTAAATAACACTGTTCAGCGTTCAATCAAGATTATATTTTTCCAAAGTACTGCAGTCGTGCATCTGTAGCAGCTTTCCTAAAATATATCGAGTTTATTCAAAATTCCAGTGATGCTCCTAAAGCACTTGAAGTGCATTTGAGGTGGCGAGTGACAAAACAGCTCTGAGAGAATCATCATCAAATCAGAACATTGGAACGGTAACTAATAGCAGAGATTCTGATAAGAATATTTAAATTTTCAAATTACCTTTTTCTAAAGTTGTATTTCACCAAGTTTCATCAATATGCACACTGAAGAGCTGACTTGCTATGTTTCTTTTTATAAAAAATCATGTGTTACAATTGAGAAAAGAAGGTATAGCATGTAACATCCTCCAAGTAAAGTGCAAAAAACATTTCTTCACAGTTCCAATTAATGTCTTATGTTTTGTTCAGACTCACTAAATGATGTATTTCAGGGTACATCACATGGGAATATAAGAAGACTATTCAGAACAGGAGCTGCAGAGCAAGATGAACAGCATGTGAAGGTAAGGCCGGGAACCAAGGACACAGCTTTTGTGTCACTCAGCCACCTGTGGCAGAGGTCAGGATTTCAGCAGGGATTTCTGCAGACGTTCCTTGAACACCCCCAGGGTGGGTGACTCCACCACCTTCCTGGGCAGTCCATTCCAGTGCCTGGCCACTCTTTCTGAGAAGTAATATTTCCTAATGTTCAGCCTGAACCTCTCCTGCCGCAGCTTGAAAACATTCCCTCTAGTTCTATCAGTAATGACACGAGAGAAGAGGCCGACCCCCAGCTCACTGCAGCCTCCATTCAGGAAGTTATAGAGAGCAATGAGGTTTCCCCTGAGCCACCTCTTCTCCAGGCTGGACATTCCCATCTCCTGCAGCCTCTCCTCATATGGCCCCATTGTGCTCCAGACCCCTCACCAGCTTTGTTGCCCTTCTTTGAACACGTTCCAATGCCTCAGTGTCTTTTTCTCAGTGAGGGGCCACAAACTGGACACAGAATTAGAGTTGTGGCCTCACCAGTACTGAGTACAGGGGGACAGTCACCTCTCTGCTCCTGCTGGCGTCACTGTTTCTGATGCAAAATGTATGTAAGTGTCACATGTGTGACATCCTTTTTGATGGAGTTCTGTGACTGGAGTTCAATGGATTTGAGAGCTGACTTGAAGCCTGTGGGCATCACCCAGGAGTTGGGGTGAGAGGATGAGGCGTAGGAACAGGAACCTCTTTGGTCGTTATTAACTCCCAACTTTTTGGTCAGGAATCTCTGTGTGTTTCTTTATCATGTAAAGAACAGAGTCATTGTGCAGCTTGTGAATGAATTGATTCACGCCTGCTGATTGGTGCTGTTCTCTACAGGGAGCTGCAATGGAAATGGACACTTGTGGTCCACTGTCCAGCCCCCTCCCATGTTGGATTTTCTGGGCTTTGAGACACGTCTTCCAGATGCACTTTGTGTTATTTCTGATGTGTTGACCTGTTGAGCTCCAGCCCCAAAGGAGGATTCAAGTACTACCATTGGGACTGTAGTATTTCTTGCTAAATAGAATTCGTGTGCACCCTTGTCTTTCGTCTGCACAAAGGATCTTGTAATCATCTCTGTCTGTGTTTCTTTTAGACCCAGAGATGGAGCAGAGAGGAACACAGACTTGGGTGAATCTTCATTCAGGAGCAGGGACACGTCATGCTCATCTGAGGTGTCTGGCTGACAGCAAGAGCAGAGAGGTAAGTTTCATAGGGTCGCGTGCCCATTTTATTTTATTTTTCATTCATGATGCATAGAGGCGTTCCCCAGACAAAGTGAGCATTTCTCAACTGGACTTTCTAGAAATGAGCTAGGCAGTGAAAATGGGTTTGAAGCATTCCTAAGAGCCCCGCAAGAGAATGCTGAGAGTTAATCTGGCACCCTCCTTTGGAAACGTCCGTTGTCTGTCAGCTCTTCAGCTGTGCCCTAACACCTCCCATTGCGCTGCCACACCAGGATAGAATTCCAAGCCCACACTGAGTCCTGGAATGTTGTGGTGCCGTGTTGGAATCAGACGTGACCACGTGGTCTTGGCTCCCCGCCTTGTGGGGGGTCATGGTGGACCAGGCTGTTGGCCGTTGGTGATGTCATAAGCGGCTGGAATGAGGGGAGGAGCGGTGCGTTCTGTGTTCCTTTGTGGGTGAGCTAGTGGTCGGAGTGGTTGGTTGTCTTGTTGTTCTTGTGCCTTTTGTGCCGTTAGTTAGTTAGTTTTGTTAGTTAGTTAGTTTTGTTAGTTAGTTAGCGTTGTTAGTTAGTTACTGTTGTTAGTTAGTTACTGTTGTTAGTTAGTTACTGTTGTTAGTTAGTGCCGTTAGTTAGTTAGTTCCGTTAGTTAGTTAGTGCCTTTAGTTAGTTAGTGCCGTTAGTTAGTTAGTGCCTTTAGTTAGTGGCTTTAGTTAGTATCTTTAGTGCTTTTTCTTCTCACCGTCGTGTGCAGCAGCTTGTAGGTAAGCTGAGCTGATGTGGGATGGATGGGTGGGCAGTGAGGTGTTGAGAACTGCTGGCTGTTTGAGCTCACAGCACCGTATTGCTTACTCTTGACCATCAGACCTAATTTTCCCCGGTACACACGTTCCAAAGGGGGTATCAGTAAAGTTGGCACCTGTCCCGTGCTTCTTCCATTGTCTTTGCTCAGTAGTGGAAGCATTGTAAAGTTGCTGGGCGGACAGGCATCACGTAGCCTGAGACTCAGCATGTCTTGCAGCAAGTGGGTGGGACAGTTGTGCTGTGTGTGTTATTCCATGACTGTCTTAGCCCTGCTCACTGACCTGCTCTTTCTCTCTCCTCTCCTCACCCTCCGCCCACTGCCTCGGTGCAGCTTTTGCTCTCATTTCATCCGAGCAAAGCGACAAGGAACTGCTGCAGATAGCTTGAGGTGATCTCACTGCCAGGTACGTGCCATGTTTTGTCCCCCCGCATGGTTTTGCCGCAGGGTATGTGTGGGTAGCTCTGAAGAAGTCTGTCCATACTGTGCTGTGTGAATAGAGAAAACAGAAGTGTGTTTCTGCTCTGTTCCAGCTGTTCACACTTGCTGTGATGGGTGCTGCGTGCAGTGGGATCAGCTGTGAGCCTGAGTTGGCGGCGACGGAGGTACAGTATGAAGCTCTGGCCGGTCTTTTTTCCCTGTGTTGAGCCATTAGAAGGAGCTGCAGGTGTACTCTCCTGCAGGAAAGAATGGGCCAAAAAGGGCCTGGCCACCTGTCTGTGCCAGTGCCATTGCTGATTAGTCTGGGTAGAGAGAGATGCATCTTTGCATGGCCTGGCAATGCACGCCAGAAAGGGAAATAACTGTGATGAGACGTGCAGCTCCTTCTGAAGTGCTCCTGATAAGGACGGAGCGCATTTGCTGCAGCTTTCTTTGCAGATGTGCTCCTCACCTTGAAATCCTCCTGGTTTGTCCTCAGCTCCTGACCACGGCCTGTGCTCTGTTTTGCAGGCTGATAACATGCGGGAGCCGCAGCTGGTGCGTGCTATGTCATCTTTAAACGTACCAGCGATTGCGGCAGCCCATGTTATTAGGAGCCACGTCGCCCAGGGGCCGGATGAGCTCTCTCTGGAGGTAAGCAGTTCCAGGCGTTCCTTGTTGTTGTGCACAGAATTAGTATAGAGTGTGAACGCCTCGGGAATACTCTCATATTTTGTGTCGTAGAAGAAGGCTTTTGTTTTAGCTGTGCTGAAGTTGGGATTGATGTTTCAATCTTTTGCAGGTTGGAGACATCGTGTGCATTGTTGATATGCCACCAAAGGAGATGAGCCCCTTTTGGAGAGGCAAGCGTGGCTTTGAGGTAGGCACACATTTTTGACTAGAGAGCACAGCTTCAGTAGAGTCGGGAATCTCCGGTTGGAGCTGCTCTGCCTGCACAGGATGGCTTCTGGATGCAAACAGTTGCCCTGTGTCGGTGTGAGTGGACCTTCCCTTTTGCTCTGGGCTTGGGCTAATGCCCACCTGTCTTTTTGTTCTTATTACAGGTTGGTTTTTTCCCTGGTGAGTGCGTGGAACTCATCAGGGGAAAACCGCCCGAGTCCATCCTACATTCGTTGCCAAAGCCAGGTGCGTATTTTACATTTGACAATGCGGGTTAGTAAAATGGGGTCTGAACGTGGCTTTCAGGGGGTTCATTAATGCCCGAGTTGAGCAAGCTTAGAAAGAGAACTGCATTAAGCTCCTTGGGCACCTCCAGGGATGGGGAAAATCCGTTCTTGCATGTCTTTGTTGGGAACATGCTTTCTGTTGTTACGTGTTCTGTTGAATGTGTTGCACTCGGCCTCGTCCAACCGAGCCAGGGCTGAAATGAACTTGTTTTTTTGTTTTGTTGCGCAGAGCCAAAGAAACGGGGCAAGTTCATCTCCTGCCTTCGTTCCCTGTTGAAGGCCTGCCCCAGGAGAGCGAAGCAGCCTGAGCCTCCAACATTCTCGGGATCCATGTCCCTGCTTGACATCGTTGAGAGGTATTTAGCCAACAGGACTTGAGGGCTGAGCTGTAGGAATGGAAGCATCCTCTGCTGTTTGAAACAGAGCGCTTTTCTAAGCTGTGTTTCAGCAGAAACCAGGCATTGCCCGGAACAGGCAACTATTGGCAAGGGTTCGGTGCAGCTCTTCCCTCACCCTGCACCACGAGTGACAGCATGCTCTGTTTTCTCTGCAGAATGAGTTCTCCCAGTAAGAGGGCAGAGTCAGCAGCTTGCAGTTGGCGTTCCTGCTTCTGCCTGGGCAAACCATCCCCTGTGGCCAAACGCCAACTGCAGAGCAGTGCCAGGGAGCCCTCTGAAGCTGAAGTCTTGGTCCTGGCAGGTAAGCATGCAAATCCAGCTTTCAAATCACTGCTTGTCAGCAACACAGGTAGAATTCATGCTTTCAGTGGGCTTGTACATCCTTCTGGCATTCAAGCCTGTGCCTGACATCTTCAGTTGACCCCTGTCTTTCCCAAATGAGTCTCTTGTCAACACAAGAGCTGGACCTGCACGAGGATCACTTTCAAGACAGTGACACTGTTGCTAGAAGCCTATTTGCTTCTGCCCACCATCACTGCATAGCCAAATGTCAAGAACCTGTTTCATGATTCATCTTGTGAAACTTTGACACTAACTGCTGTGCGTCTACTCCTTCCTAGGTGACCCGAGCCCTTGTATATCTCCAAGACACCAGGCATGTTACGATGCAGCATCCTGTGATTCCATCAATGAAGAACTGTTACTAAGCACAGGATGCTGCAGTTCAGATGAAAGCCTTCCGTATAACATCAGTTATAAAGAGAAGAATGCCATCATCGTTGAAGCTCTCGTTCATCCCATACCTGTTGAAGCTGCTGACCTGAGCCTGCCAGACTCCTCAGGCACCAGCCTGAACCGAGTGCCTTTCGAGGACAGCCCAGCCCAAGCACAGCACGAGTGCCCCGACAGCAGCACAACCATGCAGGCTCAGGTCAGCATTACAGAGGAGAAGCCAAACATCTTGGAGGGGGAGGTAGAATCAGGCCAAGAGTCCCAGGCTCCGGGCAACAGCACGACTTCTGAGACACTCTCGTCAGACAACAGAGAATGAGTCCCATCTTTCCTCCAGACCTCACACCCCGTCCTTTTTCCTATTGAATAAAGGCACGCTCGTGCTCAATCAACGCCTTGACTGAATTCTGAGTTTTCATTCGCAGAGATTGGGATGAGTACAAGAAACAGCAAGACAGCTCAGCTTGCAACGCTCTGGCTGTGGGGTGCGTGCAGGGACACTGTAACCATACAGGGAAAGGCTTCCACTGCTTCCTCAAGCTGTAGTCCAGCCCTGCTACTGCTCTGTGGCACAAAGCCCTGAGGGATGTTCCATATTGTTAACCTAAGTGAAGCCAGCTTCATGCACTGTGTTTTGTTGTTGCTGGGTGAGAGGGGGATGCACGTTGGTGAGAAGATGAGCATTGCTGGATCTGCCACGAGTGTCCCTTCTGCCTCTAAGAATATGTCCTAAGTAGGATGTGAACACTGCTGGCACTTCCTCATTGCACATGCTTGGAGGATCTTCAGTTCTTGCACATTCAGGATGTCTGTCAGTGACTACGAGGAAATTCTCAAGTACTAGGAATTCCATGAAACAGTTGGAACGGGTAAGTGTCATCTTTGTACAGAAACAGCACGCCTAACAGTCTGTCTCACCACTCTAGAATTAATCTGAGAATAGATTAACAGCTCTTGTCAGTTCTCTAAGTCAGGTTTCATTTGTATAAATTTGAAATTCGTTTTTTAAACCAGTTGGAAATTGTAATATTATATTAGAGAAGAATTCACACTCAACTTTAAGCATCTGTGTTTTGATTTGTAGGTGGTTTTGCCAAGGTAAAACTCGGGCGGCATCTTCTGTCTGGTGAAAAAGTTGCACTAAAAATCATGGAGAAAGTTACTGTAGGGGTAAGCCAAAAGGCATTTAAATATGATAATATCTTCTGTTGGAGTTGTGGAGTTCTCAAGAACACGGGGGCAGGTGGGATGGTACATACGAATGCAGCCTACTGGTCCCATTGCCTTTTGAAAGATGCTGTAGAGCTGGAAAAAGTTTAACAGAGCACCACAAATCTTGTTGCTGGTTGTTCAGAGGGCAGAATTCTCTGGCTTTAAAATGGAGGAAGTTATTACATCATTACATTACATTACATTATTGTTACATTATTACAGCAACTTTACCAAAATGCCAATGAAAATGCTGAATGTTTTACTTTTCATTTTTCACAGCTCTGTTTCAGAATTTCTATGGGAGTGATGTCAGTCATTGCTGAGTTGATGTTGAATTGTGTACTGTCCCATATGTGCTTGTTCTGTTCCACAGCAGTCAGATGTGGTACCTGGTATGTCACAGTAGTTAGCGATTTCATCGCTTGCTTTTATGGTCTCTTAAGGATGACTTGCCTCATGCTAAAACAGAAATTGATGCCATGAAGAACTGAAGTCATCAACATGTTTGCCCATTGGATCACGTAAGAGAGACATCAAAGAAATATTTATAGTCATAGAGGTAAGAAATAGTTTCTGCTTTCTGTGCTGTCTTTCTTACTTATCTTTCTCTGATACTCTCTAAATGCATTTTCAGATAACCTTATCTTACAGGGAAGCTGTTTGATTGCATTGTTTCTAAGGACCGCCTTTTGGAAGAGGAAGCTCCAGTCTTTTTTTGACAGACTGTTTCAGCAATTGCTTCTGTTCACAGTCAGGGTTATGCCCAGAGACCTCAAACCAGTGAGCCTGAACTGCAGTCAGTCTTCCATAAATAATAATGAATGTGTTTTTATTTTTCTGTTGGCAGAGAGAGTTACAGTACTCCACTCCATTCCAGTGGATTGCAGGAGAGAACTGAAGGGGGGAGAAGTAACACAAAGTAGAACTCATGGGTTGAGATAGAATTATGTACTGAGATAGAGAAAAGGATAATAGTTATGATGAATGCAAAAGCAATTGCTCACCACCTACCAATCAGTGTCCAGTTAGCCTCCTAGTAGTGGAAGAGATTGACATGAAGTTCTACCCCCTTCAAAACTCCTTCCACAATATGTCATATAGTATGGAATATCCTTTGGCCAGTTTAAGTCAGCTGTCCTAGTTCTGTTCCTTCTCACTTCCTTGGGCTCTCAGCTGAGATTGACTGTGGCTCTGTACAACGCTGCCTGGCAGCAACTGTAAGCATCACTGCGCTATCTCCATTGTTTCTCTAGAATGAAAACGTAGTATTATATCAGACACTGAAGAAGATAATTCAGTCCCAGCTGAAACTCAGACAATAACTTGTGCTTAGGATTCTTTCCCTACAGGAAATGTGAGATATTTATTGCTATGTGGTACTGTGTTCTGTAGCTGAGCTGGATTTTGTTATCCTTGAAGAAGTATCTTCCTCTGAAAGGGGAGTAAAACATGATGCTCCTAATGAGCGGAGCAGAGACACAGATCTGATCTGAGTGTTGGTTTCACATTTTTGTGATGCTCTTTGCTGCAGTTTGTATCTCGAGAGAAGCCCTTGTGGTGTCAGTCTGTTGTGTAACCTGCTCTAGTTTTGTGCCTCAAGGAAGAGTGATCCTTTAAACAAATGGTGGCTGTACAGAGGGTATGGGGTGAGATGCATTCCTCTGGCCCCATCCAATGAATTTTCTGTCACAAAGATCATTCTCCCCAGCTTCTCTTCTCTGAGTGGGAGCTTCAGCCCCCTGCACAGGCTGGAGGTCATCCATAGAACTTGCTTCAGAGTTTGTTTCAGGTTGTTATCCTTCCTGGCCAAAAACCAGATACAGTATTGTAGATGTGGTCCAGTGAGTGTTGAAGCAGGAATGACTTGTCCTGGTCTGGTTGTGCTGCTTTTTAATGCAGCTGATGATCTTGTTGTACTTCTTTTCTGTCAGAGCACACTGCTGGCTTGCATTCAGCCTGTGGTCTCTCACCACTTGTCCTCCTAGTCCCCAGGTCCTTTCCAACAGATACAAGCTAGTATTTCCCACCTGGGATATTGGAAGATGGGAACTTGCCAGCAGTCAGTGAAGATCTCTGAGACAGCGAGAGCGAGCGAGCTTTGAGTAGACTGGGAACCACTGTCCACAGCAGGAAAGAAGAGAAGAGAAAAGATGTTTCCTTGGGCACATGGGTGGAAATCATTCCTGACTGCTTTCTCATCCACCGGGAAAATCTGCTGATTGACAATTTGAAGCTGATAGACTTTGGACTCTGTGCAAAGCCAAAGGTAAGAGTATCTGTTAAATCAAATACAATGTGCCCCCAAGTAATGCATGTTTGACCACCGTATGCAACAGGGGCTTGTCCAAACAAACACCCTAAAATCAAGCTGTTTTTGTGGCTGACATGTCATTGCATCTTGTTTGGAATTGCCTGAACTGTGTGAGAGTGGTTAACAGATTGCTCAGAAGCACAGGTAGATAATTTTCTCTAGCTAGACTCCCTGTTTTTGTAGTCTAAGCTGTAGATAATCTTGTAGGTATATCACCTGTCTTATGCAAGGGTCTGTAATAGGAGCATGGGGTTGGTGTGCCTAAGGAACCCTCTAAGGAACTGCATGTAGGATGAGATTGTGGATAGAATAAAATGACTTTTGCAGGTGACGTACGGATCCTATCATTGCATATGCTTGAACTGAATTGTTTCTTGATCTTCAAACTGATTTCCAGAATCCTTTATTAACATGTAAGATGGGTGCTGGTAAGAAAGAATGGGAAGACTGCCTTACTGATTCCAAGAGAATTACTTATCCTCAAATGATTTTTCCTGGCCAAAGTTAGAGCCTCTCACAGGTAATCGAGACCAACAGGCTGTTGTTGCACAAACAGGCACAATCTAGAGGATCAGCTGAGGAAAATAAAGCATCATGCCAAGGGTACTAGATAAGTGAGCAGCTTGAGATCTGCACATTTATGTGATACTCATGGTCTTAGACAATATTTGTTTAGTGAGGTCACATTGAATGAAAACAAAATCTAAGATTAATGAAAATATACAAAGGAGAAGAAGCCTCTGAGGCTTCTGAAGTGTTATGACCAGAAGACATAAACTCTGTTTTTGAAAGAGCAATTTGCTCTGTTAATTATCCATCATTTTTGTGCAGTCTGTTTTGTCAGACTTGTCTTTAGCTTCCAAGTTGTATGTGAAGACTTGTTTGCACTGTAATGCACAATGTACGAAAAATTGAGAGATGAAAATGCGAAGAGTTTTTCTATCTTTGATTTCATGTCTGGAATTTTGGAACCCACTACTTGCAGTTGTTAATCTGTCCAAACTGGTCTGGTTTGCAATGCCCTCATACTTCTTGAAAAGCTCTGCTGTTAAAGGCAGAACAATTCCTACAAGTGCCATGGCCCCACTGTTGTTCTAATTCTTGTTTCTTTGTTTTCCACACGCTGCTTTTCAAGCCTCCTTTTTCTTTACAGTCCAAGTGAGAATTGCACTGTGAGGTGTCTGAACCTTGTTGTGCCTCTACATAAATAGAACAGCAGCAAATCCTGGTTTTAGTACTACACTAAGCTTAGTGGAAGAACAATTGAATGAGGGTCATATGCTTTCTCTGGGACGATAAGTTTTTTTTCCTGAGGGAAAGAGCCAGCTTTTCATGGGCTATATGTGGGCTTTGGCAAGGGCAGACAATCCAGTCTGTCAGGAAGCCATTTGAGGTGCTTCAGGTTTGTAAGCTTGTCTTTTTGTTTTTCAGGTAGATATTTGGAGCATGGGTGTACTGCTGTATGCTCTGCTGTGTGGGTTTTCCCTTTGGATGATGACAATATGATGGCACTCTACAGGAGGATACCAGTGGGTATCAGTGGTGCTAGAATACACTGAGAAGGGAAATAGCTGAGCTTGACAAGAGGCCTTGCTTTTCGGATGGCAGAACATGCTGAGCTGTGGGTAGAAAGGCCTGTCTGCTGAATATTGTCCCTGTTTTTGCTGCTTTGTCTACCAGTATTTTGTGGAATTGGTTCTACACTTGGTTGGCCTATGTGGCACTGTAGCATGATTCTATACCATGATAGCACACAGAATTTAAGGAGGAGTATTTTCTTGCCAGTGGGCTGGATTTTTTGTATCTGGTTCTTCAACTGGCTGCTCCCTATACTACCTGTAGTAAAAATAGAGACACATCATTTGATTTCCCAGAAATGAATGTTCCTAAATGCCAGCCCTTCTCATGTCTAAGAAGAGCAAAGTTCTGCATTTGCTATTAGAATTTCCTCTTCCAGAATCAGGAGGTAATGTAGGACCCCACAGATTGCCTTCAGAATCCAACAGTTAGTTCTGTTTCCTTTCTGAGTGCATAACAACCTGAGCACATGAACTGAATGTCGTGGCTTTTTAGCCTGGTACAAACTCTGCTGTACACTGAAACTTGGTCCATTTGTAAGCAGGACTTTGTCCATCTCTGCAGGACAGCAGAAAACCCTTTGTGCTAATCATGATGCCAAGAAGCAGAATGCGGCAAATGGCAGATGATCCAACTGCATCAGGTGTTCATTTCCTTAAAACTGAGAATAGTTTTGGACTGCGAGTTTGTAAGCAGAACGGAGCTCTTAAAGCTGTCAGAGATTATTTCTGCACTGCTCAATTCTATCTGCCTAACATACACAGGATCTCAGAACTGCTTTGCTTGAACTGGTGGAACTTGTTGAAGTGAACTGGGATGAGCAAGTTTTAGAACTCAGTCAGAATGTAGTATAACATGGATAATCTCATGGGTATTAAGATACAGGCTTGCTATTACTGCAGTGATTTTGTATTAATTACCTGGTTGTGATCTGAAAGTCTCTTGAAATGCAGGCACCTAGGCACTGTTGTGTAACTGAATTTCACACATTATAGAACCTCAAATATCCTGGAATCTAAAACTCTGACTTGTTTTAAGTCTGCTGCTTGAGTCTATTCAGGGTCATAGTGTCTGTGTGCAGTGGAGTGTGTGGGGAGATTGTTGCTGCAGATCCTGGGAAGTTGCTGTGTATTTGCAGACAATGGCTGCTGTTGGTCACTGGGTGCCACTGTTGCTCTGAAGAACAGCTGTGCTGTGCACGCCATGGAACTAGGAATCAAGAAGAGACAGAAGCGTCACTTCTGCTCTAGTAAAAGGTCTCATCTGCTGACAGGCTTTTGTACTTGAATTCAGAACTCAGGACCTGTTGCCACAGAGGGACTAGTTGCTGAAGTTGGACGACTCTTTCTGTTTACTCCTTGTAATAAGTAGCCATAACTCTAACTATTTAAAACAGAATCTGAAATCATGGCTAATTATTGACTGCTGCACAGCAGAACACTACCACGGTGAGATTGGGCTGTGAGATGACTTGAAAGCTGTTTCCTCAGTATAGGTCTTATTCTTGCAGCTGGGACACCTTGATGAAGACTGTGTAACAGCTTTCTGTGTTTCACAGCAAGAGAAGAGAGAGTAGATCAGCATTAACATCAGAGGTAATAAACGTATGTCAGTAATTCTCTGTATTTAAGCCCACTCCTACAGTAAATAACCTTACTGTATGAACAGACTCTAACACTCACTTATTCTCAAACATGAAATATTTCACACCTTTCAGAGGTAAGGTACCACTGCAGAACTTCATAGTCTACCTAATAACTACATTTCTGAAGTTCACATTTATTCATTTTTTTCTCCTTTAATTGTATTTTCTCAGCCTTTCTGTTATATTTTTCCATGCTGAAATCCTAGGTACAGGGAATAAAGCGGACAATCGACCTACAAGGGAAAAAGTTCTTCAGTTCAAGTCTGTGATATTTTCACAGTCTTAATTCAAAGGACTTCTAATGCCTGATAAGTAATTCAAGCTTATTATACTACACTGAGTCTGTCAAGCATTGTACCCACGGTTCTCATAGTAGTCAAAAAGCTGCTGAAAATCCAGCTGAATGTCGATGCTCCTTGGAGCTGGGCTGGAACTTGGCACACAGAAATGGGAGTCCAGCTGAAATGCTGTACAAACTGAATTAGTAGGAGCTTTGCCATTCACTTCAGTAGAGAGATTCTGGCACCAGCTTTAGTTTTCACTTCCAGCAATTGTACAATACACTAACTTTCAAGCAAAAACGAGCATAGTCTGCTTCTTAATCTCAGACATATTGTGTGAATCAGCTGAGACCTGAAACTACCCTAATGTGATCAGACGTGAAGGTTGCACATCAAGGGGAAAATATGGCAGACATGCAGAAATTTTCTTTGTACTTACAATGTTTCTGAAGAGATCTAAATCCTCTTGTTTTCTAGTGGAATTACGACCAGTTGTGGCAACCTATCTCTTGCTTCAGTCTAAGAAGGCTCGTGGCAAGCACATTCCTTGAGATTTCCATCCCAAACAGGACGTGCCAGTACCACAGAGTCAGGAAGCCTGGGGGTAAGTTTTAGAGTTCAGCACAAGGTTCTGGTCAAAATGCCTCTGTGTGCTGAAGCTCTGCCCGGGTAAACAGTCTGGTGGCCTAAACATCGGTGAGGGAGCATGTGTGCAACCAGTCTTGGTCATCAAATCTTGTTCTATGATAAGGCCACCCACTCAGTGTATGAAGGCAAAGGATGTAATCTTTCTAGATTTCAGGGAGGCCTTTGATCCTGTCCCTTTGGCTGCATGTTCCCAACCTCTCGCTCAGCCACGTAGACCAATAGTACTATTGAGGTTTGAGATCTTTCTGCTCTGGATGGGTTCCTTTTGTTATCTCTTGGTGGGCTGTTTTCTCCAGTCTTCAGGACTGTAAGATCTGTCAGTGCTTGCAGAGTCTGTCCATTTCCTCTTTCTGACTTCCTTCTCTTGCAGTTAGAGTAAGCTCTGTGGCCTTCCTTACTCGCAGCTGGGCTAAAGTCCAGCAGTCTGTGGCCTTAGGCTTCAGCAAGTTTAACTACATCTTCTAGGCAAGTTCTGGGCAAGATTATTCTACTCAGGAAGCACAACAAATCAGAGAACAAAAATAGCCTCATGAAAATAGAAGCATAGAATGGTTTGGATTGGAAGGGTCCTTGAAGATGACGTAGTCCCACACCCAAGCTATAGGCAGGGATACCTCCCTGTAGACCAGGTTGCTGGAACGTCCTACCCAGCCTGGCTTTGAATGCTTCCAGGGAGGAGGCATTCACAACCTTGCTGGGCAACCTGCTCCGGTGTCTCACCACACCCACAGTAAAGAATTTCTTCCTAATATCCAATCCAAATCTACCTTCTTCCCATTTAAAGCCATTTCCCCTCATTCTGTTTCTACCTGCCCTTATAAAAAGTCCCTCCCCAGCCTTCCCTGTAGGCCCTCTTCAGATACTGGAACACCACTCTAAGGTCTCCTTGGAGTCTTCTCCAGGCTGCAGAGCCCCATCTCTCTCAGCCGGTGCACATAGCAGAGGTGCTTTCAGCCCTCTCTGATCACCTTCATGGCCCTCCTCTGGACCTGCCTGAACAACTCCAAGTCCTTCTTGTGTTGAGGGCTCCAGAACTGCATGCAGTGCTCCAGATGGGGTTTCAATGAGAGGAGTCCACGTGGAGGGGCAGCACCACCTCCCTCGACCTGCTGGTCATGCTTCTGTGCTTTAAGGCTTATGCTTTAAGGTCCTATATGCTTTAAGGTTTAGATAGTGCAGTCGCCTCACCTCTTCAGGTTTATCTATGAAGGTCCCTTTCATGTGAACCGTGCTGTTCCATACAGTTCGGTCTGTTCATTAAAATGTTTCAGTAAGTTGGGCTGGTCCTACGAAGCAGTATGACTGCAGTAAGCAGTGTACATGGTGCGCTGTGAGTACTGCACACATTCCTCTTGGCAGCTTGTGGAACAGAAATTGTGCATTGTTTGGATTGTGTAAGCATTCCTGTTGGTCTCTTGTGATGCTTACCTTCTTAGAGCACCTTTCCACGTTTGGCTCTACATATTTTGGTACCTTACTTGTTCTGTTTGGCTTAGCAGGGAAGGTCTTCTTCTGAAGCATCCTCAGTCTTGGTCTGGGCAGCATACTTAGAAATGACATGGACGTTACATGAGTGGGTGATCAAAGGGGGGAAGAACTCACCTTTCTGATCTGTTTCCTTTTAGAACACAGTCCTGGAGAGGATTTGCTTTCCTTGTTTCCTGGAGACTTGGATTCTTAGATGGTTTTGGCTGCAGCTATTTCTGATGTTAATTCCTTTTTCTGTACTTTAGTAGCCAAGAGCAAGTGGAGTGCTTTGCAATTGTCTGAAGTTGCCAGGTTGCTTGTGATCACATATGTAACGTGGAGTTATGTGTGGTGCCAGTGATAATTCAGTGTGATGAACTTGAAGGCTTTCAGTAGAATTGCAGCCCTAAAGTAAACAATGACTTGAACTCTGGATTTCTGTGTAAAATCATTAGCTAGCTTGTGGTCCGGGTCTTCAAACCAAAGGCTATGAGGTGCTGCTCTTGTTGACGCAGGCTGTGAAAGATGACTTGAGCTCTAAGAGTAATTTCCCTTCTGCTCTTGATATGAACGTCAAATCCACAATTACAGTATTAAGAACATAATATAAAAGTTGGTGCTGCTGGCCTGTGGACTTCCATTAGCTGTTAGCCATAGTTTGGAACTTGCAAAGCAATCTTATTTAGATTTTAGTGATGAAATCTTCTGATGAAATCTTCCTTTTAATTCTGCAAAAGGATCTCAATGGAACATTTCAGTCTGAAAAGGCTCTGGCATATGAAGATGTGCCAGACTGCAGCCATGTGCCAGATGCGTTTGGATCCATGGAATTTTCTGATGTAGCTTCAGTGTTTGAAGAATCTCCGCTCGATCTAAATACTCAGAGAACAAAGCAGGTGTGTGAAGATGTAGTGCTAGTTTCCTACAGAAAAAATACAGCACTTAATCCACAAATCTACATCTCATTGTATATAGTGCTTACTCTATATGTAAGTATCTGGTGGACCTTGACCAAAGGGAGATACAGATTGAGCAAAGAAGTATGTTAAGCATAAATTTCGGTGCCTTCTACCTGTAGGCCATGGTTGGTTTGACAAGAACCCTAACTCCAGTGTTTGGTTTGCACAGAAACAGCAAGCAAGGGAAGAAGTAAAGAAGTCAGTGAGGATTTTAAAACACAATGGGAAACGATAAGGCACAGTTAATAAGATTCTGGAGTTAGGCTGGAGGTAGACAGAGCTTTAAAGGTACCAAAAGAACTTCAGTCTTACTGTGTTGGAGATTCTTCTTTTCCAATTGCTCGGGAGTATTGTTCAGAAATGCTGTATCTTTGAAGGCTAATGTGTTATTAGGGGTTACTGAACAGATCACTTTTCCTTTGTTAAGTGTTCAACAAAGTGTGGTACAAGGGCTAGTTGTTCACACAGGTTTCATTTTTGTCTTAAGACTGCATGTGGTAACTTGTGATGTTTTTCTTATGGTAAGTTTAAAAAGTAAAAGTAGGTATTTCTTAAAGGAGAAGTGCAGTAGTGTGATTTCTGCTCCTTTTTGTTAGATATTCCTGAGAGTTAAACAAAATATTTTTGTTGTCCAATTGGAAATTCTGACATTCAGGGCAGGCTGAAGCATTCCTTAGAGATAATGAATGGTGGAAGTATCGCTTGGTAATGTTGAGAACATCATTGTCTGGGGACAACTGCAGCTATGTAAAGCTGAATCTTTGAGCTTTTAGACTGAGTTGTCTCCACAAACTCAAAACTGTTCCACGTAACTCTTTTTCAGCATGTATCCGCAGAACTTGTTAGGCTGCTACTTAACACGTAGTATTAACTGTGGGTGTGTAATTCACACTTTTCATCTAAAGGAAAGTACTTGATGTGGAATGGAACTTTCTGACACAGTAAATTCCTCAGTGTTTGTCCTGAGACCAGTGCCAGAGCAAGAAAGCAGTTCTGTCTAATTCTCATCCCTTCCAAACCTGTAATACTGAACTGCACCGGTCCCTCAAAGACTTGACTTACAGAGCTCTGGGGAAATCAGTCTTAAGTTTCTTTTCTAGTCTTCTCATTGTAGTTAAAACCTATTTTATCACTCTGAAGATGCAGACTAGAGATAGGTAGGAGGCTGGCTTAAAAAAGTTAATTGCTAATCATGAGAAGTCCTGACTGAAGAAAAATAAATCCTCTACTTCAACAATGCACCTGCTTTGGTTTGTATACTTTCTCTCAGAGAGCCAATTCACAACAGTCACCCCAGTTAAGAAGCCCAAAACACCAATAAATACATATGAACTGACAGCAACTGAGGCGCTTCCTGAGAGGAGGTAAGTGTCCAGTTATCTGTATGTGGTTTTGGTTTAGAGCTGTGATTCCTTAATCGATGAACAGCCGAGGAAGCACTGTTCACAGCAGTAAGCTGTCTTTCCTTTTGCTTGGTCAGAGTTTCCTAAAACCTCTTTTTGTATTCACTGGGAAACACTGAAAGCAGAAAAAATATTAAAACTAGAAGTCACTCATCTTCAGAATGCATTCCTATTTTCCATAACATAAATCCCATCTTGTTGCATTTCCAACATCCCCTGCTAGTTGTTTTCCATAGCTCAAGAGTTCTAGGATCTTGTCTGGAATTCAGTATGGATTCAGTGGAATTCCGTCTTACCTGTGGTTTTCCCTTGCAGGGCACAGTTCTCTGGCCGGGCCCAAGTCTGTGTGGGTGTCTCCTCCATCCACGAAGCTGCTCACCCTGCAGGAGGCACAGGCTGAGAGAAGAGGCCAGAGCAGCTCTCCCACTCTGTCACAGAGCAGTGAGGTACAAGTGGAGTACCTGCCGCTGTACTGAGGAACTTCCACTCAGTCATTGATTTTCCGTCTGAAATGTAAAGAAAGAGGACTTCCCTTTCCACGCCCCATCATCATTGGTCGGGTGATTTTTACTGGATTATTTTTTGTCCATTATATCTCTGAGGACTCAACTAACACACAGTTGCCCGACAGGCTCAGTGGAGCCACACAAGGTGCCTTTCCTTCCTGGTTGGGCAGGCAGTCACAAGATGCAGAAAGCCACGCTGGCGTCTATCCTGGTCTGTGCTGGCTGTTCCTGGAAACGTTGGGGTTTTCCAGATTTCAGGGCCACGTGCCTGAAACCAATTGTGCTTCTCCTGTAAGCAGAGCTGTTGGTCGGACTTGCTGGCAATAGAAATTAAAGATGACAGTGAGCTGAGGCCGAGGAGGTGTTAGCATAAGAGTCAGAGATGCTTTTGAGCTTCCCTTATAACTGTACGGTTCCTCAGAAAGCAGTTACGCCTGCCAGCTTCTGTCCTGTCCGGCTGTGGAGCCTTTGCTCACATGCTCCGAATCTTGCTTGAAATTATTGAGAGGAATGTAGCCAGCAGGACTTGAGGGCTGAGCTGTAGGAATGGAAGCATCCTCTGCTGTTTGAATCAGAGCGCGTTTCTAAGCTGTGTTTCAGCAGAAACCAGGTAGTGCTGGGAACAGGCAACTATTGGCAAGGGCTCGGTGCAGCTCTTCCCTCACCCTGCACCATGACTGACAGCATGCTCTATTTTCTCTCCAGACCAAGTTCTCCCAGTAAGAGGGCAGAGTCAGCAGCTGGCAGTTGGCGTTCCTGCTTCTGCCTGGGCAAACCATCCCCTGTGGCTGAACACCAACTGCAGAGCAGTGCCAGGGAGCCCTCTGAAGAAGAAGTCGTGGTCCTGGCAGGTAAGGGTGCAAATCCAGCTTTCAAAACACTGCTTGTCAGCAACACAGGTAGAATTCATGCTTTTAGTGGGCTTGTACCTCCTTCTGTATTCCTGCGTTCGAGCCCGTGCCTGACATCGTTGGTTGACTCTTGTCTTTCCCAAATGAGTCTCGCAAGCTGCTTGAAACCTGCTTGACAGGCAGCACCAAGACTTTGCCTCCTTGGATAGTGAAAGTTTACACTAACTGCTGTGTATCTACTCTTTCCAGGTGAATCCATCCCTTGCCAGTGCAGGAACACCCCGGCAAGTAGCGATGATGCCTGGTGTGCTTCCATCAATGGAGTGCAGTTAGGATGCATGAGTCACTGCAGTTCCAAGGACAGCCTTTCACGTGACAGCAATGATGGAGAGGAGGAGGTCTGACCTATTCAGTTTTGAGCCCCTCCATGCAGGAAAACCTTGCGGTTCTGGAATGTCTTCACCTACGAAGGTAGTGAGGGGTCTGGAGCACAGGCCTTACAAGGAACAGCTGAAGGTGTTGGGATTGTTCAGCCTGTAGAAGAGGAGGCTCAGGGGAGACCTTATAACTCTCTATAACTTCCTGAAGGTAGGTTGTAGTGAGCTGGGGGTTGGCCTCTTCTCTCGAGTAATCAGTGATAGAACTAGAGGGAATGGTTTTAAGCTGCACCAGGGAAGATTCAGGCTGGACATTAGGAAATATTACATCTCAGAAAGGGTAGTCAGGCACTGGAATGAACTGCCCAGGGAGGTGGTGGAGTCACCGACAATGGGAGTGTTCAAGAAACGTTTGGATGTGATGTATGGAATATGATTTATCCGGGAAGTATTGGCAATGGTTGGACCAGATGATCTTCTAGGTCTTTTCCAACCTTGATAATTCTGTGATTCTGAGCTGAGAAGCTTTTCTTGCTCAAGTCCTGCTTCCAAGTTTAACCACCTACGGGGAAGTAGATGTCACTTTTCTAGTGTCCTTCAAATCCGTGTCCGCATTTTCCTAAAAGTAAAAGAATTTGGAGGTAACCAGCTGCAGTGAAGTGAGCGATTTCAGTGCCTGTTTCTGATGGTGGCAATGAGTTCAGAGGTCACACTTAACTGACAATTCCTGTTTCCATTCTGACAAAGACTGTAGTTGCAGCTGACTTCCTGAGGCTGCCATACGTGGTGGTGACGCAGCCTTGGGCTTCTGCGTTTGCATGACTCCCACCTTTCCTTTCTGTGTCTTGCAGGTCAGCTGGTGCTGGAAGCGGCCGGTATCTGAGCAGGAATGAAGGTGAGTGCAGGAGCAGCTGCTGAGGGGAGGAAGGAAGTCCATGCTAATGAGCTCTGAAGCATCTGCAGGTCCAGTACGAAAGGAGGCAGCAGTGATGCAGGGGGCTCCCCAGCAGGAAGCTGGCTGATCCAAATGCTTGCTGAGAGTTTGGAAGCCCAAACCCTTATGGTCTCTGTAATGGTGGCTAATAAAAAGATGTTAACCAAGATGGTGGTAAATAGTCAAAGGTTGTTAGCAAAGGAAAACTCACCAATGTCGATGTTTTGACCAGAAAGCTGAGGCAGTCTCAACTGGGGAGCAATCTCCAAGAGATTTAAAGTGGTGGTCAGCCTTTAAATGAGGTCTCAGAGGAGGTGCAGTCGAGGTCCACCCCTTACTGGAGCACAGCTAGATTACTCTCACCTGTGCTCCCGCAGCTGACCCAACACTTGCCTCAGCTGATTAATCAGAGGTTCAAGCTGTGATTTCCCATACAGTCTCTAAGCTGAAGGCAGCATCTCCTTGATCTGATGGTGGTGTGCCTGAGTGAGGGAGTGATCCAAGCTGGATGCAGAAGAGTCATCTTAATTTCTCTGCTATTTTACTTCAGATGACACCTATTGGGTGTTGGTTTCTTAAAATTTGGATCTAGGAGGTGGCCTCTCCCTTTGCTGCTGGTGAAAGCACAGAAGTGCAGCAGGAGTAGAAGACAAAGAGGTTTTCTTTGTGACAGCAACACCAATTATTTGATTCAAATGTAGAACTGTGATGAAGATAGTGAAGAACAGATCTGCCTCAAAGACATGCTTGATCTCATAAGGAATGAGCATGTGATCCAAGACAGTCAGCATGGCTTTAGCAGGGGAAGGCCATGCCTAACTAATCTGGTGGTCTTCTATGATGGAGTGACAGCATTTGTGGACAAAAGGAAGGAAACTGATGTCATTGACCTGGACTTGAGCAAGATCTTTGACATGGCCCTCCACCACATCCTTATCTCTAAACTGGAGGGATGTGGATTTGACAGGTGGACCACCTGGTGGATAAGGGATTGGTTGAAAGGCCACAGACAGAGGGTGGTGATTCATGGTTCTGTGTCCAGGTGAAGGCTGATAACAAATGGTGTCATCCAGGTGTCTGTCTTGGGACCAGTGCTTTTTAACATGGTTATCAGTGACACCAATGATGCAATGGAGTGCACCCTCTGCTGTTTGCTGAGTGGTGCGGCTGATGCAGTGGAAGGAAGGGATGCCATTCAGAGGGAGCTCAACTGAGAGGTTGGCCTAGGTGAATCTAATGAGGTTCAACACAGCAAAGTGCAAGTTTTGCACTTGGGCTGGAGGAATCCCAGGCATTTCTACAGCCTGGGAGGAGCAGTCCTTAAGAGAAGCCCCGCAGAGAAGGACCTGGGGGTCCTGGTGGATGAAAAACAGAACGTGAGCCATCAGCGTGCTCTTGCAGCTCAGAGAGCAAATGGTCCCCTGGGCTCCATCAGAAGAGGGGATGGCCAGCAGGGACAGGGAGGTGATTGATCTTCATGATCCTTGAGGTCCCTTCCAACCCGGGCCATTCTATGATTCTGTGATTACACTCGCTGTCAGAAATAACGGCAGCTATACAGAAGCTGGATATATTTGGGGACAGTTCTTGTAACCAGCTGATTTTAAGACCTTGCCAGAGTTGAGAGTCTAAATTGCATGTCAGAAGAAAACTGGGAAAGTGGATATTGCTCATTCTTTTTCATTTGCTGATTCTTTCTTTAGTGTTCATTTTCCAAAGGAGATTCTGGTGATGGAAGCAGTTGAAGAAAGAACCAAAGCAGCTCTTGCCAAGAGTGCTTGAAGTCCCTGTGGAGAGAAGCAAAGAACTTGGGCTTCCTCTGGGATGCTCCCCACCATGTCTCAGGAAGGAGACAACTGCTGTTCCAGTTTCTGCTCTGTGTGTGGAAAGGTACGTCTGGGTTTCTTCTGCTTGTTTTTTCTTTCTTTTTCTGGCTTTGAAGGAGAAGGGGTGGAGCAAGGGGAGACCCACTGGTCTTTTGTTACCTCAAGAGCAGGATGGATTCTGCATTGACTGTGAAAAACCTGGGCTAGTAGCATGGGCATGTTTCAGGCTGGACTCTACTTTTGCTGCTTGGTTTCCTTTTGGCTACAGGGAGACAGCTGTCTAAAGGTGTGTTTTCAAACCCACTCTCCAAAACCATGTTTCATTGTTGCAGGTGGTTCAGTGTGCTCTTGCAGTGCAGATGCTGTAGTTTGCTGTAGAATCTGAATGGTTTCTGTTCCTAGGGAAGGACTGGGAGGAGGTAGTGAGAAGAGAATTCAATGCCTGAGGTGTATCTTAGTGAGAAATGTTGGCATGAGGTGCTGAAAGTCTTGAGCTGTCAAAGGCCAGTGAGGCTCAGACTCCTTAACCTGCTGGAGCAGGGTGGAAGCAAGGAGTGGGCACTGCCATCCCACCAGCTGCACTTGGTTCTGGTCTGCCAGGTCTGTGCTGGCCTGGATTTCTTCTGAGAAGTTTGTTGGAGCTGCTTGGAGTAGTGAAGGGTGGGGAAGAAGTGCTGCTCAAGAGCTAAGGCTCCGCTTGATCATTTTGGATGGATTTAACCATGGTATCTGAAGACATAGTTTCCATCAGAATGGTCCCAGCATTGTGCAGGTGTCTCAGCTGAAGCCCCTGAGCAGATGTGTGAGAGCACCCTCCTACTCCAGCTGAGCCATAGGAAAGCTGACTGTGCCAAGTAATTACAGCTTCTGCAGATTGAATGTGCTTCCAAGTGTTTTCCTTAGTGATCAATCATGTCCCAGCACTCTGAGATTCCATCTCTGTCACAATCTGGAGCATCTCTGCAATCCTTGGGTGCCCATTCCCACCAGAGTTTCTTCCTTTCTCTCTTTAGAATCAGTGTGGTGCAGTTCCCTGTGTTTGTGAGCAGCAGCCAGCAGGCTGCAAGAGATCCAATGGCAGCTTTCAGCACACAGAAGGATGTGATGGGCACAGACTGTCCTTACCGCCATGCAGAAGGGAGTTTTTACCGTCCTCTATCAAAAGTATGAAAGAATAGAGTTTGAATGATACTTGTGAGCAGGTGCTGTGCTGTAGGGGATGTCAGGTAACCATTAATTTGGGGGTGCAGGAAGGAGCAGTGAAAGTGATGTATTAGTTTGTGTTTTGACTGTTGGAGTGCAGTTCCATTTTTGGGAGCAAAACTATGGGCTAAGATGGAAAACAGAAGGGAGAAGGCTGATACCTGGATAGTGGGCTGAGCTTTGGTGACTGCAGCCATCTGCAGTAGAAGTTAGAAGTTTTGCACAGTGGGGTTCATAATGGGAGCTGATGATGAATGGGAGCTGCTCAAGGGACAGACTTCCACATACAAGTTCCAGTGCCTCAATGACTTTCTTGTAGCAAGGAGCCCAAAACTGAACATAAGACTTGAGGCATAGCCTCCCCAGTGTTGAGTCCAAGGGGATGATTACCTCTCTGCTCCTGCTGGCCACACTATTTTTATACAGGCCAGGATGCCGTTGGCCTTCTTGGCCACCAGGGCACACTGTTGGCTCATGTTCAGCTGAGCATCGACCAACACCCCCAGGTCCATTTCCTCTGCACAGCCCTGCAGCCACTCAGCCCCAAGCCTATAGAGCTGCATGGGGTTATTGTGGCCAAAGTGCAGGACCTGGCATTTGGCCTCACTGAACCTCATCCCATTCACCTCAGCCCAGTGAGGTTGATCCAGCTTATCTAGATCCCTCTGAAGGGGCCTCCCTTCCCTCAGGCAGATTGACACCAGCTCCCAGACAAAAGACAAAAAGAGAAGAAAGCAGAAATGAAGAAGGCTTCTCTGAGAGCTGCCCCTGCACCTGCAGACGTGAGTCCTTGTTATGGACAGACACAGCTCTTGTTGTCAGGGCCTCCATCTGTCAGACATGAATGAGACTGTAAAATCCTGAGGGAAGTGGCGTCCTGTTTCTGCACTTGCTTTGTTTCTTTGCAGTGTTTGAAGTGTTACACAAAATGAAGGATAAATCTCTAAAGCAGGTGGTCGGGATGCTGACATGATGATGTTTCTTATGTAATTAGTGCTATTATTTTGTAGTATGTTAATAGTTTGATAATAAAAAACAAGGGGGGGTTGGAGGGGTCGGTAACAGAGGAAGGGGTTCTGGTAACAGAGGATGCTGAGAAGGCGGAAATACTGTATGCTTTCTTTGCTTCTGTCTTTAGTGAAAAGGCATTCCCTGAGGAATCCCAGAACCTGGAGGTTAATGAGAGAGTCTGGGGAATGGGAGATTTCCCTTTAGTCAGGGAAGAGGTGGTCCGTGAGTGCCTAGGAAACATTAAGGTCCATAAATCCATGGGACCTGATGGGGTGCATCCACGGGTGCTGAGAGAGCTGGTGGAGGTCATTGCTGAGCCGCTCTCTGTAGTCATTCAGAGGCCTTGGAAACTGGGGAGGTGTCTGAAGACTGGAGGATGACCAGTGTCACTCCGGTCTTTAAAAAATGGCAAGAAGGAGGACCCAGGTAACTATAGGCCAGTCAGCCTCACCTTTATCCCAGGGAAGGTGATGGAACAGCTTGTGCTGGATGCCATCTCCAGAGAACTGGGAGTAAAGCAGGTTATCAGGAGTACTCAGCATGGGTTCACCAAGGGGAGGTCGTGCTTGACCAACCTGGTGGCCTTTTATGAAGATGTCACTGGCTGGGTGGATAGGGGGAGAGTGGCAGATGTAGTCTACCTTGATTTCAGAAAGGCTTTTGATATTGTCCCCCATGACATCCTTATAACAAAGCTGAGGAAGCATGGAATAGATGAGTGTACAGTGAATTGGGTCAAGAACTGTCTGACTGGCAGAGTGCAGAGGGTTGTCGTTGGCGGTGCTGAGAGGGGATTTGATCCAGGTTTATAAATACCTGAGGTGTGGGGGCCATAGTGGCACGGCTGGTCTCTTTTCAGTAGTGCGTGGGGACAGGACTAGGGGTAATGGGGTGAAACTTGTGCATAGGAAGTTCGACATGAATGTGCACTATAACTTCTTTATGGTGAGGGTGACGGAGCACTGGAACAGGCTGCCCAGGGAGGTGGTGGAGTCTCCTTCTCTGGAGATATTCAAGACCCGCCTGAACACCTATCTGTGCAACGTGGTGTAGGGAGCCTGCATTGGCAGGGGGGTTGGACTCGATGATCTCTAGAGGTCCCTTCCAACCCCTACAATTCTGTGATTCTGTTGGATTGTGGGAATGCAAGAAAGAATATTCTGAGCAAAAGCTGTGGAGTGAGATAAATGGCATGAGAAAGCAAAGCTGATAACCAAGGAGGGCTCCAGAAGAGAAAACGAAGTCCAATAGGGCATATTTAGAGACAGGCGAAGAACCCTTGAGCGCACTGAGGAGTACTAGGATACTCTGGAATGTCTCTTGGGCTCCCTACAGCACACATACTTGCTTTGGGGCATGTCTGGATGTCTGTAGAGCTAATTGCTGGGCCCTGAGAAACCTCTGGGGCACATTAGGGGGCACTGGCTTCCATGTAAGTGTTCCCAGGTTCCCAGAAGTTAACAGGGAAGCCTTTGGAGACCCCTTGGGAAGACACAGTGGGGCCCTAGAGTGATGTAGCAGCTTGTGTTGGTTGCATCTGCTTGGCAGGGAAGCGATTTCCCTGGTGGGAGCTGACTGAATGGGAGGTGATTTCCATGGTTTAATTAATTTAATTACCTGGATTATAATTAAATAACACTGTTCAGCGTTCAATCAAGATTATATTTTTCCAAAGTACTTCAGTCATGCATCTGTTGCAGCTTTGCTAAAATATATCAAGTTTATTCAAAATTCCAGTGATGCTCCTAAAGCACTTGAAGTGCATTTGAGGGGGGGAGTGACAAAACAGCTCTGAGAGAATCATCATCAAATCAGAACATTGGAACGGTAACTAATAGCAGAGATTCTGATAAGAATATTTAAATTTTCAAATTACCTTTTTCTAAAGTTGTATTTCACCAAGTTTCATCAATGTGCACACTGAAAAGCTGACTTGCTATGTTTCTTTTTATAAAAAATCATGTGTTACAATTGAGAAAAGAAGGTATAGCATGGAACATTCTCCAAGTAAAGTGCAAAAAACATTTCTTCACAGTTCCAATTAATGTCTTATGTTTTGTTCAGACTCACTAAATGATGTATTTCAGGGTACATCACATGGGAATATAAGAAGACTATTCAGAGCAGGAGCTGCAGAACAAGATGAACGGCATGTGAAGGTAAGGCCAGGAACCAAGGACACAGCTTTTGTGTCACTCAGCCACCTGTGGCAGAGGTCGGGATTTCAGCAGGGATTTCTGCAGACGTTCCTTGAACACCCCCAGGGTGGGTGACTCCACCACCTCCCTGGGCAGTCCATTCCAGTGCCTGGCCACCCTTTCTGAGAAGTAATATTTCCTAATGTCCAGCCTGAACCTCTCCTGCCGCAGCTTGAAAACATTCCCTCTAGTTCTATCAGTAATGACATGAGAGAAGAGGCCGACCCCCAGCTCACTGCAACCTCCCTTCAGGAAGTTATAGAGAGCAATGAGGTCTCCCCTGAGCCATGTCTTCTCCAGGCTGGACATTCCCATCTCCTGCAGCCTCTCCTCATATGGCCCCATTGTGCTCCAGACCCCTCACCAGCTTTGTTGCCCTTCTTTGAACACGTTCCAATGCCTCAGTGTCTTTTTCTCAGTGAGGGGCCACAAACTGGACACAGAATTCGAGTTGTGGCCTCACCAGTACTGAGTACAGGGGGACAGTCACCTCTCTGCTCCTGCTGGCGTCACTGTTTCTGATGCAAAATGTATGTAAGTGTCACATGTGTGACATCCTTCTTGATGGAGTTCTGTGACTGGAGTTCAATGGATTTGAGAGCTGACTTGAAGCCTGTGGGCATCACCCAGGAGTTGGGGTGAGAGGATGAGGCGTAGGAACAGGAACCTCTTTGGTCGTTCTTAACTCCCAACTTTTTGGTCAGGAATCTCTGTGTGTTTCTTTATCATGTAAAGAACAGAGTCATTGTGCAGCTTGTGAATGAATTGATTCACGCCTGCTGATTGGTGCTGTTCTCTACAGGGAGCTGCAATGGAAATGGACACTTGTGGTCCACTGTCCAGCCCCCTCCCGTGCTGGATTTTCTGGGCTTTGAGACACGTCTTCCAGATGCACTTTGTGTTATTTCTGATGTGTTGACCTGTTGAGCTCCAGCCCCAAAGGAGGATTCAAGTACTACCATTGGGAATGTAGTATTTCTTGCTAAACAGAATTCGTGTGCACCCTTGTCTTTCGTCTGCACAAAGGATCTTGTAATCATCTCTGTCTGTGTTTCTTTTAGACCCAGAGATGGAGCAGAGAGGAACACAGACTTGGGTGAATCTTCATTCAGGAGCAGGGACACGTCATGCTCATCTGAGGTGTCTGGCTGACAGCAAGAGCAGAGAGGTAAGTTTCATAGTGTCGCGTGCCCATTTTATTTTATTTTTCATTCATGATGCATAGAGGCGTTCTCTAGACAAAGTGAGCATTTCTCAACTGGACTTTCTAGAAATGAGCTAGGCAGTGAAAATGGGTTTGAAGCATTCCTAAGAGCCCCGCAAGAGAATGCTGAGAGTTAATCTGGCACCCTCCTTTGGAAACGTCCGTTGTCTGTCAGCTCTTCAGCTGTGCCCTAACACCTCCCATTGCGCTGCCACACCAGGATAGAATTCCAAGCCCACACTGAGTCCTGGAATGTTGTGGTGCCGTGTTGGAATCAGACGTGACCACGTGGTCTTGGCTCCCCGCCTTGTGGGGGGTCATGGTGGACCAGGCTGTTGGCCGTTGGTGATGTCATAAGCGGCTGGAATGAGGGGAGGAGCGGTGCGTTCTGTGTTCCTTTGTGGGTGAGCTAGTGGTTGGAGTGGTTGGTTGTCTTGTTGTTCTTGTGCCTTTAGGGTCGTTAATTAGTTAGTGTCGTTAGTTAGTTAGTGTTGTTAGTTAGTTAGTATTGTTAGTTAGTTAGTGTTGTTAGTTAGTGTTGTTAGTTAGTTAGTGTCGTTAGTTAGTTAGAGTCATTAGTGAGTTAGTGCCGTTAGTTAGTTAGTTAGTTAGTTAGTTAGTTAGTTAGTTAGTTAGTTAGTTAGTTAGTGACTTTATTGCCTTTTTCTTCTCACCGTCGTGTGCAGCAGCTTGTAGGTAAGCTGAGCTGACGTGGGATGGACGGGTGGGCAGTGAGGTGTTGAGAACTGCTGGCTGTTTGAGCTCACAGCACCGTATTGCTTACTCTTGACCATCAGATGTAATTTTCCCTCAGTACACACGTTCCAAAGGGGGTATCTGTAAAGGTGGCACCTGTCCCGTGCTTCTTCCATTGTCTTCTTTGCTCAATTTTGGAAGCATCGTGAAGTTGCTGGGCGGACAGGCATCACGTAGCCTGAAACTAAGCATGTCTTGCAGCAAGTGGATGGGACGATTGTGCTGTGTGTGTTATTCCATGACTGTCTTAGCCCTGCTCACTGACCTGCTCTTTCTCTCTCCTCTCCTCGCCCTCCGCCCACTTCCTCGGTGCAGCTTTTGCTCTCATTCGATCTGAGCATAGCGACAAGGAACTGCTGCAGATAGCTTGAGGTGATCTCACTGCCAGGTACGTGCCATGTTTTGTCCCCCCGCATGGTTTTGCCGCAGGGTATGCGCGGGTAGCTCTGAGGAAGTCTGTCCATACTGTGCTGTGTGAATAGAGAAAACAGAAGTGTGTTTCTGCTCTGTTCCAGCTCTTCACACTTGCTGTGATGGGCGTCGCGTGCAGTGGGATCAGCCTTGAGCCCGAGGTGGTGGCGACGGAGGTACAGTATGAAGCTCTGGCTGTTCTTTTTTCCGTGTTGAGCCATTAGAAGGAGCTGCAGGTGTACTCTCCTGCATGAAAGAATGGGCCAAAAAGGGCCTGGCTAACTTTCTGCGCCAATGCCATTGCTGATTAGTCTGGGTAGAGAGAGATGCATCTTTGCATGGCCTGGCAATGCACGCCAGGAAGAGAAACGATTGTTGAGACGTGCAGCTCCTTCTGAAGTGCTCCTGATAAGGACGGAGCGCATTTGCTGCAGCTTTCTTTGCAGATGTGCTCCTCACCTTGAAATCCTCCTGGTTTGTCCTCAGCTCCTGACCACGGCCTGTGCTCTGTTTTGCAGGCTGATAACATGCGGGAGCCGCAGCTGGTGCGTGCTATGTCATCTTTAAACGTACCAGCGATTGCGGCAGGCCATGTTATCAAGAGCCACGTCGCCCAGGGGCCGGATGAGCTCTCTCTGGAGGTAAGCAGTTCCAAGCGTTCCTTGTTGTCATGCATGGGAAAGTAGCATAAGCTGTGAACACAGCAGGAATAGTCTCAGACACCTTTAGTATATCTTGCGAGATGAAGATTCGAAGGTTCTGTTGCAGCTTAGACTTGTTCTGGGTTGGGAGGAGTTTGCTGTCAAACTTGAGGATATTCTGCAGCACACAAGAAGGCAGTTATTTGAGCTGTTCTTTCCTGCCAGCTGTGCTGAAGCTGGGATTGATGTTTCATCTTTTGCAGGTTGGAGACATCGTGTGCATTGTTGATATGCCACCAAAGGAGATGAGCCCCTGGTGGAGAGGCAAGCGTGGCTTTGAGGTAGGCACACGCTTCCGACTATAATTTCAACTTCAGCAGAATCGGGAATCTCAAGTTGGAGCTGCTCTGCCTGCACAGGATGGCTTCTTGCCACAAACAGTTGCCCTGTGCCGATGTCAGAGGACCTTCCCTTTGGCTCTGGGCTTGCGCTAATGCCCACCTGTCTTTTTGTTCTTATTACAGGTTGGTTTTTTCCCTGGTGAGTGCGTGGAACTCATCAGGGGAAAACTTCCCGAGTCACTGGTGAATTCCTTGCCAATTCCAGGTACGTATTTTACATTTGACAACGCGGGTTAGTAAAATGTAGACAGAATGTGGCTTTCAGGGGGGTTGTAAATGCCCAAGTTCAGCAAGCTTAGCAAGAGAACTGCATTAAGCTCCTTGGGCACCTCCAGGGATGAGGAAAATCCGTTCTTGTGTGTCCTTGTTGGGAATGTAATTCCTGTTGTTACGTGCTCTGTCGAATGCATTGCACTCAGCCACGTCCAACTGAGCCAAGCCTGAAATGAACTGGTTTATTTGTTTTGTTGCTCAGTGGCAAGGAAACGGGGCAAACTCATCACCCGCCTTCGTTCCCTGGTGAAGGCCCACCCCAGGAGAGCAAAGCAGCCGGAACCAACGACATTCTCTGGATCCATGTCCTTGTTTGACATCGTTGAGAGGTATTTAGCCAACACGACTTGAGGGCTGAGCTGTAGGAATGGAAGCATCCTCTGCTGTTTGAAACAGAGTGTGTTTCTAAGCTGTGTTTCAGCAGAAAGCAGGCAATGCCGGGAACAGGCAGCAATTGGCAAGGGCTCTGTGCAGCTCTTCCCTCGCCCTGCACCACGACTGACAGCATGCTCTGTTTTCTCTGCAGAATGAGTACTCCCAGTAAGAGGGCAGAGTCAGCAGCTTGCAGTTGGCGTTCCTGCTTCTGCCTGGGCAAACCATCCCCTGTGGCCAAACGCCAACTGCAGAGCAGTGCCAGGGAGCCCTCTGAAGCTGAAGTCTTGGTCCTGGCAGGTAAGCATGCAAATCCAGCTTTCAAATCACTGCTTGTCAGCAACACAGGTAGAATTCATTGACCCCTGTCTTTCCCAAATGAGTCTCTTGTCAACACAAGAGCTGGGCCTGCACGAGGATCACTTTCAAGACAGTGACACTGTTGCTAGAAGCTTATTGGCTTCTGCCCACCACCACTACATAGCCAAATGTCAAGAACCTCTTTAATGGTTCATCTTGTGAACGTTCGACACTAACCGTTGTGCATCTACTCCTTCCTAGGTGACCCGAGCCCTTGTATATCCCCAAGACGCAGGGCATGTTACGATAATGCATCCAGTGATTCCATCAATGAAGAGCTGTTGAGAAGCACAGGATGCTGCAGTTCTGATGAAAGCCTTCCATATAACGTCAGTTATGCAGAGAAGAATGTCATCATTGTTGAAGCCCTCATTCATCCTATCCCTCCAGAAGCTCCTGACCTGAGCCTACCAGATGCCACAGTTACAAGCCTGGACTGTGGCCTGGTGCCTTTCCAGGACAGCCCAGCCCAAGCGCAGCCTGACTGCCTCGACAGCAACACCTCCAAGCAGGACCAGGACAGCGTTACTGAAGAGCAGCCGAGCCTCTTGGAGGGGGACTTGGAGTCAGGCCTCCAGTCCCAGGCACCAGGCAGCAGCTCAAGCTCTGAGCCACTTTCCCCTTAACATCAGAGGATGAGTCCCATCTTTACCCCAGACCTTTCATTCCCTCCTTTCTCCTATTGAATAAAGGCACGCTCGTGCTCAATCAACGCCTTGACTGCATTCCGAGTCTTCATTCGCAGAGATTGGGATGAGTGCAAGAAACATCAAGGCAGCTCAGCTTGCAACGCTCTGGCTGTGGGGTGCGTGCAGGGACACTGTAACCATACAGGGAAAGGCTTCCACTGCTTCCTCAAGCTGTAGTCCAGCCCTGCTACTGCTCTGTGGCACAAAGCCCTGAGGGATGTTCCATATTGTTAACCTAAGTGAAGCCAGCTTCATGCACTGTGTTTTGTTGTTGCTGGGTGAGAGGGGGATGCACGTTGGTGAGAAGATGAGCATTGCTGGATCTGCCACGAGTGTCCCTTCTGCCTCTAAGAATATGTCCTAAGTAGGATGTGAACACTGCTGGCACTTCCTCATTGCACGTGCTTGGAGGATCTTCAGTTCTTGCACATTCAGGATGTCTGTCAGTGACTACGAGGAAATTCTCAAGTACTAGGAATTCCATGAAACAGTTGGAACGGGTAAGTGTCATCTTTGTACAGAAACAGCACGCCTAACAGTCTGTCTCACCACTCCAGAATTAATCTGAGAATAGATTAACAGCTCTTGTCAGTTCTCTAAGTCAGGTTTCATTTGTATAAACTTGAAATGGAATTTCTGAAACCAGTTGGAAATTGATGGTGCTGATTACCTCTTCATCTAATTAAAGCATTACGCACTTTCTGTTGGGAGAGAAAGTTACAGTACTCCACTCCATTCCAGTGGATTGCAGGAGAGAATTGAAGGGGGAAAAAAAACACAAAGTAGAACTCATGTGTTGAGATAGAATTATTTACTGAGATAGAGAAAAGGATAATAGTTATGATGAATGCAAAAGCAATTGCTCGCCACCTACCAATCAGTGTCCAGTTAGCCTCCTAGTAGTGGAAGAGATTTACATGAAGTTCTACCCCCTTCAAAACTCCTTCCACAATATGTCATATAGTATGGAATATCCTTTGGCCAGTTTAAGTCAGCTGTCCTAGTTCTGTTCCTTCTCACTTCCTTGGGCTCTCAGCTGATATTGACTGTGGCTCTGTACAACGCTGCCTGGCAGCAACTGTAAGCATCACTGCGCTATCTCCATTGTTTCTCTAAAATGAAAACGTAGTATTATATCAGACACTGAAGAAAATAATTCAGTTCCAGCCGAAACTCAGACAATAACTTGTGCTTAGGATTGTTTCCCTACAGGAAATGTTAGATAATTACTGCTACTTGGTACTGTGTCCTGTAGCTGAGCTGGATTATGTTATCCTTGAAGAAGTGTCTTCCTCTGAAATGGGAGTAAAACATGATGCTCCTAATGAGCGGAGCAGAGACACAGATCTGATCTGAGTGTTGGTTTCACATTTTTGTGATGCTCTTTGCTGCAGTTTGTATCTCGAGAGAAGCCCTTGTGGTGTCAGTCTGTTGTGTAACCTGCTCTAGTTTTGTGCCTCAAGGAAGAGTGATCCTTTAAACAAATGGTGGCTGTACAGAGGGTGTGGGGTGAGATGCATTCCTCTGGCCCCATCCAATGGATTTTCTGTCACAAAGATCATTCTCCCCAGCTTCTCTTCTCTGAGTGGGAGCTTCAGCCCCCTGCACAGGCTGGAGGTCATCCATAGAACTTGCTTCAGAGTTTGTTTCAGGTTGTTATCCTTCCTGGCCAAAAACCAGATACAGTATTGTAGATGTGGTCCAGTGAGTGTTGAAGCAGGAATGACTTGTCCTGGTCTGGTTGTGCTGCTTTTTAATGCAGCTGATGATCTTGTTGTACTTCTTTTCTGTCAGAGCACACTGCTGGCTTGCATTCAGCCTGTGGTCTCTCACCACTTGTCCTCCTAGTCCCCAGGTCCTTTCCAACAGATACAAGCTAGTATTTCCCACCTGGGATATTGGAAGATGGGAACTTGCCAGCAGTCAGTGAAGATCTCTGAGACAGCGAGAGCGAGCGAGCTTTGAGTAGACTGGGAACCACTGTCCACAGCAGGAAATAAGAGAAGAGAAAAGATGTTTCCTTGGGCACATGGGTGGAAATCATTCCTGACTGCTTTCTCATCCACCGGGAAAATCTGCTGATTGACAATTTGAAGCTGATAGACTTTGGACTCTGTGCAAAGCCAAAGGTAAGAGTATCTGTTAAATCAAATACAATGTGCCCCCAAGTAATGCATGTTTGACCACCGTATGCAACAGGGGCTTGTCCAAACAAACACCCTAAAATCAAGCTGTTTCTGTGGCTGATATGTCATAGCATCTTGTTTGGATTGGCCTGAACTGTGTGAGAGTGGTTAACAGATTGCTCAGAAGCACAGGTAGATTATTTTCTCTAGCTAGACTCCCTGTTTTCATAGTCTGAGCTGTAGATAATCTTGTAGGTATATTACCTGTCTTATGCAAGGGTCTGTAATAGGAGCATGGGGTTGGTGTGCCTACGGAACCTTCTAAGGAACTGTATGTAGGATGAGATTGGAGATAGAGTAAAATGACGTTTGCAGGTGACGTACGGATCCTGTGATTGCATATGCTTGAACTGAATTGTTCCTTGATCTTAAAACTGATTTCCAGAAGCCTTTATTAACATGTAAGATGGGTGCTGGTAAGAAAGAATGGGAAGACTGCCTTACTGATTCCAAGAGAATTACTTATCCTCAAATGATTTTTCCTGGCCAAAGTTAGAGCCTCTCACAGGTAATTGAGACCAACAGGCTGTTGTTGCACAATCAACAGGCACAATCTAGATGATCAGCTGAGGAAAATAAAGCATCATGCCAAGGGTACTAGATAAGTGAGCAGCTTGAGATCTGCACATTTATGTGATACTCATGGTCTTAGACAATATTTGTTTAGTGTTTAGTGAGGTCACATTGAATGAAAGCAAAATCTAAGATGAATGAAAATATACACAGTAGAAGAAGCCTCTGAGGCTTCTGAAGTGTTATGACCAGAAGACATAAACTCTGTTAAAGCAAACGTTTCTCTCTATTTTTTGTGTTATTCCAGGCAGGCCTTGATTACCGCCTGAACACATGCTGTGGAAGCCCAGCTTATGCAGCACCAGAGCTAATCCAGGGCAAAGCGTCTATTGGCTCAGAGGGATGTAGAGCGGTGTTTGTTTTCCCCTCTTTCCCTTCCCTCTCCACAGAGCATTGAAAGGCAGTGGAGCTCAGGTAGGCTCTCTTGGTTTCCCTTCTGAATTCTGCTAGGTTGCATTGCTTGGTAGCTCTCAGAAGCTGTCAGTGGCCACAGACTAGAAAAGTGCAATTGGTCTCAGTTCACACAGCTGGCTGGTTTGTCTCTGGCTAATCCTGAACTGCCTCAAGCGACTGCTTTGGGGCTCTACAGAACAGCAGCTTCAGAGATCTCTTTCTATTACTAAGTTTTTGAAAGAGCAATTTGCTCTGTTAATTATCCATCATTTTTGTGCAGTCTGTTTTTCCTTTGTTGATGACAATATGATGGCACTCTACAGAAGTATAACAGTGGGTATCAGTGGTGCTAGAATACACTGAGACGGGAAATAGCTGAGCTTGAGAAGGGGGCTTGATTTTTGGATGGCAGAACATGCTGAGCTGTGGGTAGAAAGGCCTGTCTGCTGAATATTGACCCTGTTTTTGCTGCTTTGTCTACCAGTATTTCGTGGATTTGGTTCTGCACTTGGTTGGCCTATGTGGCACTGTAGCCTGATTGTATACCATGATAGCATACAGACTTTAAGGAGAAGTATTTTCCTGCTTATTTGATTTCCCAGAAATGAATGTTACTAAATGCCAGCTCTTCTCATGTCTACGAAGAGCAAAGTTCTGCATTTGCTATTAGAATTTCCTCTTCCAGAATCAGGAGGTAATGTAGGACCCCACAGATTGCCTTCAGAATCCAACAGTTAGTTCTGTTTCCTTTCTGAGTGCATAACAACCTGAGCACATGAACTGAATGTCGTGGCTTTTTAGCCTGGTACAAACTCTGCTGTACACTGAAACTTGGTCCATTTGTAAGCAGGACTTTGTCCATCTCTGCAGGACAGCAGAAAACCCTTTGTGCTAATCATGATGCCAAGAAGCAGAATGCGGCAAATGGCAGATGATCCAACTGCATCAGGTGTTCATTTCCTTAAAACTGAGAATAGTTTTGGACTGCGAGTTTGTAAGCAGAACGGAGCTCTTAAAGCTGTCAGAGATTATTTCTGCACTGCTCAATTCTATCTGCCTAACATACACAGGATCTCAGAACTGCTTTGCTTGAACTGGTGGAACTTGTTGAAGTGAACTGGGATGAGCAAGTTTTAGAACTCAGTCAGAATGTAGTATAACATGGATAATCTCATGGGTATTAAGATACAGGCTTGCTATTACTGCAGTGATTTTGTATTAATTACCTGGTTGTGATCTGAAAGTCTCTTGAAATGCAGGCACCTAGGCACTGTTGTGTAACTGAATTTCACACATTATAGAACCTCAAATATCCTGGAATCTAAAACTCTGACTTGTTTTAAGTCTGCTGCTTGAGTCTATTCAGGGTCATAGTGTCTGTGTGCAGTGGAGTGTGTGGGGAGATTGTTGCTGCAGATCCTGGGAAGTTGCTGTGTATTTGCAGACAATGGCTGCTGTTGGTCACTGGGTGCCACTGTTGCTCTGAAGAACAGCTGTGCTGTGCATGCAGCACAGTATGCTGTGCACGCCATGGAACTAGGAATCAAGAAGAGAGAGAAGCGTCACTTCTGCTCTAGTAAAAGGTCTCATCTGCTGACAGGCTTTTGTACTTGAATTCAGAACTCAGGACCTGTTGCCACAGAGGGACTAGTTGCTGAATTTGGATGAGTCTTTGTGTTTTCTCCTTGTAATAAGTAGCCATAACTCTAACTATTTAAAACAGAATCTGAAATCATGGCTAATTATTGACTGCTGCACAGCAGAACACTACCACGGTGAGATTGGGCTGTGAGATGACTTGAAAGCTGTTTCCTCAGTATAGGTCTTATTCTTGCAGCTGGGACACCTTGATGAAGACTGTGTAACAGCTTTCTGTGTTTCACAACAAGAGAAGAGAGAGTAGATCAGCATTAACATCAGAGGTAATAAACGTATGTCAGTAATTCTCTGTATTTAAGCCCACTCCTACAGTAAATAACCTTACTGTATGAACAGACTCTAACACTCACATATTCTCAAACATAAAATATTTCACACCTTTCAGAGGAAAGGTACCACTGCAGAACATCGTAGTCTACCTAATAACTACATTTCTGAAGTTCACATTTATTCCTTTTTTCTCCTTTAGTTTTGTTTCTCAGCCTTTCAGCTATGTTTTACCATGCTGAAATCCTTATGAATCTCTGGAAGTCCAGGCAGACTCAAAACAGAAACTGACTTATGAACAACAGCTGTCACATGCTGGCTTAACTCCCTGCTTTGAAATATTTCACTAATAGGTGGAAAATATCAACACATCAGGTAAGACAACCAAGCAAATTTGGGGAATTACAGTTCACAAATACTTCAGGAAATAAATTAATTCCAGTAACTTTAGAAAATAAATGAGAAAAGCTGAACTGAGTGCTGCTAGAGATGCTGTATAAATGTCAATAATGACATTCCAAGGTGTAGAAGAGATTTAAAACATGATGGGTACTCTGGCTTTAACCTGAATCTGAAAGTTGTCTCTTGCAATTTAGTTGTCTTTCTATTAAATAGAAAGTGGTAGAATTTGAAGGATTGTTAAGATTTCCATGTAACTTTAGATGAAATAGATGTAAAATGAAAGTTTTAACTAGGCAAGACCATTTGTTGAGTCAGTGTTTCTTCTTTTTTAGGTACAGGGAATAAAGAGAACAATCGACCTAAAAGGGGAAAAAGTTCTTCCGTTCACGTCTGTGATATTTTCACAGTCTTAATTCAAAGGACTTCTAATGCCTGATAAGTAATTCAAGCTTATTATACTACACTGAGTCTGTCAAGCATTGTACCCACAATTCTCATAGTAGTCAAAAAGCTGCTGAAAATCCAGCTGAATGTCGATGCTCCTTGGAGCTGGGCTGGAACTTGCCCCCAGAAATGGGAGTCCAGCTGAAATGCTGTACAAACTGAATTAGTAGGAGCTTTGCCATTCACTTCAGTAGAGAGATTCTGGCACCAGCTTTAGTTTTCACTTCCAGCAATTGTACAATACACTAACTTTCAAGCAAAAACGAGCATAGTCTGCTTCTTAATCTCAGACATATTGTGTGAATCAGCTGAGACCTGAAACTACCCTAATGTGATCAGACGTGAAGGTTGCACATCAAGGGGAAAATATGGCAGACATGCAGAAATTTTCTTTGTACTTACAATGTTTCTGAAGAGATCTAAATCCTCTTGTTTTCTAGTGGAATTACGACCAGTTGTGGCAACCTATCTCTTGCTTCAGTCTAAGAAGGCTCGTGGCAAGCACATTCCTTGAGATTTCCATCCCAAACAGGACGTGCCAGTACCACAGAGTCAGGAAGCCTGGGGGTAAGTTTTAGAGTTCAGCACAAGGTTCTGGTCAAAATGCCTCTGTGTGCTGAAGCTCTGCCCGGGTAAACAGTCTGGTGGCCTAAACATCGGTGAGGGAGCATGTGTGCAACCAGTCTTGGTCATCAAATCTTGTTCTATGATAAGGCCACCCACTCAGTGTATGAAGGCAAAGGATGTAATCTTTCTAGATTTCAGGGAGGCCTTTGATCCTGTCCCTTTGGCTGCATGTTCCCAACCTCTCGCTCAGCCACGTAGACCAATAGTACTATTGAGGTTTGAGATCTTTCTGCTCTGGATGGGTTCCTTTTGTTATCTCTTGGTGGGCTGTTTTCTCCAGTCTTCAGGACTGTAAGATCTGTCAGTGCTTGCAGAGTCTGTCCATTTCCTCTTTCTGACTTCCTTCTCTTGCAGTTAGAGTAAGCTCTGTGGCCTTCCTTACTCGCAGCTGGGCTAAAGTCCAGCAGTCTGTGGCCTTAGGCTTCAGCAAGTTTAACTACATCTTCTAGGCAAGTTCTGGGCAAGATTATTCTACTCAGGAAGCACAACAAATCAGAGAACAAAAATAGCCTCATGAAAATAGAAGCATAGAATGGTTTGGATTGGAAGGGTCCTTGAAGATGACGTAGTCCCACACCCAAGCTATAGGCAGGGATACCTCCCTGTAGACCAGGTTGCTGGAACGTCCTACCCAGCCTGGCTTTGAATGCTTCCAGGGAGGAGGCATTCACAACCTTGCTGGGCAACCTGCTCCGGTGTCTCACCACACCCACAGTAAAGAATTTCTTCCTAATATCCAATCCAAATCTACATTCTTCCGATTTAAAGCCATTTCCCCTCATTCTGTTGCTACCTGCCCTTATAAAAAGTCCCTCCCCAGCCTTCCCTGTAGGCCCTCTTCAGATACTGGAAGGCCACTCTAAGGTCTCCTTGGAGTCTTATCCAGGCTGCAGAGCCCCATCTCTCTCAGCCTGTGCACATAGCAGAGGTGCTTTCAGCCCTCTCTGATCACCTTCATGGCCCTCCTCTGGACCTGCCTGAACAACTCCAAGTCCTTCTTGTGTTGAGGGCTCCAGAACTGCATGCAGTGCTCCAGATGGGGTTTCAATGAGAGGAGTGTGGAGGGGCAGCACCACCTCCCTCCACCTGCTGGTCATGCTTCTATGCTTTAAGGCTTATGCTTTAAGGTCCTATATGCTTTAAGGTTTAGATAGTGCAGTCGCCTCACCTCTTCAGGTTTATCTATGAAGGTCCCTTTCATGTGAACCGTGCTGATCCATACAGTTCGGTCTGTTCATTAAAATGTTTTATTAAGTTGGGCTGGTCCTACGAAGTAGTATGACTGCAGTAAGCAGTGTACATGGTGCGCTGTGAGTACTGCACACATTCCTCTTGGCAGCTTGTGGAACAGAAACTGTGCATTGTTTGGATTGTGTAAGCATTCCTGTTGGTCTCTTGTGATGCTTACCTTCTTAGAGCACCTTTCCATGTTTGGCTCTACATATTTTGGTACCTTACTTGTTCTGTTTGGCTTACACCTCTGAGCTGCACAGCCAGGAGCATCTAAATGAGAATTGGGTGATGGGCAAATTATCTCAGGAAAGCCAAAGTGTAGAAATACTAGAAATATTCCAAATGGAAAATCCAAATAAAATGTAAGCTGAGCCGTGAGCCAACCAGTTCTACTCTTTCCGGGTCCTACCTGTCAGGGTTTTTGTTTACTTTGGTATTCTGGTCCATTACCATATATCCCTCCCTTTGCATACATGATGGCACCCTCATTACGTCCTGTTGGTACTGGGTGTAGGCCAAAGGGCTTCCACCAGAAGGAGACCCAGGAGGATGAGAGAGGATGAGAGCATTGTGTTGAGAGTCCTCTGGGTTTCTATGCTCATTCCTTGCAAACTGCTCAGCACGTCCTGCAGACATTATTCTGCCTTTTGCTCCTTGTGACCGAGAATCTGGAGCTCATCAGTCACAAAAGCTGGTAAGCAACTGCTCAAACATCACTTTCTACTCGCTTGTACAACACAAACTTTAACATCAGTCAGGGATTTCACCTTAAAACAGAACAAACCAGACAAGTGGGCAACGTTTGTGATTCCTACATTTATTTTCAGAAGTAGCAGTCTGTGAGTTCACATAGTTTTAAATAACAGCAGATAAGGAGGATATGGATGATATAGATAGGGAGCTAGGAGATATGGTTTAGGGGTTTTCTGTAGGTAGGGTAAAGGGAGGACGGTTGGACTAGATGATCTGAAAGGTCCTTTCCAACCCTGTGATTCTAGGAAGGGATTGTTCACAGTGATTTTCACCACTAACACTACTGTCTGTCAGACATTTGGAGGTCACTGATGTCCCTGCGCTTCCTGTGTGTCTTCTGCCTGCCCAGGCTCTTCTCCCACGTGCTGCTTCAGACGGGCAGCGCCAGCTGTGCTCTCCTCTTCCATCCAGTTCTTCCTTTCTCATCCTGGGTCTGGCGGGCATTGTCCGTGCTGAGGTTGTGGGAGCAGAGTAACTAAACCAAATGCAAAGGAGAAGAGTCAGCTGCTGCCAAGTCAAGAAAGGAAATGATAACAAGAGAAATGAGATTTTATATTAAGAAAGTGAAAGGCGGCTCTGGAAAAGTCTGTCGTTCAGTTTCAGCCTCCAGCTGCGGTTGAGCATTTTGGGAATCTAAAAACCCCGCTGGTGTTCCCAGCTGAGAAGTGCCCTTAGCAAGAAAAGAAAACGCGGAGCGTTTCTGGCCATCCTCCGCTGCCCGGGCTCATCTGCTGGGAACGGCCCTCCAGCCAGCAGGCCTCAGAATCCCAGAAAGTTGGAAGGATGGTGAGGCCCCGCTTTCAGTGTCTGTATTCGTACTGAAAATCAAGATCAAGCGAGCTTTTGCCTTTCTGCACAGCTGTACCTTGCTCTGCGCAGGAGGCGCGTCCTCTTCTCCCTGTCTGTCTTCTGGTCCGTCTGTCCAACAGCCGCCGTCCATTCCGTGGGAGCTGGGGCAGCGCTGGGCTCTGTTCCTGCCTCCGGCTGCAGAGGAGGCAAAGTGACGTCCGGGGGCTCGAGCAGCACATCTGCAGCACAAGCAAAAGAAGTTCCTGTTATGACTAGCTGCTATCTGTCTCATTACCAGCTTACTTTGGTACTCTGGTCCATTACTGTATCTTCCTCATTCTGCATACGTGAGGGCATCCTCATCACACCCAGATGGTACCGGGTGTAGACCAAAGGGCCTTGTTACAGGACGCAGTTCCCACGTGTTGTGAAGTGGGCTGTGGCATCCATGTTTGGTCTGGTGTAATTCTCACTGTTTCCCAATCCTCAAGCCTCTTTATGATGGTGTGCAAGCAGGTGCCTGGGAATGCACTGACCAACAGGATAAGCATGTGCTCACACTTTCTTCTTGCCTCATATTCTGCTTCATCTCTGAACCTTGTAAACTTTCATATCTCGAGGCAGTGCATTCTCCGGTGCAATTACTGGTTGCAATTTCATTTGATATCCCGTAGCTCTTGTGTTGTGAAAGCTACTGACCACTTGTTTCCTGTCGGCCTCTCCGTCAGCTTCTACCATCTTTTAGGATCTTCATCGCACAGCTCCGACACATTCAGTTGTTCCTCTGAACGGAAGCAGTTCCACTTCTTTGGCTTCCTTTGCTGTCTTCCGTATTTCTTCTAGTTGGGCACCTTGTGCAGTGGGGAGAAGAAGAGGGGAAAAACTTTTTTAACAACTCCTACCACTGGATATTTTTTCCCACTGCTACTGAAGACTGAATTGCTGTAATACAGAGCTGTCTATAACAGCAAAATCTCATTCCTGCGTACCCCCCCTGGCAGTCTCCCTGCTGTGGGAGCCTGAGATTCTAGTCTCTTTTTCTTTAGATCATCCCCAGAGTGCTTTTAAAAATGGCTGCTTTGCTTCGTCAACTTCCCTTTCTCTGACGCTCATTGAAGATTCCATCCAAACTCTTCCAGGTGTTTCCTACAACACTCACTTGTTTCATTTTGAGCCGTTCTCCTCATCCTTCACAGCAGCGTCTGCAGCTCATCAGTTCCTTTCTGCCTTGCAGAGGCTCCCTGCGATGTTCACTTTGCTGAGCAATCTGAACCAAGAAAACACACGGAGGGGTGAACTGATGACAACACATGTGTTGGTCCATTTAACACATGAAAGGAAGAAAAGCAGCTGGTGCTTACTGGCAGTGGTGGGAAGCGTGTGGCAGCGGCAGGGAGCACTGCACGTCCCATTCCTCTCAGGGCAGTGCTGATCTCCTGTTTTCCCATTTCCCACAGAGAGGTAATGGTGCTGAAGGAGATGGCAGCGCGGGGTGAGGAGCGGCACGGCAAAGGGAAGTGATGTGCCCGAGGAGTGGGGCTGAGCAGCAGGCAGGAGATGCTGGGAGCTTTGCAGGGCGCTCAGCTGTCTGCCCAGGAGGAGCGCCACCTCCTCCATGTGCCACGGAGCCTGGTGGAGAGCTGCCCAATGGCTCCTTGTGGATGTGGCCTCGTTTCCTTCAGGATCTTCAGCGTCTGAAGGGCCAAGGAAGCGACAGCTGGACTGGGGTCATGCTTCATTCCCTGAAGGCCTGCGATAAGAGGAACAGAGAGGCATGATGACCCAGCTCTCCCCTCTGGCAGGAGGGAGCGAGGGACAGGCATGTCACCTGCTGGCTGCCCCAACATCCCACTCCCTGGCTTACTTTGGTAGATGTGCTCTCTGTCAGCCCGCTGCTCATCCCTCATGTGCCGCCCTAAGAGCCCTGCGAACACAAAGCCCCGTCAGCGACCCCCGCTGTTCCGTGGGTGCAGCATGGAGGGCCGGGGATGGGGGAAGCTCAGCCTCGTGGCTCACCGATGAACCTCACGGCCTCCAGTCGCAGGGTTTCCTGCAGGCTCTGCAGGTAGAGCAGGCAGTCGCCCAGGTAGTCCTGCGCTGCACTCTGTCTCCTCCTCTTGGTCAGCTGAAGAGGGAAGAATGTGAGGTCAGTGCAGGCTGGTCCCGACCCTGTCCTGGGGTGTGGGAATGGGCATACTGTTGCGCATACACACCATGCAGTCGCTGATCTGCCAGAACTGCTCTGTCTGCACCAGGTGCTCCAGCTTCCTCCAGCGCAGAAACCGTGCAGCACCAAGGAGGGCTTTCTGGGAGGCCTGCCAAAGAGCTGAGATAGCACCGCAGCCCGAGCAGCCACAGAGCCCGTGTCCCCAGAGCCCCTCTGCAGGGAGGATGCAGCAGCAGGGGCTGATGCTGCTGTGGGCTGCAGTACTCTTGATGTATGGGGGGCACCACGGGAGCAGCATCACCCTCCCCCAGATGAACCTGATTCCCACCTTGGACACGTTCTCTTCCTCATCGTGCAGGTGTAGATACAGCAGGACCAGGTTCCTGCACACCATCTTCTGCATCTTCCTCTTTTCTTGGCCCTCCACAAAGCTCAGCGTTTTGAGGAAGAAGTCGATGGAGAGCTGACGCACCGTGCCGGACTCCTGTGGAGGAGGAAGGAAGGACATCTGTGTCAGCAGCTCCAAGTCCATGGCAAGCAGGGACAGCACCACCAGTGAAGTGGGGGCAAAATCTCCGAGCTGAGAGGATGCAGATCTTGAGGATGCCCTCAGAACTGCTCCAAAGTGTGCAAGCTCTGCCCAGCGGAAAGTCTGCCCAGGACCACGCAGTGCCTGAACCTGGTGAGCGGCCAGGAAAGTCCCCTGGTGCGCTGTCACAAGGCAGCAGGCATGGGCACGCTGGGCTGGCAGCCACATCCCTCGTGTGCTGGACTCCCTATCATCCTTACATCGTTAAGCAGAGCTGGGAGCTTGCCGGCCAGCTCCAGAGCCATGACGCTGAGCTTAACCTCCTTCAGGAGGTGCAGCAGTTTGCTGAATATTGGTAGGGCCGTGGCACGGATGTCACTATCTGCATCCTGCAGCTGCTCCATGATGCACGGCAGGAAGATGATCATTGTCCTTGCCTGTGGGGAAAAACACCCCATCCTTTAGGTACGGCAGCAAGCGTAATGAGGGCAAGGCTACTCCAGTACCAGCCCTGAATAGCAGGCAGTGATGGGGTGGGCAGAGCGCACCAGCTCCTCACTGCCTGAAGAGTTGCCGAGTTGTACATGGCCCCGCTACAGCCCCATGGCAGGCCCAGCCCAACCTGTGGCATTCCTGGCCACCCCTGCTCACCGTGTCCTGCCTCTTGCTGAGCTGCAGGATGCCCCTGAGCACCAGCTGCTGCATGCCCACCCTCTTGCTCTGCAGATAGTGGGCAAAGATTCCTATGATGCGGTGCAGCTCTTTGCTGAGGTCCATGCATTCCAGCATCTGCAACAACACACGTGGCTCTTAGTGCTGGATCTAACAGTCAGCTTGGGGAAAGACAGCAGGCCCCGAGGGAGGCAGCAGGGCTCGTGATGCCAGTGGCCTTGCAGCCTCCAGTGTTCTCTGCTTCTGCAGCTGTTGCTCACCTCAACGAGGAAGACCATGGCCACCATATCCCAGGAGTAGAAGTTGGTGCTGAGCAGCTCAACCAGCTGCTGGAAGATGGGGTCACGCAGAGCAGCAGGCAGTTCCCTCATCACCCTGCAGGGATAAGAAGGCACCGTGAGCCCTGAACCAGGCAGACGCAGCTCTGGCTGTGCAGCCCTCTTGCCACTGCTGCAGGGTCCACAGGCTCTGGTGCTGTGGCTGCAGTTTGGCTGAGAACTGGGGACCCCCGTGACACCACAAGGAAGGGCTCCCACCTGGCCACCACCTGCACACCCTGGAGGTGGGTCACAGTGCTGAGAAGCGCGTCCCAGCCCCCCTGCTCCTGGATGGCCTCCATCTGCTTCTGGAGGCCCACGCTGCAGAGCAGCACCTTCAAGGACTGCACCGCGGACCTGCAGGTGGAGAAGGGTGCGAGTCACATCAGGAGCCCCAGCACCGGGTCCCTGGGTGCAGCAGGGGGACGGGGATGTGGCACCTGATGGGAGTGAGCTGGTGCTGCTGTTGCCCCTCCCAGAAGATTTCCACCTCCTGCAGCGTCAGCTCCGTGGTGAAGGACACTTGCAGGAGAAGGGCTGGGAAGAGCTGGGGGAAGATGGCTTCAGCCTCCTTGAGGACCATAGGCAGCTGGAGTATCTCTGGTAGGATCCTTGCTGCCTGCAGAAAGCACCCGGATATGATTCTTGCCCTGTCCCCTGGGTTTCCATCCCGTCTTTAGAAGTGTAGGGATGGAGAAAGGGAGGGGGGGGGAGGGAGACCCCCAGAGCCCCAGGCAGGTCTATGGATGCATCCCAGGGCAGGAAGAAGGCTCGGGGGTGGACAGGGAAGGGGAGTGGGGACTCAGCTGGGGTTCAGCTGGGTGAATGAGGAACTCACGGCCAGGGCAAGGACACGTGGCCTCTCCTTGATGAATGGGGAGGTGTGCTGCAGAGTGTGGTTTATGAGCACTTGGAACACCTCCTGCAGCACCGTCTTCACGGTTGAAGACTCCGAGAGCATTTCCCTCCACATGGTGACAGCAACTCTGCAGGTCCCCAGGGCTGTCAGCGTGGCTGCTCCTGCCTGGCTGATGGCCGTGGGGTGGGGAGGGGGGGGGAGAGGAGCCCTGAGGGCTGTGGCCCCATACCTGGAGCAGGTGAGAGAGCAGACCAGCAGGCTGCTGACCATCTCCTTTGGGAATTTGCTGGCCAGCACAAGCAAGGCCCTGCTCAGGCTTTCAAGAGCTGGCTTGGCTTTGATGGAAGGCAGGCTGCTGTGGATCGCCTTCACAATCTTTTGCACCTGGAGGGGGGGAGCATGGGTGAGAATGGGATGGCACCAGAGCAGGGCCCTGCTGCCATCCCCACTGCTGCCTGCCGGCCAAGCGCAGTGCCAGGGATGGAGCAGAGCCCCCAGGGCTGGAGCGGAGGCAGCAGCAGGTTCCCACCTGCTGTGGAGGGAAGCGAGCCTCTCCTGCGAGCACATCCACCATGTGGGCAGCCAGCTGGGTGCTGTGGAGGCTCGGTGCTTTCATGCTCTCAATGGCTGTGAGTAAAATGTTGACCTTTTCAGGGTACAGGAGGTATTTCAGAAGGACCTGTGGGAGGGAGGAGAGGAGGGATGACTTATCCTCTGCTTGGCTGCTCAGCTGTGCAGGTGTCCCAGGAGAACTGGGAGCAGAGGCTGTGCTGGGTGATGCCAGGGATATGAAGCGTGAGGGCCCCAAAGGCACCAGGGCTGCTCGGGGACAGTGCGTGCACTCTTCCTGACACTGCAGGCCTGGGTTCTCCTGTGGGCTCAGGGTTTGCTCTTTGTACCTCGAAGATATTTCTGGCTCTGTCCTCACGGGAAACCTCCTGGTGGAGCGAAGTTTGGCTGTCCCAGAGCTGTGGTACTGTGCGCTCCTCCGGTTGCCATGGCAGTCCTGGACAGGAGCACACACGGTGTCAGTGAGGGGTCTGGGCATCTGGAGGGACCTAGCCCAACACAACTCCTCTCACTTGGGGCAGCGATGAAGATGAAAAGCTGATGAACAGCATTAATCGCCTCATCTCTGGTCCTGTCATCCGTGGAAGTGCAGGACAGGATGAGGTGTCCGACCAGCTTTCCCAGCACGGGGAAGCGTTGGTTCTCCTGGCACTTGTGCTGGAACACCGCGGTTCCAACGAAGCAGGTGCACAGCTGGGGAGAGAGGCAGCACGGCTGAGTGGGCAGCAGGGCCCAGCCCAGGCTCTGTGCAAGCCTGGACACAGGTGGGCTCTGGCTGGGGAGCCAGGATGTGGTCCCAGAGCTGAGCGCGCCGGGACTCCCTACCTCAGGCAAGACGCAGGTGTTGCTGAAGGCGAGCAGCCTGGCAATGCACACCACAGCCCTCTCCTCCATGGCCGCCAGCTGGCACGTGGTGAAGGGCAGCAGGAGCTGTGGAGAGAAAAGTTGCTGTTGTGCCCACAGCACGGGGCACTCGTCCTTCCCCTTGCTCCCCAGCTGCAGCGGGGTGGGTGGTTGCGTCCCTGTCCTGCTGCAGCCCTGCCATCTTCCCGCTGCTCCCCACCCATCCCTCTAACACCACACGGGCTAGTTTTGGGCCAGCACCCCCTGCCCGCAGCAGGCCCTGGGGGGACCTCGTGTGGATCCCTCCTTTGTGGCCTTGAACCATCCCCGCAAACCCCAGCGTTGCCACATCCAAACCTCCATGATGTTCTGCAGCTCCACGAGGACAAAGCGGCCAGCGCTGCTCACCAGCACCTGCAGCAGGTGGTGCAGGGCTTCCATGGTCTGCAAAGGAGGACAGGGGTCAGGGCGGCCTGCCCTGCTGTGTCCTGCTGGCAGCAGAGGGGCATCCCGGGTGCTGGTGCCCAGGAAGCGTCCCCAGGGCTCAGCTGATGCGCACCTCCACGTAGAGTGCCGCATCCAGGTCCGCGTCGTCCTCGTAGCGAGGGAGGTGGAGGACGCTGCCGAGGCAGGCACGCAGGAGACCGTTCTTCTCCTCTGGAAGAAGCCATGCTCCACTGCGAGGGGAGAGAGGGCAGAGGTGTGATGCTCCGCTCAGCACCCTGTGCCCTGCAGCCTGTCCCGCTCAGGGCCCCGGCTGGGACCAATGCCTCCACGCTGGCAAAGCCGTGCTGGGGCAGTACCTCATGGCGGCGATGGTGCTCATGGCCTGCTGCCGGAGCTCCGTGTCCAGGTGCTCGGCGGGCTCCTCCTGCAGCAGCGCCTGTGGGCACAGCGGGATGGGATGGGATGGGATGGGATGGGATGGGATGGGATGGGATGGGATGGGATGGGATGGGATGGGATGGGATGGTGCAGTGTGCCCTGCTTTGTGTGCAGAGCCCAAGCACCCCATCCAGGCCCCCAGTCCTGGCCCTCGTTCAGGGCTCCCCAGTGACCTTGCAGTGGAAGGGCTGTGCCCTCAGCCCAGCCCTGCAGTGCTCCATTACCTCAATGCACAGCACCACCTTCAGCACGTAGTCACACAGCTGGCTGTGGACCACGCTGTCCGTGATGGCAGCTGTGCAGGCAGTGCGGACGCAGGCCAGAAAGCGCAGCTTCTGTTCCTGTGTCTGAGACAGGAGGGGAGTTACAGGGGTTGGCATCGGGGGACCCCGGCACCCTCTGGGCACAGCCGGGCAGGGGCAGCCATGGAAGCACAGAGTGCACACTACCTGCGGTCTGCATGCACAGCAGGCATCGATGTAGCTCAGGGGATCCTCGTCCTGAGGTGACACGACGGAGGCAAAAGGATCCTCATCTGAGCCCACGGGCCCCTGCTGGGGCTGCACCCCATGCACCTCGCCGGGCCCCTGCGGGGCCGTGGGGGTGCGGGATGCTCCGCGCCTCTCTGGCCAAGCCTCTCGAACTCGGAGTGGGGGTCTCTGCTCCATCTCGCAGCGAGGAACAGCGGCGAATGAGCCTCGTGTTCCAGCTCTGCCTCCTGGTGGTCAAAGCCCATTGTAACGGGGCTGTGATCTCACCCCGTTCCATCCGCCTCCACATAGAACCCCTCCTCTTGCCCTGGGCTCGCCCCAGAGCCCCACAGCCGTCCCTGTCCTTGGGCAGGTTCGGTCTGGAAGGAGCCCTTGTATTCACTGTGTGTGTTTGCCACAGCTGCAGTGTTGGGATCCGGGAGTCCTTCTTCAGTCCATCCCCGCATCCCCCCCTGTCAAATTAAACCATGTTCTGGTCTCCATTGGGACGGAGTTGATTTTCCCTTCTTGGCATCTGGTGCTCTGTTTCGGCTTTAGGAGAAAAACAGTGTTGGTAACGCAGCAGTGTTTCTAGCTGTTGCTGAGCTAGATGGGATGGGATGGGATGGGATGGGATGCGATGGGATGGGATGGGATGGGATGGGATGGGATGGGATGGGATGGGATGGGATGGGATGGGATGGGATGGGATGGGATGGGATGGTGCAGTGTGCCCTGCTTGGTGTGCAGAGCCCAAGCACCCCATCCAGGCCCCCAGTCCTGGCCCTCGTTCAGGGCTCCCCAGTGACCCTGCAGTGGAAGGGCTGTGCCCTCAGCCCAGCCCTGCAGTGCTCCATCCCTGCAGGCATTCAAAGGCAGGCTGGATGTGGCTCTGGGCAGCCTGGTCTGGTGGTTGGCGACCCTGCACATAGCAGGGGGTTGGAACTGGATGATCTTTGAGATCCTTTTCAACCCAGGCCATTCTATGGCTGTACAGTTCCATACTGGAACAAAGATAAAATGCTAACTATGTAAAACATGGAGTCAAACCTGTGTGATTTGTCCACACCAGGAGGTGATTAGAAAACAATTTGTAAGCTACAAAGCTGCTTGCTGGAAAGGAAAAGAAAATAAAACTACAAGAATAAGGGAAAACCTTTCTTCCTGAAAATAGGAAGAATAATGGACCTGACATGAAATTTGGGTGAAGCTGCCTGATTTTATGAAGCTATTCCCATTATTTTCTTGGTGCTGTGTTTCCCAAATGAGTGGTTTCTGGCTGTGCTGCAGCACCAGTCTGCATGTGAACATCAGCTCTATTCACCATCTGGGAAGATTAGGACTTCCCTTCTCCCACCAGCACCACTGAATTACAGTTACTCAGTGGTTAAACAAAGGAATCCTTAAAGAAGGGTTTACAGCTGTCGTGTTATCTGAAGTGCTTGGGGCATTCTGATGCTATTAAGCTCTATGTATTAACAAGTTCAAAAAGAAAAGGTAGGCATCTGATTGTTGTGACAGTTTCTAAGTTATTTGGAAAGCTGTACCACCCAACCACTCCTTCTGTTTGATGAGGGTGACAAAGCTCAGTTTAATTTCTGACTGCTGTTTAAATCCTGAAGCTGGAGCTGGTTCCTGGAGCAGAAAAAGCTCGGAAGGTGTCCCTCCTACAAGCAGGCACCTCTGAGCAAAATATGACATCTCAATTTCTGATGGTAAGGTCAGGAGACCTGATTCCAGCGTCTAGCTTTCGGATTCATGCTATGTTAGTGGGACCTTTGGCATCTAGCACTGACCAACAGCAACTGACAGGCTGGTAACAGTGCACCCCAAAACAGTTACGTTTCTATTTATGTTATGAGGGAAAATTGTATCGCATTGAGATTTCCAGTTTTTACTCTTTGCAGATCTAACTAGCTGCTGGAAGAATCCTGTACGCCATGTTCACACCATTTTCAATGAGCTGGATGAGTCTGTTGTTGGCATTTTAATACCACTGACCAGGCAGGCAATATGTATGGAGTATTTGGCTCTCTCTACAGTCATGAATGTTTGAGTATCTTCAACATGTGGCTCATTGCTTCCATTTCAGGCTGCCCAGAGAAGCTGTGGATGCCTGTCCTTGGTGTTGAAGGCGAGGTTGGATGGGTGATGGGCAGCCTGAGCTGGTTAGTGGGCAGCCAGCCCATGGCAGGGTGTTTAGAACTGGATGATCTTGAAGGTTTCTTCCAACCCAAGCCCTCCCGTGATCCTATGATTCTGTGATTTCATTCAGGTTTATTAAGATGAGATGAGTTCTCCTAAATGCGCTGTTCTCCATATGATGATAATTGGAGTCTAGATGGATGACTTAAACCAGACACCAAACTTTCTGATGGCCAAAATGAAATGAACTCAATCCTTTACTGTGTCAGTAGTCTGTAACTAGAGCCCATCAGGTAATTCCCAGCCTCCTGCCTGTATCAGTGGCTGCACACGGTGAAAAAGTCTGATGGGATTTTAACCTCTAAAATGTTCAGAATCAGCCAGAGGGTGAATATATTCACTATGCAAATACCTGCAGGAATAAGCTTGTCATGTATGTCCTCAGGTACCACAGTAGTTAATGGTGGGACTCAGTAGGTCATGCTGAAAGTTGAGTCTGCTGATCTTGAAGGCCTTTTCCAGCCTAAATGACCTTATGCTAATATTTCTGTATTTATTTCTGTTCAGCTCCCAGAAAACCTCCCACCCAGCCCCCAACTGACCCCGTGGTGAAAAATAAAACAGAAACCTCAGTGACGCTGCCATGGTCCCCTCCGAAGATGCAACGCCCCATTCCAATCGATGGCTACATTGTGGAAGGCAATAAACTAACTGGCTTCACGTGGGTGAGGTGCCACGAGTCTCATGTCCCCGTCCCAGAGTTCACGGTGAGCAATCTGTCTGAAGAGGCTGATGATCAGTTCCGAGTGTCTGCAGTCAATGCGCATGGACAGAGCCCGTCTCTGGAATTCCCAGGGAGCGTGCACCTTGGTAAGCACAAAAGCCCCAATGGAAATGGGTCAGTGTGAGCTGAGCAGCTGTGTTGGTTCCCTAAAGATGTTTCCTTTGACTTGAAGGATAGTAGTGCATTAACACACCAAAGGCTTTCCCTTCTTCCTAGTTCTCCTATCAACCTCCAGCTACCACTAAAGTGATACAAGTTCTGTTTCTGTGACAGAGACATGAATATCCTTATCTTTTGATATCTCACATGTGCAAGAGGCAGAACTTTCTGTAACAGATTTGAAGCATAGAAGTTCTTCTTCCAGCACTCATGCAAAGGGAGAAGAAGAAATGTCCCTATGATTTAAACTTCCATCTCTAAATGAGATACCAGACTTGCATCTAAAGAGCATTAAGACATCCATGTTGTTCTTCCTCAGAACCAGTCCTGGCTGTGAAATCCCCCCTAACAACTGGTGAAGCTGTACCTGGAGGGGATGCCATGTTTACTATTGACCTTATAACAACGTGTTGCAGCACTTGGTACCTCTATGGTAAAGTCTTACAAGAAAGTGAGACCTGCATCATCAAGAGAACCCAAACTACTCACAGCCTAATGATAAAGAACGTCACCAAGAACGATGATGGAGCAGAAGTGAAATTTGTTGCCGAAAATGTTGATGTCAGCACCAAGATGAGAGTGAGAGGTATTTGCTTTGATCCTTCTCCTTTCATCTTACAGTCAAGGCATAGTTGCTGTGATCTGTTGATTAGAACTGGGGCTGCAGGCATTCACTGCCTGTACCAAATACCTGAAATTGCATCCCATGGACTGACGTGAGTCCTGGTAATGACCTAAACATGATAGCACTGAGTGTAGGGTAAGCCAATCTACCCAGCTGCTTGGTATCTGAACCAGATTGCTTCATGCCAGCTGATGAATGTCTGCAGTTCACAGCTATTGGCCAGTGCATTCAGTCAGCAGGTTTACCACTGCATCACCATAGAGCAGTACTTTCAGCTCCAGGTTCAGACAGCCTTTCTGATTGCACTGGAATAGTTTAGAAGTAGGGGAGCAATCATTCCAATAATATCTCTATCAATCAGCTTTGCATGACCAAATAGAACAGATAAACATTCATTATGGGAGGACCTGTTTGTCATTGGGTGGAAACCTCTGCAGAAGCATGTTTAGAGCATTCTTAATCAGTAGAAGGAGATGTTTGGTTGATTTTTACTTAGTAAATCCGGCAAGAAGACCAAATGAAATATCTTGAATTGCTCAGCAGTGACACAATGATGAGTGCAGGAACAGAAGGTGATACTTTTTCAGAGATGTTGCAGCAAACATTGACCACGTTAGCCTGATCTAAATTGAAATAACGAGGCCTTTGCTCCTGACAGGTGCTGCAGTGAGATTTACCAATAAGAGCAAAGATGTAGAAAAGATCTCTGCTCGGCTGCATGAGGAAGCCAAATTGCAGGCTGAGCTTTCAGACACAGGCGCTACTGTGGGGTGGATGAAGGATGGGAAGGAGCTCAAGGCCAGTGAAAATTATGAACTGCAAATTGTGGGGAAGAAACACACCCTGAAAATTCACAGCGTCTCAATGGATGATGCTGGAAGTTGTCAGTGCATCTGTGAGGGGGATAAAATGCTCTATCAGCTTTCAGTGAAAGGTATGTGACAGTCTGGGCTGTCCTCTTCCTGCCCAGGGCCAGCAGACTGCATTCACCTGACTCCCCGACAGTCCAGCTGTTGTCAGACAGCATGTGGGGTGTTTTCAGTGGCTGTTTTGACTTGAACTGGCCAATCTGCTTTGTAGAGCCATTTGATTTCTGTGTTCTGTCCTGTGATTCGTCCCTAAGATATAGAGGAAATCAAGGGAAAGATAGGAAAAAGAGCATCCCAGCCTTCCTGCTCTTCTCTCAGGTTGGCCACGAGAGATGATGTCAACAGCTCTTTTTGTAGCAGTGATCCCAAGTGTAGAAGAGACCTGTGAAGAGTCACAGGGATGTTTACTTAGCTGTCATTCCATGGTGGGCTTTTTCTTACACAGATGTAGAGAGAAACTGAACTTTCCCACGCAGGTCTCTGTTTTGCTGCAGGGTGTAGGTCTGATCTCTGAGATCCACACGCTGGGCCTTGATTGCAATAAATGAGAGCCCTTTGTTTGCTCCAGTGGAAGACTTTCCATTTCTGCAGTACCCTCTGCAGATGACACAAATGCAAATGCACCTTCTTCCCAGCAACAATTGCCTTTTTTTTTTTTTTACACTGAGTATGCATGAGGCTCTTCATCATATTCTGCTGGCTTGTCACCCTTGTTGATCCATGGAGAGACGAGAAAGCCCTAGAGTAGTGTATGCACTTTGGCATTGGAGAGCTTACTTAATTGCTTCTTCTCAAAGAACAAACTCCAGAGAGGCATGGAGACAGCTCCAAAGAGAATTGAATAATGGGTATAAATTTAAGGAGAGCAGAACACCCTGCCAAGGCTTGTCAGCTAGTCTTAATTTTGCTTTTCTTCTCTTTCTTTGTCACGATAGCATAATATTTCATACTGGCAGTTCTGCCCACAGAATTAACTGGCACAGGCTGCCCGGGGAGGTGGTGGGATCCCTGGAGGTGTTCAGGACCAGTTCTTGGGACCAGTGCTTTTTTACATGGTTATCAGTGACACCAATGATGCAATGGAGTGCACCCTCTGCTGTTTGCTGAGTGGTGGGGCTGATGCAGTGGAAGGAAGGGATGCCATTCAGAGGGAGCTCAACCCAGAGGTTGGCCTAGGTGAATCTAATGAGGTTCAAGACAGCAAAGTGCAAGTTTTGCACTTGGGCTGGAGGAATCCCAGGCATTTCTACAGCCTGGGAGGAGCAGTCCTTAAGAGAAGCCCCACAGAGAAGGACCTGGGGGTCCTGGTGGATGAAAAACAGAACGTGAGCCATCAGCGTGCTCTTGCAGCTCAGAGAGCAAATGGTCCCCTGGGCTCCATCAGAAGAGGGGATGGCCAGCAGGGACAGGGAGGTGATTGATCTTCATGATCCTTGAGGTCCCTTCCAACCCGGGCCATTCTATGATTCTGTGATTACACTTGCTGTCAGAAATAACGGCAGCTGTACAGAAGCTGGATATATTTGGGGACAGTTCTTGTAACCAGCTGATTTTAAGACCCTGCCAGAGTTGAGAGTCTAAATTGCATGTCAGAAGAAAACTGGTAAAGTGGCTATTGCTCATTCTTTTTCATTTGCTGATTCTTTCTTTAGGGATCCTTTTCCAAAGGAGATTCTGGTGCTGGAAGCAGTTGAAGAAAGAACCTAAGCAGCTCTTGCCAAGAGTGCTTGAAGTCCCTGTGGAGAGAAGCAAAGAACTTGGGCTTCCTCTGGGATGCTCCCCACCATGTCTCAGGAAGGAGACCAACTGCTGTTCCACTTTCTGCTCTGTGTGTGGAAAGGTACGTCTGGGTTTCTTCTGCTTGTTTTTTCTTTCTTTTTCTGGCTTTGAAGGAGAAGGGGTGGAGCAAGGGGAGACCCACTGGTCATTTGTTACCTCAAGAACAGGATGGATTCTGCATTGACTGTGAAAAACCTGGGCTAGTAGCATGGGCATGTTTCAGGCTGGACTCTCCTTTGGCTGCTTGGTTTCCTTTTGGCTACAGGGAGACAGCTGTCTAAAGATGTGTTTTCAAACCCACTCTCCAAAACCATGTTTCACTGTTGCAGGTGGTTCAGTGTGCTCTTGCAGTGCAGATGCTGTAGTTTGCTGTAGAATCTGAATGGTTTCTGTTCCTAGGGAAGGAATGGGAGGAGGTAGTGAGAAGAGAATTCAATGCCTAAGGGGAGGGGAGATCGGGGATTGGTGGGAGAGGGAGCCAATAGGAGGGAGAGAGAAGTTGGGCGCAGGGTGATGGTAACATCCCTTTGTGACATCATAATGCTCCTTTGTGACATCATAATGCCCCTTTGTGACATCATAATGCCCCTTTGTGACATCATAACGCCCCTTTGTGGCGTCACAATGCCCCTTTGTGACATCACAATGCCCCTTTGTGACATCATAATGCTTCGTGACATCACAATGCTTCTTTGTGATGTCATAATGCTCCTTTGTGATATCACAATGCCCCTTTGTGATGACATAATGTCTCCCCTTTGTGACGTCACAATGCCCCTTTGTGACATCATAATGCTTCTTTGTGATGTCTTATTTCCCTTTGTGATGTCATAATGCTCCTTTGTGATATCACAATGCCCCTTTATGACGTCACAATACCCCTTTGTGATGTCATAATGCCTCTTTGTGACATCATAACGATCCTTTGTGACGTCATAATACCCCTTTGTGATGTCATAATGCTTATTTGTGATGTCATAATGCCCCTTTTTGACATCATAATGCCCCTTTGTTACATCATAATGCCCCTTTGTGACATCATAATGCTTATTTGTGACATCATAATGCCCCTTTGTGACATCATATCACCCCTTTGTGATGTCATACTACCCCATATGAAGTCCAGGCACAGTCAAAACTTATGGACCTGCACGAGGATCACTTTCAAGACAGTGGCTCTGTTGCTTCAAGCTTATTTGCTTCGTCCTGCCGCCACTCTATTACCAAGTATCAACAACCTCTTGCATGATTCAACTTGCAAACGTTTGACACTAACCCTTGTGTTTCTGTGCCTTCCTAGATAATTCGAGCCCTTGTCAACCCCAAAGATCCAAACCAAGTAGTGATGTGCAGTGTGTTTCCATCAATGGAGAGTTCTTATTAAGCACAAATCGCTGCAATTCGGATGACAGCCTTCCACATGGTAACAGTGATGGACACAAGGGGCTCATCCACGTTCATGCTCTCATATCTCCTGGCTCTGCTGAAGCTCCTGACCTGAGCCTGCCAGACACCACAGTCACCTGCCTGGATTGTGACCCAGCGCCTTTGCAGTGCTGCCCATCCCAAGCACAGCCCGAGTGCCCCAACAGCAGCACCACCATGCAGGAGCAGGGCAGCATCAGTGAGGTGAAGCTGAGCATCTTAGATGGGGACTTAGAGTCAGGCTGCCAGTCCCAGGCACCAGGCAGCAGCACCAGCTCTGAGCCACTCTCATCTTGACAAGAGGAGTCCTATCTTCACCCTTGACCTCTCAAGCCCTCCTGTCTTTTATTGAATAAAGTCACTCTCATGCTCAATCATCGCCTTGGCTGCATTCCGAGTCTTCATTCACAGGGATTGGGATGAATGCAACAAACAGCAAGGCAGCTCAGCTTGCAATGCTATGGCTGTGGGGTTCGTGCAGGCAGAGCTCTGGGTTCCCATTTTGCATGGCTTTGGGATGTCAGCAGCAAGATCTCTACCATTTTGTATGGCAGCAAATAATCTCTAGCATCCAGGTTGCTGCTCATGATAATCCCAGTCTTCCTGGCTGTCGCTTTGTGATACCTTTCAAAGCCTTTTGATACTCTTTGATGCCTTGGCTGCTCCCTAACACCTCTGTCCTCCTGCCATGTTGACTCATGTCTCCCACTTTGAAGCTGGCTTTGCAGATCATCTCCAGCCCTGTCATCATCACGCTGCAGCAGGAGGTGCTCACCTGGCCCAATGTCTGGCAGTGCTGCTTGTTCTGCAGATGAGCAGCTGCCTCCTCATCTCTTCAGCTACAGTAGTTTTTCTCAGGGCAGTTAGATGCAGTGATGCTCCTCTGGATTTGGTGTGTTAAATCCATGCTGCATGGCAGCAGTCAGTGCAATACAAAGGTGTTCTGTGTGCCACAGCATTTCTCCAGGGGCTGCCAAAGGTAGAAGCACAACACAGCACCATCCTTCTGACAGTAATGTCTGTGAGTGTTAGACATGTGAGCACTGCATCATCCCCAGCGTGTCAGTGCTTTTCCACACCAACCTGACTCTCACACTCTGCACTGAATGTAACTCTGCTCTTGTGGAGACAAATGCTTTCTGTCACATCCTCCATCCCTGCAACCATTTGCCGGTAGGCAGCTCTTGCAGAAGAATCAAGCAGCAGAACCTTTTGCTCACCCTACAGCATGCAAATGCTATGAAAGCAGAAATAACCTGGCGTGCTCTGGGTCTGCAAGGCTGCACAGATGGGAGAGGTAGATTGTGTTTTTGCAGTGGAAGTTTCCAGTATTTTCAGTACATAGTGTAGGCCCTAACTGAATGTATAACCCTCTTGTAAAACAGCTGTATAAGTAGTTTTTCCACCAAGAAAGTTGCTGAACAGAGTTAAGTTCAGACTGGGGGCATTCTGACATGGGTAGAATTGAGACAAGCACAAGATAAATACGCAGGGTGGGTAGAGCCCAGCACAGCACAGAATGAATGTACTGACTGTTGGAAACATTGCCCTTCTCTGTCCGCAGAAAAGTACAAGGCAGACCTAAAAACAAGAGGTTGGTAATTGACCTATATATTAGGTCAATTCAATTTCAATATATGGAAAGGAATCCTAGCAACAATCTGGAGGACTATGGCACAAGGCCATATTATATCAGGCTCTAGCAAATTTACAGGCAGTCACTGCACGAAGAGGTAGATCTGAGTTGCACATTATATGATTCCCACAAAGATTAAGGAAATCTGAAGCTTTCAATATATTTTTTTAATTCTTTTTTCATTTCATTTTTAAACACCTGACCCAGACCCCAACCCTCACAGGAGTTGTAAAGACAACAGCATTAACCTGCAATGTAACTCTAATCCTAACCCTTACCCTGATTCTAAAATCGTCTCTAACTCCAAATGTAACAACAAAAATGATGCTAGAAGTTTGTAGCAAAAGGAACCTTAACCCTGATCATAATCCAAAAAAAAAATCATTATGGTAACAATAATCTTTACCTTAAGAGTAATATTAATCAGAGCCCAGATGATGCCTGCATCCAATCAGAAGCATGCTTTGTATTATTTAAGAGTTGTATTTTTTCCAATGAACTCTCTCTATTATCATGTTTATAAAGTAACAGAGTCTGTTCTTTTTCTCCTGACACTGTGCCTTACTCCTGACATCCCCTGAAGATGACCCAGATAGGGCACCATCAAAGTAATGCTAATAGTAATGTCAGTCCTAAGGGTATCTCTAGCCTCAGTGTTAATGGGACGCTAACAATAATCCCAACAGCCTTAAACATTCTGGTGGTGTGAAAGAGGTGCTGCCTTGCACATGCTGGGCAGTCCCATTGCCTGTTAAATGCAGGCGGCAGCGTAGAAACATGATGCCCGTGGTCAGAATGCCCTGTGGCAGATCCTGGCACTGGAGAACTGACCGGAGGACCATGAGAGAACTGACAACAAATCACTCGACATCAGAACCTGATCAGAATCAGAATCTGAGTTACTGGTTCTACCACCTGTAGTGTAGAATAGGTAGCCAATAAATGCTTTTCAACTGTGATGTATCTTTATTCTGCTCCATGCCAAACCTGTGTCCAAAACCTCATAGGGGTTCACAAAGAACTCTGGCTCTGCCAGAGCCCCCATCCAGACCCTTCTTGAGTTACATTCACATCTAGTTTGGATCCTTTGTATTTCCTGTGGAATTCTAAGCACAGTTTTCTAACAGATTTCTCATAAGCAACCAAAGCCATTTCTAGTTAGCCTCAAAGTCCATCAGTTCTAGTGCTCATGAATGTTGTACCAGCACACTGTTTGTTTTCTTCTTCCACAGAGCCATCGTGTCACATTTTACTTCACATTAAATCATGGAGATGAAAAAAGAGTGTTCTTGTGGATTAACACAGGACTTAGCCCCAGGAAATACTGGTTCTATTCTCATCCTGGTCACATATGCAGCAAACACATCATAAGCCTCTTGATCTATCTGGAATCAAATTTGCTGGCAAAATGGCAAAGAACCCTGCAGGTCTCATTTCTCTATTTGTATCATGAAGCAATCATGGTATTCTAATCCCTTGGGGAATATGAGGGTAGTCATTCACCCCAGTACCGAGATTACCCTTATACTTAGTAAGTGTTAGATAAGAATCAGGAGAGAAACACTAATCATACATGAGATAAACAAGTAGCAAATGGATTATAAGAGAGTAATCCTATGTACAGCATAGTCTAATAAAATTAACATTGGAGTGGTTGGAGATAGAGAGCCTTTGGGGATGAGAGCACTGGAAACAAAGAAATATTGTAGAGATTCCTTGGAGTTGAGAAATAAAACAAAACAAACTCAGTTTTTTTGTGACTTCTCCATTTTCCTACATGCAAAATTTAAGAAGTGATTGAATTATAAATGATAGAAGCAGAAAGAAAATTGGTCTGCCTCTGTGCCAGACTTCATTAAATATTGGCCATAGCAGTATATAAAGCCACAGAAAGGTAAAGTAAATGCAAAGCACTGAATGAGAGAAATGACGTTTTACCATATGCACCATCACAAGAAGTAATTTCCTGCCTTCAGGGGTAACGAGAGCAATGACATCTTGACTTCAGATGTTTCTGTCTATAAAGAAAAGTAGACCTGTGGAAGGAGGGAGAGATTTCCTGAAGCTGAGGATCAACCACTGTGAGACTGAGGGTGACTCTGTAGTGAAGGGATGTGGATCAGATCTGTGGGTGTCAGAAGCTCTCACAAGCTTGTCCAGTCAGCAGTGTAGTTCTTACTCTTTTTAATTTTATTTCCAGTACAATCCACTTGGAGAAGAGCAGGATTCACAGAGTTATCAAAGTTGGCCATTAGATTGGTTGTGCAAGGACATTTCATGAAGGCTACACGGAACTTGTCTCCTGCATTCTCTACAAGCCAAGGTGCTGTCCTGAAATGCAGAAATCCCTTCTATCAAAAGTGGAAGACATCAAATATTGATTCTTTTCCATATTAAAAGTAAAACACCATTTGATATCCTGGAGGAAAAGGAGAGTTCATAAGAAAATGCCAGTTCCTGCCTCCTGTTAAGATTTGAAGATAGGGAAGGACAGGTTCTCATTTCAGCCAGTGCCCATACCATTAAACCAATGATCAGTCTGTGTGTCTCCCTAGGCTTCCTTTCCAGAAGACAAACCTATGAAACAAAGAAACTTTCCTATTACCATATTTCATTAAAATATAACTTTCTGGAAGAAAAATAATCAAGAAATCATGTTTCTATCCATCAGAGCAGAACTGACTAATCGTGGAGGTGGAACCGAGAGCAGAGAAAGAATGTGTGGCCCTGTGCAAACCTGCTCCATCCTGCTCTGCTTTTGTGTGGTTCATCTTGGTTGAATACTTTTCATCTTGCAGTAGGTGTGACTTTAATTTATGGAAGACCTTATGAGAACTGGACTGGCTTCGGGGCTCATGGCATTTCCCCCAGCTAAAAGTAAATGTTTTCTGGGTTGTTTACTAATGCACTTGACTTGCTCCTATTGAGTAAAGGTGGGATCCCAGGATGCCCAGTTCATACAATGACTCCTTTGCTGAAGGCATTCTTGGCTAGTTAGAAGAAGAAGCTCACAGAGGGATGGGCAACTGCAAATCATCTGTGCCTTTAAGAAGTTCCCTTACTGACTGTGTTGCTAAATATCCCAATGGAAATCTCTTTTATTTGTATTTCTTTCTACTTTCCCCTGTTAAGGATTTCATGGCTGCTCTCAGGTCACCTTGGAGCCTTTTGTACTCCAGGCTGAACAGCCCCAGCTCTTTCAGCCTGTCCTCATAGGAGAGGTGTTCCAGCCCTTGAATCAGTTCTATGGCATGTATCAGTGACCTGTCCATGCTCCAACAGGTCCATGTCTCTCCTGTACTGAGGACTCTGCATCTGGATGCAGTACTCCAGATGAGGCCTCATCAGCACAGAGTAGAGGGGCAGGATCGCCTCCTTTGCCCTGCTGGCCGTGCTTCTTTTGATGCAGCCCAGGATATGGTTAACTTTCTGTGCTGTGAGAGCACACTGCTGGCTCATGTTCAGCTTCCCACCAACAGGAACCCCAGGTATTTTTCGCCAGGACTTTGCTCAATCCTTTCAGGCATTTCCCTTCCACTGAAAGCTTGATCCAGGATCTTGCCTTGTTCATGTGCACGGTGCTTTCTCACTTCATTGTGTGCACGGTGATTTCCCAAATAAGTCCAGATTTGCAGCATTTCCTTTCCAAAAAGAATTGAAGGTGGGGAATAAAGTGGGGAGGAGAGAGATAGATTCCAGCTGTATCTGCTGATCCATCTTTGCCTCATAGCAGGAAATAATCAAACACCTGTCTTAGTTCCTGGTGCTGTTCAAAGAGGAGCTCCTCATGAAAGATGAATTTCTTCCTCAAGTTCTATTGATCACAGTACCGGTCTGTTTATCAGCTTTCTGTTTTGGACCCCTCACTATAAGAAAGATATTGAGGCCCTAAATCTTGTCCAGTGAAAGGCAACAAAGCAGTGAAGGATCTGGAGCAAAATTAAGCTGGGCAGTTCTTTTTTTTTTTTTTTTGAGAACCAAAGCAATAATATTTTTATTTTGTTTATTTATTTATTGCTTACATCCCACTGAATGCAGCAAGAATATTCAGAAATATAAGTGTGAGGTGCCACTTCTCTCTTGCTCGTGCAAAAGCAGATCAAACCTCTGGACATCAGGAACAAAAAGAGACAGATTGTGCAGAGCACTCCATAGCTGGGACTGCAGGAGGGCTCAGCCTGCTGTGCATAGCAAAGTTTCTCTTGTGTCCCTTGTCTCACTGCAGCTTTAAGGAATTCCTGAGGGGAGCTGCAGGCATGTAGTTGTCCAGAGATTAATGACTTGAACAAGGCTTGTGAAGGGCTTGGAGAATATGCCCCACAAGGAGCAACGGAAGGAACTAGATAAATGTTGGGAGCAATATTCAAATTGAATTTCTAAGCGCCAATATAATATTACAAAGTCATTTTCGCTCTCCCTGCTAATGCTTGGGGACTCAGCCATACCATGTCTATATGCACAGGTGGTATAAACATGCAGTTAGCATAACTAAATGGTAGCTGATATGCGTCTGAGATCAGTGCTTCCAGCTCAGAGCTTGCTGTGGCAGATGGACTTACTGACTTTCTGTCTTTGTTATCTCATGGATTTCACTGTACAATGGAATTTTATCTCTCACTATCTTGTTTATAAATAGGTGATAATTCTTCCACAGCTTCCAAGTGAGCTGTTAAAATAAATGGAGAGATTTCTTGTGACATATTTGGATTATCTTCTAATCTACAGGTCATATGCCTTCCCATTCTTGATTGGATAGAACAGCCAGCTCCTTTCGACTCCATATGAATATTCCCCCAAAACACACTTCTTGTGAGAGGTGGTAGAGGTGGGTGAAGCTCAGAAATAAAGGGAGGAACAGATTCTCCTTCAGGAACAGCAATAGTAGAGGCTACACGGTGCCTGGGTTAGTTCACTCAAGAAACTAAGAACTATTCCCTCCATGTTGTTCTTATGTGTTTGCTCTTATAAATGAAGCTTATTGTTCGTGCTTGCTTGTGGATTTGACCAGCTGCACTCTTAGACAGCTGAGAGAATTCCTATCAAAACACTATTTAAAAGCTCCAGCCATTCAAGGAACTTCAGGCTTAAGGTCTGGGATTTTAAAATACCTACATATAAATATATATGTTATATATGTTATAGTTATTTGACTATTTTCTGTATTTAGTTTACATAGCACCTGGTCAGGAAAAGTATAAAGTCCTCCCAGCTCCCAGTCTTAGCCACAAGTTACCTAGAAAAGACAAAGCTTTCATCCTCTGCCTTGAGGATTAGATATAAAGGATCCTGACACCCTGGGAGGTATATTCTTTTTCTGTCAGTGTTTTTTGCTTGTTTGTTTGTTTGTTTGTTTGCTTTGTGTGTGTATGTTTTTATTACTATTGTTCTGTTTTTCCTTGCTTACTATGGGAGCTGGAGAAAACTACAAGGTATAAAACATCCCATCTACTCTAAAGCTTAATGCCCTTCTTAAATGGTTTAATATGTTCTGAATTGGTCAACAGGGAGAAGTGTTTGGAGGCTGAATGAATGTCTTGCATGTTGTTGTGTGTGCCCTTTATTGCTGTACACTGTAGTCTGTGTAAGGACTTGTTCTCCAAACCATCTGAATGTTTGTTTGCCATGATGCAGCAGCTGTCTCCTTTGTAAAGAAGGAAGCAAGAAAAAGACTACATTAAATTCATTCATTCTTAGCAGAAAGGAAACAAAGAAAAGAAAGAATTTTTAACCTGCTGTTAGCCATGTTTGTAAATAAAAAACCACTGTTTAGAAATACCTGGAAAGTAAGTACACCATTCTGGAAAGTCAAATAAATGTGGTGCAAAGCAAACTGTCTCTGGCTTTGCCAAATCAGGCCTTCATTAGCCAAAGGATCCCTCCCTTTTTCTCGTAGTGATAAAGAAATTCCTTTTATGGTTCTACTATTTTCATTAGTTATTTTGGGAAGATTATCTCCAGTCCAGCAACTCAAAGGTTTTGGGATGTACCTCTGGTCCCAGTTCACCTTGCTGAACCTGTCAACAAAACTAACATCACCTGTCACAGAATGATAGAATCATGAGAGCTGGAAAAGACCACTTAGATCATCCAGCCCAATCATCAGTCCATCACCACCATGTCCACTAAGCCTCCTCTCCTCCTTCTTCACTGACCTTGGTGACTGCAGGGCTGTTTGTCTCACATCATTCTTGCTCATAGCTCTCACATATGCTATGCAGTGGTTTGAACCTTCCTTAACAAAGTTATCACAGAAGTGCCAGCAGCATCACTCCTTGACTCAGCTTTGGCCAGCACTTGAACTGGTTCTGTCTGACATGGGGCAACTACTGGCCTCTTCCTACAGAGAACAACACTGCAGCCTCTTTGCTGCCACAGTCCAGACATTAGACACACATGTGTAACCCCTTCCTTTCACTCCCAAAGTGCACGCACACACCGGTACCACAATGTCCTTGTGCAGCTCCAACACTCTGCACACCCCTGTGCACACACATATATGTGCATGCTCGTCCTTGCACACATACCCACTGACCTACACACACCTGAGCAACCCCACTGGTTTGGGCAAAGGACATCTGAACATCAAGACAGTAGTTTCGGTCTCTGAGTTTACACTTAGAGAAGTCTAATCTGGGACAACGCAAGTCAGTGAATATTGGGCCAAATCCTTCTGTACTTAATTTTCTTCATCATCATTGTGAAGATGAATAAAACAACAGCACATTTTCTCATTATTTTTGATGTTCTTTTATTTCTACAGTACAATTAAATTTACATATAAATATATTCAATATAAATTTATTTTTCCCATGAAACACCTAGACATTTTATAGTTTGAATAAGAACTGTGTCTGTTCTGTGTTTCTTTCCCATTTACAAAATTCAGTGCTTTTAGGTTTATGCAAAATTGTTGAGGATGAGATCACATTGATCTGCTTGGTTCATGCAATCTAACCTGGATACATATGACATAGGAACGTGGTCATCCAAGAAATTCTCAGGAATCAGTGAAGTAAGATTTAGGGTGATTGGGCCCTGGAACAGCCTCCCCAGATTAAGTAGTCACAGCACTGAGCTTGCCAGATTTCAGGAAGTATTTTGGACAGTGCTCTCAGACACAGGGTCTGATTTTTGGGTAGTCCTGTGTGGATCCAGGAGTTGTACTTGATGATCTTTTTGGGTTCCTTCCAAACTGGGATATTCTATGGTTCTATGGTGCTAAAAGTATGTTTAGTCAACAATGCAAACCATCTCTCATACTCTAATAACAGAGCATAAGATGATTCTGTCTGTATTAGGTGGGATGAACTCAGGATATATTCTGAAGTAGGAGCAGTGTTTGGTCATGTGTTATTTCACTCGGAAAATCTGGTAAGACCATACCATAATTCAGGGCATACAGCAGGCCAAATCTTCACTGAGCTGAGAAGGTAGCAGGATCTTTGGCAGGTACAAGTGGAGTTAAGGCACAGTATTCATGTGAATGAATCACCACATCTTTCTGTTTTGCAAAAGGTGATGTTGATCTCTTAAAAGAGGCCTACATATGCCACAAAGACTTCTGACCACATTTCTAGTGCTCCTACCAGGAAGTTTCAGAGAAAATATCAACTTGTTGTTCCTGTAACATTTCCTCTGAATCTTGTTGGATTTGATGAACTTTGCTGAATTCAAATCAGGGTTTCCATGGAAACTTTGCCAGTTTTTCAGCAGTGCACTGTGACGTTCACAGCTCCGAGGCAAATCAGTTACATGGACTAACTGAGGACCAAGGATTCTTTTACTTCAGGGTCTCCAGCTCAGGAAGATGCCCTCTGTGATGACAGCTCTTGAAATGAAGAAAAGGGTCTGGGGCCATGAGCTGGCACTCAGGGTGGTATTTTTAGTGATTGGGTATATCCATAAACAGTTATTTTCTGCTCTTATCCAAGTTTCCTCAAGATGGACTTTCCCAGCATTTGATGAGGTGCCCTTTATCTGTCAACATTTGCTCATTCTATCTTCTTCTCTTTTTTAAAATGCCATATTTTAAAATGAACACTGGAAATTTTCTCTTCTAAGCATTTCTTCTTCCAACATCCCATCCCGTTGACTGAGCATGAGCGTGCCTTTAGTCACTCGGAGAAAGGAGGATGTGAGTGGTCCATGGGAAAGACATGACTCATGCTTTGTTGTTGAGGAGAGAGTGGCTTGGAGCTCGTGCTGCTGCCGGGTGCCTGGGACTGGAGGCCTGACTCCAAGTCCCCCTCCAAGAGGCTCAGCTGCTCCTCAGTGACAGTGACTTCGTCCTGCTTGGAGGTGCCGCTGTTGGGGCACTCGGGTTGTGTTTGGTCTGGGCTGCTCTGCAAAGGCACCAGGCCACAGTCCAGGCTGGTGATTGTGTTTTCTGGCAGGCTGTCACGGAGTTCTCTCTAGAGCTCACTCCGGGACAGGGGCACAAAACCCGGGCAGCAGGAACAAAAGCCCCCTCCCCCCCTTTTCTCTAGCGGCAGGGTACGGCAGAGTGCGGCGTGGCCCGGCCCGGCCACGTGCGTTTCAGAAGAGGGGAAGGGAAGGGAGATTGCGATTAGGTCTAACAAAAAATAAGGGAGGAAAAAGGTGATCTGAGAACGAATGGCAGTTTAATAACCTAATAACACTAAACAACAACAAGAGAATTTCAACAAAGAGAATACCAAGTCCCCAATCTCACCGATGGAGCTGTGGAAGGCAGGAAGGTCTGACCACGTTGTCTCCTCGCAGGGAGCCGGTCCAGCAACGCCGTCCCCTTCCTCACTTCCCTTCCGGTGCCCCTCCCCACATGCTCATTAAGGCAGTTCACAAAAAAAAAAAAAAACTTGTCCCCTTTACTCCCATTATGAAGCATGGTGTTCTGATGTGGAATACCAACACCAACCAAATTGCAAAACCATAACATTCCACCCCTTATTACACATCATCACATCATGCCTAACTTTTATCAACATATAAAACAGAACATTAGTTAACATGCATTACATATGTACATACAGATATATATATATATATATACACACATGGAGTCACAGGCTGCACTCCCCCAGCATCAAGTTTCCCTGTGGCACACACTGAACATCCCCATCCTTCTGCATCACCCACCAGGTGCACCCAGGTCCCTGTGCAAAGACAGTTCCACGGAGGGGCCTCCCCTTTCCAGAGGCTGGAAGGACCCAAACTGCTTTTCCCAGCATATTCTTTACATGCACCACAGGAACCTTGTCTCCCTCCACGGTACGCAGGGAGTTGGACTGTGTAGGGCCGTCTCGGTTGGCTGATCCTCGGGTGTTTACCAGCCAGGTGGCTTCTGCTAGATGTTTCTCCCAGTTCTTAAATGTTCCACCACCCATTGCTTTCAGCGTGGTTTTCAGCAAACCGTTGTGGCGCTCGATCTTACCAGCGGCTGGTGCGTGATAGGGGATGTAATAGATCCACTCTATGGCGACGCCCATCTTGCCATTTCACCCCTAGAAACTGGATTTCTTGGGCAGGGCCCTTCACTTTGTCTCGCTTAATAGCGAAACCAGCAGACAGGAGGATTTGGATTATCTGTTCTCCTTTTTTAAAAACCTCCGTCGCTGTATCACCCCACACAACGATATCATCTATATACTGCAGGTGCTCTGGAGCACCGCCCTGTTCCAACGTGGCTTGGATCAGCCCATGGCAGATGGTCGGGCTGTGTTTCCACCCCTGGGGCAAACGATTCCAAGTGTACTGAACACCCCTCCAGGTATGCAAGGAGCCCCCTGGCCAGTCACTATACGATGTTTCTGCCAGTCTCTACCAGTGAGGCTTATCTCGGCCTCCAATACAGACAGTTCCTGCGAACCCCCAGTCACCCCATGTATATGTATCCGTTCTGTCCCTTCGAAACCTGAGGGTATCAGAGTGCACTGGGCACCAGTATCCACCAGTGCTTTATATTTTTGTGGTTCTGATGTGCCAGGCCACCGAATCCACACAGTCCAATACACTCTATTATCCCTTTCCCCCCCCTGGCTGAGGGCAGGGCCCCTCTATTGGTTTTCTGAGGCGGTAGAGGCGACCTCAGTAGTGGCTGACCTCTTTTGTAATTTTCTTACCCGTGCTCGCAGTACAAAGTTGGGTTCGTCATGCCACTTCTTCATGTCCTCTCCATGGTCACGCAGGTAGTTCCACATGGCACCACGTGACATAGGCTCACTGCGGTCCTTCACTCGGACAGGTGTGCGTTTGCGTCTGACGGCTGAGACTGCCACAGGTTCACTGTGGTTCCTTGCCGCAGACCAGCTCTTCTGCATGTTGTCCTGTCTTCTCTCCATTTGGTCCATTCTATCCACCATTTTACAGATGGCTGCGATGGTGGTACGGTGTGGCAGTAGTGAGTATTCGATATTTTGCAATGAAAGGATGAGCTCAAAAATTTCAGGTCTCCTATCCAGCTCATCATACCTGTTAGAGTTCGTTAATAGTACACTGGAATACTTCACTGGTGCTGACCGTATGAGTTTCTTGCATATTTCCGGAGTACCGCTCACCTTTTCTGGGTCATGGTAATCCTCTGGGTCCCCAGGGACAAACGTGGGATCGAACAGCATTTCTGCCACAGCCATTTCTCTCAGGTACTGGATACCTTCCTCAGCTGTACTCCATTTTTCCAGTACAGGCTCCAAATCATTTTTGAGAAGACCGGTTGCCTTTACAGCTGATAGAATCCTCTCCCAGAGATTGGCGACTCCATCGAGACATCTGCTGATCCCTCTATCAATAGATGAGTCTCGAGCAATGTTTCCTAATTGACGAGCCTCATCGCAGCTTAGGGACATGCAGGAGGCCCCATTGTCCCAACACCGGAGCAGCCAAGTGACAAGGCGTTCACCTGGGAGTCGGGCAAACTCCTTTCTCGCACTTTGGATTTCAGTAATTTTCAGAGGTTTACGAGTAGAGGAAGCAGTGACTTTTCCCTCATCATCACTATCTTCTCCGCGTCTGTTAGTCTTCTGGGTTGCCTTTCTCGGTGGTTTTGGGGAGGGTCCCTCACCAGGATCTTCCTCTACTTCCTCCATCCGTTCCAGACGTGAGGACACACGTTCCCATCTCTGGCCTTCCACTGGGGCGACTGACACTGATGCTGGTGCTTCCTGTGGTCGGCTGGGATTGACTTGTTGCCTTCCCCTTAGGGTTTGGATCTCATTCTCGAGACTCTCTATCTTTTTCATAAGCCATTCGATCTGAGATCCCCCTGATCTCCCACACTCACTGAGGGGTTCTATTAATTTCCCAAGGTCCCTCTGGTGTTCAGGGGTGAGATTACCTGATACTGGGGGTCCCGATGCTTCTGGCCCTTTTCCTGAGTCTCTCTGCACTATTCTTTGCAAGTCTCTCTGCAATTTATAGTAAACTACTACAATTAGAGAGACTAACAACACAGTATTCCAATTGACACCCCAGTCATACTTAAGGAATTCAGAGCATTCGTGAGCCAGTTCAAGCACGGTGCCTGTGATGTTCGTTAGTCTGGAAGGGAGCCAGGCAGATATCTCTATCCCTGCCAGCCGTCGGATTAATAAATCTACCCCTACCCCCAACATCAGGAAGTCCTTAAGCCAGGACCACAGGAACCTAGGGACTATCAGTCCTACATACAGGGCTGCTGAAAAAGACCACCTAATTACTGCCCAAAACATTGCCCTGAGCTCTGCCCGCATTCTCCACCAAAAATGTCACGGAGTTCTCTCTAGAGCTCACTCCGGGACAGGGGCACAAAACCCGGGCAGCAGGAACAAAAGCCCCCTCCCCCCCTTTTCTCTAGCGGCAGGGTACGGCAGAGTGCGGCGTGGCCCGGCCCGGCCACGTGCGTTTCAGAAGAGGGGAAGGGAAGGGAGATTGCGATTAGGTCTAACAAAAAATAAGGGAGGAAAAAGGTGATCTGAGAACGAATGGCAGTTTAATAACCTAATAACACTAAACAACAACAAGAGAATTTCAACAAAGAGAATACCAAGTCCCCAATCTCACCGATGGAGCTGTGGAAGGCAGGAAGGTCTGACCACGTTGTCTCCTCGCAGGGAGCCGGTCCAGCAACGCCGTCCCCTTCCTCACTTCCCTTCCGGTGCCCCTCCCCACATGCTCATTAAGGCAGTTCACAAAAAAAAAAAAAACTTGTCCCCTTTACTCCCATTATGAAGCATGGTGTTCTGATGTGGAATACCAACACCAACCAAATTGCAAAACCATAACACAGGCTCAGATCAGCCCCTTCAGCAGAGCTGGGAGAAATGAGTGCCTGAACAACGATGATCTCCTTCTCTCCGTCACTGCTGGCACACGGACAGCTCTCATTTGAATTGCAGCGACTTGTGCTTCCCATGAGGTCTCTGTTGATGGAAGCACTCTCTGAGCCACCAGCACTTGACCTGGCTTTTCTGGGTTCACAGGGGCTCGATTCACCTAGGAAGGAGTGGATACACAGGGGTTAGCATTCAACTTTCTCTGCCCATGGACACAAAGGCTTGGTGCTGCCTGTCAAGTAGGCTTCAAACAGCCTTAGAGGCTCCTTTGGGAAAACAGGGCTCAGCTGAAGATGTCAGGCATGGGCTTGAATGCCAGAAGGAGGTACAAGCCCACTGAAAGTGTGAATTCTACCCGTGTTGCTGACAAGCAGTGTTTTGAAAGCTGGATTTGCACCCTTACCTGCCAGGACCACGAGTCCTTCTTTGGAAGGCTCCCTGGCACTGCTCTGCAGTTGGTGTTTGGCCACAGGGGATGGTTTGCGCAGGCAGAAACAGGAACACCAACTGCCAGCTGGTGATTCCTTCCTCTGTCTGGGAGAACTCAGTCTGGAGAGAAAACAGAGCATGCTGTCAGTCGTGGTGCAGGGTGAGGGAAGAGCTGCACCGAGCCCTTGTTAATTGTTGCCCGTTCCCGGCACTGCCTGCTTTCTGCTGAAACACAGCTTAGAAACGCGCTCTGTTTCAAACAGCAGAGGATGCTTCCATTCCTACAGCTCAGCCCTCAAGTCCTGCTGGCTACATTCCTCTCAACCATGTCAAGCAAGATGCAGAGCATGTGAGCAAAGGCTCCACAGCCGGACAGGACAGGAGCTGGCAGGTGTAACTGCTTTCTGAGGAATGGTGCAGCCATAAGAAAGGCTCTAAAACATCCCTGCATCTTACACTAACACCACCTCAGCCTCAGCTCACTGCTATCTCTAATTTCTAGTGCCGGCAAGTCTGACCAACAGCTCTCCTTAGAGGAGAACAGGAACTGGTTTCAGGCATGTGGCCCTGAAATCTGGAAAACCCCAACGTTTCCAGGTACAGCCAGCACAGGCCAGGATAGACGCCAGCGTGGCTTTCTGCACCGCGTGACTGCCTGCCCAACCAGGAAGGAAAGGCACCTTGTGTGGCTCCACTGAGCCCATTCGGCAACTGTGCGTTAGTTGAGTACTCAGAGATATAATGGGCAAAAAGTAAACCAATAAAGCCCACCTGACCAGTTATGATAGGGGCTGGAAAGGGAAGTCCTCTTTACCTTTCAGATGGAAAATCAATGATTGTGTGGAATCTCCCTGAAATCTCCTCCACTTCAATTTCACTGCTTCGTGTCACAGCAGGAGAGCTGCTCTGGCTGCTTCTCAGAGCCTGTGCCTCCTGCACAGTGAGAAGCTTTGTGGCAGTAGGAGACTCCAACACAGACTTGGGACCAGGTAGAGTATTGCGCCCTGCAAGGGAAAACCACAGGTAAGACGGAGGATCAGAAAGCAGCAGCACAGCCATCCCCGTTCTGCATTTTTCTCAGACTTGCTTATCTCTGCCACACGAAGAAGAGGAGCTCAAAGTAACTGGGTGCTCAGAGGTATGCTCGAGGCAAAGGACACAGTCATAATTAAGAGCTGCTCTCTGTAACGAAACAGGCATTAAAAAAACAAAATCCTAGAAGACAGGCCTGGGAACTCAGAAATCTTTGCTGCCACACTTCAATCATGCTTCACCTCCATTCAAAACATCATAAAGGCAGGGATGGTTTTCTCCATGTAAAGTCTGGCCTCGCACATTCTCAGGACCCAGCAACAAGGTGCCATGTTCTCATCTAAGCCCAGAAGCCCCCTGTCCCGTTGAGAGTCAAAGCGTATTTGAAAGATCGTGGCCTCGATTGGATCAAGATCAAGCTAATGGAGGAAGACGCTCACCTGCTCCCTCTCCCATGGCTGACGTGGATTTGGAGCCAAAGAGGCCGTCTGTGTGGCTAATGATGAATTCCACCACTGCTGTCTGCGTCTGGACTTCCAAGGCAGCAGCTCCTCCACTGGCGCAGGCTGACTGGCTCTGCTGGGATCTGAAGAAAAGGCAGATTTTACAAGTCATTCCTCCAAGACTGTTTCCCCAGGTCTGAATTTTTGCAGCCCAAAGCAGTCCAACTGGGCTCTGGAGACTTCCGCAGTGGGCAATCAGCATCGCCACCTACGAAATTCTCCTGGATGATCAAGGACACAGCAGTCCCAGCTAAACAAGAGAAGATTTCATCAGAAGATTTCATCACTAAAATCTAAATATGATTGCTTTGCAAGTTCCAAACTATGGCTAACAGCTAATGGAAGTCCACAGGCCAGCAGCACCAACTTTTATATTATGTTCTTAACACTGTAATTGTGGATTTGACATTCATATCAAGAGCAGAAGGGAAATTACTCTTAGAGCTCAAGTCATCTTTCACAGCCTGTGTCAACAAGAGCAGCACCTCACAGCCTTTGGTTTGAAGACCTGGACCACAAGCTAGCTAATGATTTTACACAGAATTCTAGCGTTCAAGTCATTGTTTATATTAGGGCTGCAATTCTACTGAAAGCCTTAAAGTTCATCACACTGAATTATCACTGGCACCACACATAACTCCACGTTACATATGTGATCACAAGCAACCTGGCAACTTCAGACAATTCCCAAGCACTCCATGTGCACTTGGCTACTAAAGTACAGAAAAAGGAATTAACATCAGAAATAGCTGCAGTCAAAACCATCTAAGAATCCAAGTCTCCAGGAAACAAGGAAACCAAATCCTCTCCAGGACCGTGTCTTCTAAATAGAAACAGATCAGAAAGGTGAGATCTTCCCCCCTTTGACCACCCACTCATGTAACGTCCATGTCATTTCTAAGTATGCTGCCCAGACCAAGACTGAGGATGCTTCAGAAGAAGACCTTCCCTGCTAAGCCAAACAGAACAAGTAAGGTATCAAAATATGTAGAGCCAAACGTGGAAAGGTGCTCTAAGAAGGCAAGCATCACAAGAGACCAACAGGAATGCTTACACAATCCAAACAATGCACAATTTCTGTTCCACAAGCTGCCAAGAGGAATGTGTGCAGTACTCACAGCGCACCATGTACACTGCTTACTGCAGTCATACTACTTCGTAGGACCAGCCCAACTTAATAAAACATTTTAAAACATTTAATGAGCAGTCCGAACTGTCTGGATCAGCACGGTTCACTTGGAAGGGACCTTCATAGATAAACCTGAAGAGGTGAGGCGACTGCACTATCTAAACCTAAAAGCATATAGGACCTTAAAGCATAAGCCTTAAAGCATAGAAGCATGACCAGCAGGTGGAGGGAGGTGGTGCTGCCCCTCCACACTCCTCTCATTGAAACCCCATCTGGAGCACTGCATGCAGTTCTGGAGCCCTCAACACAAGAAGGACTTGGAGTTGTTCAGGCAGGTCCAGAGGAGGGCCATGAAGGTGATCAGAGAGGGCTGAAAGCACCTCTGCTATGTGCACAGGCTGAGAGAGATGGGGCTCTGCAGCCTGGATAAGACTCCAAGGAGACCTTAGAGTGGTGTTCAAGTATCTGAAGAGGGCCTACAGGGAAGGCTGGGGAGGGACTTTTTATAAGGGCAGGTAGCAACAGAATGAGGGCAAATGGCTTTAAATGGGAAGAAGGTAGATTTGGATTGGATATTAGGAAGAAATTCTTTACAGTGGGTTTGGTGAGACACCAGAGCAGGTTGCCCAGCAAGGTTGTGAATGCCTCCTCCCTGGAAGCATTCAAAGCCAGGCTGGGTAGGACGTTCCAGCAACCTGGTCTACAGGGAGGTATCCCTGCCTATAGCTTGGGTGTGGGACTACGTCATCTTCAAGGACCCTTCCAATCCAAGCCATTCTATGCTTCTATTTTCATGAGGCTATTTTTGTTCTCTGATTTGTTGTGCTTCCTGAGTAGAATAATCTTGCCCAGAACTTGCCTAGAAGATGCAGTTAAAGTAGCTGAAGCCTAAGGCCACAGACTGCTGGACTTTAGCCCAGCTGCAAGTAAGGAAGGCCACAGAGCTTACTCTAACTGCAAGAGAAGGAAGTCAGAAAGAGGAAATGGACAGACTTTGCAAGCATTGACAGATCTTACAGCCCTGATGACTGGAGAAAAGAGATAACACCACCAAGAGATAACAAAAGGAACCCATCCAGAGCAGAAAGATCTCAAACCTCAATAGTACTATTGGTCTACGTGGCTGAGCGAGAGGTTGGGAACATGCAGCCAAAGGGACAGGATCAAAGGCCTCCCTGAAATCTAGAAAGATTACATCCTTTGCCTTCATACACTGAGTGGGTGGCCTTATCATAGAACAAGATTTGATGACCAAGACTGGTTGCACACATGCTCCCTCACCGATGTTTAGGCCACCAGACTGTTTACCCGGGCAGAGCTTCAGCACACAGAGGCATTTTGACCAGAACCTTGTGCTGAACTCTAAAACTTACCCCCAGGCTTCCTGACTGTGTGGTACTGGCACGTCCTGTTTGGGATGGAATTCTCAAGGGAATGTGCTTGCCACGAGCCTTCTTAGACTGAAGCAAGAGATAGGTTGCCACAACTGGTTGTAATCCCACTAGAAAACAAGAGGATTTAGATCTCTTCAGAAACATTGTCAGTACAAAGAAAAATTCTGCATGTCTGCCATATTTTCCCTTTGATGTGCAACCTTCACGTCTGATCACATTAGGGTAGTTTCAGGCCTCAGCTAATTCACACAATATGTCTGAGATCAAGAAGCAGACTACACTCATTTTTGCTTGAAAGTTAGTGTATTGTACAATTGCTGGAAGTGAAAACTAAAGCTGGTGCCAGAATCTCTCTACTGAAGTGAATGGCAAAGCTCCTACTAATTCAGTTTGTACAGCATTTCAGCTGGACTCCCATTTCTGTGTGCCAAGTTCCAGCCCAGCTCCAAGGAGCATCGACATTCAGCTGGATTTTCAGCAGCTTTTTGACTACTATGAGAACCGTGGGTACAATGCTTGACAGACTCAGTGTAGTATAATAAGCTTGAATTACTTATCAGGCATTAGAAGTCCTTTGAATTAAGACTGTGAAAATATCACAGACTTGAACTGAAGAACTTTTTCCCTTGTAGGTCGATTGTTCGCTTTATTCCCTGTACCTAGGATTTCAGCATGGAAAAATATAACAGAAAGGCTGAGAAAATACAATTAAAGGAGAAAAAAATGAATAAATGTGAACTTCAGAAATGTAGTTATTAGGTAGACTATGAAGTTCTGCAGTGGTACCTTACCTCTGAAAGGTGTGAAATATTTCATGTTTGAGAATAAGTGAGTGTTAGAGTCTGTTCATACAGTAAGGTTATTTACTGTAGGAGTGGGCTTAAATACAGAGAATTACTGACATACGTTTATTACCTCTGATGTTAATGCTGATCTACTCTCTCTTCTCTTGTTGTGAAACACAGAAAGCTGTTACACAGTCTTCATCAAGGTGTCCCAGCTGCAAGAATAAGACCTATACTGAGGAAACAGCTTTCAAGTCATCTCACAGCCCAATCTCACCGTGGTAGTGTTCTGCTGTGCAGCAGTCAATAATTAGCCATGATTTCAGATTCTTTTTTAAATAGTTAGAGTTATGGCTACTTATTACAAGGAGAAAACACAAAGAGTCATCCAAATTCAGCAACTAGTCCCTCTGTGGCAACAGGTCCTGAGTTCTGAATTCAAGTACAAAAGCCTGTCAGCAGATGAGACCTTTTACTAGAGCAGAAGTGACGCTTCTATCTCTTCTTGATTCCTAGTTCCATGGCGTGCACAGCATGCTGTGCTGCATGCACAGCACAGCTGTTCTTCAGAGCAACAGTGGCACCCAGTGACCAACAGCAGCCATTGTCTGCAAATACACAGCAACTTCCCAGGATCTGCAGCAACAATCTCCCCACACACTCCACTTCACACAGACACTATGACCCTGAATAGACTCAAGCAGCAGACTGAAAACAAGTCAGAGTTTTAGATTCCAAAATATTTGAGGTTCTATAATGTGTGAAATTCAGTTACACAACAGTGCCGAGGTGCCTGCATTTGAAGCAACTTTCAGATCACAACCATGTAAAATAAAAACAAATTCAGTGCAGAAATAGCAAGCCTGTAACTTAATACCCATGAGATTATCAATTTTTATACTGCATTCTGATTAAGTTCTCCGAAAAGAAACACAACTTCCTGTTGAATTCTGAAGGCAATCTGTGGGTTCCTACATTACCTCCTGATTCTGGAGGAAATTCTAATAGCAAATGCAGAACTTTGCTCTTCATAGACATGAGAAGAGCTGGCATTTAGGAACATTCATTTCTGGGAAATCAAATGATGTGTCTCTATTTTTACTACAGATAGTATAGGGAGCAGCCAGTGGAAGAACCAGATACAAAAAATCCAGCCCATTGGCAAGAAAATACTTCTCCTCAAATTCTGTATGCTATCATGGTATAGAATCAGGCTACAGTGCCACATAGGCCAACCAAGCGTAGAACCAAATCCACAAAATACTGGTAGACAAAGCAGCAAAAACAGGGACAATATTCAGCAGACAGGCCTTTCTACCCACAGCTCAGCATGTTCTGCCATCCGAAAAGCAAGGCCTCTTGTCAAGCTCAGCTATTTCCCTTCTCAGTGTATTCTAGCACCACTGATACCCACTGGTATCCTCCTGTAGAGTGCCATCATAATGTCATCATGAAAGGAAAAACAGATTGCACAAAAATGATGGATAATTAACAGAGCAAATTGCTCTTTCAAAAACTTAGTAATAGAAAGAGATCTCTGAAGCTGCTGTTCTGTAGAGCCCCAAAGCAGTCGCTTGAGGCAGTTCAGGATTAGCCAGAGACAAACCAGCCAGCTGTGTGAACTGAGACCAATTGCACTTTTCTAGTCTGTGGCCACTGACAGCTTCTGAGAGCTACCAAGCAATGCAACCTAGCAGAATTCAGAAGGGAAACCAAGAGAGCCTACCTGAGCTCCACTGCCTTTCAATGCTCTGTGGAGAGGGAAGGGAAAGAGGGGAAAACAAACACCGCTCTACATCCCTCTGAGCCAATAGACGCTTTGCCCTGGATTAGCTCTGGTGCTGCATAAGCTGGGCTTCCACAGCATGTGTTCAGGCGGTAATCAAGGCCTGCCTGGAATAACACAAAAAATAGAGAGAAACGTTTGCTTTAACAGAGTTTATGTCTTCTGGTCATAACACTTGAGAAGCCTCAGAGGCTTCTTCTCCTGTGTATGTTTTCATTCACCTTAGATTTTGTTTTCATTCAATGTGACCTCACTAAGCAAATATTGTCTAAGACCATGAGTATCACATAAATGTGCAGATCTCAAGCTGCTCACTTATCTAGTACCCTTGGCATGATGCTTTCTTTTCCTCAGCTGATCATCTAGATTGTGCCTGTTGATTGTGCAACAACAGCCTGTTGATCTCGATTACCTGTGAGAGGCTCTAAATTTGGCCAGGAAAAATCATTTGAGGATAAGTAATTCCCTTGGAATCAGTAAGGCAGTCTTCCCATTCTTTCTTACCAGCACCCATGTTACATGTTAATAAAGGCTTCTGGAAATCAGTTTTAAGATCAAGGAACAATTCAGTTCAGGCATATGCAATCAGAGGATCCGTATGTCACCTGCAAAAGTCATTTTACTCTATCCACAATCTCATCCTACATACAGTTCCTTAGAAGGTTCCTTAGACACACCAACCCCATGCTCCTATTACAGACCCTTGCATAAGACAGGTGATATACCTACAAGATTATCTACAGCTCAGACTATGAAAACAGCTTTAAATTGTCAATCAGCAGATTTTCCCGGTGGATGACAAAGCAGTCAGGAATGATTTCCACCCAAGTGCCCAAGGAAACATCATTTCTCTTCTCTTTTTTCCTGCTGTGGACAGTGGTTCCCAGTCTACTCAAAGCTCGCTCGCTCTCGCTGTCTCAGAGATCTTCACTGACTGCTGGCAACTTCCCATCTTCCAATATCCCAGGTGGGAAATACTAGCTTGTATCTGTTGGAAAGGACCTGGGGACTAGGAGGACAAGTGGTGAGAGACCACAGGCTGAATGCAAGCCAGCAGTGTGCTCTGACAGAAAAGAAGTACAACAAGATCATCAGCTGCATTAAAAAGCAGCACAACCAGACCAGGACAAGTCATTCCTGCTTCAACACTCACTGGACCACATCTACAATACTGTATCTGCTTTTTGGCCAGGAAGGATAACAACCTGAAACAAACTCTGTGGATGACCTCCAGCCTGTGCAGGGGGCTGAAGCTCCCACTCAGAGAAGAGAAGCTGGGGAGAAAGATGTTTGTTCAGAGTGCCTTCCAGTAGCCTTAGATAGAGGGATTTCATAAGATGCCTAGGAAAATGCTCGTGCTTTAATGATTTGCTTTACTGAGAGATACCAGCAGCTTACAAAATGCCAAGCTCTAACCTATTGGTGAGGAAATATTCAAGCCTTCCAGTACCTAACCTGTGCTTCAAGTCTTCAGTGACAGAAAATCCATTGGATGGGGCCAGAGGAATGCATCTCACCCCACACCCTCTGTACAGCCACCATTTGTTTAAAGGATCACTCTTCCTTGAGGCACAAAACTAGAGCAGGTTACACAACAGACTGACACCACAAGGGCTTCTCTTGAGATACAAACTGCAGCAAAGAGCATCACAAAAATGTGAAACCAACACTCAGATCAGATCTGTGTCTCTGCTCCGCTCATTAGGAGCATCATGTTTTACTCCCCTTTCAGAGGAAGATACTTCTTCAAGGATAACAAAATCCAGCTCAGCTACAGAACACAGTACCACATAGCAATAAATATGTAACATTTCCTGTAGGGAAAGAATCCTAAGCACAAGTTATTGTCTGAGTTTCAGGTGGGACTGAATTATCTTCTTCAGTGTCTGATATAATACTACGTTTTCATTCTAGAGAAACAATGGAGATAGCGCAGTGATGCTTACAGTTGCTGCCAGGCAGCGTTGTACAGAGCCACAGTCAATCTCAGCTGAGAGCCCAAGGAAGTGAGAAGGAACAGAACTAGGACAGCTGACTTAAACTGGCCAAAGGATATTCCATACTATATGACATATTGTGGAAGGAGTTTTGAAGGGGGTAGAACTTCATGTCAATCTCTTCCACTACTAGGAGGCTAACTGGACACTGATTGGTAGGTGGTGAGCAATTGCTTTTGCATTCATCATAACTATTATCCTTTTCTCTATCTCAGTACATAATTCTATCTCAACCCATGAGTTCTACTTTGTGTTACTTCTCCCCCCTTCAGTTCAATCCTGCAATCCACTGGAATGGAGTGGAGTACTGTAACTCTCTCTGCCAACAGAAAAATAAAAACACATTCATTATTATTTATGGAAGACTGACTGCAGTTCAGGCTCACTGGTTTGAGGTCTCTGGGCATAACCCTGACTGTGAACAGAAGCAATTGCTGAAACAGTCTGTCAAAAAAAGACTGGAGCTTCCTCTTCCAAAAGGCGGTCCTTAGAAACAATGCAATCAAACAGCTCCCCTGTAAGATAAGGTTATCTGAAAATGCATTTAGAGAGTATCAGAGAAAGATAAGTAAGAAAGACAGCACAGAAAGCAGAAACTATTTCTTACCTCTATGACTATAAATATTTCTTTGATGTCTCTCTTACGTGATCCAATGGGCAAACATGTTGATGACTTCAGTTCTTCATGGCATCAATTTCTGTTTTAGCATGAGGCAAGTCATCCTTAAGAGACCATAAAAGCAAGCGATGAAATCGCTAACTACTGTGACATACCAGGTACCACATCTGACTGCTGTGGAACAGAACAAGCACATATGGGACAGTACACAATTCAACATCAACTCAGCAATGACTGACATCACTCCCATAGAAATTCTGAAACAGCTGTGAAAAATGAAAAGTAAAACATTCAGCATTTTCATTGGCATTTTGGTAAAGTTGCTGTAATAATGTAACAATAATGTAATGTAATGTAATGATGTAATAACTTCCTCCATTTTAAAGCCAGAGAATACTGCCCTCTGAACAACCAGCAACAAGATTTGTGGTGCTCTGTTAAACTTTTTCCAGCTCTACAGCATCTTTCAAAAGGCAATGGGACCAGTAGGCTGCATTCGTATGTACCATCCCACCTGCCCCCGTGTTCTTGAGAACTCCACAACTCCAACAGAAGATATTATCATATTTAAATGCCTTTTGGCTTACCCCTACAGTAACTTGCTCCATGATTTTTAGTGCAACTTTTTCACCAGTAAGAAGATGCCGCATAAGATTTACGTTTGCAAAACCACCTACAAATCAAAACACAGATGCTTAAAGTTGAGTGTGAATTCTTCTCTAATATAATATTACAATTTCCAACTGGTTTAAAAAACGAATTTCAAATTTATACAAATGAAACCTGACTTAGAGAACTGACAAGAGCTGTTAATCTATTCTCAGATTAATTCTAGAGTGGTGAGACAGACTGTTAGGCATGCTGTTTCTGTACAAAGATGACACTTACCCGTTCCAACTGTTTCATGGAATTCCTAGTACTTGAGAATTTCCTCGTAGTCACTGACAGACATCCTGAATGTGCAAGAACTGAAGATCCTCCAAGCACGTGCAATGAGGAAGTGCCAGCAGTGTTCACATCCTACTTAGGACATATTCTTAGAGGCAGAAGGGACACTCGTGGCAGATCCAGCAATGCTCATCTTCTCACCAACGTGCATCCCCCTCTCACCCAGCAACAACAAAACACAGTGCATGAAGCTGGCTTCACTTAGGTTAACAATATGGAACATCCCTCAGGGCTTTGTGCCACAGAGCAGTAGCAGGGCTGGTCTACAGCTTGAGGAAGCAGTGGAAGCCTTTCCCTGTATGGTTCCAGTGGTCCTGCAAGCACCCCACAGCCAGAGCGTTGCAAGCTGAGCTGTCTTGCTGTTTCTTGTACTCATCCCAATCTCTGCGAATGAAAACTCAGAATTCAGTCAAGGCGTTGATTGAGCACGAGCGTGCCTTTATTCAATAGGAAAAAGGAGGGGGTGTGATGTTTGGAGGAAAGATGGGACTCATTCTCTGTTGTCTGATGAGAGTGTCTCAGAAGTCGTGCTGTTGCCCAGAGCCTGGGACTCTTGGCCTGATTCTACCTCCCCCTCCAAGATGTTTGGCTTCTCCTCTGTAATGCTGACCTGAGCCTGCATGGTTGTGCTGCTGTCGGGGCACTCGTGCTGTGCTTGGGCTGGGCTGTCCTCGAAAGGCACTCGGTTCAGGCTGGTGCCTGAGGAGTCTGGCAGGCTCAGGTCAGCAGCTTCAACAGGTATGGGATGAACGAGAGCTTCAACGATGATGGCATTCTTCTCTTTATAACTGATGTTATACGGAAGGCTTTCATCTGAACTGCAGCATCCTGTGCTTAGTAACAGTTCTTCATTGATGGAATCACAGGATGCTGCATCGTAACATGCCCGGCGTCTTGGAGATATACAAGGGCTCGGGTCACCTAGGAAGGAGTAGACGCACAGCAGTTAGTGTCAAAGTTTCACAAGATGAATCATGAAACAGGTTCTTGACATTTGGCTATGCAGTGATGGTGAGCAGAAGCAAATAGGCTTCTAGCAACAGTGTCACTGTCTTGAAAGTGATCCTCGTGCAGGTCCAGCTCTTGTGTTGACAAGAGACTCATTTGGGAAAGACAGGGGTCAACTGAAGATGTCAGGCACAGGCTTGAATGCCAGAAGGATGTACAAGCCCACTGAAAGCATGAATTCTACCTGTGTTGCTGACAAGCAGTGTTTTGAAAGCTGGATTTGCATGCTTACCTGCCAGGACCAAGACTTCAGCTTCAGAGGGCTCCCTGGCACTGCTCTGCAGTTGGTTCTCGGCCACAGGGGATGGTTTGCCCAGGCAGAAGCAGGAACGCCAACTGCAAGCTGCTGACTCTGCCCTCTTACTGGGAGAACTCATTCTGCAGAGAAAACAGAGCATGCTGTCAGTCGTGGTGCAGGGTGAGGGAAGAGCTGCACCGAACCCTTGCAAATAGTTGCCTGTTCCTGGCAATGCCTGGTTTCTGCTGAAACACAGCTTAGAAAAGCGCTCTGTTTCAAACAGCAGAGGATGCTTCCATTCCTACAGCTCAGCCCTCAAGTCCTTTTGGCTAAATACCTCTCAACGATGTCAAGCAGGGACATGGATCCCGAGAATGTTGGAGGCTCAGGCTGCTTCGCTCTCCTGGGGCGGGCCTTCAACAGGGAACGAAGGCAGGAGATGAACTTGCCCCGTTTCTTTGGCTCTGCGCAACAAAAGAAAAAAACAAGTTCATTTCAGCCCTGGCTCGGTTGGACGAGGCCGAGTGCAACACATTCAACAGAACACGTAACAACAGAAAGCATGTTCCCAACAAAGACACGCAAGAACGGATTTTCCCCATCCCTGGAGGTGCCCAAGGAGCTTAATGCAGTTCTCTTTCTAAGCTTGCTCAACTCGGGCATTAATGAACCCCCTGAAAGCCACGTTCAGACCCCATTTTACTAACCCGCATTGTCAAATGTAAAATACGCACCTGGCTTTGGCAACGAATGTAGGATGGACTCGGGCAGTTTTCCCCTGATGAGTTCCACGCACTCACCAGGGAGAAAACCAACCTGTAATAAGAACAAAAAGACAGGTGGGCATTAGCCCAAGCCCAGAGCCAAAGGGAAGGTCCACTGACAGTGACACAGGGCAACTGTTTGCATCCAGAAGCCATCCTGTGCAGGCAGAGCAGCTCCAACCGGAGATTCCCGACTCTACTGAAGCTGTGCTCTCTAGTCAAAAATGTGTGCCTACCTCAAAGCCACGCTTGCCTCTCCACCAGGGGCTCATCTCCTTTGGTGGCATATCAACAATGCACACGATGTCTCCAACCTGCAAAAGATTGAAACATCAATCCCAGCTTCAGCACAGCTAAAACAAAAGCCTTCTTCTACGACACAAAATATGAGAGTATTCCCGAGGCGTTCACACTCTATACTAATTCTGTGCACAACAACAAGGAACGCCTGGAACTGCTTACCTCCAGAGAGAGCTCATCCGGCCCCTGGGTGACGTGGCTCCTAATAACATGGGCTGCCGCAATCGCTGGTACGTTTAAAGATGACATAGCACGCACCAGCTGCGGCTCCCGCAGGCTCAGCCTGCAAAACAGAGCACAGGCCGTGGTCAGGAGATGAGGAGAAACCAGGAGGATTTCAAGGTGAGGAGCACATCTGCAAAGAAAGCTGCAGCAAATGCGCTCCGTCCTTATCAGGAGCACTTCAGAAGGAGCTGCACGTCTCATCACAGTTATTTCCCTTTCTGGCGTGCATTGCCAGGCCATGCAAAGATGCATCTCTCTCTACCCAGACTAATCAGCAATGGCACTGGCACAGACAAGTGGCCAGGCCCTTTTTGGCCCATTCTTTCCTGCAGGAGAGTACACCTGCAGCTCCTTCTAATGGCTCAACACAGGGAAAAAAGACCGGCCAGAGCTTCATACTGTACCTCCGTCGCCGCCAACTCAGGCTCACGGCTGATCCCACTGCACGCAGCACCCATCACAGCAAGTGTGAACAGCTGGAACAGAGCAGAAACACACTTCTGTTTTCTCTATTCACACAGCACAGTATGGACAGACTTCTTCAGAGCTACCCGCGCATACCCTGCGGCAAAACCATGCGGGGGGACAAAACATGGCACGTACCTGGCAGTGAGATCACCTCAAGCTATCTGCAGAAGTTCCTTGTCGCTTTGCTCGGATGAAATGAGAGCAAAAGCTGCACCGAGGCAGTGGGCGGAGGGTGAGGAGAGGAGAGAGAAAGAGCAGGTCAGTGAGCAGGGCTAAGACAGTCATGGAATAACACACACAGCACAACTGTCCCACCCACTTGCTGCAAGACATGCTGAGTCTCAGGCTACGTGATGCCTGTCCGCCCAGCAACTTTACAATGCTTCCACTACTGAGCAAAGACAATGGAAGAAGCACAGGACAGGTGCCAACTTTACTGATACCCCCTTTGGAACGTGTGTACCAGGGGAAAATTAGGTCTGATGGTCAAGAGTAAGCAATACGGTGCTGTGAGCTCAAACAGCCAGCAGTTCTCAACACCTCACTGCCCACCCATCCATCCCACGTCAGCTCAGCTTACCTACAAGCTGCTGCACACGACGGTGAGAAGAAAAAGCACTAAAGATACTAACTAAAGCCACTAACTAAAGGCACTAACTAACTAATGGCACTAACTAACTAAAGGCACTAACTAACTAACGGAACTAACTAACTAACGGCACTAACTAACAACAGTAACTAACTAACAACGCTAACTAACAACACTAACTAACTAACAAAACTAACTAACTAACAAAACTAACTAACTAACGGCACAAAAGGCACAAGAACAACAAGACAACCAACCACTCCGACCACTAGCTCACCCACAAAGGAACACAGAACGCACCGCTCCTCCCCTCATTCCAGCCGCTTATGACATCACCAACGGCCAACAGCCTGGTCCAACATGACCCCCCACAAGGCGGGGAGCCAAGACCACGTGGTCACATCTGATTCCAACACGGCACCACAACATTCCAGGACTCAGTGTGGGCTTGGAATTCTATCCTGGTGTGGCAGCGCAATGGGAGGTGTTAGGGCACAGCTGAAGAGCTGACAGACAACGGACGTTTCCAAAGGAGGGTGCCAGATTAACTCTCAGCATTCTCTTGCGGGGCTCTTAGGAATGCTTCAAACCCATTTTCACTGCCTAGCTCATTTCTAGAAAGTCCAGTTGAGAAATGCTCACTTTGTCTGGGGAACGCCTCTATGCATCATGAATGAAAAAAAAAATAAAATGGGCACGCGACCCTATGAAACTTACCTCTCTGCTCTTGCTGTCAGCCAGACACCTCAGATGAGCATGACGTGTCCCTGCTCCTGAATGAAGATCCACCCAAGTCTGTGTTCCTCTCTGCTCCATCTCTGGGTCTAAAAGAAACACAGACAGAGATGATTACAAGATCCTTTGTGCAGACGAAAGACAAGGGTGCACATGAATTCTGTTTAGCAAGAAATACTACATTCCCAATGGTAGTACTTGAATCCTCCTTTGGGGCTGGAGCTCAACAGGTCAACACATCAGAAATAACACAAAGTGCATCTGGAAGACGTGTCTCAAAGCCCAGAAAATCCAACACGGGAGGGGGCTGGACAGTGGACCACAAGTGTCCATTTCCATTGCAGCTCCCTGTAGAGAACAGCACCAATCAGCAGGCGTGAATCAATTCATTCACAAGCTGCACAATGACTCTGTTCTTTACATGATAAAGAAACACACAGAGATTCCTGACCAAAAAGTTAGGAGTTAATAACGACCAAAGAGGTTCCTGTTCCTACGCCTCATCCTCTCACCCCAACTCCTGGGTGATGCCCACAGGCTTCAAGTCAGCTCTCAAATCCATTGAACTCCAGTCACAGAACTCCACCAAAAGGATGTCACACATGTGACACTTACATACATTTTGCATCAGAAACAGTGACGCCAGCAGGAGCAGAGAGGTGACTGTCCCCCTGTACTCAGCACTGGTGAGGCCACAACTCTAATTCTGTGTCCAGTTTGTGGCCCCTCACTGAGAAAAAGAAACAGAGGCATTGGAACGTGTTCAAAGAAGGGCAACAAAGCTGGTGAGGGGTCTGGAGCACAATGGGGCCATATGAGGAGAGGCTGCAGGAGATGGGAATGTCCAGCCTGGAGAAGAGGTGGCTCAGGGGAAACCTCATTGCTCTCTATAACTTCCTGAAGGGAGGTTGCAGTGAGCTGGTGCTTGGCCTCTTCTCTCGTGTCATTACTGATAGAACTAGAGGGAATGTTTTCAAGCTGCGGCAGGAGAGGTTCAGGCTGGACATTAGGAAATATTACTTCTCAGAAAGGGTGGCCAGGCACTGGAATGGACTGCCCAGGGAGGTGGTGGAGTCACCCACCCTGGGGGTGTTCAAGGAACGTCTGCAGAAATCCCTGCTGAAATCCTGACCTCTGCCATAGGTGGCTGAGTGACACAAAAGCTGTGTCCTTGGTTCCCGGCCTTACCTTCACATGCTGTTCATCTTGCTCTGCAGCTCCTGTTCTGAATAGTCTTCTTATATTCCCATGTGATGTACCCTGAAATACATCATTTAGTGAGTCTGAACAAAACATAAGACATTAATTGGAACTGTGAAGAAATGTTTTTTGCACTTTACTTGGAGGATGTTACATGCTATACCTTCTTTTCTCAATTGTAACACATGATTTTTTATAAAAAGCAACATAGCAAGTCAGCTTTTCAGTGTGCATATTGATGAAACTTGGTGAAATACAACTTTAGAAAAAGGTAATTTGAAAATTTAAATATTCTTATCAGAATCTCTGCTATTAGTTACCGTTCCAATGTTCTGATTTGATGATGATTCTCTCAGAGCTGTTTTGTCACTCGCCACCTCAAATGCACTTCAAGTGCTTTAGGAGCATCACTGGAATTTTGAATAAACTCGATATATTTTAGGAAAGCTGCTACAGATGCACGACTGCAGTACTTTGGAAAAATATAATCTTGATTGAATGCTGAACAGTGTTATTTAATTATAATCCAGGTAATTAAATTAATTAAACCAAGGGAATCACCTCCCAGTCAGTCAGCTCCCACCAGGGAACTCGCTTCCCTGCCAAGCAGATGCAACCAACACAAGCTGCTACATCACTCTAGGGCCCCACTGAGTCTTCCCAAGGGGTCTCCAAAGGCTTCCCTGTTGACTTCTGGGAACCTGGAAACACTCACATGGAAACCAGTGCCCCCTAATGTGCCCCAGAGGTTTCTCAGGGCCCCGCAATTAGCTCTACAGACATCCAGACATGCCCCAGAGCAAGTATGTGTGCTGTAGGGAGCCCAAGAGACATTCCAGAGTATGCTAGTACTCCTCAGTGCACTCAAGGGTTCTTCACCTGTCTCTAAATATGCCATACTTGACTTTGTTTTCTCTTCTGGAGCTTAGTTCTCAGCTTTGCTTTCTCATGCCATTTATCATTCTGGTAAATGATATGCTTCTTTGTGATGTCATAATGCCCTTTGTGATGTCATAATGCTCCTTTGTGATATCACAATGCCCCTTTATGACGTCACAATACCCCTTTGTGATGTCATAATGCGTCTTTGTGACATCATAACGACCCTTTGTGACGTCATAATACCCCTTTGTGATGTCATAATGCTTATTTGTGATGTCATAATGCCCCTTTTTGACATCATAATGCCCCTTTGTGACATCATAATGCCCCTTTGTGACATCATAATGCTTATTTGTGACATCATAATGCCCCTTTGTGACATCATATCACCCCTTTGTGATGTCATACTACCCCATATGAAGTCCAGGCACAGTCAAAACTTATGGACCTGCACGAGGATCACTTTCAAGACAGTGGCTCTGTTGCTTCAAGCTTATTTGCTTCGTCCTGCCGCCACTCTATTACCAAGTATCAACAACCTCTTGCATGATTCAACTTGCAAACGTTTGACACTAACCCTTGTGTTTCTGTGCCTTCCTAGATAATTCGAGCCCTTGTCAACCCCAAAGATCCAAACCAAGTAGTGATGTGCAGTGTGTTTCCATCAATGGAGAGTTCTTATTAAGCACAAATCGCTGCAATTCGGATGACAGCCTTCCACATGGTAACAGTGATGGACACAAGGGGCTCATCCACGTTCATGCTCTCATATCTCCTGGCTCTGCTGAAGCTCCTGACCTGAGCCTGCCAGACACCACAGTCACCTGCCTGGATTGTGACCCAGCGCCTTTGCAGTGCTGCCCATCCCAAGCACAGCCCGAGTGCCCCAACAGCAGCACCACCATGCAGGAGCAGGGCAGCATCAGTGAGGTGAAGCTGAGCATCTTAGATGGGGACTTAGAGTCAGGCTGCCAGTCCCAGGCACCAGGCAGCAGCACCAGCTCTGAGCCACTCTCATCTTGACAAGAGGAGTCCCATCTTCACCCTTGACCTCTCAAGCCCTCCTGTCTTTTATTGAATAAAGTCACTCTCATGCTCAATCATCGCCTTGGCTGCATTCCGAGTCTTCATTCACAGGGATTGGGATGAATGCAACAAACAGCAAGGCAGCTCAGCTTGCAATGCTATGGCTGTGGGGTTCGTGCAGGCAGAGCTCTGGGTTCCCATTTTGCATGGCTTTGGGATGTCTGCAGCAAGATCTCTACCATTTTGTATGGCAGCAAATAATCTCTAGCATCCAGGTTGCTGCTCATGATAATCCCAGTCTTCCTGGCTGTCACTTTGTGATACCTTTCAAAGCCTTTTGATACTCTTTGATGCCTTGGCTGCTCCCTAACACCTCTGTCCTCCTGCCATGTTGACTCATGTCTCCCACTTTGAAGCTGGCTTTGCAGATCATCTCCAGCCCTGTCATCATCACGCTGCAGCAGGAGGTGCTCACCTGGCCCAATGTCTGGCAGTGCTGCTTGTTCTGCAGATGAGCAGCTGCCTCCTCATCTCTTCAGCTACAGTAGTTTTTCTCAGGGCAGTTAGATGCAGTCATGCTCCTCTGGATTTGGTGTGTTAAATCCATGCTGCATGGCAGCAGTCAGTGCAATACAAAGGCGTTCTGTGTGCCACAGCATTTCTCCAGGGGCTGCCAAAGGTAGAAGCACAACACAGCACCATCCTTCTGACAGTAATGTCTGTGAGTGTTAGACATGTGAGCACTGCATCATCCCCAGCGTGTCAGTGCTTTTCCACACCAACCTGACTCTCACACTCTGCACTGAATGTAACTATGCTCTTGTGGAGACAAATGCTTTCTGTCACATCCTCCATCCCTGCAACCATTTGCCGGTAGGCAGCTCTTGCAGAAGAATCAAGCAGCAGAACCTTTTGCTCACCCTACAGCATGCAAATGCTATGAAAGCAGAAATAACCTGGCATGCTCTGGGTCTGCAAGGCTGCACAGATGGGAGAGGTAGATTGTGTTTTTGCAGTGGAGGTTTCCAGTATTTTCAGTACATAGTGTAGGCCCTAACTGAATGTATAACCCTCTTGTAAAACAGCTGTATAAGTAGTTTTTCCACCAAGAAAGTTGCTGAACAGAGTTAAGTTCAGACTGGGGGCATTCTGACATGGGTAGAATTGAGACAAGCACAAGATAAATACGCAGGGTGGGTAGAGCCCAGCACAGCACAGAATGAATGTACTGACTGTTGGAAACATTGCCCTTCTCTGTCCGCAGAAAAGTACAAGGCAGACCTAAAAACAAGAGGTTGGTAACTGACCTTCTATGGAAATGAATCCTAGCAACAGTCTGGAGGAGTGTGTGAGCCTGAGATGCTCAACCAATGAGAGCCATGAGAGCATCACCTGCATTGGGTTTAGGGCATAGAACAGAATTAATGTCACTGACTGGTGTGCAATTTCTCCCTTGCCAACAGGGGATGTGCACGCAGTATTGCAGTAATGAATAAGCACTGCTGCTATCGCTGCCATCTTTGCCTAACTAGAAATCTTTGACTTTGAGAGTTTCTCACACAAGGGGAGAGGGTAAGAAAGTAACGAGGCACAGAAAACTAAGGGAAACTGCTCTTCTTTATCTTACCTATAAAAATTGATACAATTGATACTTTCGTGCATTTTTTTTTAATTATTTTTATTTTTTTTTTGGCCAATGTCAGTTAGATTGTTTTAAAATATCCACACACCAAAATCTGACTACCAAGCAAATGTAATGAAAATGAAATGAAGGTGAGTTAGCGGAAAGCACAAGGCCATATTATATCAGGCTCTAGCAAATTTACAGGCAGTCACTGCACGAATAGGTAGATTTGAGTTGCACATTATATGATTCCCACAAAGATTAATGAAATCTGAAGCTTTCAATATATTTCCCCTATAATCAAAAGAGAACGGATCCCCAGGGTCTGTCCCGCAGACGTCCTTTCCGTGGTCTCTGCTGCCACCTGCTGGCCAATACACGGAACTGCCACTGTTGGGCGTTTGGTGCCGCAGGAAGCACAACGCAGATCTGAGTTCTGACCGGTCTACGCAGCAAATCCGCCAATCTTTATTGTGATAAGCCCTCCACATGGCATTGCACACGCACTCGAACACGCAACAGGCATAGATTTCTCCTAACTCCTCGAGGAGCAGGCAAGCAGAACAACTGAGCGCAGCACTGCTTGTGATTGGGCCACCCCCATCATAGAGATGTGTGTTAGATCTTTTACCCACCCCTGGCTTTTTTGGCTACAAGGGCACACTGCTGGCTCATGGTCAATCTGTCGTCCACCAGGACGCCCAGGTCCCTCTCAGCAGAGCTCCTCTCCAGCAGCTCTTCTTTCTGCTTACACAAGGAAGATAGTCTTGTCAATGCAGAGAAATGAATCACAGAATCACAGAATGACCCGGGTTGGAAGGGACCCCAAGGATCATGAAGCTCCAGCCCCCCTGCCTGGAAGGGCCACCAAACTTCCATGTTTACTAATGAAATAAATGAAATAAATGACAAAATTTCCTTTCAGAGAGTTGCATTCACACCTTGACTTAGGTTTGTACAGCTTGGGCATTTGGTCAGACGTGTACTGAAGTCAGGTTTTTCTTTGATTGAGAAAGCATTGAACTAGTTCCTCATTGATGTACAGTTCCTTAGAAATGGAGTAGTCCCCACTTCAGACCAGCTCCTACTGGATCCCATTTCCTGAGAGTCCCCCAAGAAATTCTGGAGGAATCAGTTTGCTTTCTAATCTACCAACTGTCTGATACTTTCAACACCTTGAATAAATTGCCAGTTGCTGACTTGTTTCTTTTTGTAAATCTGTTGATGCACGCACAAAAAATGGATCAGAGCACGGGGTCTTATCTGGAGATGGGAAAACAATTGGATAAACAGAAAATTGTTATTTGCAAGTTTTGCAGATCTGTAAGTGGCTTTTCAAGAGATTGTACCACTTCTGCACATTGATTGTCTGACAGTTTCCCTATGATTTTACTTAAAAATGAAGAAGCAATGAAAAGCTCTGTGCTCTGTGGGTGTGCATGGCTGGCTCTGCCCTTCTCATAGAGGAGAAAATCAACATTTTCACCCCTGGTTCCTACACTTAGATAAAATCCCCTCCACTTACCTGCAATTTTCCTATGTGTGGAAACAGCCTGACCTCAGATGGGGTGAAGCAGCTTCTATTTGTCCTTTCCCATTATTGAGGGAATAATCTGTATTCTTTTATCGTAAGAAGAAAGGAAATTTTGGATGAGGGAAGTACCTACAACATGTAGAGACTCTTAGGAAACAGAAAAATAAAAATAATAAAAAAATAAAAACAGTATCACAAAGAAAATCTTGAAAAGAGCCAAATAATAAGGGAAAATAGCTGACTGCTGCAGGTGCACTTTGAAGACCCACAACAGAGGAAGCTGAGGTCTCTCCTTCTTGCCCCTTCAGTGTTTCTCAGTGTGCCTCATTGTGCCCAGGCGATGGCTTTTTTTATTATTTTACTTCTGTTATTACAGCAATTCACCTGCCAAAGAATTTAATTTGCTATGGAACTATATAGAATATCAGAGGAAAGACAGTGACAGTGCATGGACCCCCTTCTCTCTCCTCCTGGTATCTACATGTGCTGGAGAACTTCGCTTTTACCATAATATGCCTTGAAAGTGTTTGCAGCCTCATGATCTTTCTGGCTCTGCACAAACCTGCCTTCTCCAAGAGATTTTACTTTGAGATGTTGATGGCAGCTTGTAGTTTCCCCTTTTGGGAACCCTACTTGTCCTGGGCATCCTGATGTCTGAGTGGAGTCAGTCCTTGCTCTACAGCATCTTTCAACACCAAATATGCTGACCCCACTGCCAAGAGAACATTTCCTTGTAAAAAGCAACACAAAGAATTGAAGTCAGGGGTCATATTTGATATGGTCAATAAATCCATCCCTGGCTGACTTTCTTTATTAAGTTTCAGACATTTTTAATGAAAGAGCTATAATCCCTGTAATAAATTTTCTCTTGGTTTTCTATGTATTCAGATCTTAGTCTATGAAGAAGTAAAAGTGAATACAACTGAATTTACCATTGAATTGTAATATTTATTTCTTCTTCTGGTAGTATGTAGCAAATCATCTGTGCCTTACTGACTTCCCTTACTGACTGTGTTGCTAAATATCCTAATGGAAATCTCTTTTATTTGTATTTCTTTCTACTTTCCCCTGTTAAGGATTTCATGGCTGCTCTCAGGTCACCGTGGAGCCTTTTGTACTCCAGGCTGAACAGCCCCAGCTCTTTCAGCCTGTCCTCATAGGAGAGGTGTTCCAGCCCTTGAATCAGTTCTATGGCATGTATCAGTGACCTGTCCATGCTCCAACAGGTCCATGTCTCTCCTGTACTGAGGACTCTGCATCTGGATGCAGTACTCCAGATGAGGCCTCATCAGCACAGAGTAGAGGGGCAGGATCGCCTCCTTTGCCCTGCTGGCCGTGCTTCTTTTGATGCAGCCCAGGATATGGTTAACTTTCTGTGCTGTGAGAGCACACTGCTGGCTCATGTTCAGCTTCCCACCAACAGGAACCCCAGGTATTTTTCGCCAGGACTTTGCTCAATCCTTTCAGGCATTTCCCTTCCACTGAAAGCTTGATCCAGGATCTTGCCTTGTTCATGTGCACGGTGCTTTCTCACTTCATTGTGTGCACGGTGATTTCCCAAATAAGTCCAGATTTGCAGCATTTCCTTTCCAAAAAGAATTGAAGGTGGGGAATAAAGTGGGGAGGAGAGAGATAGATTCCAGCTGTATCTGCTGATCCATCTTTGCCTCATAGCAGGAAATAATCAAACACCTGTCTTAGTTCCTGGTGCTGTTCAAAGAGGAGCTCCTCATGAAAGATGAATTTCTTCCTCAAGTTCTATTGATCACAGTACCGGTCTGTTTATCAGTGTTCTGTTTTGGACCCCTCACTATAAGAAAGATATTGAGGCCCTAAATCTTGTCCAGTGAAAGGCAACAAAGCAGTGAAGGATCTGGAGCAAAATTAAGCTGGGCAGTTCTTTTTTCTTTTTTTGAGAACCAAAGCAATAATATTTTTATTTTATTTCTTTATTTATTGCTTACATCCCACTGAATGCAGCAAGAATATTCAGAAATATAAGTGTGAGGTGCCACTTCTCTCTTGCTGGTGCAAAAGCAGATCAAACCTCTGCACATCAGGAGCAAAAAGAGACAGATTTTGCAGAGCACTCCATAGCTGGGACTGCAGGACGGCTCAGCCTGCTGTGCATAGCAAAGTTTCTCTTGTGTCCCTTGTCTCACTGCAGCTTTAAGGAATTCCCGAGGGGAGCTGCCTTAATAGCAAGTTGTACCACTTTTAAAGCTACATTTGTATCGCTCACACAGCAAGAGCTCTTGTCACATGGAAGCCATCGAATGAAAACACTGACGTGGCAAGAGAATAAGGCGAGATAATGAGAAATTAAGAGCATGAAAAGTAAATGCTCTAGAAAAGCTGACACTTCATAACACTTCAAGTGAACACTTGCCTGAATTTCAAAGTCGACCGATAAAAAATTATTTGCTTTTCTTATGTAACAGAAATAGATAAAGAATTCTGTTTGGATAGGAAAAGATTCCACTAGGCTGCAATTTACGTATGGATGCTCAATATTTAAGGAAATTGATTCTTTTACTTTGTAAAAGTGCTGTGCGTCACAGGGCAACCATGGGTCCTGTGATCCATCCTGCCCAGCCCCACAGCACGGGGCTCAGCTGTGACCCAGGAGCAGCCACCATCCTGTCCATGGCAGGGTGACCCTGCGCATGCCATCGTGCCCTCCACCAGGCCATGGAAACTGCATTTTCTTCTTCCCCCCCCCATCCCCAGAATGATAAAAGACAGACTCCATCAAGTCAATAGAGATGCTCCTGTTTCAAGGTGTGCAGAAATTCCCACCCTGCAGTGGTTTCAACAAGGACTGGTGACACGAAACAAACGGGGCTGCAGAAAGCAGAAAGAAATTGGTCTGTGCTTTATGGGGCACATCCTGGAGCTCCTCTGAGATCCGAGTTCAGCACCAATGGGATCATGCAGAGAAATCCTTAAGTCCGAGTTCAAAAGTCGTTTCTTCAGTGACCAAAGGGAAGTGAGAGCGCATAAGGAGAGAATACCACTCCCAGGGCTCAACGCAGCCATTCCCCTGCAGCATTTGAAGCACGGACTCAGATGTGAATGATCCAAATCCTTTATTACAAGTTCTCACATCCATTATAAACCTTCACAAGTTTTTTTTTTTCTAACATATCCAATCAGAGCCGTGAGTCCCTTCTTCTCCTTCCAGAGGTGTCCTTGGTTCTCAGGCTGTTGATCTGGCTCCACAGCTGCTGCTCTGAACAGCTTTTCTTGTATTCCCACATTCCCCCATGAGCCCAGCGCGGGGCAGGGCAGGATGGAGCAGGGGATGCTCCAAGGGACCACAGGAGAGGTAGAAGAAAGCTCCAGTGTGAGACCAGGGCCTCGTCGGCCCCCTGAGCAGAGAAACATGAGCAGGGCAGCTGGAGAGGCTGCGTCCTCATTGACACTCCTGGGCTGAGCCTTCAGCCTTCTGAAGGGCTCCAGCCATGCACCATCGTTCTCTGTAGGATTGTCCTTCAGGTGTGCAGCCGTGGGGGAGTCGTGCAGGATCAGGGTCCAACCCGTCCACACTCCGCTCCTGGCACAACCATCTCCATCCTCACCCATCTGCAGCCCTTCCCCACCCCACTGCAGAGCAAAGTGGGTACCCAGGGAAGAGCAGAGGGTCAGCAGACGTTGCAGTTGGGATTCAGAGATCTCTGCAGGGAAGCTCAGGGTGAGCCAGGTCAGATGCGCAGCTCCGGCTGCTGCACAAACAAAAGAGAGTGGATTTCAGAGTCTTGCTGCCAAAATGCTCCCCAAGAACAGCAGGGGATGCCCAGCGCCAGGGAAGAGGGGACCCTGCATGGGGATATCCCAGAGAGCGGGCAGGGGACAGACTAAGACAGCAAGGTGAGAGGAAGGCACTGAGGGACCAGAAAGCTGCAAGATCCCCTCTGCCCTCTTCGCCCTCCAGGCTCCTGGCCCCACTCAGTGCAAACCCACCCAGGCCCAGGGATGACAAGTCAACACAGGGCACTCTCACCTCCTGCAGGATCTGGGGAGCACCAAGCCCGAGGCTCACCTGGAGGCAGTGAAGATGTGCTTGGAGTTGGTGCAGATGGCGTTGATGGGGCTGCCCTTTGATCTCCCCAACTGGGCCGAAGTTATCCATGTTCCAGACTTTGATCACGCCTCCTTGGTACGCACTCAACAACATGGGGCAGCCAGGGATGAAGGCCAGGGTACAGACCCAATCTTTGTGTGCTCTTGGGATTTGCTGTAGGTACATGGCAGAGCAGAGATCACAATCAGCCTCATGCACTCAGCTGCAGGGCTGCAGATCATCCACTGCTGCCCCAGAGTCAATCCAAATCACCAAGCTGGACGCAAGACTTGGGGCCTGAATCCTCTTCTCAGAGAGTAACATAGCAACTGATGCTCCAAGCCTATGTCCCAAGGGGAAGTGGCAGTTCTGGGTGCCCTTCAGTACACACCCATAGGCACACAGAGCCACTTGGCACACACACTGCCAGATCCCCAGGCTGCCTTTCCAGGATAGCAGGACCTAGACCAGGTCCCTCAGCCTTCCTCCTTCCACACTTCCACATACCCTCGATCACAATTCCACATACCCTCTATTACACTTCCACATACCCCCTCAGTTACACTTTCTTATACCATCAGAACAGTTTGTCCCATTCAAACACCTTTAATACCATATAACGTTCCCTTAGCAATCCGTATTGTTCAGTTATAAACAAAAAGTTACTTTCTCTTTAACCCTTTTTCCTTTGTACATGATTCCACTATTTATACCCTCAATTAATGATTCATACTGCATGTGATGTTATGATGTGGAATATGGACAGCAACAGCACAAAACCATGACACAGTGTTACCGACCCAACAGGCTCCGACCTTAGAGCCGCTCAGGGCTTTGCTAGCAGATCTCAGCAAGGAGGCTCCCACCTCCGTCTTCGGCACTCCATGGGAAGATTGTCGGGGTCACTGAGCTGCAGCAATACAACAGGGCTGGCAAAAATGTTCTTGGTTGGTGTGAGAGAACCTGAGCTGGGGCTCATCCAAGGAGATTCAGCGATCACAGCTTCTAGTCCTGCACTTCACACATAGCTCCAGGCAACAGCAAATTAACTGTCCCTAAACACTGCAAAAAGAGGATGGATCCAATTGGATGGCCCCTGAGATAGACAAAACTCAACACCCAACACAAAACACAGTCCTCTCACCTGCTGGTCAGCAAACAACAGAGCACAACACACACCAGCATCCAGGACTCGTGCAAAAAAAGAAGAAAAAGAAATTGCTAGATGGTGTTTCTCAGAAACACAGAAGCACAAGCCAACTGGAAGATAGCTGCAATTATTCTTGAAAACAATGTCCTTTGTTATCTTGATGTGGCCAGTGTTGAGCGAAGCAAACAAAGTCAACCCAATTTTCTTACATTCAGATTAATCTGCAAGGCACAAAGTAATAAAGGTATGATTTTTATTAATAAACTGAGTGTTAGCAGCTGTCAGAAGAATGAATGTGTCACACACAGAGGTAAACTCCCACAGCAAAACTAGATGTAACATTTCCTATCTGTGTTTCATCCTCACAGGAAAAGCCTTTCTTCGCAAGATCTCCTGGAAGAGAGATGGTAAGAGACATGAAAACTGAAGGATCCGAGCACAGCTCTCCAGTAGCTCCCTCTGTACGCAGATGGTCGCAGAGACAAAAGGTCAAGTCCACTTTTGGAGGGAGCTTGGTGATGTTTACCACTAACGTTACACCACCTTCAGGTAAGTCTGCTCGCTTTCACATCCTTACAAAAGTGCATGAAATGGATCAGCATCCGCTTCTTTGGTTGACTGTTGCTTTTACTCTGAGGTCAAGTGATACAGGCTTTGCTGGTGATCTTCTCTACTCTGTTGCTGTGGGTTTTTAAAATTACTATTTTTCCGCTTCAAAACATGCAACTTTGGCACTGTTTTCCCATTTCCAACAATGCAGTGAAATCCCGGTCTCATTTGGATGACAATAAGATGAACCACACTGCATTCTGAAGAGTACAAAACATGCTTGCTCTCTCCTTGGTTCTTGTGCACGGGGACACTAACACCAATTCAGTTCAAAGGAGAAATTTCCTCCAGTGACTCTTGTCCCCATGTCTTCCTTCATCTTCCATTATTTTGTTGTTGTGTTGCTGTTATTAGTAGTATTAGAAACAGTATTGTTGTTAATGAAGAGTCTAATGTCATCAAAGAAAGTTTGCAGAATCCTTTCTAATCCGGTTTTGAATTGCAAACTCAAAAGCAAAGATCTTGAATTCTGGATTCCTGGCTCTCCAAGACATAGGCAAAGAAAATGTGTTTCTTTGTCTTTTTCCACATGACACTTATGTCCAGGCACACAGCACTATAAGCAAGCAGGAGCTTTGCTGCCCAGCATTCCGGCTTTGCAAAAGCTAGAATAAACCACAACTTTTCTGCTTGCTTGTTTAAGTTCCAAGAACTCATATGAGGAGTTACAATTTAGTCAGTGTAATTATGATCAGTTCTGCATCTGTGTGCATACGTGCTGCTCTCTAGTGGTCATATTCTCCAGATCTTCCTTCCAAAGGCTTTCAATTGTGCTTTTCAATTTAATTAATCGCTAACTACAGACCCAGTTCTAACCAGCTTGGTTCCTGTTCTTTCTTCCAAGATGTCTGTGCTCCAAGGCTCCCGCTGTTGTTCAGGGGGTCTGTCTTGCGTGACAGGAACACATGTCCCAGCAACGTTGCTGTACAGGTGTCCTAGCAACGTTAATGAACAAGAATTATCCCTCAGAAGGCTATGCAGGACCAGCGGAAAAGTGCTGGGAGCCTTCTCCATGCTGGTGCCGCCTTCTGCCTTTGGTGTCTCAGCTTCTGGATGGTCTCAGATGCCATAGAACAGACTGTCAGATGGGGGTCATCTTCCAAAGGCTGAAGGGCTGCAACAGAAGGAAACAGAGCAGAGATGGGACCCCCAGTCTACAGAGAGCCACCAGCTTCCACTCTGGGCCTTGCCAGCCCCACTCCTTGCTTTTCCTGGCCAGGAGGAGCACGGGAGACTGACGGGTCAGTGGAAGACACTGCTCAGGACTGCCATGAATGCTCCTCTGCCCCTGCAGCATTTCCTTGCAGCAGGGCAAAGCACAGCTGCATGCTGCCCAGCTCTGCCCCCAGCCCCAACACACACAGCACTGCCCTCACTCACCACTGCAGAGTTCATTCAGCATCTCCTCACTCTGCTCCCTGGCGTGCTTCCCAATCAGCCCTAGGGAAAGAGCTCTGTCAGACACCCACTCCCCAACATGCTGCCAGAAGCTCAGACCCCAACCCCGCCAGCCCAGCTGCTTCCCCTTCCATGCTGCAGGCAGGGACGGCACCTGAGGGGGGACCTGAGCAAGGCACCCACTGTGGCTACCGGCATGGGCAGGCTGTACCTGGGGGCTTCAGGGCTGTGCCTTCCTGCCAGGGCAGGGCCCAAAGAGGGACGCAGGGGTTGGGCTCACCAATGAATCTGACAGCCTCGCATCGCAAGGAGGCCTGAGAATCCTCCAGGTATGGCAGGCTCTGCTGCAGGTACCCTTCCACTCCCTTTCTGTCCTGCTGCAGCTGAAGAAGAGAACAAGAGCATGGGGCTTGCAGAGCAGCCACAGCTGCTGCTGCAACCCCTCCTCCAGCATCCCCTTTCCCCCAGCAAAAAGGTGGGGGCTGTGAGATTGTCCTCACCAAACACTTCATGATCCCCACTGTGTTCTTCTGCTGGGTCTGCTGCTTGAGCTCCTTCCACTTCAGGAACTTTGCACAGGACACAAGGGCTTCCCCAGATGCCTGCAGAACAACAGATGCAGGGACATGGCACCACACACACAGACACACATCCCAGTGTCTGAATGCTTGCTGAACTTGCTCTCAAGTGCACATCACAGCTGAACTGTCAGCACACCACTGCCTGCACACTGCTCAGCTCTGAAATTCGTACCTGTGCTACGCTCAGGGTCTCGTCACTCATGTGAAAGAGCAGAGGGTGCAGGGCCCTGCGCACGATCTTCTTCATGCTTCCCTTCTGAGACCACAGCACAGCATCCATCACATCCATGAAGAGGCGGATGGAACTTTCTCGCACTTCAGATGATGCCTGAGGGAGAACAGGAGGACCTCAGACCTCAGCAGCACACTCTCACTGCCCATGGTGAGCATGAGTGTAGGCTGAGCCCCAGCACAGGGGCCTGACATCACCAAGAACAACCAAGCTGCACTAGCAGGGACACGGCCAGCAGTGCTACAGAGCCCACAGGACATGTCATTCCTGAGAGCCCAGAGAAGGAAAGAAAGGAGAAGACGCTCCTGTCAAGCACCCACCCACAGAGCTCAGCCTCCCACAACAGACTTACGTGATTAAAAAGAGGCAGGATCTTCTCAGCCAGCTCCAGAGCAAACGGACTGGCATGCCTCTTCCCCAGATGGTGCATTGCATTCCTGAAGATATTCAGCACCTTCACAGTAATGGCTGTGTTGGCAAACAGCAGGTTCTCCATGACGCCTGGAAGCAGGGCCCGGATTTCAATTGCCTGTACAAAACACACAATTTCCTTTCCATCAGGAGGACAGATGCCAAGGCACAGTGTTGCCCATTGCCCCAGAGCCAGGCTGTCAACATGAGGCCTTTGTTTGACAAGGTCCTGCTCACCGTCTCAGGTCTATCAGACAGCAGCACGAGACGTCTGAGCACCAGCCAGAGCACTGGCAGGCTTTCCACATTCAGAAGCTTCTGGAGCAGTGCTGGCTTACACAGCTCCTTCACCAGCTCTTCAGTGGGAGGCATCGCCTGAAACCAACACAGCAGTGAGAGGCAGGCAGAGGCAGCAGGACATCCTGCACCCTGCAGCTCCTGGCTGCTCTGGCAGCTCAAGGCAGGGCACTAGGGAGACACAGCCCAGCCTGAGCTACCAGTGCTCTGTAGGAGAGCACGGTGCATTGTCCAGTAACTCACAGTCAAGCGAAGGAGGCCCAACTCCTCTGTGCTGATGCTCAATATCTCACACAGCTGTTGGTCCTGTAGAACACTGCTGAGCTCATCCCAGATCCGCTTGGATGCTTCCAGCAGGGTCAGCACACTCTTCAGTATGTCCAGGGTAGTGCTATAAACAGAGAGCAATGCTGCGTCAGCAGGGCTGCCTTAGCCACAGCACCATGGCTCAGGCAGGAGCCTGATGGGGGGCTCTGGGCTGCCATGGTTGGTATTGGCTGCTGCAGCCCTGAGCTGCCCACCAGCACTGGAAAGCACAGTGGGATGGAGGGCCTGCTCCTTGGGATGTCCTGCAGCTTTCCTTGGCTCTGGCAGCCAGACCATTTCTGAGCCCTGCTCTTCACATGGAACAAATGTGTGGGGCTGTCTGGGCTGATACCTGTCATTCTGTGGGAGGTCGGTCAACACACTCCTCAGCACATCCCTGGGAAACTGGACGGTCAGCATATCCAGCACTGAGAGCAGGATCTGCTGAACTGATGTGCTCTGGATCTTCAGGTTGGCGTGGATGAATCCCAGAATCTCTGGCACCTGTTGTGAGAACACAGGGAGACTGCTGCTGCCACTGGACTGCAGCCATTTGCCTCCCAGGCTGTGTTATTACTGCCCTTCCCACAGCTCATTGCTGCCTTCAAATGGCTTCAGTTCCCAAGAGCTGTGGCGGGCAGGGTTGCCTCACTCTGCTTACATCCATCAGCCAGGTGCCAGGGTTTCTCCGAAGCACATCCAGCATAGTCTCAGCCCACTTCTTCTCATCAAAACCATAGTCCCCAATGATCTTCTCCAGGGTTACAAGGGCAATGTCTGTCCTCTGAGAAGGGGCAAGGTTTTTTCCAAGGGGCTGCAGTAAGAAGGAAAAAAGGAGGGAAGGCATGTTAAACAGAATGAGAGAATAGCATCTGGAGCAGGATGAGCACAGGCAAAAGGAAGGATAAAGACCCTCCCTTCATGTCAAAAGCATTCTGAGGGTTCACACCTGAGCCGCAGCTTTTCTCACAGGTACACAATTTTCATGTCTCCTTACCTGCTGCCAGAAACTGCTGGTCATGAAGCCACTAAGCTTCCAGATGCGCCCCAAAGCCCTCTCACACACAGCCTGTGTCTTGGAGATGCTGAAAGGCAGCAGCACCTGTGAGGAGAGGAGCTGCTGGTTAGCCTGGGAGCTGCTGATGCCCACTGCAGGTCTGCTGAGCTCCTAGCTGGAATCACAGCATCCATCCAGGCTTCCCCTGAGCTTAAGCCAAGCCCATCATGGGGCTACTGCCGCCAGGGTCCCTTGCTGGCTCCAACTACTGCCAGTGCCATTTCCATGGAGTGGGATAAACTACTGGAAGGGAGCTGTGGGGGCAGAACTTCACAATAGACAGACCTCCAAGATTCCCTGCAGCCGACTCTTGACACTGGCAATGGGACAGACATCTAGCACAATCTGCAGCATGTCGTCCATAGCTTCCAGGGTCTGTAAAGAGAACAGTGGGTTGTGGAAGTCTTTCAGGGTTCCCTTTCATACCCAGTAGACTGCTGTGAACACCTCTGGCTGCCAAGGAAGGATACCCACAGATCTGTGCACAGGGGCACCCTGCAAGGCTGCTGCACTCAGAGCAGGCTACAACACAGGGTGTTTGCCAAGCCCAAGGCAAGAGTGAGAGGGGTGAGGGCAAGCAAGGCTGCTACCTTGTCCCACAAACATCTTGATAGATCTCTGGACACAAGTAATGCAAGCGGCAGCCCAGAGGCATGGGGTCAACAGTAGACTGCCCAGTACATACCTGGTTGTAGAGGGAAATGTTCAAGGCCCTGGCTGGAGGAAGATAGAAGACGATGCTGCAGCACACCTTGAAGAGATGGAGTATTTCTTCCTCTGTAACTGCATTAACTGTGCTGCAATTAGAGAGACACTGATGCTAGGAGCGGTGCCTGGGTGCTGAGGCAGGGCTGGAACAGGTCCTCCCCTGGGCAAGGCTCCCTGAGAGGGATGGGGAGCCCTGCCAGGAGGTGCCTCCTCCCCTACGGGGCTGCTCTGGGTCAGAGGACAGTCCTGATGTCACCAGCTTTGGGGCGAGGGCCAAGACTTAGTGGGGAGCTGCATCAGGGCCACCAGGATGGTGCCTGGGGGATGTGCTGGCAAAAGCAGGGGCTGGGCAGGTACCTCAAGGCAGCAATGGTGTTCATGCAGCAGTATCTCAGGCCGGTGCTCAGCTGCTCCATGGGCTCCTCACGCAACAGAACCTGCAAAGCACAATCAGGATGGCACCTGGCAGCTGCCAGCACCCAGCAACAGCAAACCTGCCACCGGCCGCTAGGGCCTGAGTCGCCCCAGTGGCCCTTGACAAACACTGGCACACTGGTGCTGCTGTCCACCTCCACTGCTGAGCTCTCAGCAGCACCTGGAGTCCCATCTGGGGCACTTGGGTGTCTGTGCATCATTTCCCTGCCTCCCTCTCCCCCTGTCCTGTCCTTCTCACAGGGTGCAGCTACCTGGGTGCCATGTCCCCTCACCTCAATCTTCTTGCACTGATTTTTCAGCAAGCAGAAGATATCATGGCTCAGTGTGAGGCTCGTCTGTCCAGCCATGCTGCACAGTATACAAATGGAATTGAGGAACTGCAGCTTCTGCACCAGATCCTGGCAAGCACACAGAGACCGAGGAGTGTGAGTGGGGACAGCCATGGCCAGGGGGACCAGGCGTTGCGGGGTGTGGAGCAGCACAGGACAGCTGCAGGACAGCAGCAGCTCTGCCCGGCCATCAGCCCTCCTGCAGCCTGAAGGCAGAGCCAGAGGGACCGTCTGGAGATGCAGGTATAGCCACGATGGAGATGGCTGCTCTTACCATTTCCATGCTGATGGTGTTGGCTTGGATGAAGTCCACTGCCTCCTGTTCCACATCAGACAGAGGCAGCAATTCAGCATCTGAGCAAGGAGAGAGAGCAGTGCTATAGAGGGGCCAAAGGCAGGCGGGAGCAGAAGGAGCTCTGCCCTCTCCGGCCCTGGGCTCGCTCCCCTGGCACAGTCTGCCCGTGACAAGGGTTCCTGGTGTGGAGCAGGGGGCACTTGCTGCCCCAGCCCTGCCCACCCCGCTTTAGAACCTCACTCACCAGCATGCAGAGGCATCACCTCCGTAACTTGGTAGGGCTCCGCTGGAGATCTTCTGTCCTGGGGAGCCCCACTCTCCTCCCCGGCCATGCACGCGACACCCATCACAGCAGCTGTGACGTGCTGGAACAGAACGGAAACACATTTCTGTTTTCTGTATTCACACAGCACAGTATGGGTACAATTCGTCAGAACTACCCTCGCATACCCTGCGGCAAAACCATGTGCGGGGACAAAACATGGCACGTACCTGGCAGTGAGATCACTTCAAGCTATCTGCAGCAGTTCCTTGTCGCTTTGCTCAGATGGAATGAGAGCAAAAGCTGCACCGAGGCAGTGGGCGGAGGGTGAGGAGAGGAGAGAGAAAGAGCAGGTCAGTGAGCAGGGCTAAGACATCCATGGAATAACACACACAGCACAACCGTCCCATCCACTTGCTGCAAGACATGCTGAGTCTCAGGCTACGTGATGCCTGTCCACCCAGCAACTTTACAATGCTTCCACTACTGAGCAAAGACAATGGAAGAAGCACGGGACAGGTGCCAACTTTACTGATACCCCCTTTGGAACGTGTGTACCAGGGGAAAATTACATCTGATGGTCAAGAGTAAGCAATACGGTGCTGTGAGCTCCGACAGCCAGCAGTTCTCAACACCTCACTGCCCACCCATCCATCCCACGCCAGCTCAACTTACCTACAAGCTGCTGCACACGACGGTGTGAAGAAAAAGGCAATAAAGGCACTAACTAAAGGCACTAACTAAAGGCACTAACTAAAGGCACTAACTAAAGGCACTAACTAAAGGCACTAACTAACAACACTAACTAACAACACAACACTAACTAACAACACTAACAACACTAACTAACAACACTAACAACACTAACTAACAACACTAACTAACAACACTAACTAACAACACTAACTAACAACACTAACAACACTAACTAACAGCACTAACGGCACTAAAGGCACAAGACCAACAAGACAACCAACCACTCCGACCACTAGCTCACCCACAAAGGAACACAGAACGCACCGCTCCTCCCCTCATTCCAGCCGCTTATGACATCACCAACGGCCAACAGCCTGGTCCAACATGACCCCCCACAAGGCGGGGAGCCAAGACCACGTGGTCACATCTGATTCCAACACGGCACCACAACATTCCAGGACTCAGTGTGGGCTTGGAATTCTATCCTGGTGTGGCAGCGCAATGGGAGGTGTTAGGGCACAGCTGAAGAGCTGACAGACAACGGACGTTTCCAAAGGAGGGTGCCAGATTAACTCTCAGCATTCTCTTGCGGGGCTCTTAGGAATGCTTCAAACCCATTTTCACTGCCTAGCTCATTTCTAGAAAGTCCAGTTGAGAAATGCTCACTTTGTCTGGGGAACGCCTCAATGCATCATGAATGAAAAATAAAATAAAATGGGCACGCGACCCTATGAAACTTACCTCTCTGCTCTTGTTGTCAGCCAGACACCTCAGATGAGCATGACGTGTCCCTGCTCCTGAATGAAGATTCACCCAAGTCTGTGTTCCTCTCTGCTCCATCTCTGGGTCTAAAAGAAACACAGACAGAGATGATTACAAGATCCTTTGTGCAGACGAAAGACACGGGTGCACACGAATTCTGATTAGCAAGAAATACTACAGTCCCAATGGACTGCTGTGGTAGTACTTGAATCCTCATTTGGGGCTGGAGCTCAACAGGTCACACATCAGAAATAACACAAAGTGCATCTGGAAGACGTGTCTCAAAGCCCAGAAAATCCAACACGGGAGGGGGCTGGACAGTGGACCACAAGTGTCCATTTCCATTGCAGCTCCCTGTAGAGAACAGCACCAATCAGCAGGTGTGAGTCAATTCATTCACAAGCTGCACAATGATTCTGTTCTTTAAATGATAAAAATAACACACAAATCCTGACCAAAAAGTTGGGAGTTAATAACGACCAAAGAGGTTCCTGTTCCTACGCCTCATCCTCTCACCCCACCTCCTGGGTGATGCCCACAGGCTTCAAGTCAGCTCTCAAATCCATTGAACTCCAGTCACAGAACTCCATCAAAAAGGATGTCACACATGTGACACTTACATACATTTTGCATCAGAAACAGTGACGCCAGCAGGAGCAGAGAGGTGACTGTCCCCCTGTACTCAGCACTGGTGAGGCCACAACTCGAATTCTCTGTCCAGTTTGTGGCCCCTCACTGCAAAAAAGACACTGAGGCATTGGAACGTGTTCAAAGAAGGGCAACAAAGCTGGTGAGGGGTCTGGAGCACAATGGGGCCATATGAGGAGAGGCTGCAGGAGATGGGAATGTCCAGCCTGGAGAAGAGATGGCTCAGAAGAGGGGAGACCTCATTGCTCTCTATAACTTCCTGAAGGGAGGTTGCAGTGAGCTGGGGGTCGACCTCTTCTCTCGTGTCATTACTGATAGAACTAGAGGGAATGGTTTCAAGCTGCGGCAGGGGAGGTTCAGGCTGGACATTAGGAAATATTACTTCTCAGAAAGGGTGGCCAGGCACTGGAATGGACTGCCCAGGGAGGTGGTGGAGTCACCCACCCTGGGGGTGTTCAAGGAACGTCTGCAGAAATCCCTGCTGAAATCCTGACCTCTGCCACAGGTGGCTGAGTGACACAAAAGCTGGGTCCTTGGTTCCCGGCCTTACCTTCACATGCTGTTCATCTTGCTCTGCAGCTCCTGTTCTGAATAGTCTTCTTATATTCCCATGTGATGTACCCTGAAATACATCATTTAGTGAGTCTGAACAAAACATAAAACATTAATTGGAACTGTGAAGAAATGTTTTTTGCACTTTACTTGGAGGATGTTACATGCTATACCTTCTTTTCTCAATTTTAACACATGATATTTTATAAAAAGAAACATAGCAAGTCAGCTTTTCAGTGTTTTCACCAAGTGTTGATGAAACTTGGTGAAATACAACTTTAGAAAAAGGTAATTTGAAAATTTAAATATTCTTTTCAGAATCTCTGCTGTTAGTTACCGTTCCAATGTTCTGATTTGATGATGATTCTCTCAGAGCTGTTTTGTCACTCCCCCCCTCAAATGCACTTCAAGTGCTTTAGGAGCATCACTGGAATTTTGAATAAACTCGATATATTTTAGCAAAGCTGCTACAGATGCATGACTGAAGTACTTTGGAAAAATATAATCTTGATTGAATGCTGAACAGTGTTATTTAATTATAATCCAGGTAATTAAATTAATTAAACCAAGGAAATCACCTCCCAGTCAGTCAGCTCCCACCAGGGAAATCGCTTCCCTGCCAAGCAGATGCAACCAACACAAGCTGCTACATCACTCTAGGGCCCCACTGAGTCTTCCCAAGGGGTCTCCAAAGGCTTCCCTGTTGACTTCTGGGAACCTGAGAACACTCACATGGAAGCCAGTTCCCCCTAATGTGCCCCAGAGGTTTCTCAGGGCCCCGCAATTAGCTCTACAGACATCCAGACATGCCCCAGAGCAAGTATGTGTGCTGTAGGGAGCCCAAGAGACATTCCAGAGTATCCTAGTACTCCTCAGTGAGCTCAAGGGTTCTTCACCTGTCTCTAAATATGCCATACTGGACTTTGTTTTCTCTTCTGGAGCCTTCCTTAGTTCTCAGCTTTGCTTTCTCATGCCATTTATCATTCAGTTTAGAGATTATTTTAACTAAAATATTTTAATCCACCATATTTTCTGAAAACTAAGAATTGATCCCGCTCAAGGAAACAGAAGAGAAAAACATCACCCACAAGCTGCAGATATTTACCTCGACTTCTCTACATGCCATCCCCAGTGTGCTTTTCAACTCACCTTGCACAGTGACCCTGGCTTTTGTTTCAGAGTCCTCTGTCTCACAGGTGTACTCCCCGCTGTCCTTGGTAGTAGAGTCATGGATGATCAGAATGGCCCCAGTTCCCTCCTGCTGCAAGTCGTACTTCTGGCTTTTTCTGATTGCTTTGCCATCCTTGTACCACCTGATGCTCACATCAGGTTTCGACAGCTCACAGCTCAGCCCTACTGCTGCTGTCTTATCCTCCAGCTGTTTTGTTACCTCAGTAGGTTTTTCTGAAAGAAAACATGCTTTTTGAGTAACATACACTTAGGGTAGGATGCCTCTCTCAAAATACACGCATCTACATGCTGGACATAAGTTAGAGAGGCACTTGCAACAGAGGCCATCCTACAGCCAGCAGTAATCTGTAAAGTACAGACAATAGAATTCCAGGCACCATTAATTCTCTCTTAAATCTACCCCATTGAGGATGATGAACCATGTCTGAAAACTGCCTCTTCCTTCTCTCCACTGATCACACTGGGAGCCTCAGATGATGCTCTCAGATGCACATGTTCTAGATAGGAATTTGCTGTACAGCTAGATGATGTGAAGGCCATCCCTTCAGCTTATACTTAGAGGATATTTGCTCCCACAGTTGCCTCAACAGATCATTCCTGATTTACTGGTAATGGAACAAGCTGTAGTGAGATGCTCATTGCCAACACTACCCCAGTGCTTTGGGTAGTTCTCACATTTGTGTCAAATGGTTCCTCCTTTTACTTATTTTTAAGAGAAATTCTCAGTGCTTCAAGGTTCAAGTAGAAGGTTGCTATTCACTTTAACCATATTATCAGTTAGCTCTCACGACAGTCTTATCAGGAGACAGTTGAAGGACTCAGACCCCAGAATCTCTCCCATCTCATTACCTTTCACAGACATAAGACATTAATTGGAACTGTGAAGAAATGTTTTTTGCACTTTACTTGGAGGATGTTACATGCTATACCTTCTTTTCTCAATTGTAACACATGATTTTTTATAAAAAGAAACATAGCAAGTCAGCTTTTCAGTGTGCACATTGATGAAACTTGGTGAAATACAACTTCAGAAAAAGGTAATTTGAAAATTTGAATATTCTTTTCAGAATCTCTGCTATTAGTTACCGTTCCCATGTTCTGATTTGATGATGATTCTCTCAGAGCTGTTTTGTCACTCCCCACCTCAAATGCACTTCAAGTGCTTTAGGAGCATCACTGGAATTTTGAATAAACTCGATATATTTTAGCAAAGCTGCTACAGATGCATGACTGAAGTACTTTGGAAAAATATAATCTTGATTGAACGCTGAACAGTGTTATTTAATTATAATCCAGGTAATTAAATTAATTAAACCAAGGAAATCACCTCCCAGTCAGTCAGCTCCCACCAGGGAAATCGCTTCCCTGCCAAGCAGATGCAACCAACACAAGCTGCTACATCACTCTAGGGCCCCACTGAGTCTTCCCAAGGGGTCTCCAAAGGCTTCCCTGTTGACTTCTGGGAACCTGAGAACACTCACATGGAAGCCAGTTCCCCCTAATGTGCCCCAGAGGTTTCTCAGGGCCCCGCAATTAGCTCTACAGACATCCAGACATGCCCCAGAGCAAGTATGTGTGCTGTAGGGAGCCCAAGAGACATTCCAGAGCACCCTAGTACTCCTCAGTGTGCTCAAGGGTTCTTCACCTGTCTCTAAATATGCCCTACTGGACTTCGTTGGTTATCAGCCCTCCTTGGTTATCAGCTTTGCTTTCTCATGCCATTTATCTCACTCCACAGCTTTTGCTCAGAATATTCTTTCTTGCATTCCCACATTCCAACAGAATCACAGAATTGTAGGGGTTGGAAGGGACCTCTAGAGATCATCGAGTCCAACCCCCCTGCCAATGCAGGCTCCCTACACCACATTGCACAGGTAGGTGTTCAGGCGGGTCTTGAATATCTCCAGAGAAGGAGACTCCACCACCTCCCTGGGCAGCCTGTTCCAGTGCTCCGTCACCCTCACCATAAAGAAGTTATAGTGCACATTCATGTGGAACTTCCTATGCACAAGTTTCAGCCCATTACCCCTAGTCCTGTCCCCACGCACTACTGAAAAGAGACCAGCCGTGCCACTATGGCCCCCACACCTCAGGTATTTATAAACCTGGATCAAATCCCCTCTCAGCACCGCCAACGACAACCCTCTGCACTCTGCCAGTCAGACAGTTCACGACCCACTTCACTGTCCACTCATCTATCCCATACTTCCTCAGCTTTGTTATAAGGATGTCATGGGGGACAGTATCAAAAACCTTTCTGAAATCAAGGTAGACTACATCTACCACTCTAGCCCCGTCCACCCAGCCAGTGACATCTTCATAAAAGGCCATCAGGTTGGTCAAGCACGACCTCCCCTTGGTGAACCCATGCTGAGTACTCCTGATAACCTCCTTATCACCCAGTTCTCTGGAGATGGCATCCAGCACAAGCTGTTCTATCACCTTCCCTGGGACAGAGGTGAGGCTGACTGGCCTATAATTACCAGGCTCTTCCTTCTTGCCCTTTTTGAAGACTGCAGTGACATTGGCCATCCTCCAGTCTTCAGGCACCTCCCCAGTTCTCCAAGACCTCTGAAAGATTACAGAGAGGGGCTCAGCAATGACCTCCACCAGTTCTCTCAGCACCCGTGGATGCACCCCATGCACCCATCCCATGTATTTATGGACATTAATGTTTCCTAGGCAATCACAGACCACCTCTTCCCTGACTAAAGAGAAATCTCCTATTGTCCAGACTCTCTCATTAACCTCCAGGGTCTGGGATTTCTGAGGGAGAGCCTTTTCACTAAAGACAGAAGCAAAGAAGGCATTCAGTGTTTCTGCCTTCTCAGCATCCTCTGTTATCAGAACGCCTTCCTCCCCCCCTTGTTTTTTGTTTATTAGCAAACTATTAATATACTACAAAATAATAGCACTAATTACCAAGTAACATCACCATGCCAGCATACCGACCACCTGCTTTAGAGATTTATCCTTCATTTTGTGTAACACTTCAATCACTGCAAAGAAACAAAGCAAGTGCAGAACCAGGACGCCACTTCCCTCAGGATTTTACAGCCTCATTCATGTCTGACAGATGGAGGCCCTGACAACAAGAGCTGTGTCTGTCCATAACAAGGACTCACCTCTGCAGGTGCAGGGGCAGCTCTCAGAGAAGCCTTCTTCATTTCTGCTTTCTTCTCTTTTTGTCTTTTGACTGGGAGCTGGTGTCAACCTGCCTGAGGGTAGGGAGGCCCCTTCAGAGGGATCTAGATAAGCCGGATCAACCTCACTGGGCTGAGGTGAATGGGATGTGGTACACCCAGGCCAAGTGCCAGGTCCTGCACTTTGGCCACAATAACCCCATGCAGCGCTATAGGCTTGGGGCTGAGTGGCTGCAGGGCTGTGCAGAGGAAATAGACCTGGGGGTGTTAGTCGATGCTCAGCTGAACATGAGCCAACAGTGTGCCCAGGTGGCCAAGAAGGCCCACGGCATCCTGGCCTGTCTAAGAAATAGTGTGGCCAGCAGGAGCAGAGAGGTAATCATCCCCTTGGACTCAACACTGGGGAGGCTGCGCCTCAAGTCTTATATTCAGTTTGGGGTTCCTCGCTACAAGAAAGTCATTGAGGCACTGGAACTTGTACATGGAAGTCTGTCCCTCGAGCAGCTCCCATTCATCATCAGCTCCCATTCTGAACCCCACTATGCAAAACAGCAAAACTTCTACTGCAGATGGCTGCAGTCACCAAAGCTCAGCCCACGATCCAGGTATCAGCCTTCTCCCTTCTGTTTTCCATCTTAGCCCATAGTTTTGCTTCCAGAAATGGAACTCCTCTTTAACAGCCAAAACACAAACTAATACATCACTTTCACTGCTCCTTCCCGCACCCCCATAGGAATGGTTACCTGACATCCCCTACAGCACAGCACCTGCTCACAACTATCATTCAAACTCTATTCTTTCATACTTCTTGAGAGAGGACGGTAAAAACTCCCTTCTGCATGGCGGTAAGGACAGTCTGTCCCCATCACATCACTCTGTGTGCTGAAAGCTGCCATTGGATCTCTTGCAGCCTGCTGGCTGCTGCTCACAAACACAGGGAACTGCACCACACTGATTCTAAAGAGAGAAAGGAAGAAACGCTGGTGGGAATGAGCACCCAAGGTTTGCAGAGATGCTCCAGATTGTGCCAGATATGGAATATCAGAGTGCTGGGACATGATTGATCACTAAGGAAAACACTTGGAAGCACATTCAATCTGCAGAAGCTGTAATTACTGGGCACAGTCAGCTTTCCTATGGCTCAGCTGGAGGAGGCGGGTGCTCTCAGACATCTGCTCAGGGGCTTCAGCTGAGACACTTGCACAATGCTGGGACCATTCTGATGGAAACTATGTCTTCAGATACCATGGTTAAATCCATCCAAAATGATCAAGCGGAGCCTTAGCTCTTGAGCAGCACTTCTTCCCCACCCTTCACTACTCCAAGCAGCTCCAACAAACTTCTCAGAAGAAATCCAGGCCAGCACAGACCTGGCAGACCAGAACCAAGTGCAGCCTGTGGGACGGCAGTGCCCACTCCTTGCTTCCACCCTGCTCCAGCAGGTTAAGGAGTCTGAGCATCACTGGCCTTTGACAGCTCAAGACTTTCAGCACCTCATGCCTACATTTCTCACTAAGATACACCTCAGGCATTGAATTCTCTTCTCACAACCTCCTCCCAGTCCTCCCCTAGGAACAGAAACCATTCAGATTCTACAGCAAACTACAGCATCTGCACTGCAAGAGCACACTGAACCACCTGCAACAGTGAAACATGGTTTTGGAGAGTGGGTATGAAAACACACCTTTAGACAGCTGTCTCCCTGTAGCCAAAAGGAAACCAAGCAGCAAAAGAAGAGTCCAGCCTGAAACATGCCCATGCTACTAGCCCAGCTTTTTCACAGTGAATGCAGAATCCATCCTGTTCTTGAGGTAACAAATGACCAGTGGGTCTCCCCTTGCTCCACCCCTTCTCCTTCAAAGCCAGAAAAAGAAAGAAAAAACAAGCAGAAGAAACCCAGACGTACCTTTCCACACACAGAGCAGAAAGTGGAACAGCAGTTGTCTCCTTCCTGAGACATGGTGGGGAGCATGCCAGAGGAAGCCCAAGTTCTTTGCTTCTCTCCACAGGGACTTCAAGCACTCTTGGCAAGAGCTGCTTTGGTTCTTTCTTCAACTGCTTCCATCACCAGAATCTCCTTTGGAAAAGGAACCCGAAAGAAAGAATCAGCAAATGAAAAAGAATGAGCAATAACCACTTTCCCAGCTTTCTTCTGACAAGCAATTTAGACTCTCGACTCGGGCAAGGTCTTAAAATCAGCTGGTTACAAGAACTGTCCCCAAATATATCCAGCTTCTGTACAGCTGCCGTTATTTCTGACAGCGAGTGTAATCATAGAATCATAGAATGGCCCGGGTTGGAAAGGACCTCAAGGATCATGAAGATCAATCACCTCCCTGTCCCTGCTGGCCATCCCCTCTTCTGATGGAGCCCAGGGGACCATTTGCTCTCTGAGCTGCAAGAGCACGCTGATGGCTCACGTTCTGTTTTTCATCCACCAGGACCCCCAGGTCCTTCTCTGGGGGTCTTCTCTTAAGGACTGCTCCTCCCAGGCTGTAGAAATGCCTGGGATTCCTCCAGCCCAAGTGCAAAATTTGCACTTTGCTGTGTTGAACCTCATTAGATTCACCTAGGCCAACCTCTCAGTTGAGCTCCCTCTGAATGGCATCCCTTCCTTCCACTGCATCAGCCGCACCACTCAGCAAACAGCAGAGGGTGCACTCCATTGCATCATTGGTGTCACTGATAACCATGTAAAAAAGCACTGGTCCCAAGAACAGGTCCTGAACACCTCCAGGGATCCCACCACCTCCCCGGGCAGCCTGTGCCAGTTAATTCTGTGGGCAGAACTGCCAGTATGAAATATTATGCTATCGTGAAAATAAAGAGAAGAAAAGCAAAATTAAGACTAGCTGACAAGCCTTGGCAGGGTGTTTTGCTCTCCTTAAATTTATACCCATTATTCAATTCTCTTTGGAGCTGTTTCCATGCCTCTCTGGAGTTTGTTCTTTGAGAAGAAGCAATTAAGTAAGCTCTCCAATGCCGAAGTGCATACACTACTCTAGGGCTTTCTCGTCTCTCCATGGATCAACAAGGGTGACAAGCCAGAAGAATATGATGAAGAGCCTCATGCATACTCAGTGTAAAAAAAAAAAGGCAATTGTTGCTGGGAAGAAGGTGCATTTGCATTTGTGTCATCTGCAGAGGGTACTGCAGAAATGGAAAGTCTTCCACTGGAGCAAACAAAGGGTTCTCATTTATTGCAATCAAGGCCCAGCGTGTGGATCTCAGAGATCAGACCTACACCCTGCAGCAAAGCAGAGATCTTTTCTACATCTTTGCTCTTATTGGTAAATCTCACTGCAGCACCTGTCAGGAGCAAAGGCCTCGTTATTTCAATTTAGATCAGGCTAATGTGGTCAATGTTTGCTGCAAGATCTCTGAAAAAGTATCACCTTCTGTTCCTGCACTCATCATTGTGTCAGTGCTGAGCAATTCAAGATATTTCATTTGGTGTTCTTGCCGGATTTACTAAGTAAAAAACAACCAAACATCTCCTTCTACTGATTAAGAATGCTCTAAACATGCTTCTGCAGAGGTTTCCACCCAGTGACAAACAGCTCCTCCCATAATGAATGTTTATTTGTTCTATTTGGTCATGCAAAGCTGATTGATAGAGATACTATTGGAATGATTGCTCCCCTACTTCTAAACTATTCCAGTGCAATCAGAAAGGCTGTCTGAACCTGGAGCTGAAAGTTCTGCTCTATGGTGATGCAGTGGTAAACCTGCTGACTGAATGCACTGGCCAATAGCTGTGAACTGCAGACATTCATCAGCTGGCATGAAGCAATCTGGTTCAGATACCAAGCAGCTGGGTAGACTGGCTTACCCTACACTCAGTGCTATCATGTTTAGGGCAAAACCAGGACTCACGTCAGTCCATGGGATGCAATTTCAGGTATTTGGTACAGTCAGTGAATGCCTGCAGCCCCAGTTCTAATCATCAGATCACAGCAACTATGCCTTGACTGGAAGAGGAAAGGAGAAGGATCAAAGCAAATACCTCTCACTCTCATCTTGGTGCTGACATCAACATTTTAGGCAACAAATTTCACTTCTGCTCCATCATCGTTCTTGGTGACGTTCTTTATCATTAGGCTGTGAGTAGTTTGGGTTCTCTTGATGATGCAGGTCTCGCTTTCCTGTAAGACTTTACCATTGATGTACCAAGTGCTGCAACACATTGTTGTAAGATCAGTAGTAAACATGGCATCCCCTCCAGGTGCAGCTTCACCAGTTGTTAGGGGGGATTTCACAGCCAGGACTGGTTCTGAGGAAGAACAACATGGATGTCTTCATGCTCTTTAGATGCAAGTCTGGTATCTCATTTATGTATGGAAGATTTAATCATAGGCACATTTCTACTTCTCCTTTTGCATGAGTGCTGGAAGAAGCACTTCTATGCTTCAGGTCTGTTACAGAAAGTTCTGCTTCTTGCACATGTGAGATATCAAAAGATAAGGATATTCATGTCTCTGTCACAGAAACAGAACTTGTATCACTTTAGTGGTAGGTGGACGTTGATAGGAGATAGGAGAACTAGGAATAAAGGAAAGCCTTTGGTGTGTTAATGCACTACTATCCTTAAAGTCAAAGGAAACAACTTTAGGGAACCAACACAGCTGCTCAGCACACACTGACCCATTTCCATTGGGGTTTTTGTGCTTACCAAAGTGCACGCTCCCTGGGAATTCCAGAGACGGGCTCTGTCCATGCGCATTGACTGCAGACACTCGGAACTGATCATCAGCCTCTTCAGACAGATTGCTCACCGTGAACTCTGGGACGGGGACATGAGACTCGTGGCACCTCACCCACGTGAAGCCAGTTAGTTTATTGCCTTCCACAATGTAGCCATCGATTGGAATGGGGCGTTGCATCTTCGGAGGGGACCATGCCAGCATCACTGAGGTTTCTGTTTTATTTTTCACCACGGGGTCAGCTGGGGGCTGGGTGGGAGGTTTTCTGGGAGCTGAACAGAAAGAAATACAGAAATATTAGCATAAGGTCATGTAGGCTGGAAAAGACCTTCAAGATCAGCAGACTCAACTTTCAGCATGACCTACTGAGTCCCACCATTAACTACTGTGGTACCTGAGGACATACATGACAAGCTTATTCCTGCAGGTATTTGCATAGGGAATATATTCACCCTCTGGTTGCTTCGGAACATTTTAGAGGTTAAAATCCCATCAGACCTTTTCACTGTTTGCAGCCACTGATACAAGCAGGAGGCTGGGAATTACCTGATGGGCTCTAGTTACAGACTACTGACACAGTAAAGGATTGATTTCATTTCATTTTGGCCATCAGAAAGTTTGGTGTCTGGTTTAAGTCACCCAATTATAATTTAAGACTCCAATTACAATCATATAGAGAACAGCGCATTTAGGAGAACTCATCTCATCTCAATAAACCTGAATGAAATCACAGAATCATAGGATCACGGGAGGGCTTGGGTTGGAAGAAACCATCAAGGTCATTAAGTTCTAAACACCCTGCCATGGGCTGGCTGCACACTAACAAGCTCAGGCTGCCCATCACCCATCCAACCTCGCCTTCAACACCAAGGACAGGCATCCACAGCTTCTCTGGGCAGCCTGAAATGGAAGCAATGAGCCACATGTTGAAGATACTCAAACATTCATGACTGTAGGGAGCCAAATACTCCATACATATTGCCTGCCTGGTCAATGGTATTAAAATGCCAACAACAGACTCATCCAGCTCATTGAAAATGGTGTGAACATGGCGTACAGGATTCTTCCAGCAGCGAGTTAGATCTGAAAAGAGTAAAAATAGGAATTCTCAATGCGATACAGTTTTCCCTCATAACATAAATAGACGCATAACTGTTTTGGGGTGCACTGTTACCAGCCTGTCAGTTGCTGTTGGTCAGTGCTAGATGCCAAAGGTCCCACTAACACAGCATGAAGCCGAAAGCTAGACGCTGGAATCAGATCTCCTGACCTTACCATCAGAAATTGAGATGTCATATTTTGCTCAGAGGTGCCTGCTTTTAGGAGGGACAGCTTCCGAGCTTTTTCTACTCCAGGATCCAGCTCAAGATTCAGAATTTAAACAGCAGTCAGAAATTAAACTGAGCTTTGTCACCTCCATCAACAGAAGGAGTGGTTGGGTGGTACAGCTTTCCAAATCACTTAGAAACTGGCACAACAATCAGATGCCTACCTTTTCTTTTTGAACTTGTTAATACATAGAGCTTAATAGCATCAGAATGCCCCAAGCACTTCAGATAACACGACAGCTGTAAACCATTCTTTAAGGATTCCTTTGTTTAACCACTGAGTAACTGTAATTCAGTGGTGCTGCTGGGAGAAGGGAAGTCCTAATCTTCCCAGATGGTGAATAGAGTTGATGTTCACATGCAGACTGGTGCTGCAGCACAGCCAGAAACCACTCATTTGGGAAACACAGCACCAAGAAAATAACAGGAAGAGCTTCATAAAATCAGGCAGCTTCACCCAAATTTCCCTCTGATCATCACAGTGGCCCTCCTTTGGACCCACCCCAACAGCTCCACATCCTTCCCAGGCCTGGACACAGTGCTGCAAATAGGGCCTCACAAGAGCTGAGCAGGAGGGGACAATCACCTCCCTCTCCTGCTGGCCACCCCTTTTTCAGTGCAGCCCAGAATACACATGGATCTATCTTTTTCATACAGATATTCCCATAGATGTACATATATATACCACACCTACACCCCCACAATCTGCTACAACTCCATTCTCCTGCTCCTGGGATAACGCAGAAGGGCTGAGACCTTCCAGCTGCTTCCACCCAGGGTCACACAGCAAAGCCGACCCTGCAGGAGTCTGCATCATTCTTTGCATGGCATTGCTAAGAGGAAGATCCCCCCCTACCCTTGGCTCTACACTCCAGGTGCTGTCTGCCATCTGTAAAGCCACCACAGCTCTCCTACTGGAGTTCCCATCTGCACAGTAACAGCTTGGTTTCTTCTTACTGTCCAAACAGCCACAGCCTCAGTGCTTCTCAAATCTCCCCTTTTCAGCTGATTTCCTCTTTCTAGTGGCGGGGCAATTCCTCCCTCTCACAGTCATCCCTCTGCCCCACTCTGTGCCCACAGACCCACAGAGGGCACACAGAGCCAGCCCTGTCCCAGCAGCTGCTGCTTCACATCTGACAGTCTCAGGAGCTGAGATCCAGGCCGAGACAGCAATGCCCAGACATGGTTTGTAGGACGTTTGTGAGAGGAAACAGAGACTCCCTAGAGACCCCCACAGCCCCTGCACAGCTCTATAGAACAGTCTTACAGAACTACCTCTAGTAGAAGCAATCTCCACACAGAGATCCTTTCCCAGTGGCACTCAGCCCTTCAGTGGGGTCTAAGAGAGCTGCAGCCAGACTCAAACACAACTGCTCACACAGCTCAGCTGCCTTCACCTGTGCTCCTGACGCTGACACATTGCAGCCCCACATCCCCCTCTGCCCCCCCACAGCCCCACACCCCCCTGTCCTCCCCGCACTCCCCATCAGCCCATCCCACCTCAGTGCTGCCTCTGTCTCTTCTCTCCTCTCCCCGTCCCAGCGCCGGCCTCCCCCGGCCTCCCATTGGGCAGCGGCAGCTCCGCCGGCTCCGATTGGCTGAGCCGCAGTGCGCGGGAGTGGCCGTTGTGGGGGGGGCAGAGGGGGATGTGGGGCTGCAATGTGTCAGCGTCTGGAGCACAGGTGAAGGCAGCTGAGCTGTGTGAGCAGTTGTGTTTGAGTCTGGCTGCAGCTCTCTTAGACCCCACTGAAGGGCTGAGTGCCACTGGGAAAGGATCTCTGTGTGGAGATTGCTTCTACTAGAGGTAGTTCTGTAAGACTGTTCTATAGAGCTGTGCAGGGGCTGTAAAAGGAGCTGAGGGGGACTGTAGGGGGGATATGGGGCTGTGGTGGGCCATAGGAGGACTAGGGGCTCTAGGGGGCTGTGAGGGTGTGTAGGGGTTGTGGGGAGCTATTGGAGGATATGGGCAGGTATGGGGCTTTAAGGGGTGGTGTATGGAGAGATAGAGGGTTGTGGGGGCCTTAGGGTGATATGGGGCTACTGGGGGCTGTCGGGGGCAAATATGGGGAGGAATATGAAGTTGTAGCAGATTGTGGGGGTGTAGGTGTGGTATATATATGTACATCTATGGGAATATACATATGAAAAAGATAGATCCATGTGTGTTCTGGGCTGCACTGAAAAAGGGGTGGCCAGCAGGAGAGGGAGGTGATTGTCCCCTCCTGCTCAGCTCTTGTGAGGCCCTATTTGCAGCACTGTGTCCAGGCCTGGGAAGGATGTGGAGCTGTTGGGGTGGGTCCAAAGGAGGGCCACTGTGATGATCAGAGGGAAATTTGGGTGAAGCTGCCTGATTTTATGAAGCTCTTCCTGTTATTTTCTTGGTGCTGTGTTTCCCAAATGAGTGGTTTCTGGCTGTGCTGCAGCACCAGTCTGCATGTGAACATCAACTCTATTCACCATCTGGGAAGATCACGACTTCCCTTCTCCCACCAGCACCACTGAATTACAGTTACTCTAAGGAATCCTTAAAGAAGGGTTTATAGCTGTCATGTTATCTGAAGTGCTTGGGGCATTCTGATGCTATTAAGCTCTATGTATTAACAAGTTAAAAAAGAAAAGGTAGGCATCTGATTGTTGTGCCAGTTTCTAAGTGATTTGGAAAGCTGTAGAACCCAACCACTCCTTCTATTTGATGGAGGTGACAAAGCTCAGTTTAATTTCTGACTGCTGTTTAAATTCTGGAGCTCCAGCTGGTTCCTGGAGCAGAAAAAGCTCGGTAGCTGTCCCTCCTACAAGCAGGCACCTCTGAGCAAAATATGACATCTCAATTTCTGATGGTAAGGTCAGGAGATCTGATTCCAGCGTCTAGCTTTTGGCTTCATGCTATGTTAGTGGGACCTTTGGCATCTAGCACTGACTAACAGCAACTGACAGGCTGGTAACAGTGCACATCAAAGCAGTTATGTGTCAGGATGGGTCAGGAAAATTGTATGGCATTGAGATTTCCTGTCTTTGCTCTTTGCAGATCTAACTAGCTGCTGGAAGAATACTGTACGCCATGTTCACACCATTTTCAATGAGCTGGATGAGTCTGTTGTTGGCATTTTAATGCAATTGACCAGGCAGGCAATATGTATGGAGTATTTGGCTCTCTCTACAGTAATGAATATTTCAGTGTCTTCAACGTGTGGCTCATTGCTTCCATTTCAGGCTGCCCAGAGAAGCTGTGGATGCCTGTCCTTGGTGTTGAAGGCGAGGTTGGATGGGTGATGGGCAGCCTGAGCTGGTTAGTGGGCAGCCAGCCCATGGCAGGGTGTTTAGAACTGGATGATCTTGAAGGTTTCTTCCAACCCAAGCCCTCCCGTGATCCTATGATTCTGTGATTTCATTCAGGTTTATTGAGATGAGATGAGTTCTCCTAAATGCGCTGTTCTCCATATGATTATAATTGGAGTCTTAAATTATAATTGGGTGACTTAAAGCAGACACCATACCTTCTGATGGCCAAAATGAAATGAAATCAATCCTTTACTGTGTCAGTAGTCTGTAACTAGAGCCCATCAGGTAATTCCCAGCCTCCTGCCTGTATCAGTGGCTGCACACAGTGAAAACGTCTGATGGGAATTTAACCTCTAAAATGTTCAGAAGCAACCAGAGGGTGAATATATTCACTATGCAAATACCTGCAGGAATAAGCTTGTCATGTATGTCCTCAGGTAGCACAGTAGTTAATGGTGGGACTCAGTAGGTCATGCTGAAAGTTGAGTCTGCTGATCTTGAAGGTCTTTTCCAGCCTACATGACCTTATGCTAATATTTCTGTATTTCTTTCTGTTCAGCTCCCAGAAAACCTCCCACCCAGCCCCCAGCTGACCCCGTGGTGAAAAATAAAACAGAAACCTCAGTGACGCTGGCATGGTCCCCTCCAAAGATGCAACCCCCATTCCAATCGATGGCTACATTGTGGAACCCAATAAACTAACTGGCTTCACATGGGTGAGGTGCCACGAGTCTCATGTCCCCGTCCCAGAGTTCATGGTGAGCAATCTTTCTGAAGAGGCTGATGATCAGTTCCGAGTGTCTGCAGTCAATGCGCATGGACAGAGCCTGTCTCTGGAATTCCCAGGGAGCGTGCACTTTGGTAAGCACAAAAGCCCCAATGGAAATGGGTCAGTGTGTGCTGAGCATTTGTGTTGGTTCCCTAAAGTTGTTTTCTTTGACTTGAAGGATAGTAGTGCATTAACACACCAAAGGCTTTCCTTTATTCCTAGTTCTCCTATCTCCTATCAACCTCCAGCTACCACTAAAGTGATACAAGTTCTGTTTCTGTGACAGAGACATGAATATTATTATCTTTTGATATCTCACATGTGCAAGAGGCAGAACTTTCTGTAACAGATTTGAAGCATAGAAGTGCTTCTTCCAGCACTCATGCAAAGGGTGAAGTAGAAATGTACCTATGATTTAATCTTCCATCTCTAAATGAGATTCCAGACTTGCATCTAAAGAGCATTAAGACATCCATGTTGTTCTTCCTCAGAACCAGTCCTGGCTGTGAAATCCCCCCTAACAACTGGTGAAGCTGTACCTGGAAGGAATGCCATGTTTACTATTGACCTTACAACAACGTGTTGCGGCACTTGGTACATCAATGGTAAAGTCTTACAGGAAAGCGAGACCTGCATCATCAAGAGAACCCAAACTACTCACAGCCTAATGATAAAGAACGTCACCAAGAACGATGATGGAGCAGAAGTGAAATTTGTTGCCAAAAATGTTGATGTCAGCACCAAGATGAGAGTGAGAGGTATTTGCTTTGATCCTTCTCCTTTCCTCTTCCAGTCAAGGCATAGTTGCTGTGATCTGATGATTAGAACTGGGGCTGCAGGCATTCACTGACTGTACCAAATACATGAAATTGCATCCCATGGACTGACGTGAGTCCTGGTTTTGCCCTAAACATGATAGCACTGAGTGTAGGGTAAGCCAGTCTACCCAGCTGCTTGGTATCTGAACCAGATTGCTTCATGCCAGCTGATGAATGTCTGCAGTTCACAGCTATTGGCCAGTGCATTCAGTCAGCAGGTTTACCAGTGCATCACCATAGAGCAGTACTTTCAGCTCCAGGTTCAGACAGCCTTTCTGATTGCACTGGAATAGTTTAGAAGTAGGGAAGCAATCATTCCAATAATATCTCTATCAATCAGCTTTGCATGACCAAATATAACAAATAAACATTTGTGATGGGAGGAGCTGTTTGTCACTGGGTGGAAACCTCTGCAGAAGCATGTTTAGAGCATTCTTAATCAGTAGAAGGAGATGTTTGGTTGATTTTTACTTAGTAAATCTGGCAAGAAGACCAAATTAAATATCTTGAATTGCTCAGCACTGACATGTAGAAGAGACCTGTGACGAGTCACAGGGATGTTTACTTAGCTGTCATTCCATGGTGGGCTTTTTCTTACACAGATGTAGGGAGAAACTGAACTTTCCCACGCAGGTCTCTGTTTTGCTGCAGGGTTTAGGTCTGATCTCTGAGATCCACACGCTGGGCCTTGATTGCAATAAATGAGAGCCCTTTGTTTGCTCCAGTGGAAGACTTTCCATTTCTGCAGTACCCTCTGCAGAAGACACAAATGCAAATGCACCTTCTTCCCAGCAACAATTGCCTTTTTCTTTTTTACACTGAGTATGCATGAGGCTCTTCATCATATTCTTCTGGCTTGTCACCCTTGTTGATCCATGGAGAAACAACAAAGCCCTAGAGTAGTGTATGCACTTTGGCATTGGAGAGCTTACTTAATTGCTTCTTCTCAATGAACAAACTCCAGAGAGGCATGGAGACAGCTCCAAACAGAATTGAATAACGGGACTAAACTTATGGAGAGCAGAACTTCCTGCCAAGGCTTGTCAGCTAGTCTTAATTTTGCTTTTCTTCTCCCTCTTTGTCACGTTAGCATAATATTTCATACTGGCAGGTCTGCCCTCAGAATTAACTGGCACAGGCTACCCAGGGAGGTGGTGGGATCCCTGGAGTTGTTCAGGAACTGTGGAGATGTGGCCTTGATGGATGTTATCAGGGGGCATGGTGGGGTGGGTTGGGGTTGGAATCAAAGGAGGACCCCCATGTATTTCAGCAGGAAGCACTACTGGTAATAAGACTTTTGGAGCAAATCCTGGTAGGGCCACGCTCAGCTGGTTCAGTCCGGAGGCTGTTCCTCCTTCCTGCAGTATCTGCAGTGAAAACCAGCAGCTGCTTTTGTGTGGCTGGGCTCACATCCAGCAGTGGTGAGGTGACTACAATTATTCCACTGTGTGTTAATAGAGGCCAGTTTCATCATCTAACTTTTGCGCTCCAATTAACTTCCATAAAGGAATTCTGTTTTTCTTTTCAGTCCTAAGTGTTGTCTCCATCTTTTAGGCTCGATTTGTTTTCCAGGGGGTTACAATGCAGTAATAGAACACCCTCCATTTATTTCCTTCTAGTTTGCTTGTTCCAATTCTTTCCTCAGTTTTCCGAGTTTAGACATTTTCTTTAAGCCCTGGGCTTCTTCCTTTGGCTCTGTCCCCTGTACAGTGTATGTCTTTCAACTTGTGGAGATAAGGTAATCTGGTACGTGGTTTATAAAGGTGCCAATTTGCCAGCTTCTGAATTAGAATCTAGCAATTAGAACTAGGATTAAACGTGTATGTTTGGCCTTATGATAAATGAATGCCTCAGGGTCAGCAATGTCCCTGCAGTTCTTTACCATCGTACATATTTTGTGTGCCCATATTTTGTTTCAGCACTGGCAAACTTCATAAACAAAGAGACAACTGGAGTCACGACTTGAGCCCTGACATCTGGGCTTAATTCTTCTAGTTCATGAATTGCCTCAGCACTTACATCATCTTTAAACCTATGACTGAAACGGTCCTAAGTTCTTAGCATGGGAATCTAGTCTCCTCTTTTGACAAATTAAACTCCACATTTGGAGAGTTGAGTGTCTCCTGCTGTACCCGAAGGACGTTGTGATCTCTGAGGTGTCTCCCTGAGGTGCTGTAAGCACAGCCATTAGCTCATAGTGCAAGTAAAGCACTGTCAGGTCAAGCCTGGAGGAGTAATGCTTGTCACTGACCTGTTCCAGTTCAGGGTGGAGCTGGAGGGTAAAATAACACAAGAAATTGTCATTGAAATTCAATATCTGTGAAATTCAGCTGGCTGCATTCACAGAACCTGGCGTTAAGATCTGTTTTCTGGTTTCTATCTTGATCCTGTTATCCATAACCCAGTCCTCATTTATGAACTGAAGCTCTACTGAAACCTTTCACTGTGTATGTTCATGCTGCAGTGCAGTGCTTGTGACCTTTAACAGCACATTCACATTCCTCTGATCACAGGATCCTTAAGGTTGATTGAGAGCCTCTAGTCCGACTGCTCACCCATCACCACCATGATGCTCACCATCTGCTTAGCTAAAAACTCAGCAGAGATGATAGATCAAGCACAACACTGGATTTGGGATGGCTAGAGATTCCTAAGATATTGAAGGGTTGCTTGCAGGTGGTGTTGGCTCAGGTATTCACCCTGCATCCCACCTCCCGTTCTGTTTGGTTGAGAATCATGCATTCTGCAATTTCACTTTGTAATTCAAAGACCCTTTCTTTATCTGTTGAAAAACTGATCTAAAACAAGCCAAGAAGACTCCGTTGGAACTGGTGGATGCAGAACAAAGGCATCCCCAAAGGACAAGTTGCACTGTTTGATGAACATTATTGGATGAGAGTTAAGCTAAGATTTAAAAAGTTCTGGGGCTGTCTCTGAGCATCAAATCCAGAGGAAGCCTGCATGATTCCCTGAGAATGGATACCTCCTACTTTGGTGTAGGGTGAAGGGAACACTAGCAGTAACTCCTATCACAAAATGTCACGTGGCTCAGACAAAAATGCCATCAAGAGGGGGCTTAATTAGGAGCAACAAATGGTCACAAGATGGTCTTAGGGCAGGGAAGTAATCTATCTGTGTGATACTGATTGATGCTATTAGTTCTAAACAGCTTGACTCTAGAGGGGCTGTTCTTCTTTGGTCACCTAGTTTTAAAAGAATAGATGGCTCCTGTCTATTACAATTTTTAATGCATTATTTGTTCACTGATGCCATAAATGTGCCTGGCATAGCAATTGGCCTTGGTATATCCAGTGACTGAAAGCAACAGTTGTTGCTGTAAGAAATGCAATACTAAGCTTGGTCTGCCTGTAGCTGACAGCCATCAGCTTGCTCCTCAGGCAGGTTCTGTCTGGATGGAATGAAGGGCATGAAATACTGATGTGCTCTTCAAACGCTGCTTGTTAGCTTAGAGACAAGGTGTTGAATAGGTTTGTTCATGCATTGAAAACACGTTACTTAGCTGCCTTCATTTTAGCTACAGAAGAACACGTGCAGAATACAGAATTGATTAAAAGAAATAAGAACTGTCTGCATAGAACTTACTCTTTCCTTACACAGGAGAATCAAGCACACGTTTGTATGTGAGTATCTCCAGAGGTGAAACTCGATCACCCAAATGTAATGAGCAGAGACATTACAATCAGTTCTAACTGTATCTTCATGCTGTGCTGAATAAGCCTGAGTCAGGATGTAAACCACTTTCTCTTTTTTTCTTCAGATGAAGCCATTAATGTTGTCAACAAGCCCAAAATGACTCCAGAAATATCAGTCAGTCCTTCTGAAGACCTGGAGCTGGTGTGTGAGGTGTCAGCTGCAAGCGGAGCTGTCGTATGGAAGAAAGATCAAACAGAGGTGAAGCAGGACCAGAAGACAACCATCATCTCCCAGGGGACGCACCGCAACCTCATGGTCAAAAATGTGACCCTGAAAGACCAAGGGAGCTACAGCTGTGAAACAAAAGATGACAAAGCAACATTCCAAGTGAAAGTCAGAGGTGAGAAAATGCTTGGAATCCCAGAGATAAAGGAACTCTTCATTTGGTGTGTCTTGCATTTGGAGGATCAACTGACAGCCTCTCTGGTGCAAAACATTTTGGCTCTAGGACTTTCTCTGTCATCTAGTATCATAGCAACACTTTTCTACATGTGATTTACATCCAGGAATGAATTACTGCAACAAAGGGGAGTACAGCTGCGAGGCTGCTGGCTAGAAACTCACCTTCAAGATTCATGTAACTGGTAGGAAACACGTTTTGGTTGATATTCTTTGATTTTTCCCTGGTCTGGCTGTGGAAATGTCTGTGTGAACGTGTCCTCTTTATTCTGCCATGAAACTGTTTTGAGAAGGATGAAAAGAAATGCTTACAAACGTGCAGCTAAAATGATTATTTGTTTTTAACAATATTTCATCCAGCTCTTCCCCTACAATTACTTTTATCATCAGCTGTCCATGGATGTCCAACTGTGATTTGTACAATGTGCAACACTGCTCTACCAGTTGATATTTCAACAGTACTATTTACACAGGCGTCCTTTTCTGCTCCAAATCCACACCAGCCATGGGAGAGGGAGTAGGTGAGCATCTTCCTCCATTTGCTTGATCTAAATCTGACAGCTTCATCCAATCCAGGGCTTCTCCAAGACCTTTGAAATTTCTGTTACTGTTGAGGAGACAGCAGGCTTCTGGGCTTAGGTTAGAATATGGTGCCCTGTTGATGGGTCCTGAGAGTGTCCAAGCCTTACATAGAGAAAACCATCACTGCTCTTAAGATCTTTTGCAAGCAGGTGAAACTTGATTGAAGTGTGGCAGTGATGCTTTCTGAGATCTCTGGCCCCTAGTTTTTCTAGGCTTTTTGTTTGCCTCTTAAGATACAGTGAGCTGCTCTTAATTGTGGCTGTGTCCTTTGTCACGAGCATACCTCTGAGCACACAGTTATTTTGAGCTCCTCTTCTTCCAGTGGCTCGGATGAGCAATTCTGAGAGATATGCAGAATGGGGATGGCTGTGCTGCTGCTTCCTTTTCTGTCTTAGCTGTTTTGTAGGCAAGTTTGTAGGATCAACTTGCCGCCCCTCTGGTGCAAAACATTTTGGTCAACTAGTGTCATAGCAACACTTTTCTACATGTGCTTTTCCATCCAGGAATGAATTCCTGCAACAAACCATAGGCAAGGAGGGTAACTTGTGCAGCTCTTGTAGTCAGCTGGTGTCTGCAGGGTTACAGTGCAAGAGCACACCAGGCATTCAAGGAGTGAGAAAAGGGGAGGTGGTTGAAGAGATCTGGTTACAAAATTTGAATGACACAATGAGGTGGAAAATGCCAATAATCAGACTCATAAATGGCCTGGGTTGCAAAGGCCCACAGTGCTCATCCAGTTCCAGCCCCCTTCTTCCTATGTGCAGGGTTGCCAAGCAGCAGCCCAGGCTGCCCAGAACCACATCCAGCCTGGCCTTGAATGCCTGCAGGGATGGAACATCCACAGTCTCCTTGGGCAACCTGTTCTAGAGGGCTGTTCCCTTCTGATTTACTGGAAATGTAGAGAGACACGAGAAGAAAAAAAGAGAAGGGAGGAGGTTCAGCAGTGCATGCAGGTGTTCTAAATCTCATGTCCAAATCTGCTGTCAGACTGTAAAATCTTTAGCTTTGTGATATGATGTGAAATGATATGAAATTATATGATATGATATGAAATGATATGAAATGATATGCCTATCATTTCCCAAGGCAAAATAGAGGGAAAAGTGTTTTCCTGTCATAATGAGGCATCACAATGCTCCCTGTGAAGGGCAAGTACAGTGAAAATGGGGAACTGGAGTAAGCTCTGCAGCAGACTACAGCAAAACGGTGTGGCTGTTGTGATGTCCCTGCAGAGAAAGAAGACGTGTTTACAAACAAGGACAAGGTACAAGAGGAGGTGAAGGCTGTACTGACTCAAAATGCCACGCTGAGCTACGAGGTGGCCCAGAAGAAGACGGAGGTGAAGTGGTACAAGGAGGGGAAACTGATCACCTGGAGCAAGATGTTCAAGGTGGAGTCAGAGGGCAAACAGCGTCGGCTGGTGCTGAGCCAGGTGGAGAAGAAAGATGCAGGGGAGTACAGCTGCGAGGCTGCTGGCCAGAAACTCACCTTCAAGATTCATGTCACAGGTAAGACAGGTGTTGTCTGAAATACAGCAGAGAACAGTAAAGTAAAATCTAGTTTCTATTATACAGTGATCCAGATGCAGTAGTCTGTGCTGAGGATTTTTCCCTATACTTGATTGCCTGGGTTTGTAGAAAGTATTTGGTTTTAGTCTCGCACAAAGTGCTGTTTCAGTCTGTCTGTAGAATAATAATTACTGATATATGTACAATGGAAGCAATATTCAAGATATTATTCAAATCTCTCCTGTGCCTGAGGTCCCAAACTGTAATTCCTGTTCACCGAAACATTTGACTAAGAGCAGTATGTGCAGTGAGGCTGGAGTGCATGTTGTGCGTGCAGCCTTTCATGGCAGGAGAAGCAGGAACTTCTCCTAGTAGTACACTGCCTTTTTACTATGCCTTTATGTTGGAGGCTGCATCTGGATAGGTGAGTCTGCTACTCCCAGTAAGAGACTTGGTAGAGCTGACTATTCCCAGAGCTCAAAGTAAAATAGATATCTGGAAATCACACACAAAGAACAAAGGACTGCGTTGGTGAGCATATTTCCTTTGTGCCTTTGACAGTCACAGTTGTGGTAATGGTAGAGGCCATGAGGAGTCTGTTCAGGAAGCCAGGAGTACTGTTCTGGGTCATGAAAAGGCAGCCAGTGGTTTGACTATCACATGTTTATATGTTTTGATGTTTCACAGTGGGTCTTAAGTAAAAGGAACTCAGGTTTTGGTTGCCTGCAGGACAGATGTTCTTTTGGTTTCAATATGTTTGCATAGTGACTTGCAACCATGGGACTGGTGTTCAAGGACCCTCTTGGTTCCTTCAGTTCCTGGGTTCTTTCTTGCCTAGATTTGACACTTAGTTTCAACAGAAGAGCTGATATTCTCTAGTGAAGGCTATTAGTTTGGGCACAAGTGGTAACCTAAACCTGTTCCAGCCTGTACATACAAACCTGCAAGATGGTCTCATTTCAGACCCTCAGTCAATACTTTTTCTTTTCTTCCCTCAGAGCCAAAACCTGTGTTTATAAACCAGGAGAAGGTGCAGAAAGAGCTGAGTGCTGCCCTGGCAGCAAGTGCCTCCCTCAGCTGTGAAGTAGCACAGGATCCAACCGAAGTAAAATGGTACAAGGATGGAAGACTGCTTGCCTCCTCCAGAAAGTTCAAACTGGAATCTGTGGGCAAAACACGGCGTCTGGTTGTGGAGCAGCTGGAGAAGAAAGATGCTGGAGAATACATCTGCGAGGCTGCTGGCCAGAAGATGACCTTCAAGTTGGAATCAACTGGTGAGCATTCGCTTTGGGAGCACTAAGCAGCTTTGGTGGGATGTGGTTGGGGTGGAATGGGTGGTTTCATTGACATGAGAGAAGAGGCAGTGATGCTGTGAAACCAGATGGATGATGCTCAGCCTGGCCATGTGCCTCAGAGCTCTTTGCTCAAGGAAGCCAAGTGTAGTTGTGGGGTTGCTCTCAAGAGCACAGTTTGGTAGGGATGAGTTGGCGGTTGGACTAGATGAGCTTAGTGGTCTTTTCCAGCCTTAGTGACTCTGTGGTTCTCTGCTTCAGGAAAGACCTGCTCTCTGACTTACACACGTGTCCAAGTCAAGGATGCAGCAGAAATCAAATCTGTATCAGAAAAGGCAGAATCTCGTGCCCATCTTACAGTTAAAGGTAATTATGCTTCTGATGATCATTTTGCTTAAATTATCTTATATTATAAACCAGCTAACATCCTTTGCTTTAATGTCTAAGAAGTTAAACACCACCAGGACCTTTCACAGAAATAAAAACTCCTACCTACCTACCTTTCTGCCCACAAAGTATCCAGCTTGTCTTTTGGGATTTACTTCTGCTAAGTAAAACAGATTATTTTCTTAGGAGGTTGATTTTCTACCTCTAGACTTGAGATTTGTGTTTGAACGTTGAGGGATAAAAAACATAGCTTGACTTTTTCTTCATTTTTTCTGTCTGTTTGAAAAGAGCACAGGGTTCTTTTTTTACTATATACAATGTTAGGGTATATATATGATGTTAAGTGTGATAAAGAAAAGGGAGACATTTGAGTTAGCACACTACTCAAGAGTTCAGTCCCCAGCTTTGCCACTGTTACAATTATAAGGGCAAGAACATTCTGGAAAATGAATTTCTCTTAAGTAGAGTCATTACGTTTGAGCTACAGAGACCTTTACTAGGAGAAAACTTGTTGTTCAGAGCTAAGTTGCTGTATTTAACCAAAGTAATTATCAATGTCCGTGTTTCATTGAACCTCTTTTCCATTTTGTAATGCGAGGAGTTTGATATCGGGATGGGAAGGTCATGGTTTGATTTGGATGTTGGAGTAAGAATCAAAAGATCTGGGCTCTCTTCAGGTTGTCAGTCTTATTGTCTGACTTTTTAACAACATTCCTTTCTTTCTATTATTTTTTAATGATGTTTTAAGGCATTTTGAGCTGATAGGTGTAGTGTTCATGTGCAGTAATGCTGACATGAGTAAGTAGGGTGATAATGTAAGGGTTTTTTACATTCCTTCTAAATCTCTGCTTTCTCTTGTTCCATCTTTCTTAAAGAGCAATCCATTAATCTAGTAAAGGAGCTGTGTGATGACTATGTGACTGAGCCTGAAGAAGCCAAATTTGAATGCGAGATATCCATTCCTTCTGTGAAACCTCGCAGGTGGTATCTACGTGGGAAGTCTTACAGGCTGGCGGAAACTTGATTATGCAGCAAGAAGGCACCATCCACCGGCTGACCATACTGAAAACCACCACTGATATGACAGGCACCATTCAGTTCTCAATTGGCAGATCCAAATCCACAGCCAATCTGCTTGTTAGAGGTAACATATCCTGTCTTGGTTTACATCATGAAGATGAAGAATTAATTAATATCCACTCTTCCTTCACTGGGGTCTTTGAAATATTGTGTGTGTGTCTGGAGGTTCTGCTCCATTTCCAGTTCAAAGTCATTGGACACTAAATGAGACCGCTGCGTCTTAGTAAAAGATCTGTATGAATAGTTGTGATGTGCTTACTATTCAGATCTACAGAGCTGAGGTTTTGTCCTTGGCTATACCAAAGAAGTCAAATCAGGTGAAATTAATTGTATTTCTGAAGTAGACAAGTTTAAGTTTGGTAGCACCTAAATTTGATGCAGTTTGTCATTGATTTTATCTGAAAGAAATTTGCAGGCTTTTTATCTCCTGTTGTCCCCAGTGTAAGAGTCTCCATTCACATCCTAAAGTACTTATTATATTTTCAACTCACTCTTATTTGAATAAAAGCCTCAACTGGGAGCAATTTAATAAGCACAGAGCAAGAGCTGGAGCTTGCATTTGGTAGATACTATACAGTATTACTTTATAGAAATGTAATCAATGGCCTTCCCCATAGACAATCATTTGTTTTATCTTTAGAGTTGTTCAAAGAACCATTGTGAACATGAAATTAATTGGAATGGAATAGTTGCAAGAGACTTTCCTCTTCTTCCAATTGTCCTCATCCTTTCTTCTCTTCCACCCCTGCTTTAAAGATTACCATATACAAATCACCAGGAAGTTTGAGGACAAGACAGCTTTGGAATGTCATTCTGTCATCCTGTCCTGTGACTTCAGGCCTTCTCCAAAGGTTGTGAAATGGTTCAAGGGCCACACACCCATCGAGCCCTCTGAGAAGTACAAGATCAAGAGGGATAAGCATTCAGCAGAGCTCCAGATTCTGAAGCTGAAGCCCAATGATGCTGGTGTGTACAAGTGCAAGGCGGGAATTGCAGAGACTGAGGCCACGCTGACAGCTGAAGGTATGAGCAAGGAGGGTGGCCTCTTCCATGTCCTATTTCACCTCAGATTTCTCTTCTTGAGGTTGATTTCTGCCATTCTCTCCTGCTAACTTTGCAAATGTATAAACTTCACTGAGAAGATTACACAAAGATTATCTAGTCCAGCCATTCTACCACATCCCAGTATGCTTTATAGTAACAGTGGTAACAGTTCACCTTGTTTCCCTACAGCCCACGATGTAGAAGTAAGGAAGCACCTGCAGGATGTGGAAATTGAAGAAGAGAGCTCTGCTGTCTTCTCCTGCGAGCTGTCCCATGATGATGAGGATGTGGAATGGTTTCTGAATGGCAACCTCCTTTACACCAACAATTACAATGACATCAAGAACGTTGGCAACTGCTGCACACTGACAATGAAGCAGGTTAAGCCTGAGGATGCTGGCCCAGTGACAGTGAAGTCAGACAAGGTGTCAGAAAGCGCGCGCCTGAAGGTGAGAGGTGGGTCTGATCACAGCCCTCCTGGATGTAAGAGATGCTAAGGAGCGACAGTTCATTCTATTGTGCAGCAGTCCTGCTTCTAAAGCTCACCTCTCTGGGGTGACAAGTCATCAGGGGCTTTCTTCCAGTGGAAGGTTCCATTGCAGCAGATATCAACGAAGGAGGATGGTTTTGGTGTCCTGCCAAAGCATTCCATTGCTTTTTATCATCATTTTACTTAACACAAGGAGAGTTACAGGAGCAAATTTTTTTACAGCTTCAGTGCCATGCAGTGTCAATGCTGTTGTCTCCAAGGATTTATGACTGCAGGGAGAGCTCATTCAGTGTGTGTTTTGCCTCTGGAATGACTAATGACCAGGCTGTGAGCAACCCGATCTAGCTGTGAATGTCCCTGTTTATTGCAGGGGAGCTGGGCTAGATGGCCTTTAAGGGTCTCTTCCAATTCTAAGGATACTGTGATTCTAATCTGCTCTCCCCAGTAATTAAGCTCTTTTACTCTACGCGCTCAGTGTTTGAAGGATTTCCTCTTTCTCCTTTCTTTTGCATTTTGTGGATCTTTTTTCCCCAGTGTAAACCTCTGATGTGTGAAATAGAAGATAGATAAAAGGAGTCAATAAAGAGGAAAATCAAAAGTGTTCAGCAGCTTATCCTCTTAATACTGTGGCCTGCTGTATGAGCTCTGCTCCACGTGAGGGCAATGCCAGCTCTCCAGCTTTAGAAGAGCTACATCCCAATTTTTTCATATGATATCAGTCCCACCCACAGCAATGCAGGCTGTCCCTCCTGTTCCCTGTATTCTTCTACTGATTAGTTCAGAATTCCTTAAAGTGTATTCAGTCAACAGACATGAAACCACTTTAGGTTCTATACTGGTGTCGTCAGTACTGGTAAAGATTTATTGATACCTCTTTAAAAATCTGAACACAACTGGAAATGTCTCAACTTCTGTATCACGTTGTTCTGTTTTGCCTGTTTAATTGCAGAGAAGCCTGCTGTCTTCATGAAGTGTTTGAATGATGCTTTTGTTGAGGAGTGGGGTGTGATTAAATTGGAATGCGAAGTCTCTAAAGAGAAGGTCAAACCAGTGTGGAAAAAGGACGGTGTTGTGCTCACTTCTGGCAACAAGTTTGAGCTGCTACAGTCTGGGAAGACCCTATGTCTCCTTCTCCATGACCTCGAGAAGTCAGATGCAGGTTTATATACCTGTGATATTGGCACTGATGTTGCCAAGTCAAATGTCGGCGTTCAGGGTAAGTACTGTGAAAAGTGAAGGAGTGCTAAAAGCACATTCAGTGTTGTCACTATGTCTTACGCCTATTCCCCCACGAGCCTTAATAGTTTCTACAATAGAACTGTATTTCTGCAATTTAGCGCAGTGATGTCTGGAAAATTCCCATTGCTTTTGATGTAAATGTGTCTCCTTTTGCCATGAAAATCACAAAACACGTCAAGAATGTCCTGGAAATGTTTCCTTTCTAAACATCCCTAAAATGGAGAAATGGTTTGAACACCAGTAGGGGTAGGATGGTAAGAAATTAGCTAATAGAAACATTTAATGTCTTGTCGTAGGCAAAACCCTTTTTCTCACGCAGCATCCTAGAGTTGTCCTCTCTGTTAGGTTTTTCCCTCTGTAGCTCATTGAATCTTCATTGTGCTCCATGGACTGAGCTGCTCTCCTTGTAGTTCTTCCAGAGCAAAGCCAAGAGATTCACATCTCTTTTTTTTTATAGCTTTCTGGTAATTCTGAGACGAGAATGTCTTAGAGAATACATCAGTGAGGAACGCAGCCATGTTCTGCAAATCCTGAGTTCAAACACCAGTACTGCTACTCACGTCAGTCACAAATGCCTTTTCTCCATCTAAACCTCATACTAACCTATCTCTTATCTTCCAGAGCTGAATATTGCCATTAGCAAACGGCTGAAAAACAATGAAATCCAGGAGGTAGAAGATGGCACTTTTGAATGCATTCTGTCCCATGAAAGCATTGATGAGTTCAAGTGGACACTGAATGGAAGCAGAGTGGAAAGTGGTGGGCGATTTAAAGCTTCTAACGTGGGTTGGTAAGAGACTCTCCTTATCAAAAGTGTGACTCCTACTGACTCTGGGGAAGTCGTTTTTATTGCCCGTGGTCTAACCTCCAAAGCCTCTCTGTCTGTGAAAGGTAATGAGATGGGAGAGATTCTGGGGTCTGATTCCTTCAACTGTCTTCTGATAAGATTGTCATGAGAGCTAACTCATAATATGGTTAAAGTGAATAGCAACCTTCTACTTGAACCTTGAAGCACTGAGAATTTCTCTTAAAAATAAGTAAAAGGAGGAACCATTTGACACAAATGTGAGAACTACTCAAAGCGCTGGGGTAGTGTTGGAAATGGGCATCTCACTACAGCTTGTTCCATTAACAGTAAATCAGGAATGATCTATTGAGGGAACTGTGGGAGCAATATCCTCTAAGTATAAGCTGAAGGGATGGCCTTCACATCATCTAGCTGTACAACAAATTCCTATCTAGAACATGTGCATCTGAGAGCATCATCTGAGGCTCCCAGTGTGATCAGTGGAGAGAAGGAAGAGGCAGTTTTCAGACATGGTTCATCATCCTCAATGGGGTAGATTTAAGAGAGAATTAATGGTGCCTGGAATTCTATTGTCTGTACTTTACAGATTACTGCTGGCTGTAGGATGGCCTCTGTTGCAAGTGCCTCTCTAACTTATCTCCAGCATGTAGATGCGTGTATTTTGAGAGAGGCATCCTACCCTAAGTGTATGTTACTCAAAAAGCATGTTTTCTTTCAGAAAAACCTACTGAGGTAACAAAACAGCTGGAGGATAAGACAGCAGCAGCAGGGCAGGACATCAGCCTGAGCCGTGAGCTGTCGAAACCAGATGTGAACATCAGTTGGTACAAGGATGGCAAAGCAATCAGAAAAAGCCAGAAGTACGACTTGCAGCAGGAGGGAACTGGGGCCATTCTGATCATCCATGACTCTACCGCCAAGGACAGCGGGGAGTACACCTGTGAGACAGAGGACTCTGAAACAAAAGCCAGGGTCACTGTGCAAGGTGAGTTGAAAAGCACACTGGGGAAGGCATGTAGAGAAGTCGAGGTAAATATCTGCAGCCTGTGGGTGATGTTTTTCTCTTCTGTTTCCTTGAGCGGGATCAATTCTTAGTTTTCAGAAAATATGGTGGATTAAAATATTTTAGTTAAAATAATCTCTAAACTGAATGATAAATGGCATGTGAAAGCAAAGCTGAGAACTAAGCACCAGAAGAGAAAACAAAGTCAAGTATGGCATATTTAGAGACAGGTGAAGAACCCTTGAGCGCACTGAGGAGTACTAGCATACTCTGGAATGTCTCTTGGGCTCCCTACAGCACACATACTTGCTCTGGGGCATGTCTGGATGTCTGTAGAGCTAATTGCAGGGCCCTGAGAAACCTCTGGGGCACATTAGGGGGCACTGGTTTCCATGTGAGTGTTTCCAGGTTCCCAGAAGTCAACAGGGAAGCCTTTGGAGACCCCTTGGGAAGACTCAGTGGGGCCCTAGAGTGATGTAGCAGCTTGTGTTGGTTTCATCTGCTTGGCAGGGAAGCGATTTCCCTGGTGGGAGCTGACTGACTGGGAGGTGATTCCCTTGGTTTAATTAATTTAATTACCTGGATTATAATTAAATAACACTGTTCAGCGTTCAATCAAGATTATATTTTTCCAAAGTACTGCAGTCGTGCATCTGTAGCAGCTTTCCTAAAATATATCGAGTTTATTCAAAATTCCAGTGATGCTCCTAAAGCACTTGAAGTGCATTTGAGGTAGCGAGTGACAAAACAGCTCTGAGAGAATCATCATCAAATCAGAACATTGGAACGGTAACTAATAGCAGAGATTCTGATAAGAATATTTAAATTTTCAAATTACCTTTTTCTAAAGTTGTATTTCACCAAGTTTCATCAATATGCACACTGAAGAGCTGACTTGCTATGTTTCTTTTTATAAAAAATCATGTGTTACAATTGAGAAAAGAAGGTATAGCATGTAACATCCTCCAAGTAAAGTGCAAAAAACATTTCTTCACAGTTCCAATTAATGTCTTATGTTTTGTTCAGACTCACTAAATGATGTATTTCAGGGTACATCACATGGGAATATAAGAAGACTATTCAGAACAGGAGCTGCAGAGCAAGATGAACAGCATGTGAAGGTAAGGCCGGGAACCAAGGACACAGCTTTTGTGTCACTCAGCCACCTGTGGCAGAGGTCAGGATTTCAGCAGGGATTTCTGCAGACGTTCCTTGAACACCCCCAGGGTGGGTGACTCCACCACCTCCCTGGGCAGTCCATTCCAGTGCCTGGCCACCCTTTCTGAGAAGTAATATTTCCTAATGTCCAGCCTGAACCTCTCCTGCCGCAGCTTGAAAACATTCCCTCTAGTTCTATCAGTAATGACACGAGAGAAGAGGCCGACCCCCAGCTCACTGCAACCTCCCTTCAGGAAGTTATAGAGAGCAATGAGGTCTCCCCTGAGCCACCTCTTCTCCAGGCTGGACATTCCCACCTCCTGCAGCCTCTCCTCATATGGCCCCATTGTGCTCCAGACCCCTCACCAGCTTTGTTGCCCTTCTTTGAACACGTTCCAATGCCTCAGTGTCTTTTTCTCAGTGAGGGGCCACAAACTGGACAGAGAATTCGAGTTGTGGCCTCACCAGTGCTGAGTACAGGGGGACAGTCACCTCTCTGCTCCTGCTGGCGTCACTGTTTCTGATGCAAAATGTATGTAAGTGTCACATGTGTGACATCCTTCTTGATGGAGTTCTGTGACTGGAGTTCAATGGATTTGAGAGCTGACTTGAAGCCTGTGGGCATCACCCAGGAGGTGGGGTGAGAGGATGAGGCGTAGGAACAGGAACCTCTTTGGTCGTTATTAACTCCCAACTTTTTGGTCAGGAATCTCTGTGTGTTTCTTTATCATGTAAAGAACAGAGTCATTGTGCAGCTTGTGAATGAATTGATTCACGCCTGCTGATTGGTGCTGTTCTCTACAGGGAGCTGCAATGGAAATGGACACTTGTGGTCCACTGTCCAGCCCCCTCCCGTGTTGGATTTTCTGGGCTTTGAGACACGTCTTCCAGATGCACTTTGTGTTATTTCTGATGTGTTGACCTGTTGAGCTCCAGCCCCAAAGGAGGATTCAAGTACTACCATTGGGAATGTAGTATTTCTTGCTAAACAGAATTCGTGTGCACCCTTGTCTTTCGTCTGCACAAAGGATCTTGTAATCATCTCTGTCTGTGTTTCTTTTAGAGCCAGAGATGGAGCAGAGAGGAACACAGACTTGGGTGAATCTTCATTCAGGAGCAGGGACACGTCATGCTCATCTGAGGTGTCTGGCTGACAGCAAGAGCAGAGAGGTAAGTTTCATAGGGTCGCGTGCCCATTTTATTTTTTTTTTCATTCATGATGCATAGAGGCGTTCCCCAGACAAAGTGAGCATTTCTCAACTGGACTTTCTAGAAATGAGCTAGGCAGTGAAAATGGGTTTGAAGCATTCCTAAGAGCCCCGCAAGAGAATGCTGAGAGTTAATCTGGCACCCTCCTTTGGAAACGTCCGTTGTCTGTCAGCTCTTCAGCTGTGCCCTAACACCTCCCATTGCGCTGCCACACCAGGATAGAATTCCAAGCCCACACTGAGTCCTGGAATGTTGTGGTGCCGTGTTGGAATCAGACGTGACCACGTGGTCTTGGCTCCCCGCCTTGTGGGGGGTCATGGTGGACCAGGCTGTTGGCCGTTGGTGATGTCATAAGCGGCTGGAATGAGGGGAGGAGCGGTGCGTTCTGTGTTCCTTTGTGGGTGAGCTAGTGGTCGGAGTGGTTGCTTGATTTGTTGTTCTTGTGCGTTTAGTGTCGTTAGTGCCGTTAGTTAGTGTTGTCAGTTACTGTTGTTAGTTAGTGTTGTTAGTGCCTTTAGTTAGTGCCTTTAGTTAGTGCCTTTAGTTAGTGCCGTTAGTTAGTGCCTTTAGTTAGTGCTTTTAGTTAGTATTTTTAGTTAGTGCCTTTAGTTAGTTCCTTTAGTTAGTGCCTTTATTGCCTTTTTCTTCTCACCGTCGTGCGCAGCAGCTTGTAGGTAAGCTGAGCTGGCGTGGGATGGATGGGTGGGCAGTGAGGTGTTGAGAACTGCTGGCTGTCGGAGCTCACAGCACCGTATTGCTTACTCTTGACCATCAGACATAATTTTCCCCTGGTACACACGTTCCAAAGGGGGTATCCGTAAAGTTAGCACCTGTCCCGTGCTTCTTCCATTGTCTTTGCTCAGTAGTGGAAGCATTGTAAAGTTGCTGGGCGGACAGGCATCACGTAGCCTGAGACTCAGCATGTCTTGCAGCAAGTGGATGGGACGGTTGTGCTGTGTGTGTTATTCCATGACTGTCTTAGCCCTGCTCACTGACCTGCTCTTTCTCTCTCCTCTCCTCACCCTCCGCCCACTGCCTCGGTGCAGCTTTTGCTCTCATTCCATCCGAGCAAAGCGACAACTGCTGCAGATAGCTTGAAGTGATCTCACTGCCAGGTACGTGCCATGGTTTGTCCCCCCGCATGGTTTTGCCGCATGGTATGTGAATGTAGTTCTGAAGAAGTCTGTCCATACTGTGCTGTGTGAATAGAGAAAACAGAAGTGTGTTTCTGCTCTGTTCCAGCTCTTCACACTTGCTGTTATGGGTGCTGCGTGCAGTGAGATCAGCCGTGAGCCTGAGGTGGCGGCGACGGAGGTACAGTATGAAGCTCTGGCCGGTCTTTGTTCCCTGTGTTGAACCATTAGAAGGAGCTGCAGATGTACTCTCCTGCAGGAAAGAATGGGCCAAAAAGGGCCTGGCCAGCTGTCTGCGCCAGTGCCATTGCTGATGAGTCTGGGTAGAGAGAGATGCATCTTTGCATGGCCTGGCAATGCACACCAGGAAGGGAAATAACTGTGATGAGACGTGCAGCTCCTTCTGAAGTGCTCCTGATAAGGACGGAGCGCATTTGCTGCAGCTTTCTCTGCAGATGTGCTCCTCACCTTGAAATCCTCCTGGTTTGTCCTCAGCTCCTGACCACGGCCTGTGCTCTGTTTTGCAGGCTGATAACATGCGGGAGCCGCAGCTGGTGCGTGCTATGTCATCTTTAAACGTACCAGCAATTGCGGCAGCCCATGTTATTAGGAGCCACGTCGCCCAGGGGCCGGATGAGCTCTCTCTGGATGTAAGCAGTTCCAGGCGTTCCTTGTTGTTGTGCACAGAATTAGTATAGAGTGTGAACGCCTCGGGAATACTCTCATATTTTGTGTCGTAGAAGAAGGCTTTTGTTTTAGCTGTGCTGAAGCTGGGATTGATGTTTCAATCTTTTGCAGGTTGGAGACATCGTGTGCATTGTTGATATGCCACCAAAGGAGATGAGCCCCTGGTGGAGAGGCAAGCGTGGCTTTGAGGTAGGCACACATTTTTGACTAGAGAGCACAGCTTCAGTAGTGTCTAGAATCTCCGGTTGGAGCTGCTCTGCCTGCACAGGATGGCTTCTGGATGCAAACAGTTGCCCTGTGTCGGTGTCAGAGGATCTTCCCTTTGGCTCTGGGCTTGGGCTAATGCCCACCTGTCTTTTTGTTCTTATTACAGGTTGGTTTTTTCCCTGGTGAGTGCGTGGAACTCATCAGGGGAAAACTGCCCGAGTCCATCCTACATTCATTGCCAAAGCCAGGTGCGTATTTTACATTTGACAATGCGGGTTAGTAAAATGGGGTCTGAACGTGGCTTTCAGGGGGTTCATTAATGCCCGAGTTGAGCAAGCTTAGAAAGAGAACTGCATTAAGCTCCTTGGGCACCTCCAGGGATGGGGAAAATCCGTTCTTGTGTGTCCTTGTTGGGAACATGCTTTCTGTTGTTACGTGTTCTGTTGAATGTGTTGCACTCGGCCTCGTCCAACCGAGCCAAGCCTGAAATGAACTTGTTTCTTTGTTTTGTTGCACAGAGCCAAAGAAACGGGGCAAGTTCATCTCCTGCCTTCGTTGCCCGTTGAAGGCCCGCCCCAGGAGAGCGAAGCAGCCTGAGCCTCCAACATTCTCGGGATCCATGTCCCTGCTTGACATCGTTGAGAGGTATTTAGCCAACAGGACTTGAGGGCTGAGCTGTAGGAATGGAAGCATCCTCTGCTGTTTGAAACAGAGCGCTTTTCTAAGCTGTGTTTCAGCAGAAACCAGGCATTGCCCGGAACAGGCAACTATTGGCAAGGGTTCGGTGCAGCTCTTCCCTCACCCTGCACCACGACTGACAGCATGCTCTGTTTTCTCTGCAGAATGAGTTCTCCCAGTAAGAGGGCAGAGTCAGCAGCTTGCAGTTGGCGTTCCTGCTTCTGCCTGGGCAAACCTTCCCCTGTGGCCAAACGCCAACTGCAGAGCAGTGCCAGGGAGCCCTCTGAAGCAGAAGTCTTGGTCCTGGCAGGTAAGCATGCAAATCCAGCTTTCAAATCACTGCTTGTCAGCAACACAGGTAGAATTCATGCTTTCAGTGGGCTTGTACATCCTTCTGGCATTCAAGCCTGTGCCTGACATCTTCAGTTGACCCCTGTCTTTCCCAAATGAGTCTCTTGTCAACACAAGAGCTGGACCTGCACGAGGATCACTTTCAAGACAGTGACACTGTTGCTAGAAGCCTATTTGCTTCTGCCCACCATCACTGCATAGCCAAATGTCAAGAACCTGTTTCATGATTCATCTTGTGAAACTTTGACACTAACTGCTGTGCGTCTACTCCTTCCTAGGTGACCCGAGCCCTTGTATATCTCCAAGACGCCAGGCATGTTACGATGCAGCATCCTGTGATTCAATCAATGAAGAACTGTTACTAAGCACAGGATGCTGCAGTTCAGATGAAAGCCTTCCGTATAACATCAGTTATAAAGAGAAGAATGCCATCATCGTTGAAGCTCTCGTTCATCCCATACCTGTTGAAGCTGCTGACCTGAGCCTGCCAGACTCCTCAGGCACCAGCCTGAACCGAGTGCCTTTCGAGGACAGCCCAGCCCAAGCACAGCACGAGTGCCCCGACAGCAGCACAACCATGCAGGCTCAGGTCAGCATTACAGAGGAGAAGCCAAACATCTTGGAGGGGGAGGTAGAATCAGGCCAAGAGTCCCAGGCTCCGGGCAACAGCACGACTTCTGAGACACTCTCGTCAGACAACAGAGAATGAGTCCCATCTTTCCTCCAGACCTCACACCCCCTCCTTTTTCCTATTGAATAAAGGCACGCTCGTGCTCAATCAACGCCTTGACTGAATTCTGAGTTTTCATTCGCAGAGATTGGGATGAGTACAAGAAACAGCAAGACAGCTCAGCTTGCAACGCTCTGGCTGTGGGGTGCGTGCAGGGACACTGTAACCATACAGGGAAAGGCTTCCACTGCTTCCTCAAGCTGTAGTCCAGCCCTGCTACTGCTCTGTGGCACAAAGCCCTGAGGGATGTTCCATATTGTTAACCTAAGTGAAGCCAGCTTCATGCACTGTGTTTTGTTGTTGCTGGGTGAGAGGGGGATGCACGTTGGTGAGAAGATGAGCATTGCTGGATCTGCCACGAGTGTCCCTTCTGCCTCTAAGAATATGTCCTAAGTAGGATGTGAACACTGCTGGCACTTCCTCATTGCACGTGCTTGGAGGATCTTCAGTTCTTGCACATTTCAGGATGTCTGTCAGTGACTACGAGGAAATTCTCAAGTACTAGGAATTCCATGAAACAGTTGGAACGGGTAAGTGTCATCTTTGTACAGAAACAGCACGCTTAACAGTCTGTCTCACCACTCTAGAATTAATCTGAGAATAGATTAACAGCTCTTGTCAGTTCTCTAAGTCAGGTTTCATTTGTATAAATTTGAAATTCGTTTTTTAAACCAGTTGGAAATTGTAATATTATATTAGAGAAGAATTCACACTCAACTTTAAGCATCTGTGTTTTGATTTGTAGGTGGTTTTGCAAACGTAAATCTTATGCGGCATCTTCTTACTGGTGAAAAAGTTGCACTAAAAATCATGGAGAAAGTTACTGTAGGGGTAAGCCAAAAGGCATTTAAATATGATAATATCTTCTGTTGGAGTTGTGGAGTTCTCAAGAACACGGGGGCAGGTGGGATGGTACATACGAATGCAGCCTACTGGTCCCATTGCCTTTTGAAAGATGCTGTAGAGCTGGAAAAAGTTTAACAGAGCACCACAAATCTTCTTCCTCGTTGTTCAGAGGGCAGTATTCTCTGGCTGTAAAATGGAGGAAGTTATTACGTTATTACATTACATTACATTATTGTTACATTATTACAGCAATTTTACCAAAATACCAATGAAAATGCTGAATGTTTTACTGTTCATTTTTCACAGCTCTGTTTCAGAATTTCTATGGGAGTGATGTCAGTCATTGCTGAGTTGATGTTGAATTGTGTACTGTCCCATATGTGCTTGTTCTGTTCCACAACAGTCAGATGTGGTACCTGGTATGTCACAGTAGTTAGCGATTTCATCGCTTGCTTTTATGGTCTCTTAAGGATGACTTGCCTCATGCTAAAACAGAAATTGATGCCATGAAGAACTGAAGTCATCAACATGTTTGCCCATTGGATCACGTAAGAGAGACATCAAAGAAATATTTATAGTCATAGAGGTAAGAAATAGTTTCTGCTTTCTGTGCTGTCTTTCTTACTTATCTTTCTCTGATACTCTCTAAATGCATTTTCAGATAACCTTATCTTACAGGGAAGCTGTTTGATTGCATTGTTTCTAAGGACCGCCTTTTGGAAGAGGAAGCTCCAGTCTTTATTTGACAGACTGTTTCAGCAATTGCTTCTGTTCACAGTCAGGGTTATGCCCAGAGACCTCAAACCAGTGAGCCTGAACTGCAGTCAGTCTTCCATAAATAATAATGAATGTGTTTTTATTTTTCTGTTGGGAGAGAAAGTTACAGTACTCCACTCCATTCCAGTGGATTGCAGGAGAGAACTGAAGGGGGGAGAAGTAACACAAAGTAGAACTCATGGGTTGAGATAGAATTATGTACTGAGATAGAGAAAAGGATAATAGTTATGATGAATGCAAAAGCAATTGCTCACCACCTACCAATCAGTGTCCAGTTAGCCTCCTAGTAGTGGAAGAGATTTACATGAAGTTCTACCCCCTTCAAAACTCCTTCCACAATATGTCATATAGTATGGAATATCCTTTGGCCAGTTTAAGTCAGCTGTCCTAGTTCTGTTCCTTCTCACTTCCTTGGGCTCTCAGCTGAGATTGACTGTGGCTCTGTACAACGCTGCCTGGCAGCAACTGTAAGCATCACTGCGCTATCTCCATTGTTTCTCTAGAATGAAAACGTTGTATTGTATCAGACACTGAAGAAGATAATTCAGTCCCAGCTGAAACTCAGACAATAACTTGTGCTTAGGATTCTTTCCCTACAGGAAATGTTAGATATTTATTGCTATGTGGTACTGTGTTCTGTAGCTGAGCTGGATTTTGTTATCCTTGAAGAAGTATCTTCCTCTGAAAGGGGAGTAAAACATGATGCTCCTAATGAGCGGAGCAGAGACACAGATCTGATCTGAGTGTTGGTTTCACATTTTTGTGATGCTCTTTGCTGCAGTTTGTATCTCAAGAGAAGCCCTTGTGGTGTCAGTCTGTTGTGTAACCTGCTCTAGTTTTGTGCCTCAAGGAAGAGTGATCCTTTAAACAAATGGTGGCTATACAGAGGGTATGGGGTGAGATGCATTCCTCTGGCCCCATCCAATGGATTTTCTGTCACAAAGATCATTCTCCCCAGCTTCTCTTCTCTGAGTGGGAGCTTCAGCCCCCTGCACAGGCTGGAGGTCATCCATAGAACTTGCTTCAGAGTTTGTTTCAGGTTGTTATCCTTCCTGGCCAAAAAGCAGATACAGTATTGTAGATGTGGTCCAGTGAGTGTTGAAGCAGGAATGACTTGTCCTGGTCTGGTTGTGCTGCTTTTTAATGCAGCTGATGATCTTGTTGTACTTCTTTTCTGTCAGAGCACACTGCTGGCTTGCATTCAGCCTGTGGTCTCTCACCACTTGTCCTCCTAGTCCCCAGGTCCTTTCCAACAGATACAAGCTAGTATTTCCCACCTGGGATATTGGAAGATGGGAACTTGCCAGCAGTCAGTGAAGATCTCTGAGACAGCGAGAGCGAGCGAGCTTTGAGTAGACTGGGAACCACTGTCCACAGCAGGAAATAAGAGAAGAGAAAAGATGTTTCCTTGGGCATTTGGGTGGAAATCATTCCTGACTGCTTTCTCATCCACCGGGAAAATCTGCTGATTGACAATTTGAAGCTGATAGACTTTGGACTCTGTGCAAAGCCAAAGGTAAGAGTATCTGTTAAATCAAATACAATGTGCCCCCAAGTAATGCATGTTTGACCACCGTATGCAACAGGGGCTTGTCCAAACAAACTCCTTAAAATCAAGCTGTTTCTGTGGCTGACATGTCATTGCATCTTGTTTGGATTGGCCTGAACTGTATGAGAGTGGTTAACAGATTGCTCAGAAGCACAGGTAGATAATTCTCTCTAGCTAGACTCCCTGTTTTCATAGTCTAAGCTGTAGATAATCTTGTAGGTATATCACCTGTCTTATGCAAGGGTCTGTAATAGGAGCATGAGGTTGGTGTGCCTAAGGAACCCTCTAAGGAACTGCATGTAGGATGAGATTGTGGATAGAATAAAATGACTTTTGCAGGTGACGTACAAATCCTGTGATTGCATATGCTTGAACTGAATTGTTTCTTGATCTTCAAACTGATTTCCAGAATCCTTTATTAACATGTAAGATGGGTGCTGGTAAGAAAGAATGGGAAGACTGCCTTACTGATTCCAAGAGAATTACTTGTCCTCAAATGATTTTTCCTGGCCAAAGTTAGAGCCTCTCACAGGTAATCGAGACCAACAGGCTGTTGTTGCACAATCAACAGGCACAATCTAGATGATCAGCTGAGGAAAATAAAGCATCATGCCAAGGGTACTAGATAAGTGAGCAGCTTGAGATCTACACATTTATGTGATACTCATGGTCTTAGACAATATTTGTTTAGTGAGGTCACATTGAATGAAAACAAAATCTAAGATTAATGAAAATATACAAAGGAGAAGAAGCCTCTGAGGCTTCTGAAGTGTTATGACCAGAAGACATAAACTCTGTTTTTGAAAGAGCAATTTGCTCTGTTAATTATCCATCATTTCTGTGCAGTCTGTTTTGTCAGACTTGTCTTTAGCTTCCAAGTTGTATGTGAAGACTTGTTTGCACTGTAATGCACAATGTACGAAAAATTGGGAGATGAAAATGTGAAGAGTTTTTCTATCTTTGATTTCATGTCTGGAATTTTGGAACCCACTACTTGCAGTTGTTAATCTGTCCAAACTGGTCTGGTTTGCAATGCCCTCATACTTCTTGAAAAACTCTGCTGTTAAAGGCAGAACAATTCCTACAAGTGCCATGGCCCCACTGTTGTTCTAATTCTTGTTTCTTTGTTTTCCACACGCTGCTTTTCAAGCCTCCTTTTTCTTTACAGTCCAAGTGAGAATTGCACTGTGAGGTGTCTGAACCTTGCTGTGCCTCTACATAAAGAGAACAGCAGCAAAGCCTGACAGGTGACTGTGCTGACAGCTCTCGTAGCCAGTAACACGTAACTGTGCTAAATCCCTTGTGATGGCTTTGATTTAATTTTTGCCAGTGAAATCCTTGTAAAAGGAACTGCAGCAGTGTGATGAGCTAAGGTGAAGATGCTGGTTTTAGTAGTGCTCTAAGCTGAGTGGAAGGGCAATTGAATGAGGGTTATATGCTTTCTGTGGACAATAAGGTTGTGGTGCTGTTGGGGTGGGTCCAGAGGAGGGGCCACTGTGATGATCAGAGGGTTGGAGCAGCTCTCCTATGAGGAAAGGCTGGATTGTGGCTCTGGGCAGCCTGGTCTGGTGGTTGGCGACCCTGCATCATCAAGAGAATCCAAACTACTCACAGCCTAATCATAAAGAACATCACCAAGAATGATGGTGGAGCAGAAGTGAAATTTGTTGCCGAAAATGTTGATGTCAGCACCAAGATGAGAGTGAGAGGTATTTGCTTTGATCCTTCTCCTTTCCTCTTACAGTCAAGGCATAGTTGCTGTGATCTGATGATTAGAACTGGGGCTGCAGGCATTCACTGACTGTACCAAATACCTGAAATTGCATCCCATGGACTGACGTGAGTCCCGGTAATGACCTAAACATGATAGCACTGAGTGTAGTGTAAGCCAGTCTACCCAGCTGCTTGGTATCTGAACCAGATTGCTTCATGCCAGCTGATGAATGTCTGCAGTTCACAGCTATTGGCCAGTGCATTCAGTCAGCAGGTTTACCACTGCATCACCATAGAGCAGTACTTTCAGCTCCAGGTTCAGACAGCCTTTCTGATTGCACTGGAATAATTTAGAAGTAGGGGAGCAATCATTCCAATAATATCTCTATCAATCAGCTTTGCATGACAAAATAGAACAAATAAACATTCATGATGGGAGGACCTGTTTGTCATTGGGTGGAAACCTCTGCAGAAGCATGTTTAGAGCATTCTTAATCAGTAGAAGGAGATGTTTGGTTGATTTTTACTTAGTAAATCCGGCAAGAAGACCAAATGAAATATCTTGAATTGCTCAGCAGTGACACAATGATGAGTGCAGGAACAGAAGGTGATACTTTTTCAGAGATGTTGCAGCAAACATTGACCACGTTAGCCTGATATCAATTGAACTAACGAGGCCTTTGCTCCTGACAGGTGCTGCAGTGAGATTTACCAATAAGAGCAAAGATGTAGAAAAGATCTCCGCTCGGCTGCGTGAGGAAGCCAAACTGAGGCTGAGCTTTCAGACACAGGCGCTACTGTGGAGTGAATGAAGGATGGGAAGGAGCTCAAGGCCAGTGAAAAATAGGAACTGCACATTGTGGGGAAGAAACACACCCTGAAAATTCACAACGTCTCAATGGATGATGCTGTAAGTTGTCAGTGCATCTGTGAGGGGGATAAAATGCATGAGTTTGCATGATGAGGCTCTTCATCATCTTCTGCTGGCTTGTCACCCTTGTTGATCCATGGAGAAACAAGAAAGGCCTAGAGTAGTGTATGCACTTTGGCATTGGAGAGCTTACTTAATTGCTTCTTCTCAAAGAACAAACTCCAGAGAGTCATGGAGACATCTCCAAACAGAATTGAATACTGGGACTAAATTGATGGAGAGCAGAACTTCCTGCCACGGCTTGTCAGCTAGTCTTAATTTTGCTTTTCTTCTCTCTGTCATGTTAGCATAATATTTCATACTGGCAGGTCTGCCCAAAGAATTAAATGAATTAGCTGATGGACGTTTCCATGTGCTTTGCACTGTAATGTGACTATCAAATGAGTAATCAATGCTGTTATTTTAAAATCTGTGTTGGCAGGCTGTAAGACAAACAGCTGCTGTTGGTAGCTTGGTTACTGCAGAATCAGCTTTTGTGCATCTCATAGATAGGGAAGAGACCCTTAAGGGTCAGCTAGTTGGACTCCCTTGCAATGAACAGGGGCACCGCAGCTCCATCAGGTGCTCTGAGCCCTGTCCATCCTGACTTTGAATATCCTCAGGCTCACAAATCTTATACCTATGCCACACACTCACAGTATTTCACCATTCAGCATCGCCACTTGTATCTTCTCTTGTTGTAAATCAGAGCTAGCTGGTAAATCATCTGCTGTGCGGGTCATCTGTGTCTCTCCCATGGGCATCACGTGGCTGCTGGGAGGCTTTGAAGAGCTGCAGCCAGAGGTGTGTCACCCGCTGGGCCTCGTGCCCAAAGGAGCCCACAGGAAAGTGTTGTTGCAGTTTGTCACGCACTGCACTGCCATGAGACTTGACGTGCCAGACATCCTCTGACACGTGAGCTCCTGCATCCAGGCAGGACATCTGAGACGTCTCCTTCAGCCTGACGTGGCTGCAGTTTCACACTGGTTTTACTAAGGAAGGAGAAGGCACGTGGATGAAACTCTTTTCCTGCTCTTCCTTCCAGACCTTTCAACCTGTGATCCATGCTGGTGGAAAAACAGAGATCTCAGCAACATCCATCCTTTTCAGGGAGGTTGGGAAGAGGAGATGGTGTTATCCCATAAAGGGAGGTGGGGAACTCGCACAGGCTGCCCAGGGAGGTGGTGGGATCCCTGGAGGTGTTCAGGAACTGTGGAGATGTGGCCCTGATGGATGTTATCAGGGGGCATGGTGAGGTGGGTTGGGGTTGGAATCAAAGGAGGACCCCCATGTATTTCAGCAGGAAGCACTACTGGTAATAAGACCTTTGGAGCAAATCCTGGTAGGGCCACGCTCAGCTGGTCCAGTCCGGAGGCTGTTCCTCCTTCCTGCAGTATCTGCAGTGAAAACCAGCAGCTGCTTTTGTGTGGCTGGGCTCACATCCAGCAGTGGTGAGGGGACTACAATGATAAGAGACAGTTGCTGAAAAAATGAATGAAATTTGACTGTATGATAGGACGGAGTTAAATGTATTTACAGGATCTCAGGCATCCCAGTGTCCATCAGCTGGCTCTCGAGCTCCTAAAAGACAGGCGTTCTGTAGAACGTTGTTGAATTTGTATTATCCATGCGTGTTCTTGGAACTGCAGAACAAATGCATGCATAATCCAGACTTTGATTTTAGCAGCTCTGACTGCGCTGTCTCAACAGACCCAACTCAGTTGTGTGCGCTGTTTTGAAATGATATGTTAACAAGAAGTTGGAAAACAAACTCCATTACCTGGAGTAAAATAGGACCGTGGCCTTAGGCTTAAACCTTTGGCTAAGAAAGTGGTGAGATTTTGAATCTTTGCAGTCAATTATTCCACTGTGTGTTAATAGGGGCCAGTTTCATCATCTAACTTTTGCGCTCCAATTAATTTCCATAAAGGAATTCTGTTTTTCTTTTCAGTCCTAAGTGATATCTCCATCTTTTAGGCTCGATTTGTTTGCCAGGGGGTTACAATGCAGTAATAGAACACCCTCCATTGATTTCCTTCTAGTTTGCTTGTTCCAGTTCTTTCCTCAGTTTCCCTATTTCAGACATTTTCTTGAAGCCTTGGGCTTCTTCCTTTGGCTCTGTCCCCTGTACAGTGTATGTCCTTCAACTTGTGGATATAAGGTAATCTGGTACGTGGTTTATAAAAGCTGCCAATTTGCCAGCTTCTGAATTAGAGTCTAGCAATTAGAACTAGGAATAAACGTGTATCTTTGGTCTTATGATAAATGAATGCCTCATGGTCACCAATGTCCCTGTAGTTCTTTACCATCATACATATTTTGTGTGTCCATATTTTGTTTCAGCACTGGCAGACTTCATAAACAAAGAGACAACTGGAGGAGTTATCAGGGCAGTTGCTGGAAAACACGCTGAATTTGTTTCTGAGACCTCTGAAGCCAATGTCATGGTGAAGTGGTACAAAAATGGCAAAGAAATCACGACCAGTAAGAAATTCACAATGGAAGATAAAGGGAAACTGCATAAGCTTGTGGCTTCAGCTGTAACGAAAGAAGACGAGGGAACATCTGCAAAATTGGAGATGACACTCTGATTTTTGATTGGAAAGTCTCAGGTAAGTTTGTGAGGCAAACATGGGATCACAATCCATGTAAAGCACTTCAGACTTAATTCATTTTATTTGTCCAACGCTGTGGGTTTCCAGTATTTAGGACAAAGATTGCATATCTCTATTGAAGCAATTCTGACCTTACTGTTGTCCCTATGCAAATCCACAGTATGAGCAAATAATGTAACTGTGTTGTGATGAATTCAAGACAGCCTTATCTCCAGCTGGGGCTGGAGTCACGACTTGAGCCCTGACATCTGGGCTTCATTCTTCTAGTTCATAAATTGCCTCAGCACTTACATCATCTTTAAACCTCTGACTGAAATGGTCCTAAGTTCTTAGCATGGGAATCCTGTCTCCTCTTTTGACAAATTAAACTCCACATTTGGAGAGTTGAGTGTCTCCTGCTGTACCCGAAGGATGTTGTGATCTCTGAGGTGTCTCCCTGAGGTGCTGTAAGCACAGCCATTAGCTCATAGTACAAGTAAAGCACTGTCAGGTCAAGCCTGGAGGAGTAATGCTTGTCACTGACCTGTTCCTGTTCAGGGTGGAGCTGGAGGGTAAAATAACACAAGAAATTGTCATTGATATTCAATATCTGTGAAATTCAGCTGGCTGCATTCACAGAACCTGGCGTTAAGATCTGTTTTCTGGTTTCTATCTTGAGCCTATTTTCCATAACCCAGTCCTCATTTATGAACTGAAGCTCTACTGAAAGCCTTTCGCTGTGTATGCTCATGCTGCAGTACAGCGCTTGTGACATCTAACAGCACATTCACATTCCTCTGATCACAGGATCCTTAAGGTTGATTAAGACCCTCTAGTCCGACTGCTCACCCATCACCACCATGATGCTCACCATCAGCTAGCTAAAAACTCAGCAGAGATGATAGATCAAGCACAACATTGGATTTGGGGTGGCTAGAGAATCCTAAGATATTGAAGGATTGCTTGCAGGTGGTGTTGGCTCAGGTATTCACCCTGCATCCCACCTCCCATTCTGTTTGGTTGAGAATCATGCATTCTGCAATTTCACTTTGTAATTCAAAGACCCTGGCTTTATCTGTTGACAAACTGATCTAAAACAAGCCAAGAAGACTCCATTGGAACTGGTTGATGCAGAACAAAGGCATCCCAAAAGGACAAGTTGCACTGTTTGATGAACTTTATCGGATGAGAGCTAAGCTAAGATTTAAAAAGTTCTGGGGCTGTCTCTGAGCATCAAATCCAGAGGAAGCCTGCATGATTCCCTGAGAATGGATACCTCCTACTTTGGTGTAGGGTGAAGGGAACACTAGCAGTAACTCCTATCACAAAATGTCACATGGCTCAGACAAAAAAGTCATCAAGAGGGCTTAATTAGGAGCACCAAATGGTCACAAGATGGTCTTAGGGCAGGGAAGTAATCAATCTACGTGATATTGGTTGGTGCTATTAGTTCTTAACAGCTTGACTCTAGAAGGACTGTTGTTCTTTGGTCACCTAGTTTTAAAAGAATAGATGTCTCCTGTCTATTACAATTTTTAACGCATTATTTGTTCATTGATGCCATAAATGTGTGTGGCATAGTAATTGGCCTTGGTATATTCAGTGACTGAAAGCGACAGTTGTTGCTCTAAGAAATGCAGTACTAAGCTAGGTCTGCCTGTAGCTGACAGCCATCAGCTTGCTCCTCAGGCAGGTTCTGTCTGGATGGAATGAAGGGCATGAAATACTGATGTGCTCATCAAACGCTGCTTGTTAGCTTAGAGACAAGGTGTTGAATTGGTTTGTTCATGTATTGCAAACAGGTTACTTATCTGCCTTCATTATAGCTTCAGAAGAACATGTGCAGAATACAGAATTGATTAAAAGAAATAAGAACTGTCTGCATAGAACTTACTCTTTCCTTACACAGGAGAATCAAGCACACGTTTGTATGTGAGTACCTCCAGAGGTGAAACTCGATCCCCCAGATGTAATGAGCATAGACATTACAATCAGTTCTAACTGTATCTTAATGCTGTGCTGAATAAGCCTGAGTCAGGATGTAAACCACTTTCTCTTTTTTTCTTCAGATGAAGCCATTAATTCTGTCAGCAAGTCCAAAACGACTCCAGAAATATCAGTCAGTCCTTCTGAAGACCTGGAGCTGGTGTGTGAGGTGTCAGCTGCAAGCGGAGCTGTCGTATGGAAGAAAGATCAAACAGAGGTGAAGCAGGACCAGAGGACAACCATCATCTCCCAGGGGACGCACCACAATCTCATGGTCAAAATTGTGACCCTGAAAGACCAAGGGAGCTACAGCTGTGAAACAAAAGATGACAAAGCAACATTCCAAGTGAAAGTCAGAGGAGAGAAAATGCTTGGAATCCCAGAGATAAAGGAACTCTTCATTTGGTGTGTCTTGCATTTGGAGGATCAACTGACAGCCTCTCTGGTGCAAAATACTTTGGCTATAGGACTTTCTTTGTCATCTAGTGTCATAGCAACACTTTTCTACATGTGCTTTTACATCCAGGAATGAATTACTGCAACAAACAATAGGCAAGGAGGGTAACTTGTGCAGCTCTTGTAGTCAGCTGGTGTCTGCAGGGTTACAGTGCAAGAGCACACCAGGCATGCAAGGAGTGAGAAAAGGGGAGGTGGTTGAAGAGATCTGGTTACAAAATTTGAATGACACAATTAGGTGGAAAATGCCACTAATCAGACTCATAAATGGCCTGGGTTGCAAAGGCCCACAGTGCTCATCCAGTTCCAAACCCCTCCTATGTGCAGGGTTGCCAAGCAGCAGCCCAGGCTGCCCAGAACCACATCCAGCCTGGCCTTGAATGCCTGCAGGGATGGAGCATCCACAGTCTCCTTGGGCAACCTGTTCTAGAGGGCCGTTCCCTTCTGATTTACTGGAAATGTAGAGAGACATGAGAAGAAAAAAAGATAAGGGAGAAGGTTCAGCAGTGCATGCAGGTGTTCTAAATCTCATGTCCAAATCTGCTATCAGACTGCGAAATATTTAGCTTTGTGATATGATTTGATATGATATGATATATGATATGATATGATATGATATGATATGATATGATATGATATGATATGATATGATATGAAATGATATGCCTATCATTTCCCAAGGCAAAATAGAGGGGAAAGTATTTTCCTGTCTTAATGAGGCATCACGATGCTCCCTGTGAAGGGCAAGTATAGTGAAAATGGGGAACTGGAGTAAGCTCTGCAGCAGACTACAGCAAAACGGTGTGACTGTTGTGATGTCCCTGCAGAGAAAGAAGACGTGTTTACAAACAAGGACAAGGTACAAAAGGAGGTGAAGGCTGTACTGACTCAAAATGCCACGCTGAGCTGCGAGGTGGCCCAGGAGAAGACTCACCAAGATTCATGTCACAGGTGAGAGAAATTGTTTGGACTGTATTGAACCCCCCAACAAAGAATGAGGGGAAAGTTAAGTGGTTTGACACATTCAGCCCCAGCATTCAATGATGTAGACCGTGCTTAAATTCTGTTTAATTCATGCACTGTTTTGTTTGCCTTCTGAAGCTATTACTGCAGAGGACTTGGGTAGCCTCAGCTTAAGATGGGCTGGAAATAACTGGGGAATTTCCCTGGGGATCTCAAGTAGATGCAATGATAGCAAAATGAGAAGTCAGTAATTACAGGGGAAATTAAAGAATATTAAAGATATCTTCAGGGCACAAGCACACCCCTGCAAATGCTTCTTCCTAAATAGTCTCAGAGACAGCATTTGGTCACAATGCTAGAAGGCGGCATTGGTGGTTTCTATTAAATTAAATAAACCTGCAACTAAAAAGGTTTTCCTGTATTTTCTTTTGTTTTCTTCTCTATAGCAGGTACAAAAGAAATGCTTAAAAACAGAAAGGCTTCAAGCTGGTGCTTTTCTTTCCAGAAATGGAGGAAGACAGGCGTTCTATTTATTAGGAGAGTCTGATAAGAAAGTGGAAAAAGGCTTTTTACCAGGGTCTGTAGCAACATAACAAAGGGCAATGGTTTCAAAAGTGAAGAGGGTAGACTCAGTTTGGACATGAGAAAAGTTCTTTATGATGAGGGTGGTGATACACTGTTACAGATTGTCCATTGAAGGTTGTGGGTGACTCATCATTGGGAGTGTCCAAGGCCAGGCTGGATGGGGACCCTGGGCAGCCTCATTTAGTGAATGATGTCCCTGACCACGGCAAGAGGTTGGACTGGATGATCTTTAAAGCTTCCTTCTATACCCAAACCATTCTATGATTCCATATGGGAAACCATTTTATTACTGCCTCTGAAAACTCAGGAGATATTAGAACTGTTTTCAGAAATAAGTAGGTGAGAAAAATACATTTCCTCACTATGACTTAATCACAAACAGAATTTAACCTTGACCCTCACCTGGCTTTTGCTGGCAAAGCAACTTACAGCTGTCAGCTTGTTTAGAGAATGTAATGCCTGTCCCCGTGTATGAAACAGACTTTTCAATGACTGCGTATGCTGGTGTGCTGCTGGACAGTGGGGAAAGGGGTGTTTTTTAATTTTTGAAGATTTTGGAACATGATACTGGTGGAAATGAAAACAAGTTTAGGGCTATCTAAGCTGTTTTGGTCTGGCAGGGAGGAAGTTCTTCACTGGCAATTGATATAGTTCAGATGTTGGCATTCAGTTCATAGCACTGTCAGGAAATGTGAGTGGGAAAGCTGTCCTCAACGGTACAGTCCAAAGACTAATTTGGGCATTTGGGGAAGGCTGTGTAGAAAAGATTCATGTCTTAAATGTGCCCATTTGCCTTCAATTCCAGAAGCAGAAGATGTTTTTATCAACAAGGAGAAGGTGCAGAAGGAGATGAAGGCTGCACCAACAGAAAATGCCACACTGTGCTGCGAGGTGGCCCAGGAGAAGACGGAGGTGAAGTGGTACAAGGAAGGGAAACTGATCACCTCGAGCAAGAACTTCAAGGTGGAGACAGAGGGCAAACAGCATCGGCTGGTGGTGAGCCAGGTGGAGAAGAAAGATGCAGGGGAGTACAGCTGCGAGGCTGCTGGCCAGAAACTCACCTTCAAGATTCATGTCACAGGTAAGACAGGTGTTGTATGAAATACAGCAGAGAACAGTAAAGTAAAATCTAGTTTCTATTATACAGTGATCCAGTTGCAGTAGTCTTTGCTGAGGTTTTTTCCCTATACTTGATTGCCTGGGTTTGTAGCAAGTATTTGGTTTTAGTATGACACAAAGACCTGTTTCAGTCTGTCTGTAGAACAATAATTAGTAATATATGTACAATGGAAGCAGTGTTCAAGTAATTATTCTAATCTCTCCTGTGCCTGAGATCCCAAACTGTAATTCTTGTTCACCGAAACATTTGACTAAGAGCAGTATGTGCAGTGAGGCTGGAGTGCATGTTGTACGTGCAGCCTTTCATGGCAGGAGAAGCAGGAACTTCTCCTAGTAGTACACTGCCTTTTTACTATGCCTTTATGTTGGAGGCTGCATCTGGATAGGTGAGTCTGCTACTCACAGTAAGAGACCTGGTAGAGCTGACTATTCCCAGAGCTCAAAGTAAAATAGATATCTGCAAATCACACACAAAGAACAAAGGACTGCGTTGGTGAGCATATTTCCTTTGTGCCTTTGACAGTCACAGTTGTGGCAATGGTAGAGGCCATGAGGAGTCTGTTCAGGAAGCCAGGAGTACTGTTCTGGGTCATGAAAAGGCAGCCAGTGGTTTGACTATCACATGTTTATGTGTTTTGATGTTTCACAGTGGGTCTTAAGTAAAAGGAACTCAGGTTTTGGTTGCCTGCAGGACAGATGTTCTTTTGGGTTCAATATGTTTGCATAGTGACATGCAACCATGGGACTGGTGTTCAAGGACCCTCTTGGTTCCTTTAGTTCCTAGGTTCTTTCTTGCCTAGATTTGACACTTAGTTTCAACAGAAGAGCTGATATTCTCTAGTGAAGGCTATTAGTTTGGGCACAAGTGGTAACCTAAACCTGTTCCAACCTGTACATACAAACCTGCAAGATGGTCTCATTTCAGTCCTTCTGTTTTTCTTTTTTTCCCTCAGAGCCAAAACCTGTGTTTATAAACCAGGAGCAGGTGCAGAAAGAGGTGAGTGCTGCCCTGGCAGCAAGTGCCTCCCTCAGCTGTGAAGTAGCACAGGATACAACCGAAGTAAAATGGTACAAGGATGGAAGACTGCTTGCCTCCTCCAGAAAGTTCAGAATGGAATCTGTGGGCAAAACACGGCGTCTGGTTGTGGAGCAGCTGGAGAAGAAAGATGCTGGAGAATACATCTGCGAGGCTGCTGGCCAGAAGATGACCTTCGAGCTGGAAACAACTGGTGAGCATTCAGAAATTCTCAGCCAGGATTTTGTAGCCTTGTTGTGAACTGGGTTTTAGGGTGAAATCTCAGTTTTCTTTGCACCTGACAGTGTGAGAATTTGCTCTGGCCCTTTGTGTACCTCCCCGGTGCTCAGCTGTTCCTTCCCTTACTTGGGGATAACGTCATTTATTCAAGGTGATGTCCAAACAGGTTTGTTAACAGTCCTCTGCAGTGCTTTAAGCTGTCATAGGTCAGCCAGAATTTATGCATGTTCTATAGCCATTCCTACATGTTGAAAACACTGCACTGTGCTTAAGCTTCAGCATATGTTCCAGTAAGTACAGTTCCATTAATTCTACGGAATTGGGTGAATTAGGCATAGATCTGAAGGCTGCCTTTGCCCAGTGCAGAGATGGAAGGACTAATGTAGATTTGACTTGATATTTTCCCTTCTAGGATGGGAAGGAGCTCCGTCAAAGTAAAAAAGTGTACATTACTTCCCAGGGAAATAAGAGAAGTATCATTATTCACAGGCGGTGAACTCTCATTTTCTCTCTCAGTCTGCAACCAGGTTGGGTTGCTGTTTCAGTACTGGCTGTTTTATGCAGGAACTCTGCTCCTGAGGTTAATCCAAGTTGTATCCAGGCCCTTCAGAAGGAAAGGGAAATAGCAGCACAGAAATATGGTCTGATTCTGACATAAAGAAGTGCAGACCTGGAGAGTTAAAAGGGATTGTGTGATGTTCAAGGGATTTTGAAGCAAAGATGTCCCCTAGGTAAGATTTGTGGCTGACATTCCCCATACACTGTGGGCACACAAGCTAAGGAGAGACTAGTGATGAGCATGCAGAGAAGCCAATGATTCAGACAGGTTTGTAGTGACACGACATTGTAGAGTTCTGTCTAGTTCTCCTTGGCATAGTTTGGAAAATAAAGATGAGGTAATTGGTGGTAACCAGTATGGCTTCCTAAAATTCAAGCCATGCCTGACAAACTTGGTGGCCTTTCATGATGGAGTAACAGCATCAGTGGATAATGGGAGAGCAACTGACATCATCTACATGGACCTGTGCAGAGCATTTGATCCTGTCCTGCATGACATCCTGGTCACCAAACTGGAGAAAAATGGTTTTGATGGATGGACCAGTTGCAGGATAGGGAACTGTCTGGATGGTCACACTCAGAGAGCAGCAGTCAATAGCTCAGTGTCCAGGTGGAGGGTGGTGTTGGGACCAGTGTTATTTAACATTTTTGTAGGCAACATGGAGAGTGGAATCAAATGAACCCTCAGCAAGTTTGCAGATGACACCAAGCTGAGCGGTGCTGTTGATGTGCTAGAGGGAAGGGATGCTACCCAGAGGGACCTGGACAGGCTGGAGAGGTGGGCCCTTGGCAGCCTCATGAACTTGAGTGTGGCCAAGTACAAGGCCCTGCACCTGGGTCAGGGCAATCCCAAGCACAGGCACAGGCTTAGAGGAGAATGATTTGAGAGAAGCCTTGACCCTGAGGAGAAGAGTTGGTGTGGAGGGAGGTGTCCCTGCCTATAGCAGGGGGATTGGAACTAAATGACCTTAAAGATTCAGTCAGTTCTATTGTTTTTCTACCCTTAATTTTGCTTGAAAGGTTTTAGAATAAATGAGATTCTGGTTTCCATGAAAACTGTTTGCAGGGAGCTCCATTGTAGCTAGTAAGTCTATCTTTAAGTTCAAGGGCAATAATGCATTGACTGTGTTGAAAAGGGAAATGACTCAGGAATGGATGATGGTTTAGAATAAAACATAATCCTACTCATTTTCTATGCAAATATGTGTAAGGAAAAGATGCTGCACTCAGTTCTGGAAATATCCTGACAAATATATCTCTAGTGCTTCACAGCTGGAGATATCAAGATTGTTAAAGCACTGGAAGATGTGGAAGTGAATGAATATGGGAGTGCATCTTTTGTCTGAGATTTCACACGATGAGGTTCAGAGCCAGTGGTACAAAGATGACAACAAGCTGAAGGCTGATGACAACATTAGAATGCGGCAAGATGGTAGGGTGTAAGAGGGGGATCTTTCTCCTGAGTGGGGGGTGGGTTGGAGATCAAGCATATAAGACATCTGAAATGAAGTGAAGAAGGTTCAGAAGGGAGTTCCCCTTTTGTTTTGGGACTGAGGTTATGGTGGAACAAGTGACATGGTGGGATGCTTAGTGTGGGAAGTGTGATGCTATCCCACCATCCCACACTGCTGGGAGCAGGTAGGAAATGAGTGCAGTTATTTCCAAAGTGGGGGTGAACAGGGCAGTCAGTTCACCTCTCCAAAGAGGTTTTGTCTGACAGTGAGTGTGATCCTTCTGTATCAGGTACTTTGAAGGTGACGACGGCCACATTTGGTCAGTCCTTGTAGAAGCCATGTTTAGATTACACTTTGGTGGGGATGTGGACGTGGGGGAATGGGTGGTTTCATTGACATGAGAGAACAGGCAGTGATGCTGTGAAACCAGATGGATGATGCTCAGCCTGGCCATGTGCCTCAGAGCTCTTTGCTCAAGGAAGCCAAGTGTAGTTGTGGGGTTGCTCTCAAGAGCCCAGTTTGGTAGGGATGAGCTGGCGGTTGGACTAGATGACCTTAGTGGTCTTTTCCAGCCTTAGTGACTCTGTGGTTCTCTGCTTCAGGAAAGACCTTCTCGCTGACTTACACACGTGTCCAAGTCAAGGATGCAGCAGAAATAAAATCTGTAGCAGAAAAGGCAGAATCTCGTGAATCTTGTGCCCATCTTACAGTTAAAGGTAATTATGCTTCTGATGACGATTTTGATTAAATTATCTTATGTTATAAACGAGCTAACATCCTTTCATTTAATGTCAAGGAAGTTAAACACCACCAGGATCTTTCACAGAAATAAAAACTCCTACCTACCTACCTTTCTGCCCACAAAATATCCAGCTTCTCTTTTGGAATTTACTTTTGCTAAGTAAAACAGATTATTTTCTTAGGAGGTTGATTTTCTACGTTTAGACTTCAGCTTTGTGTTTGAACGTTGAGGGATAAAAAACATAGCTTGACTTTTTCTTCATTTCCTCTTGCTGTTTGAAAAGAACACAGGGTTTTGGTTTTTTTTTTTAATATATACAATGTTAGGGTATATATATAACATCATATGTTAAGTGCGATAAAGAAAAGGGAGACATTTGAGTTAGCACACTACTCAAGAGTTCAGTCCCCAGCTTTGCCACTGTTACAATTATAAGGGCAAGAACTTCCTGGAAAATGAATTTCTCCTAAGTAGAGTCATTACATTTGAGCTACAGAGACCTTTACTAGGTGAAAACTTGTTGTTCAGAGCTAAGTTGCTGTATTTAACCAAAGTAATTATCAATGTCCGTGTTTCATTGAACCTCTTTTCCATTTCGTAATGCGAGGAGTTTGATATCGGGATGGGAAGTTCATGGTTTGATTTAGATGTTGGACTGGGAATCAGAAGATCTGGGCACTTTTCAGATTGTCAGTCTTATTGTCTGACTTCTTAACAACATTCTTTTCTTTCTATTATTTTTTAATGATGTTTCAAGGCATTCTGAGCTGATAGGTGTAGTGTTCATGTGCAGTAATGCTGGTGTAAGTGGGGTGATAATGTAAGGGTTTTTTACATTCCTTCTAAATCTTTGCTTTCTCTTGTTCCATCCTTCTTAAAGAGCAATCCATTAATCTAGTAAAGGAGCTGTGTGATGACTATGTGACTGAGCCTGAAGAAGCCAAATTTGAATGCGAGATATCCATTCCTTCTGTGAAACCGTGGGGAAGTCTTACAGGCTGGCAGAAACTTGATTATGCAGCAAGAAGGCACCATCCACCAGCTGACCATACTGAAAACCACCACTGATATGACAGGCACCATTCAGTTCTCAATTGGCAAATCAAAATCCACAGCCAATCTGCTCGTCAGAGGTAACATATCCTGGCTTGGTTTACATCATGAAGATGAAGAATTAATTAACGTACAGTCTTCCTTCACTGGGGTCTTTGAAATATTGTGTGTGTGTCTGGAGGGTCTGCTCCATTTCCATTTAAAAGTCGTTGGACACTAAATGAGACAGCTGCATCTCAGTAAAAGATCTGTTTGAATAGTTTTGATGTGCTTACTATTCAGATCTACAGAGCTGACGTTTTGTCCTTGGCTATAGCAAAGAGGTCAAATCAGGTGAAATTAATTGTATTTCAGAACTAGACAAGTTGAAGTTTGGTAGCACATAAGTTTGATGCCATTTCTCATTGATTTCATCTGAAAGAAACTTCCAGGCTTTTTGTCCGCTGTTGTCCCCAGCGTAAGATTATCCATTCACATCCTAAAGTACTTGTTATATTTTTAACTCACTCTTATTTGAATAAAAGCCTCAACATTTGGGAGCAATTTAATAAGCACAGAACAAGAGCTGGACCTTGCATTTGGTAGATACTATACAGTATTACTTTATAGAAATGTAGTCAATGGCATTCCCTATAGACAATCGTTTGTTTTATCTTTAGAGTCGTTCAAAGAACCATTGTGAACTTGACATTAATTGGAATGGAATACATGCAAGAGACTTTCCTCTTCTTCCAATTGTCCTCATCCTTTCTTCTCTTCCAGCCCTGCTTTGCAGATTACCATATACAAATCACCAGGAAGTTGGAGGACAAGACAGCTTTGGAATGTCATTCTGTCATCCTGTCCTGTGACTTCAGGCCTTCTCCAAAGGTTGTGAAATGGTTCAAGGGCCACACACCCATCGTGCCCTCTGAGAAGTACAAGATCAAGAGGGATAAGCATTCAGCAGAGCTCCAGATTCTGAAGCTGAAGCCCGATGATGCTGGTGTGTACAAGTGCAAGGCAGGAATTGCAGAGACTGAGGCCACGCTGACAGCTGAAGGTAAGAGCAGGGGGGGTGGCCTCTTCCATGTCCTATTTCACCTCAGATTTCTCTTCTTGAGGTTGATTTCTGCCGTTCTCTCCTGCTAACTTTGCAAATGTATAATCTTCACTGAGAAGATTACACAAAGATCATCTAGTCCAACCATTCTACCACATCCCAGTATGATTTATAGTAACAGTGGTAACAGTTCACCTTGTTTCCCCACAGCCCGCAATGTAGAAGTAACGAAGCACTTGCAGGATGTGGAAATTGAAGAAGAGAGCTCTGCTGTCTTCTCCTGCGAGCTGTCCCATGATGACGAGGACTTGGAATGGTTCCTGAATGGCAACCTCATTTACACCAACAATTACAAGGACATCAAGAACGTTGGCAATTGCTGCAAACTGACAATGAAGCAGGTTAAGCCTGAGGATGCTGGCACAGTGACAGTGAAGTCAGACAAGGTGTCAGAAAGCGCACCTGAAGGTGATAGGTGGGTCTGATCACACCCCTCCTGGATGTAAGAGATGCTAAGGAGCCCCAGTTCATTCTATTGTGCAGCAGTCCTGCTTCTAAAGCTCACCTCTCTGGGGTGACAAGACATCAGGGGCTTTCTTCCAGTGGAAGGTTCCATTGCAGCAGATATCAACGAAGGAGGATGGTTTTGGTGTCCTGCCAAAGCATTCCATTGCTTTTTATCATCATTTTACTTAACACAAGGAGAGTTACAAGAGCAATTTCTTTTACTGCTTCAGTAACATGCAGTGTCAATGCTGTTGTCTCCAAGTATTTATGACTGCAGGGAGAGCTCATTCAGTGTGTGTTTTGCCTCTGGAATGACTAATGACCAGGCTGTGAGTAACCAGATCTAGCTGTGAATGTCCCTGTTTATTGCAGGGTAGCTGGGCTAGATGGCCTTTAAGGGTCTCTTCCAATTCTAAGGATACTGTGATTCTTATCTGATCTCCCCAGCAATTAAGCTCTTTTACTCTATGCACTCCAGAGTTTGAAGGATTTCATTTTTCTCCTTTCTTTTGCATTTGGTGGGTGTTTTTTCCCCATTATAAACATCTGATGTGTGAAATAGAAGATAGATAAAAGGAGTCAATAAAACAGGAAAATCAAAATTGTTCAGCAGCTTATCCTCTTAATCCTGAGGCCTGCTGTATGAGCTCTGCTGTACGTGAGGGCAATGCCGGCTCTCCAGCTTTAGAAGAGCTGCATCCCAATTACTTCATATGATATCAGTCCCACCCACCGGCAATGCAGGCTGTCCCTCCTGTTCCCTGTATTCTCCTCCTGATTAGTTCATAATTCCTTAAAGCGCATTCAGTCAACGGACATGAAATCGCTTTAGGTTCTATACTGGTGTCGTCAGTACTGGTAAAGATTTATTGATCCCTATTTAAAAATCTGAAAGCAACTGGAAATGTCTCAACTTCTGTATCACGTTGTTCTGTTTTGCCTGTTTAATTGCAGAGAAGCCTGCTGTCTTCATGAAGTCCTTGGATGATGTTTTTGTTGAGGAGCGGGGTGTGATTAAATTGGAATGCGAAGTCTCTAAAGAGAAGGTCAAACCAGTGTGGAAGAAGGACGGTGTTGTGCTCACTTCTGGCAACAAGTATGAGCTGGTACAGTCTGGGAAGACCCTATGTCCCCTTATCCATGACCTCGAGAAGTCAGATGCAGGTTTCTATACCTGTGATATTGGCACTGATGTTGCCAAGTCAAAGGTCGGCATTCAGGGTAAGTACTGTGGAAAGTAAAGGAGTGCTGAAAGCACATTCAGTGTGGTCACTATGTCTTACACATATTCCCCCACGAGCCTTAATAGTTTCTACAATAGAAGTGTATTACTGCAATTTAGCGCAGTGATGTCTGGAAAATTCCCATTGCTTTTGATGTAAATGTGTCTCATTTTGCCATGAAAATCACCAAACACGTCAAGAATGTCCTGGAAATATTTCCTTTCTAAATTTCCCTAAAATGGAGAAATGGTTTGAACACCAGTAGGGGTAGGTTGGTAACAAATTAGCTAATAGAAACATTTGATTTCTTGTCATAGGCAAAACCCTTTTTCTCACACAGCATCCTAGAGTTGTCCTCTCTGTTAGGTTTTTCCCTCTGTAGCTCATTGAATCTTCATTGTGCTCCATGGACTGAGCTGCTCTCCTTGTAGTTCTTCCAGAGCAAAGACAAGAGATTCACGTCTCTTTTTTTTAATAGCTTTCTGGTAATTCTGAGTGGAGAATGTCTTAGAGAATACATCTGTAAGGAATGCAGCCATGTTCTGCAAATCCTGAGTTAAAACACCAGTGCTGCTACTCATGTCAGTCACAAATGCGTTTTCTCCTTATAAACCTCATACTAACCTATCTCTTACCTTCCAGAGCTGAATAGTGGCATTACCAAACGGCTGAAAAACACTGAAATCCAGGAGGGAGAAGATTGTACTTTTGAATGCATTCCGTCCCATGAAAGCATTGATGAGTTCAACTGGACACTGAATGGAAGCAGAGTGGAAAGTGGTGGGTGATTTAAAGCTTCTAACGTGAGTCAGAAATAGGCTCTCCTTATCAAAAGTGTGACTCCTACTGACGCTGGGGAAGTCGTTTTTACTGCCCGTGGTCTAACCTCCAAAGCCTCTCTGTGAAAGGCAATGAGATGGGAGAGATTCTGGGGTCTGATTCCTTCAACTGTCTTCTGATAAGATTGTCGTGAGAGCTAACTCATAATATGGTTAAAGTGAATAGCAACCTTCTACTTGAACCTTGAAGCACTGAGAATTTCTCTTAAAAATAAGTAAAAGGAGGAACCATTTGACACAAATGTGAGAACTACCCAAAGCACTGGGGTAGTGTTGGAAATGGGCATCTCACTCCAGCTTGTTCCATTACCACTAAATCAGGAATGCTCTGTTGAGGGAACTGTGGGAGCAAATATCCTCTAATTATAAGCTGAAGGGATGGCCTTCACACCATCTAGCTGTACAACAAATTCCTATCTAGAACATGTGCATCTGAGAGCATCATCCGAGGCTCCCAGTGTGTTGAGTGGAGAGAAGAAAGAGGCAGTTTTCAGACATGGTTCATCATCCTCAATGGGGTAGATTTAAGAGAGAATAAATGCTGCCTGGAATTCTATTGTCTGTACTTTGCAGATTACTGCTGGCTGTAGGATGGCGTCTGTTGCAAGTGCCTCTCTAACTTATCTCCAGCATGTAGATGCATGTATTTTGAGAGAGGCATCCTACCCTAAGTGTATGTTACTCAAAAAGCAATGTTTTCTTCCAGGAAAACCTACTGAGGTTTCAAAACAGCTGGAGGATAAGACAGCAGCAGCAGGGCAGGACATCAGCCTGAGCCGTGAGCTGTCAAAACCGGATTTGAACATCAGGTGGTACAAGGATGGCAAAGCAATCAGAAAAAGCCAGAAGTACGACTTGCAGCAGGAGGGAACTGGGGCCATTCTGATCATCCATGACTCTACTGCCAAGGACAGTGGGGAGTACCCCTGTGAGACAGAGGACTCCATAACAAAAGCCAGGGTCACTGTGCAAGGTGAGTTGAAAAGCACACTGGGGATGGCATGTAGAGAAGTCGAGGTAAATATCTGCAGCCTGTGGGTGATGTTTTTCTCTTCTGTTTCCTTGAGCAGGATCAATTCTTAGTTTTCAGAAAATATGATGGATTAAAATCTTTTCCTTAAAATAATCTGGAAACTGAATGATTCTCCAGTGTGATGTGGATCTGGGCAGCCTGGTCTGGTGGTTGGTGACCCCTTGGCAGGGGGTTTGAAACTAGATGATCTTTGAGGTCCTTTTCTACTCAGGCCACTCTATGATTCTGTGATCATTCTATGATTCTATGATCTTGGGTGTTAGTGAGCCACGAAAAGATGGCAATCTGAATTAGTCTATATTGAATATGTGTAATCAAAACTATATGCAGTTTATCAGATGAGATCCTACCAGCGCATGTATAATGATATTGAACTTTGCAGATATCTACTGGAATTATCAAACCTATGTAAATGGGTGGACTCTGTGGTCTTCTTAGACTCTTTGCATCTCTATGTGATATTCTGAAATGAGGGCAAAGGAGATTCAGGACACCTCTGTATGCTTGGGACTTGTTCGGGTAACAAATCCCTTTGTCCTACACCCTCATCCTTTTTTTTTTCCTTCCAGAAAAACCTAATTACTTTATCAAGGAACTTTCAGATGTGAAAATTGAAGAAAGTGGAAGTGCACTTTTTACATGTCAGAGCGAGAAAGCCGCATCCTTCGTCATATGGAGGAAAGGCATTGCTGTGCTCAGGCCTGGCAGGAAATACAAGAGGGCACAGAAAGGATGAGACCTGCAGCTGAGCATAAAAAATCTGGAGAAAAGTGACAGTGACGTGTACACCTGTGACATTGGTGATGCCCAGTCCAGAGCCAAGCTGGTTGTACAAGGTATGTGTGAGAGCCATATGACTGCGCATCCTGTTTCTCCACTACCAAGACATTATCCTGGTAGAATTTGTACATTTATGGCAGGTCTTTGGGGCTGCAGCTGTCTGGCCTGAATAGCAGTTCACAAGCCATGCACAGAGCAAGCTGCATGGAAAGGGAAAGAACTACCAACTAGAGCAGTGCCATTGAGAACTTTATGTATCATTTAAAAACCAAAAATGCTGATGTACGGTGAGGCTGGTGACCCAGAAATCAGTGTGAACTTTCTATCTCTGACCTTTCTGAGTTAAAAATAGTTCTCTAAAGTTCTAGGCAAAAATTCCCTGATGCAGCATTCTGGGTAGTTGTCACGGTTTAAACAAAAATTTACCTGTGTTCGTGACAGGGGGGCCACAGGCAAGCGAGGTGCTAGAAGGAGCTGAACCTCAGTCCCAGCTACTTCAGAAGCAGCCCGAACCCCCTCATACACGGCTAAGATCTCCTTCTCAGTTTAAGCATAGCGCTCCTCAGACCCTTTATATGCTCGACTCCAAAATCCCGGGGGTTAGCCTTGGGTTTCTCCTAAAGCTCTTTGCCACAAACTCCAAGTGGGACCTTTCTCTCCAGCAGCAGTGTAGAGGATGTTCTTTACATCCTGTCCTGTCCGTACTGGCCCCAAGGCCACGGCACGGGCTATCTCTTGTTTTCTCTGCTCAAAAGCCTGCTGCTGCTCAGGACCCCGTGAGAAATAATTCTTCTTCCGTGTTACCTGATAGAGGGGGCTCACTATGTGGCTGTAGTTTGGGACATGCATTCTCCAAAAGCCCACTACTCCCAGAAAAGATTGGGTCTCTGTCTTGGTGGTGGGAGGAGACATAGCAGTGATTTTGTCAGTCACATCTGCTGGGATGTGTCGATGCCCATCTTGCCATTTTACACTTAAGAACTGGATTTCCTGAGCAGACCCCTTCACCTTGCTGCGCTTAATGGCAAAACCAGCTTGCAAAAGAATTTGGATTATCTGTTATCTTTTCTTGAAAATCTCTGCTGCTGTATGGCCCCACACGACAATATCATCGATATACTACAAGTGTTCGGGAGCAGTAAAATTATTCATGCTTTATATGATGTTATGATGTGGAATACTGATAGCAAAATTACAAAATTATTAAACCATGACACCCTGGTATTTTTCTTTTTTTTTTTTCTTAAATATTTTCCTTTTTTTTTTATTAAATATTTTCCTTTTTACTATTTAAATGTTATGGGCACATCTTATAGAAACACAAGGCTGTTTACAAAGAAGTGCATGCTGTGTTGCTGTATGATGAGCAAGATACATCTATTCTTCATCTAGCAGGAATAGTTGCTGAGCCTTAAGAACAGTTTCAGAAAGCTTTGGGAATTTGGGCGTTTTCCTTGTTTCTGCAACACAAAATGAAAATTTACGCTGTATACAAAGAAAAGGGGAGTACGAACTTGTACATTAAATTTGAAGGAGATCAATCTGGGGTAATATTAAAAAAAAAAAAAAAAAAAAAGTGAGTGTGGTCATCAAATACTATAAAATATATTAGCTGTTACTAGAATGACACTTATCTTCCCCCCATACGAATCACTGTCGTGTTGTATGTGAATTTGTGAGGTGGGTTTTGAAGCTGAAATTAAAAACTTCTTGTATGGCTGTCTTCATAGTGGCTATCCAGACTATCTGTAGAAATAACAGCTATTATGTAGTCAGCTATTCACCAGTTTTAACTGATTATAAATTACGTTTCAGGGTGGAGAACAAAGCATAGTGCCTGACACCTGTGTTGATCCTGAGGGCATTCTTGATTCTGTGCATTATGATGTCATGGATATTAAAGAGCAAGCTGAGGCAGCACATAGTTCCATTGTATCCCTGGGGGACCCGAAGGAAGATACTGGCTGGTTTGAAAAGCAGCTGGAGAAAACTAACTTTGAACTGATGGAGACCAAAGAAGAGCTAACAGAGAAAAACACCAAACTACTTAAAACTGAAGAAGAGCTGATGCAGAAGAACAAAGGTGAGTTATGCGATGTGAAAGGTAGAAGACAGAAATAGTTCATTAATCTAAAAGAGAAATAACCAGTTTGAGTAGGAATTAGAGGAGATGTTCTACCTTTGGAACCATAGCCTGTAGATAAGTGATAGTTTGTTCCTTGTGTATATTCAGGTTCAGCAATTCCACGGGTTTTGGTTATTTCTTTTCTTTTTCCCCCCCTCTCCTTTAAACTGCAACTAGCAGCTTTACGCTTTTGTAAGTATGGGGTTAAATGTCTATATCTTGATTTTTACTTTTATATTGTAATCTCTACTCTTCTTTATGTCTTGTTGATGCAATGTTTTCGTTCCAAGAAATATAGAAAACTTTTGAATCACTCCCAATAAGTGAAGACCACATGCAAATTAATTAATCTGTTCAAAAGCTACCTAAACATTAGAATATCTGGAAAAATTGATTACTTAATAAACTATCTATTGGCTACTTATGTAACACAACCTTTTCTGTGTGTTACAGACTTTGAAATGCAGGTGATTAAATTGGATGAGTCTGATGAGCAACTTAAGGAAGCAACTGAGGTAACTTTATCAAGAAGATGTAGTGTAAAATTGTTTTAATACCAACTTGTGGTAGCTTAAAATGCTATTCCAGTAGGCTCCATTAATAGATTTCTTACCGAGCTTAGCTTAACTGAATTTGCCCTTAATGCATTGTGTAATTCAGCTACTTAACACTACATTAGAAACTGATGACTGAATTTTTTTTATTTTTTATTTCTAAGAAAATGAATGCACAAAAAGAAAGGGTTCGAGAGCTAATGGACATCGTGGTGCAGAAAGATGACATTATTACAGAGCTACGAGACTTAAAATCTCATTTAGAGGAAAAAGTAAAAGATTATGTGAGTTTTACACATCTCCATATCCTTATACAAAAAAAGAAAAACACTAATTCTATGCTTGTAATCAACACATTTTTGGAAAACTGATTTTCTGTATGTAGCTGGTACTCGCTTGAAATTGTAAACAATTCAAATTTATCTGAAGGTAGTTCTTGTTAACACAAACAGCAAAAATATCAGTGTGTTCCACTAACTCCTGCCTCACACTCCTACATCAGAGGAAGAGCAACAGTAAAAGTATGTTGAGTAGAGTTGGAAGTACGAGTATGAATGGTCAGGATATCTCCACGTTCTATGCAGTCCATAAAACTTTATCCTGACTAATGTACCGCGAGCTACTGAATATGTGAAGACTAGCTTGATTAAGTATGTGTGCATACCACTTCTGGTGGTTTTTGTTCATTTTTTGATGTTTGGTAGCCTGAAGTAGCTCTGAAAACATTTATAGTTAATTCTGTCACTCAGATCTCTAACCTTGTAAGCTTAGCAACTTGACCCTTCTTAGTCTTTGACTGTCTGCATCACTGCAACTTAGTATTTCCATGGTATTAAAGCTGACTGTGATGAGTAGTCATGTCCTCGCCTATTACTTCTTCCAAGAACAAGGCTCCAACTCTATCTGTGAGATTGTGTGGCCTGAACACTTCTGAGGCTTTTCTTTTCATAAGTTACTAAAGATGAATAATCAGTCCTTGGCAGTGCCAGCATGGCTTAACAATCGTCATCTTGTAAGTAAGGAAGCTTCACTTGTGGTCAAGGACACAATCTAAAGTATGCGTGACAGAGCTGACTAAGCTTTAAGGTTGGATTATATCTGTCACGATGAAAGTGATTTTAGCAGCTTAGCAGAAGTGTGATGTGATGAACTTGTATGAGAGCTGACCATTTGCTCTTTGACCATGTTTGTAATTTTGTTGACTTCTTGGAAACAGGAAATTCTTTGATAAACTGGTAAACTCTTGATTGTGTGCAAGTCTTTTACTTTGTAACCTGCTAGGCTCTTGCTTTCCCTTGTATACTCTACCAAGTATTGCACTTGTCATTATCTGAAGGTGTACTTGTTCTGTCTGCTATTGAAATTTGTAACTGATGTCTATAGAGTCACTGGGTAAATATTTTAGCTGTATGGTTTTGTGTAAATATTTGCCTACAGAAGATTACTGAGACTTAAGTGCTCCTTTTTTTAAGCTTCAATGTAACTGATCTTATATCAATACAGGAAAAGACTACCTACCATTTAACTACCATTAAAGCAGAACCGGCAGAAGAGAACACTAATAAAGGAACTGAAAGCAGCCAATTTTCAGTGCTTTCAGTTAAAGCACTGAAACAAGAGAAAACTGAGTTGGAAGTGGGAAGAAAGCACAGTACTGATGAAGATAAGCCGACTGTGGAAGAGCCACCTCCAAAGAAAGGTACAGTTTCTTCCATCGTTGAACAGGGTGTCTTCCAAAACAATAAATTGCTTCCTATTCCGGATAGGAAGCAAAAGGCTGTGAAGCGCGTACCTTATGGTATAAGGAGAAAAGCCACTGTGTTACAGAATCACAGAATCACAGAATTACCCGGGTTGGAAGGGACCTCAAGGATCATGTAGTTCCAACCCCCCTGCCTAGCAGGGCCACCAAACATACACATTTACTAGATCAGGTTGCCCAGGGCCCTGTCCAACCTGGTCTTGAACACCTCCAAGGACGGGGCATCCACAACCTCACTGGGCAGCCTGTTCCAGGACCTAACCACCCTTCTAGTAAAGAACTTTCCCCTAACATCCAACCTAAATCTTCCCTCCTTCAACTTAAAACCATTTCCCCTAGTCCTGCTATTATCAGCCCTTTCGAAGAGTTTACTCCCCTCCTGGGAGTAAGTTCCCTTCAGGCACTGAAAGGCTGCAATGAGGTCACCTCGCAACCTTCTCTTCTCCAGGCTGAACAAACCCAACTCCCTCAGCCTGTCCTCATAGGGGAGGTGCTCCAGCCCCCTGATCATCTTTGTGGCCCTCCTCTGGACCCTTTCCAAAATCTCCATATCTTTTTTGTACTGAGGACTCCACACCTGGACACAGTACTCCAGATGGGGCCTCACAAGAGCAGAGTAGAGAGGGATGATCACCTCCCTATCCCTGCTGACCACCCCTCTCCTGATGGAGCCCAGGATCCCGTTTGCTTTCCGGGCTGCCAGAGCGCACTGCTGGCTCATGTTAAGTTTCTCATCTATCAGGACCCCTAGGTCTTTTTCAGCCGAGCTGCTCTCAAGGACAACTCCTCCCAGCCTGTACAGGTGCCTGGGGTTCTTCCGGCCCAAGTGCAAAACCTTGCACTTTGCCGTGTTGAACCTCATTAGGTTCACCCGAGCCCAGCTTTCCAGCCTGTCAAGGTCCCTCTGAATGGCATCTGTTCCCTCCACCGTATCGACTGCACCACTCAGCTTGGTGTCATCAGCAAACTTGCTGAGGATGCACTCCATTCCCTCATCGATGTCATTAATAAAGATGTTAAAGAGCACCGGTCCCAAGACAGACCCTTGAGGGACGCCGCTCGTTACCGGCCTCCACCTGGACATAGAGCCATTGACCACCACCCTCTGTCTGCGGCCTTTCAACCAATTGCTTATCCATCTAGTTGTCCACCCATCAAATCCACCTCCCTCCAATTTGGAGATGAGGATGTGATGGGGGACCATGTCAAAGGCCTTGCTCAGGTCCAGGTAAATGACATCGGTCGCCTTCCCTTCATCCACCAACGCCGTCACTCCATCATAGAAGGCCACAAGATTAGTTAAGCATGACCTTCCCCTGGTGAAGCCATGCTGGCTGTCTCGGATCACATGCTTGTTCTTTATGTGATCAAGCATGTTGTCCAGGAGGATCTGTTCCATAATCTTCCCAGGCACAGAGGTGAGACTCACCGGCCTGTAGTTACCCGGGTCCTCCCTGCTCCCCTTCTTGTAAATGGGAGTGACGTGACCCTTCCTCCAATCATCCGGGACCTCACCTGACAGCCACGACTTCTCAAATATGATGGAGAGCGGCTCAGCAACCACCTCAGCCAGCTCCTTCAGGACCCTGGGATGCACGCCATCTGGCCCCATAGACTTATACTCATTCAGTCTAAGGAGGCACTCTCGGACTTGCTCTACCCTTACAGTGGGGAGGGATTTACCTCCTTGGTCCCCACATGGAGGTATGGGGGTGCAAGACTTAGGGACGTGAAAAAGACTAGAATCCTGGCCACCAGTGAAGACCGAGGTGAAGAACTCATTCAGCACCTCAGCTTTCTCTTCATCTGTTGAAGCCATTTCTCCTTTTAAATTTACCAGAGTAGGCACGCCCATTTTGGCCTGTCTCTTCTGGCCAATGTACCTGTAGAAGGTTTTCTTGTTGTTTTTCACATCCCTCGCCAAGTTCAGTTCTGCCTGCGCCTTGGCTTTCCTGATCCCACATCTGCAAGTTCGGACGGCATCCCTGTATTCTTCCCGGGTGACACAGCCTTGTTTCCAGAGCTTGTACACCCCCTTCTTCACCCTCAGTTCTCTTAGCAGGTCCTTGCTGAGCCATGCCGGTTTTCTACCTCTCCTGCCCACTTTCTTAATCAGGGGAATGGAGACCTCTTGTGCTGCCAGGAGGGCATCCTTGAACAGTAGCCAGCTCTCCTCAACGTCCTTATCTTTGAGGGCAGCGCGCCAGGGGATCTTGGCCAGCATTCCATTGAGTAGCTTGAAGTCTGCTCTTCTAAAGTTCAGCGTCCTGGTCCTGCTCTTTGCCAGGCCCACATCGCTTGAGATCACAAACTCAACCAGGGCATGATCGCTGGAGCCCAGGCAGCCTCCAACCTTGACACCTTTGATGATCTCCTCAGCGTTGGTGAGCAGCAGGTCCAGCAACGCTTGACCTCTGGTCGGTCTGTCCAATACCTGAACCAGAAAGCTATCATCAATGGATTCCAAGAGCCTTCTGGAGCTCTTGCAGCTCGCCGTGTGGTTTTCCCAACAGATGTCAGGATGGTTGAAGTCCCCCACCAGGACAAGAGCCCGTGAGCCAGACGCCTCACGCATCTGGAGCAAGAAAGCCTCATCAGCAGCCTCCCCTTGATCAGGTGGCCTGTAGTATACCCCTAATACCAGCTGACCTTTATTAGTCCCATCTCTAATCCTAACCCACAGGCTCTCAACCTGTTCTTGACTGTTTCTCATGGGGAGCTCCTCACAGTTTATCCAATCTCTGACATAAAGGGCGACTCCCCCACCCTTCCTACCACGCCTATCTCTCCTAAAGAGCCTATAGCCATCGATGGTAGTATCCCAATTATGGGAGTCATCCCACCATGTTTCTGTGATAGCAACAATGTCATAATGTCATAAATGTGTTAAACTGTAAATAGAAGTAACTGTTATGTAAATATCCCTTTTTCAGAAGGTCCTATGCTGTTCATTTTTGAATGCTTAAGAATAAAAGTTTTTTGCACTATTTTTTTCCTTTTTGCTGCTTTTTCCTCATCTGTTGATGCACTTGCAGATTTGGTAATAGTTTTAAAGCAGTTTCTTTAGGATTGTTTCAACTGCTGTTGCTGATCTTCTGAGTAGCATCAGCTGTTCAAGTGCTTTTGTTTGTTTGTTTGTTTGTTTTGTTTTTCCTGAAGCAACTATCAAAATTGTTGACGACCTGCTAATTGCTCGCTCATGGGCAATATTTGAGCAAAATGGTTTGGATAAGCTCTGATACATTTAACTTCACTTCTGGGCACAGCTGAGCATCAGTGTTCCTAGAATTACGGAAGACATATACAATGTAGAAGGGAAAAATCTAAAACTTAGCTGTATTCCCTTCCTTTCTTGTATTCCTCTTGCAAAATATGTGCAAGGGAGAAAGTCAAGGCCTTCTTTGGATGAGATGCTGTTCTTGGATGATTTGTCCCTGCTGCCTTTATTTGGCATAAATATTGAATCCTAATGTGACCACTGAATGGCATCACATATAAGCATCTTACCAGAGACTGAGGGTGGGATGTGGACTCCTCCATACTCCAAATAGTAGTGGGTTTGTTCTAATCATATGACCAAAGCTCTCATTTAACAATTAATGACAGCAATGCTCCACATAGGAATTAAAATGGGTAGCTGATAGTCACAATGTCAGCGTGAAGTTTTCTGTTAAGAAGTACTGAGTATTCAATCATGTTAAAATTTTCTTCTATTTGTGAGTATTAATAGCGTCCAATTTCAAAAACCGCTTAATATATATTCTTTAGCTATGTTAAATATACACAGTAGAACAATGAGCACAGGTATGTTGTGCTGGTTCTTTTGTAGAATTAGTTATATAAGTAGCACGAGCAAAAGTGTTTTAGGAGATGCTAGGTTATCTCAGCTTCAAGTTCAGGGTATTTACACCATTCTCTGAGCTTTTAGGTCTTGTTTCCTATGCTCTGTAATAATGCTTTTTCCCTACTTCCTCTGTAGGGAGCTTCTAGACTGAACATTACACATCTTCTCCCTAGTCTTATTTATCTTGCTTTAGTGCTTGCTTGTTGTTTTCAGCATAAAGTGTTTAGATTACTTATAAATCATATTCCCCTCACTAGTGTTGCTGGGAGCAGCAGTCAAAACCCAAAACCTGGTTTGGGGTGGAATACGCCACTGCTGTTTCTTCAGTATGACTTTTAAATCAGTTGAGGGCTGTATATAAAACTCCTTAGATGAGTTAAGAGGCTGTTTCCATGCAGTACATGTGAATCTGTATGTAATGCAGGCTGCACGTGGGCACTATAAAATTCTGCATTTCTGTAGTTGTAGTAATAAAAGGACTGTACAAGAATCACCATGGAATATATTGTTGTGGTGACACAATCCCTAGTAAGTCTTGACTTATATTTATTTTTTTTAATACTTAAAGTATGCATATTATGGAATGGACATAACTGGATTCTAAAGCAATGATGAAATACAGCAGAAGTCGCTTTTGATAGAAAGAAAATGCATGTGATTTTAGCTAATTGCTCACCAGTTAAAGAAAAAAACAGCCCCAAGCTAATGGAATATTTATGGAAACTTGAATCTGCAAATTTGTACAACTTTATGCGTGAACTTTATATGCAAAAGAGTAAGTGTGGACAGAAGTAGGAATTCTCATATTTTGTTTAGAGATCAACTGAATAAGAGAGACAGATATCAACACTTAAGTGATCAACTTGTCCAGGGTTTTATCTTTCTTTTGAAAGTAAGAGGACTGTGAGTTGGAATGAAATTTCTTAGAGAACTGTTTATCTACCATTTAGATGTAGATGGAGTGATTCCTGGCTGCCTTATAGGGATTGCTGAAGCAGGGAAGATAGAAAGAATATAGCTGTGAATTATCTATCTCGTTCCCATGTTTCTTAGATCTAATAAGATTTTCTACTGGTGTGGAGTGGAAGGTTTGAGTAGTGCCATGGTAAAAGTGTTCTTCCAGACTGAAAACCTTTTGCTCTTAATTCTGTATAGAAATCTGAGGCACCTGATTACGTGTCCAGAGAACTTTAATTCCTTCACTAGTATCAAATACTATGTGATGTGAGGGCATGGCTTGCATATTACGACAGTTTTTCACTTAGAAGTTGCTACTTGGTGTTGTGAACTGCTATGTAATAATGATTTTAATCAATCTGAGCTACATTCCTTTTCCCTTTTTTTTGTTTGTTTGTTTGTTTGTTTTACAGTAGTTGTAAATGAGAGAAAGAAAAAGAACACTGTAGAGCAAAAGACAATTGAACACATGAAACAAAAGTGCTCCGCGTACCGAAAGGAAGTACTAGCACTGAGGGAAAGAACTGAAATCTTGGAACATCATTTAACTGTGCTTGAAGAACAATGCAGAAGAGAAAAAAATACAAAAGAAGATTTCAGTAAGCAGGTAACAAGCCTGCGTATTGAGCTTTCTTTTTCTGAAGAAACAGCTGATGTCCTCTGTGAACAAATTCTGCAGGGTCAAGTTGACTATCGGGAAATTGCTTCTGAACTGGATGAACAGAAATCTATAAATATGACACTAGAAGACAAAAATGCCCAACTAACTAACAACATAGAAGTTGCCAAAGAATATATAATTGATAAAGTGTCACAAGTAAAAGAAATGCGGACCAAATTAGATGAATTATACAAATGTCACTTAGAGTTTCACGCCATCGGTACTGACTTTGTCAGTGTAAAGGATTCCTCAGACTGTGAAAAAGATGAGCCAGGGACATCTCAAATTAGTTCTGCATGCATTCAGTCACAGACTTCTTCCATCTCAGATCTTGTGCAGGACCTCTCCTTTAACTATAGTCTTGAAAGGATTTGGGAAGTATGCAGAAGTATTGTTGATGTTTCCTCACAAAAAAGTCAGCACATCAAAGCACTGCTTCAAGACAATGAAAACCTAAAGGCGGGACTGAATAATGCTGAAAATCATAATCGTCAACTTGTAATGAAGCTATGTGAGATTACAACTCACACTAGTCAGGAAGATGATCTTGTGAATCAGTTACATGAGCAAATAGAAAAGAAAACTCAGGACTTTGAAGAAAAGACTGCAGAAGATCAGAGAGTGATTGCACAATTTCAGGAGGAAGTTGCCAACTGTGAGGTAAAAATAAGAGAGCTTGAATATCGCCTGGAGGCTTCCAAGACAATGGAAGACAATGTGTCAAAACTCAATGAATTACTTAAAGAAAAAGAATCTATTATTCTTAATCTGGAGACAGTTACAGCAACTCTGCAGGAGAAGTCTGCAAATGCAGACAAAAATTTTGAAGAGTTAATTAGCAATGAAGCAAATCTGATTCAAGAAGTTATGCAGCTGAAAAACAGCTTGGAGCAGATGAAACATTCTCTTCGGGAAAAGGAAAAGAGTGAAATGGAGAAAGTGCAACGTATAGAATCGTAAGTAACCACTGAGTTAACTTAGAGCCCTTTGAGAATGAACTAGAGTTAAAAATAGTTAATGGGAACATCCCTTTGACTTAATGCATCTGCATGCTTATCAATGGCCAAACTACTACTTTAGGAAGCTTTGGTATGCTACTTGAGTTCCAAGGGAAAACAGGAGTGTGCAAGGAAATAAAGAATAATATGGGGATTTCTGGTGGTTTTGTTGTCCATCCCTCAGAATAGCATCTGAATAATTTATTGCTTCAGCATCTGATTATGAGAAGCAAGCTGAAATTCAAAAGTAATTGTTTAAATCTTGTCACTGGTCTAGATAGATTTAAGAGTCTATTTACAAATAGAAACCAACAGGCAGGGCATGGATTAAGCTGTAATTGCTATTTCCATGAGATGTGTAACAGTAATGTTCTTTGTCTCTTTATTTTTAACATAAGGCTAGAAAATATTCTTTCTGAGAGTTCTGCCCTTGTACTGAATTTGAAAAAAGATTTGCAGAGGAAAGAAGAAGAGTATGCAGATCTAAAAGACAAACATTCTGATGCCGAGAAACAAATTCAGCAACTACAAAGCGAGGTTTGTAGTCAACTGAGCTATTTTTTTCTGTAAGATTATGCTTGGCTTTCTGCTGTTAAAACTTCTCAAACTTTAACTATGAAGCTGGAAATTTCACACTAGTGTGGCTAGCAGCAAATCTTAGGTAAAGTTGCCATTGAAGCTCTAGAGGGGACCAGAAGTTAAAACATGGTTTCACATAGATAATGAACAGAGGAAAGTGAAGTTGGTTAGTAGTCTGGAATAAGGTTTGTGAAGAGAATAGCTAGTCTGCCTCTGGAGGGGACTTGTTATTATCTCTAAGTTACTGGTGACTTGCCATTGGTATCCGTGGTAACTCCTAAGCCTAAAACCTAAGTCTTGTGAAAAAACGCTGATAACTGGGAAGAAGAATGCTATTTACTTGAAGAGAAATAGACTAATTTCCAGAGGCTCTTTAATATAAGCATGTATATTTTTTTTCTTCAATTTCAGCTTCAGTGATGTTAATAGTTAAAATTTAATTATTAAACAAGAAGATATCTTAAAACCCATTTTGCAGGATCTTAGTCTGAAAGTTTATTGGGTGTGCTTGGGGTGGAAAATTGAAGCTTAAAAATGAATTCATGTCTTCCTTGGTAACCTTGCACTTGCTGTCGTTTTCCTACTCAGCACTTGTTTGTGAATTCCTCTTTATTTAACAAAGAAGTATTTGGCCAGGTTGGATTACAGAACTCTTTTAATGAACCGTGAGCTGTGCTTACATTACAGGTGTCCACGATGCGTTCTGTGGAGGAATCCCTCAGGAACAAGATGGAAGAACTTGAAAGGATTAATAACCAGTTTAAGGATGAGCTGGATTATAAAGACTTCTATATCCAACAAATTAAGCAAATATTTTACTTGCTCTTAATTTTTATTAAATGAATGATGCAGGTTTTCCAAGCAGCAGGAAAAAGGTCAAAAAAAAAAAAAATTGGAGCAAAATGAAAGTGGCCAACTGAAATTAGTGGTAGACCATGAAAGATATTCAAATAATTAGTCACTACAGAGCACTGGCAGATTGTTTTCAATACAATAATCTGCATAGTAAATACATATGTAATACATGCATATAACCTGATCTTGTTGAGTGACATCATGATATGTTAATTGAAATGTCTTACCATAAATTCTTTTTATCAGCTTGAGTCCTTATTTATGCTTTATGAAAAGCTTATTAATTCTAGGCTGTCTTAAAGATTCTGCTTGTTTTTACTGTGTATGCTTTTCTTTCAACATGAAATATAGGAGCTGGTGGAAACTGAGAGGATGGAAGATATCTCCAAAGACTATGACCAACTATGTGACGGTCAGCCATTATTTGTGTGTGTGTGTGTGTGTGGAATATCCGTGTAAATGTTGTCACATTGCTAATGACTTTGAGTCTTCTGTGTTTCGATTTTAAAACATATCTGCATGTATTTGTATGTAAATATTTCAATGGAGATGCTCTATTTCTTTTAAAAGTGCTTTTGGTCATGGGAGAATCTTGATTTGAGAATAATGGGAGCTAGTAGGGAGTTCATCTGTAAATTTTCAAACCTTCAGATCTGTGTGCAAGGGATAGAACAATTGAAGTTATGCGGATGGCATTAGAAGAACAAGAGGAAGTGCAGCTTGAACAAGAAGAAATGCTTCAAGCTCAGTTAGAAGAGAACCAAAAATTAGCTTCAGGTAATCTTTCCAGGGAAAGGGAGCAGGGATGCAAAAGGGGTTTAGACGTACTGTGATAGCCACTTCCATTTTCATGTGACTGTTACTTAGGCATTAACGTTCCATAGTAAACAACAACTCTCTTGTAGTTAAAGGCTTCTGTTATTTCTTTATGTCTGTAGCAGATAAAACCGAAGCTGCTTTAGTAAAAAGTCATTGGTGTGGTATTTCAAATATATATTTGAAATGATATGCTATCTAACCTCATTTTGTGTATTGAGTAGAACTGATTGCATGGAAACACAAATACAGTGAACTGGAATACCAGAGCAATGGTGACTGGCAGCAAAAGAACAACGAAAGTGATGAGGCAAATTTGAATGAAAACAGTACAGAATTAATAAAGCTGCAAAAAGAGCTGGAGGTAACTTAACTTCAAAGTTGTAACTTGATAAAGTAAACTGTTATATTGATTACAGAAACTTCCTGTAAAAGCTGCAGTGCAACATGCAATAGGGACCAGGTGCAGCTTTTTTGTGGTACGTTAAGAATGGCATCACTGATGCCCCCATAGTATAGGAAGTGTAGCCTTCCCTACATTATGCTGCCATGAGCAGTGCTTCTTTTGCTGGCCTCTGAACAGTTAGTTGTCTTATCCCATCTGATGTTATTTTTTGTTGTTGTTTGTTTGTTTTTTTAAATAAAAGTAGTGGGCTGGCAGTGGGAGTTTTCTAAGTGAGTATACAATAGGTTCCATCCACTCTGTTAGTGGAATGGTTCTGAGCTTCTTTCCTCCTTCACCTTGAGTAAGCTTATTCATGATATATTTTTTTAATGCACAGAGCCAATTCACTTTTTCAAGAAGAGGGGAAAGTTGAACATTCATTGCTTCATTCTATACCACGTCAATGTCCTATAAGCAGAGTATACTTATACAACTGTTGTTTGCAAGAAAGGAATACTAACTCAAAGCAAATTGTAACTTACGGTGTATTTGTCAAAACTGTTTTCTGTTAGTTTCTTGGGCAACTAATATAAGCTATCGAAATCATCATCTAACTTTATCACCAGGAAGCCTTTTTTGTTGGGCTGCGGGTCTACTAATTTTCCTTGGTTAAAAGACTTTTATTTTTTCCAAGCAGTTTCTCAGGTGCTCTGTCCTATATATGAGAATGTCTGCCAGTAGGTTTGATAGGAAAGGAGACTACTCCTACAGTGTAAACTATGTTGCTTTTCTTTGTCTTTCAACCCTAATGGAGCTGCAAGTTTTTCTACAACTGCTGCAAGGCAGCGTAAAATGTTAGAAGTTTTTAAGTTAAAAGAGTTTTTCTTATACTGACTTTTGGTGTAAGTTCTGTAAAGCTTGTGTGAACATTTATAAAGAAAAAGAGATGTTTTATGGAAGCTCTGCAGTCTGAATAAGAAATACTGGAAATGATTATTTTTTAATGGAAAAGAACTAATGATTATCCAATACCTGCCTTTGGGAATATTCTGTAGTAAAAACTGCTAATGTTTCTGTTATCTTGCAGAAACAAGTCGATTTAATGATGACCTGGCTTTTAAGACTTTTATTCCTTAATGACTCACTATTTCATTTTTGGTTTCTTTGAAATAGGAAAGTGAGACTAAGTATCAAACTGATAGAAAAAAGTGGCTGGAGGAGAAAGAAGAGCTCCTAAATCAGATAAAAGAAGCAGAGAATCTTCGCAACAAAGAAATGAAACAATTTGCTGAGGACCGACAACATTATGGAAAGCAACAAGCAGAAATCGTAAGTTATGAGGTCCTGGCAGAGTTGTCTGGTGCCTGTAGTTTGGAGACAACTACATACCAAGTATTAACAGTAAGGGTGCATAAGAGCAGCTTGTCCAAGTCCCCTTGCTTTCTTATGCGCCAAAGCCCATATGAGAACTGCTTGATTTGGAAAAGGAAGGAATGGGGGGGCCACAAAAAGAAAGATCTTTCATAAGTGCATAATGAAATGTCACGTATGTGGGACATCAATAAGAAAATTACAGTTGAAAAATAGATCACTATTTAATGAGGCTAAGAAAGTACTTTGTACAATAGCTTTTGTTTGTTCTCTTTTCTGCAAAGCAGAAGGCCTTTAAGCCTTTATAAGGAAGAAAAGGCAATTGAGTTTCTAAAGAAACCCCACAAACTTCTCTCCAGATACTGAATAAAAATACTTGGTCAAACGGCCACAGTTTTGCTCCTTTATCACTTTCCAAATAGTGACTGATAAAGTCACTAGAGTTACTTGAGCTGTTTGCTGGGCTCTTGTCATGTAACTTCTTAAACATGTGAATCTGTACATTCTGCAAAGCTTTTTTTACATCTGGAAGTAGTTAGTCCCGACTTTCTGGACCTGCAAGCAGCATAGAAGGATGTGAGGAGCTTAGTATTAGTATCACTTTGTGACTTTATTTTCCTAAAGCTCATTAGTAATCATTAAATGAGCAAATTGAAGTGGAGGTTCTAAAATAATACTAATATTTTTTCACAAGGAGAGTAATGTAGGTTGTCTAATAGAAGCATGGTTTTGCTTCTGTAGGTTTGTAGTGCAACTAGTTCTAGAGCTCCTGTGGATCTTGAAGAGATCATACATTTACTAAGTCTGTAAAACGGTGCTAACTACCAAAGTGTTAGAACAGTTCAGTGTGTAGTAGGTGATGTTCACTGTTCATCTGTTCTTCTTTTAGGAAAGACTTGTTGCCCAGTTGGAGGAAAAGGACCGTAATCTTCAAAAGTGGCGTGAGGAGAGAGATCAGTTAGTAGAAGCTTTGGAAAAACAGCTCAAAACTTTGGCTTCTAATGTCATACAAAAAGAGACAGAAATATCAGAACTGAGACAATCTGCCTTAAAGGATTCAAGCAAGGTCAGCTCTCCTTTCCTCCTACCTGATTAGCTACCCATAAATTCTGTAAAACTCCTGTACCTGCTCTTTGTATTCTGGGTGTGGTTCTGTTCTTGAACACTGTCGTATTGACATCATGTGCAACTAACCAAAAAAAGCACCAGCTTTTATTTTTGTTCTTCAGAAACAGAATTTCTGTTAATTACTAAAATTTCAATTTTTTCAGTAGTTCAGATAAGCAGATGTCAGTTGGATGCTTATGATCCTACAATCAGACTGGACATCTGTAGCTTTTTCTGATAATTCACAGCATTTCCGGATCCCAAGCTAGGCTCAATACTCAGACAGTAGTTCTGTCTCAGGTTTCTTACTTTCTTTGCTTTCTCTGAGGTAGTATCTACAATGGCTTGAAAAGACAGAAGGGGACGTCGAGAGAGATTAAGGGAAGCATCAAAAAGCAGAGGGGGGATGATCTCTGGAAGTTGCATTTCTTATTTCAACATCCAGCTTTTAATCAGGATAGCCAATCTAAGCCGTAGCATAGAATTTCAGAAGCTAAACAGAAGACTAAATGAGTTGTGCTCTTTTGAGAATGTTTGGATTCACTTTCTCTGAGAAGAAAGATGTTCTCATAGCAAAACTTCCCCTACAACTGCCGACTTTTTCACAGTACCGAGGATTTGGGAACAAATAAAAGCTCGGGTTATTATATCTTAAGGGAGATGAAGGCTGAAGCACATAAGTAAAATAGAAGAATCAAAATATATTGTATTACAACTTCCCAGGCAATTCTGTGACTACTGCACTTGTAACAGTGACCGTACAAATCCGTGAAATGTTACTGTTCTTGAATAGTTAAGTGTTCTAGCCTGCAATTCTAAAACTGATGCTACTAAGTAATTGCAATACTGCTTGTGTGTGTTAATTCCCTTTGCCAATCCCACAACTCAGCAGTTTTTACTGTTTATTAGGATAATGCAACTGTGATAGAAGAGTTAAGAAAAGAACTGGCTGACAAAGATGACTTTATAAAGGAATTAAAACAACGCATTAACCACAGTAGCCCTCAGTGTTTGCCAGAAATACCTTTACTTGAAGAAAGACAAAGTAGAAGGAATGACTCTGTAAATGAAAAGGTATGATTATATTTATAGAAAGTCAGTACTTAACATCTTGTTAACCCCTTTTTGTTCTTCTGTTTTCCTAGGAGATACTGGAGCTGGAATCATTTTTCTTAGCATATAGTCCTTTAACTACATATTCAGTGATGAGTACTTGTTGGTTCTTTTTGTCTTCCACTCAAGCATGAGCTCTCATCTTCTCAAAAATATTTTATTTACTAGAACACCATCTCTCTGTGTACATTATGGAACTTTTCCATGCAGTTTTCCATGTATTCGTATGTGGATGCTGAAGATTAGGCAGAGGTTTAGCCTTTGGTGTTCTAACATAGCAGCTGTGAGCGTGCAGAGTATGGGGGGAATGGATGACAAAACGACCAGCGTTACAGATTTTGTCCCTAAATAATGTCTCGCTTTCTCTCTTTTGGAGGCAGAATACTGCCTGAGACTGTTAGTGAGACCCAGTAGGGTGTATCTGAAGATCACACAATGAATAGATGTTACTACCTTCCCACACTTGTGCTGTGTTTCAGCTTACGTGTTCATGTGGCGTCTGAGCTTGAGGTTTTACACTGTAACTTTAGAAAACTCGAGATATTTTGGAGGTCTAATGCATAGCCTAATCTTTACTCCTTTTAAATATTTACAGCCTAGGAAACAACAAAGCAAAACTAAAACTGGAGAAAGTATTCCATTAAGATGCAAGGCTGAAGACAATTATTTGTCACGTCGATGTACTAGGAGCCTCACTTCATTAAATGAATCTGAGGTTAGTATGAAACTTCAGATCTGAAAATGTTGTGATTGTATTGCTTTTGATAAGGAATGAGTAGGAAAAGATCTCATGTTCTCTAAACAATTCCCAAGTTTTAATTTATTTATCCCTTTCAAGGTGATCAGATCACCTGTTTTTATAGCCTTTGATAGGAATAAAAGCTGTTGAAACAATTGTGTGATGAATTTTTGTCAGGTGCTGTTGAAAACTCTCCTCATGTTAATGCTTATGAAGTGGCTCATGATTAGATAAGTTACTTGGAAAAAATTCATGGAGCCACTGAAACGGGCACAGCAAATTGAACTTATTTTCTTCCTCTGCGGGATTTCTGAATATTGTTTTGTTAGCAGATGATGTTAATCATTCCTATATAAGTTTTTAATTGCTAACTTTCATAACATAGCAGTTACATATATTTTAAAAACAAAGTATTTATTAACCAACTTAATTCTTGGAAATACAGTGGGTGGTGATACTCCATTCAGATTCTTAGCAGAGCCTGATAAAGTGGCTCTGACTACTTTTTGACTTTCTACAATAAAAAAAAGCATTAAAAACAAGCATTAAAAAATGCTATTTCTACCTCAGTAAAGTAGTTGAAGAATTTAATCAATGAACTGCTTTAATGAACAAAACTAATAGCCAAGCTCAGTGATAATGGTTTAAGAGAAGGGAATTTCTCTTATCTTCATTGTGTATTTTCTTTGAAACCTGTAGACATAAATCAGCTTTTTAGACATCATGAGATGTCTAATACTGATATCTTCATGTCCTGTTTTTATAATTGAATGCTTATTTATTATTTGATTTACAGTGGAATAGTTACCACTAGCAAATACTTCCCTACTATTAGCAAAAGTGTTTAAAGTGTTCACTTTTGTGACATCAATTGTTCTTTCCAAAAGAATCATGGCTGAAACTTGTCTTATTTTCCCAGGATTTTGTGAAAAGTGAGAACACGAAAAATACAAAATCTGTCATGGCTTTTAATTCACCCTCTGCAAGTGACGAGAAAATGGTTGGTTTTTGTTCTAGTTTTGAAGCTAGCTTGGGACTTCCTGTAATTGTGTGGTCACACGAAAGAAGCAGTGTCTTATCCTTATGTGTATACCTGAATGGGAATCTTACATGCTTATGAGCTCTTCCTATTAAATTCCATAAGCTAACCAAAGGGCAAGTCAGTCTGTCCCCAGAGCGTGTAATGGCTGTACTGTGTAATGATTTGGAGGGAAGGATATTGCACACTGAATAGTTGGGAAGAGAAGCTTTAGTGTATTATCGTGTGCTTTTGTAAGTGAAGCCCTTGTATTAAACTAAGGTTCATATCATTAATATGCATGGCAGTTATTAAAAACAGATGTTCACATGTGATAGCAGTATCCTTGGCATGGTCAGAGTATGAGTAGTAGATTTTCCCATCTGTTGTCTTCTGTTTTGTATGTTTGTTTATTTTATGTAATTAGAACAGCTTATGTAAGAAACAACTCCACAGCTTGGGAGCTACTTTTAAAGAAACTACTGCCTTATTAAGAAACTTTAAGAAACGTATGCCTTGAAATAGCTGAGATTTTGACAACTCCCTAAAGGGTATAAAATTGTCTGCATTACTTGCCGTTGTGGTATCATCAGCATAATGAACAGAGGTGTCAGTAGTAAAGCTCAAAATGTCAACTTAAAATAACGTTGAACTAAAATGAAGTTTAAACAATGCTCTTGTTTCACATGTTCACATCTCTGTTGAACAGAAATCCGGAAAAGACTACTTCCTGAGAAAGCGAGTACATGCTTCAAGACTGACTAAGAAGGATGAAACACTGCAAAAAGTTGGAGATTTTATTCAAAGCTCTCCTTCTATTATACACTCTAAAGGTTGGTGTAGAATAAGTTTTATTCCATGTTTTCTAGACATTGTAGAATGGCTTGTTTCTGCTGTAGGCTATTAATGTATGTGTTCTTAGAGAACTTGTCTGCCATGTTAAGTTGTCCTTTGATTTATGAAGTAAATGCATTTATTCGTCTCTTCAGAGATTCATTATTACATTTGTGAAAACCTACAAGTATACAGAGAAAGTTGGTTCTGTCTTGTGCTTCTGTCAGCACGAAAGTTAGGCCTGTTGTTTAACTCCTGCTGAAGTTTCTGACTTCCAGCGACTTCTGAGCCATGAAGTCTTTAAGCTGCTTTAAGTTGCCATATCTGAAGCTATAAACTGTTTCAGCTATAGAAATAATAAAGAACCTTGATGAACAAATACAATTTCTGAGTATTTTCACTTAAATTTTACGTGTCATTTATAAACCAAGTTTGTTACGAAGCTTTTTTTGCATTCAGTGATTTAAAGACTCACAAAACCAGTAAGTTGATTGGTTTATGTATCAAAACAAATTTCTTCTAGCCAAGAAGCTGATGTCAGCAGTAAGTTCTCCTAAATCAAACGAACCTGAAAGTCTCGAAGAAGGAGAGACCAAGCCAAAACGATGCAAAAGGAAGCTGTATTCAACTGTCGTTTCTGGCCCTCTAGATATACCTGCTTCTTCGGTAAGCGATTATACTGTAGTCTTGGCTTAAAATAAACTACTAAGGAGTCCAAACAGACTGGAGGTTTCATCTATTTGCAGGAGAAGGTTGAAAGTACTGAGGTATTTCTTTATTCTACCAAGTCATCCTTGTTGGTCTTCCTGCTGTTCTGTTTTATTTTGTCCTCAAAGATCTCTGTGTTTGGCTGGCTTACAGTTTACTAAGTAGGTGATGTAGCAATCACGGAGATGTCTTATAATTTGGAATCATAGATAATTTCAGTGTGTTGGAGTGGGATTATTCTACTACACGCTTTTCTAGAGCACAACTTAGACAGCTTTTTAGGTATGCTTAAACTATGATCTCCTGTCTAAGCCAACTTGCAAAGGATCTGATGTGCCAGTTTCATGACTCTGTCGGCAGCTATTGTGCTAAGAACATTCTTGCTCTGTTGGAACTGCATCTTTTAATTATATTAGAGTCCTTTTTCTGTTCAGCAAAGTGATCATTTGCCCATACTGTAATATCCCTCTGAATTTTTTGATGATTTGACGAATGATAGGGGCAGAAACCAAAATGTTATTTTTTTTGTTAGAGGATGAAGAAGATGAGACAGTTTCTTCTCTCACTGTAGTTCTGAGAACATGGAACTGAACCGAGAACTGAAATTCTGGGCAAGTCATAGCTACAGGGATTGAGGCTAAAAATGTTTTCTGAAAGCTTCATGTTTCACAAAACAAGTATTATAATACTCTTTTGAAAACAAGTATGTCAAAATGAAAGCTGCCTTCAGGCTTTCCTCAGATGTGTGTGCTTTTTTAAGATAAACAGGATTTTGTACATTCTCCATATTTGTTCCTTGTGATTAAGCTGCATTAAAATGATCTCGGTATCCCGTAGTTTTCTGAATAAAATATAATAAGCAAATGCCATTCTGAAATCCATTTAGGGGAAGAAATATGTTTGCGTGGGTCAAGAAGAGCTTGTCAGTCTTGTGCGAAAAGATGAGTAACTTTTGAAATGTTTTCTTCAGGAATCTGAGGAACAAAAGAAGGAAAGTGATCATCTGATCATCAAGCGACGGCTGAGATCCAGAACAGCTAAAAAACCTTGAAGAAGCATGTTTGTTCCCCTTTCTCAGGACATACTTTTATCGTATTATTAAAACTGGTTGTTAATAAACAGTAACAGTTACTCCGTTGTGTTCTTAAATTTGTATATAGGTGTACAGTGTCTCTCTGACAGTTTCAAACTGACTCCATTGAGGCTGAAATAAATACAAGCTTTCTTAAGCTGTGTTTGGATTTTATTGTGGTTAAGGGTTTATTTATTTTTGTCTTGCCTCCCCTGTATAGGAACAGTATCTCTAGGTCTGATTGCTATTTACCCATTGTGCAGTAATAACTGTACTTGTTCAGGATGGCCTGGCTTGCTTTTTTCACGTGACTGCTGTACTTAGCAGAACTCTGGCAGAGAGAAGAGCATGAATACACATTAATATTTATGTATACTTAATTTTTGGGCCTTTTTAAAGAATTTTCTTTGGAGAGACGATGGTGCCAATTCCTCAGTGTGGAAGAAAGGTGCTTTCCCTCACTTGTGCAAATTCAGCTTTAAATTAATAAACTTAGAAAAATAAACCCAATACATTTGGGGGGAATTCTAATATCCCAAATACTGTTCTCCCCCTCAGTGAGCTTTGAACCTTTAGATGCTGTTGGATGAATTAGCTGAAAGGTTCTCAGCTGGCAGTATGTCCTTGTGTTGTCTCCAAGTCCAACAGTTCCTATAGATTCAATTGCTCAGGAGGTAAAAACATGGATGAAAGCCGACTTGGGTGAATATTTGAGAGTTTGATGGGAGTGAATTGCCTTAAAAGCAGCTGGTGATAGAACAATATACTGATTGTATTTAAAAAAACCCACAATCGTACTATCTGTTGCTGTGCCGATAAGCTTTCTCCTTGCTTGTAGGCTTGTGAGATCCAGGTTTGCAGAAAACAATCTGTGAAAAATCGTGGGAATCATGTGGTTTTATGCTCAGCAATCTCATTAAAAACTTGAACTGACTTTTAGAAGCTTTTCTCCATGGTGTTAGCTGGACAAATCTGCATGTGGATGTCAACATGGAGGCTTTTATTGACCTGGACTAGAAAACAGCATTCGTACCTACCAGGTGAGATGGGCAGCTACTGCACAGGTACACAGAAGAAACTGATGGAAGCATAAGTACTTGAAATCACCCTCCCTCCTATTTATTGACCTATATATGTGAATGCCGTGCATGAATGCCTCATAGCCAGATGTCAAAATGGAACAATGCTGCCTGAAGTGGTTGGTGACAATATGGAAGACGGTTCTGATTAGCTGCAGTTTGCAAATTACTTGCAAATATTTCATATCCAGAAGACTGCAATTTATCAGCCATGCAATATTGGAGGCAAAGTCATTGCAGGGGATGGGAGTGATCTACTTGTTCCAGAAGCTGTTAATAGAGCTCTCATTGCTACTGGGTACATCATGATATACACTTAATTACACTACTTTTCAAATGGTATTTTTATTATGAGAACAGCCTCATTGCTGCCTGCTGCTGCATGGGAAAAGTAGTTGCACACTTGGTATAATTATATGTGGTTCTCTGCTGCAAAACTGACCTTTTACAAAACGTCACATGTGGTGTTTGGCAAGTCTCAGGCTTGCCTAATTTCTGTGCATTTTCGTAAGGCACAGCAAGTGCAGAAAACAGGTTGCTTTGTTTAGGGAAAAGAAAAACCAACCACAAATGTTTAGCTGACTTGCGGAATCAAACTCTATAATCCAGAGATGGGTTGTAAAGCAGGTATGTTTATTCCAGCGTTGCGCAGCTCCGGGTGCAAGGGGGATAGCTCCTCCAAACTTGCACACCGACTTGTAAAGCCATGATACAGAAAGCAGGCAGAAGAAACATCCTTCAAATCCAGAAGGTAAACTCCACCTATTCATTCCTTAACTGGGTTAATAAAGTGCATGGATTTGCCACCACTGAGTGTATGCATTCAACAATTCTACTACTTGCCTTCAAGTGTTGTACCAAACTACAGCACTTGCTATCAAAAATTTTTGCAAAATTGGAGTCCAAACTCCAGAAAGTCTTCTATCCTTCTACAGTTCTGTATCCTTATAGGGTACCACTTTACCCTGACTGGGCAATCTCTTGCTTTTAACTTCTATTCAGGGCTTCATGTTTGGCCCTGATGCCCACACCCCTAAGTGCATCATGTTTGATATTGCTGTGACTCCTGGGGTACAACATTGTTTTTCCCCATTTGTGCTAATGTCAGACTTACAGTTTTGTCACGGGTTACTTAGATTTACCTATGCCCGTGACAGGGGAAGCCACCCCACGCCCCCCCCCCCCGGGGCCTGGAAAGGAGGGGGAAAAGGGGAGTGGGATAAAACAGCGACAATCTAAGGAGGAAAAACTTATTTTACTAAATATGATATCGAAATACAAGATAACACAATATAATATAATTAAGGCTAACAAAATCGAACGAAACAGAGAGAGAGAGAGTCTCCGAAAACCGAGAGGCCTACTGTGAACTCTAGGCGACACGGCTGGAACGCTTCCCACTCTCCGAGAAGTTCGAGAGAAGAAGGAGGGCACTCCAGCCTGGGAACGAGATTATATAGAGTCCTGGTCCCGTGACTTATTGTTACTCCTGTTGTTCTCTGGGATATGTAGTCTTCTTCTGTGGACTGCACATTCAACAGAAGTATCCATACTTGACATGATGTTATGATGTGGAATACTGATAGCAAAATTACAAAATTACAAAACCATGACATTCCACCCCTTATTCTACATTATTACATCATGGTTAATATATACATATATATACATATACATGTATGTAAAATTGTGATAGCTAAATAGTAGAATTGCATGTAACATAACTAAATGTACAACTATAATAACTAAAATACACTACACATGCAAACATATATATATATATATAGATACATAAAATTATTGACTGCACTCCCCCAGCATCAAATTCCCTTGTGGCACACATTGAACATCCCCATCCTTCTGCATTACCCACCAAGTGCACCCAGGTCCCTGGGCAAAGACAGTTCCACGGATAGGTTTGCCCTTTCCAGAAGCTGGAAGGACCCAAACAGCTTTTCCCAACATGTTCTTTACATGTATAACAGGGACCTTATCTCCTTCTACAGTGTGTAGGGGGCTAGATTGACTAGGACCATCACGATTGACAGATCCTCTAGTATTGACCAGCCAAGTGGCTTCTGCCAGATTCTTCTCCCAGTGCTTAAATGTTCCACCACCCATTGCTTTCAACATAGTTTTCAACAACCCATTATATCGTTCAATTTTACCAGAAGCTGGTGCATGGTAGGGAATATGATAAATCCACTCAATGCCATGATCTTTGGCCCAAGTATTTATAAGAGAATTTTTGAAATGTGTCCCATTATCAGATTCAATTCTTTCTGGGGTGCCATGCCGCCACAGGACTTGTTTCTCAAGACCTAATATGGTGTTTCGAGCAGTTGCATGGGGTACTGCGTATGTTTCAAGCCACCCAGTGGTTGCCTCTACCATAGTGAGTACATAACACTTACCACTGCGAGATCGTGGCAAGGTGATATAATCAACCTGCCACGCCTCCCCATATTTATACTTTTGCCATCGCCCTTCCTCCCAGAGAGGTTTCATCCTTCTGGCTTGTTTAATTATGGCACATGTTTCACAATCATGAATAACCTGCGCAATAGCGTCCATGGTTAAGTCCACCCCTCGGTCTCTGGCCCACTTATATGTTGCGTCTCTTCCTTGATGGCCTGAGGTCTCATGAGCCCATCGAGCTAGAAATAATTCACCCTTATTCTGCCAGTCCAAGTCGATTTGAGCCACCTCAATTCTAGCAGCTTTATCTACCTGATGGTTGTTTTGTTGTTCTTCAGTAGCCCGACTTTTGGGCACATGTGCATCCACATGACGCACCTTTACAACCATATTCTTTGTTCGGGAAGCAATGTCCTTCCATAGTTCAGCGGCCCAAACAGATTTTCCCCTCCGTTGCCAGTTATTTTGTTCCCACCGCTGTAACCACCCCCATAAGGCATTTGCCACCATCCATGAGTCAGTATAAAGATACAGCATTGGCCACCTCTCCCGTTCAGCAACATCTAAGGCCAGCTGGACAGCTTTTACCTCTGCAAACTGACTTGATTCTCCCTTACCTTCAGTGGCCTCTGCAACCTGTCGTGTGGGGCTCCACACAGCAGCTTTCCATTTGCGATGCTTCCCTACAATGCGACATGATCCGTCAGTGAATAGGGCATATTTCTTTTCATTTTCTGGTAATTCGTTGTATGGTGGGGCCTCTTTAGCATGTGATACCTCTTCTGCTGGTGATGTTCCAAACTTTTTATCTTCAGGCCAGTCCATGATTACCTCTAGGATTCCTGGACGATTGAGGTTTCCCATTCGCGCTCGCTGTGTAATCAGCGTAATCCACTTGCTCCAGGTGACATCGGTAGCATGATGGGTGGAGGGAACCTGTCCTTTGAACATCCAGTTCAGCACTGGCAGTCGAGGTGCCAAAAGGAGCTGTGTTTCAGTCCCGACTACTTCGGAAGCAGCCCGAACCCCCTCATACGCGGCTAAGATCTCCTTCTCAGTTGGAGTGTAGCACTCTTCAGACCCCTTATATGATCGACTCCAGAATCCCAGGGGTCGGCCTCGGGTCTCTCCTGAGGCTCTTTGCCACAAACTCCAAGTAGGGCCTTTCTCTCCAGCAGCAGTGTAGAGGATGTTCTTTACATCCTGTCCAGTCCGTACTGGCCCCAGGGCTACAGCACGGGCTATCTCTTGTTTAATCTGTTCAAAAGCCTGCTGCTGCTCAGGGCCCCATGCAAAATCATTCTTCTTCCGCGTTACCTGATAAAGGGGGCTTACAATGAGGCTGTAGTTTGGAATGTGCATCCTCCAAAAGCCTACTGCACCCAGGAAAGATTGTGTCTCTTTCTTGCTAGTTGGTGGAGACATGGCAGTGATTTTGTCGATCACTGTTGGGATGTGATGACATCCATCCTGCCACTTTATACCTAAGAACTGAATTTCCTGGGCAGGTCCTTTTACTTTGCTTCGCTTAATAGCAAAGCCAGCTTGTAGAAGAATCCGGATTATCTGCTCTCCTTTTGTGAAAACTTCTTCTGCTGTATCGCCCCACACAACAATGTCATCAATGTACTGCAGGTGTTCAGGAGCACCACCCTGTTCCAGTACAGTTTGGACCAACCCATGGCAAATGGTTGGGCTGTGTTTCCACCCTTGGGGCAAACGGTTCCAAGTATACTGAATGCCCCTCCAGGTGAAGGCAAACTGTGGCTTGCATTCTGCGGCCAAAGGAATAGAAAAGAAGGCATTGGCAATGTCAATGGTGGCATACCATTTGGCTGCTTTTGACTCCAGCTCGTACTGGAGTTCCAACATGTCCGGCACAGCAGCGCTCAATGGGGGTGTGACCTCATTCAGGCCACAGTAGTCTACTGTCAGCCTCCATTCTCCACTGGCTTTACGCACTGGCCATATGGGACTGTTAAAAGGTGAGTGAGTTTTACTGATCACTCCCTGATTCTCCAACTGGCGAATCAAATCATGAATGGGGAGCAAGGAATCCCTGTTGGTGCGATACTGCCGTCTGTGCACTGTCTTTGTAGCAACCGGTACCTGCTGCTCTTTTACTCGTAGCAGCCCCACAACAGACGGGTCCTCTGACAGGCCAGGCAAAACAGACAGCTGCTTAATGTTGTCCATGTCTACAGCAGCTATCCCAAAGGCCCATCGATACCCCTTAGGATCCTTGAAATGCCCCCTTCTGAGGTAATCAATACCCAGTATACATGGAGCCCCTGGGCCAGTCACAATAGGATGTTTTTGCCAGTCTTTGCCAGTGAGGCTTATTTCAGCCTCCAGCACAGTCAATTCTTGAGAGCCCCCAGTCACTCCAGAAATATGGATTGATTCTGTCCCTTCATGACTAGAGGGCATTAGGGTGCACTGTGCACCGGTATCCACCAGTGCCTTATATTCCTGTGGTTCTGATGTGCCAGGCCATCGAATCCACACAGTCCAATAAACTCTATTATCCCTTTCCCTCCCCTGACTGAGGGCAGGGCCCCTCTATTGGTTACCTGTGATGACTGGAGCAACTCCACTGGTGGTTGGTATGTCTAGCAGTTCTTTCACCCGTGCTCGTAGTGCAGAAGTAGGCTGATCATGCCACTTCCTCATGTCTTCTCCACGGTCACGTAGGTAGCGCCACATGGAAACACGCGGTGCAATCGTACTGTTGTTCTTTGCTCGAGCTGGGAAGCGTGTGCGTTTAACAGCTGAGACTTTTGATGATGCAGGTGGGGAGTAGGACTGGACTAGTTTGATCAGATCCTTCATTAGACCTGGTGGCCCGTACGAGGATTGACCTTCATCAGTTGTTTCTGATACTATTACGGGATCATTACAATTAGTTGATGGAAACAATTTCTTGCACATTTCATCTACTCGGTTTTCTAGCCGTGAGATGGCAGAAACTGCGGCATGCAGTTGGGGGAGCTGCTGATCGATGGTTTGAAGCATTATAATCAGCTCAACAACTCGGGGCCATCTGTCCACGAACCCTTTAGATCCTGATACCAATGACTGAGCAATTCTCTCTGGTGCTGTACTTGTGATTTTCTGCCACATGTCAGGATCGGCCCTCACTCTCTCAGGGTCAAGTTCGCTTGGATCAGGGCTGTACAACATTTTCGCCATGGCCAATTCCCTCAGGCGCTGAATACCTTTTTGGACGGTATTCCAACTATCAAATTTAGGCTTCAAAGCATCCTTATAGGGGTACCTTTCTCTCACGGCTTCTAACAGCCGCAACCAGAGAGTGGCAGCTCCATCCGAACATCTGCTAATCCCTCTGTCGATACCTGCATCTTGGGCAATGCTTCCTAGTTGGCGAGCTTCATTACCATCTAGAGACAAGCTGTTGGCCCCGTTGTCCCAGCAGCGAAGCAACCAAGCAAGGATACCTTCATCTTGACGCCGTGTGAACTCCTTTCTTGAGCCTTGGATTTCAGTCAGCTTCAGAGGTCGACAATAGGTGATTTCCTCCTCATCATCAGTCTCTTCTTCATGCCTCTTGGTTTTTGCCTTTGCTTTTTTCGGTACTGCTCCATGCCCGGCACCTGGGTCTTCTGCTGCCCCCCCCTGTGCTTCTCCTTCTTTTCGTTCTAGACGCATGGACACCCATTTCCATTTCTTGCCTTCCACAGGGGCAACTGATATTGCTACTGATGCCTCCTGTGACTGATCAGAATTAACTTGGGCTTGAATCTCAGATCGGAAACTCTCTCTCTCCAGAATAGTATGATACAAAGCACGGTATGCATAAGCCAAACCCCACATAAGGTTTACCTCCTTAGATCTCTGACCCAAATACTCACTTAATTTCTTAGGGTCCCTTAGGTGTTCAAGAGTGAAATCCCATGACACTGCGGGTCCCCATGCTTCTAAGACTTTTCCTAAACCTTTCCATATTCCCTGCCAGTCATCATTCTCTGGTTCTGGAGGGGACTTCCGCATAGAACGAATGCATAGGAACATATATGCATGCATTGATAGTGATAACATGAATGCAAGTATGAACCCTATCTCAGTTATTGAAAAGCGTGTGGAAATCTGAGAGTACAACCTAAATAAAAAGGGGTTTTTTAGCCTGTACAATGAATTAAACATGGTGGTGTTTGTAAAATTGCCTGTTCCATCTGGGATGCAAGTATTTGTAAAATTGCCTGTTCCATCTGGGATGCAAGTGTTTGTAAGATTCACAATTCCATCTGAGGTGTAGATGCCAAAATTCTGACCATACCACATCTCGTAAAAGTACCAGGCAGGTGTCTCCATCAGTATCCACCTTATTAGGCTATATATCTGCACAATTCCACAACACCAAATTATGGTGTTAATAGTTGACCAATACTTTAAGAAGATCATAATTGCTTTCAATCCCTTAAACAGAGCAACTGGGATGAAGAGTGGATTCATAGCTGGCAGGCTCTGTAAAAGTCAGAGCTAGCTAGCTTTGCTCTAAGGGAGAAAGAAATCCCTTTGTTTTCTACACAAAAGTTAGATAGCAATGCTGAGAATGTGCAGCAGCCCTTAATGTTGACAATTTGTCTGGTATTTCAAGGTCACGTTCTCTGTGAGCAGCTACGGAAAGATAACACTCCCAACACTCCCATAACGAAGCTCTTTAAGAGCAAAGAGAGAGTTGTTCTAAAAGCTAAAAAGCTCTATGCCCGCATCCTCCACCAAAAAATCTGTCACGGGTTACTTAGATTTACCTATGCCCGTGACAGGGGAAGCCACCCCACGCCCCCCCCCCCGGGGCCTGGAAAGGAGGGGGAAAAGGGGAGTGGGATAAAACAGCGACAATCTAAGGAGGAAAAACTTATTTTACTAAATATGATATCGAAATACAAGATAACACAATATAATATAATTAAGGCTAACAAATCGAACGAAACAGAGAGAGAGAGTCTCCGAAAACCGAGAGGCCTACTGTGAACTCTAGGCGACACGGCTGGAACGCTTCCCACTCTCCGAGAAGTTCGAGAGAAGAAGGAGGGCACTCCAGCCTGGGAACGAGATTATATAGAGTCCTGGTCCCGTGACTTATTGTTACTCCTGTTGTTCTCTGGGATATGTAGTCTTCTTCTGTGGACTGCACATTCAACAGAAGTATCCATACTTGACATGATGTTATGATGTGGAATACTGATAGCAAAATTACAAAATTACAAAACCATGACAAGTTTTTAAACAGTCAATATTGTTGGACCCTTAGCTCCAGTTTTATTAAATTTCTTGCCAGAGCAACCTGGCAGGTACAAGAATTTCTGTATTCCTACTTAGTTTATATTTAATTAATCCAAAAAAAACGTAAACCTTTTCTTGTTGGGCAGTAGCTTCTATTACTGTTACAAAACCATCTATGAGTAGTAAGAAGCACCCATATCCACCAGAAAATAAATCTCTTTATCCTGCTTCCCTAGATGCAATTTCCCGTTGCAGTTTGCACACTGCTTTCCTTTCAGTGGGGCGGAGCCCTCCCTGGGCACTTCAAGCCCCCACTCCCCCCACCTCTCCCTGAGGGGATCTCTGGGTCCTACGGCCCTATTCTGGCACCACAACAGTAACAGCTGTTATTATCACCAATTCCCTTACTATCTGTTTGTCAATCAGTTTTGTTTTGTTTTCATAACGTTCACCTCTTTTCAGTCCTGACATCCCTGTTATACCTTGCCAGCCCTTACTCCTCCAGCCTGTGTCTGTCCCAAACTCTCTCACTTTCCAAACTCTCATCATTACAAAAACTACTAACATCCTATTTCAGTTTCACCTCCTTCTCTCCAGGTGTCCAGTGCTAACACTGGGATTTCAGTTTTCCTACATCTCTGCACATGAAGGCTATTCTCACTTCCATTGCCCCCTCCTCCCCACCTCCCCCCTTTGCTGCTTACAGCAACAGTCTCCATACCCGGCTCTCTCTCACTCCAAGAGTTCTTGCAAGGGGGGGGGAAACAATACAGGGAGTTGCTCTCATACCAGCACACATAAACTCACTTTCTCTTTAACACTTTTTCCTTTGTACACGATTTCTCTATTTGTACCTTCAGTTACACTTCCACACACCCTCAATTATACTTTCTGTATACCAATAGCAATTACACTTTCTTATACCATCAAAGCAGTTTGTCCCATTCCCTTCAAAACCCACGTATCAAACAGTACAATTTTTCAGTTTCCACAAACTAAAATTCCACAATCTTCCACAAACTAAACAATTACCCTTCAGGTACTGAAAGGCTGCAATGAGGTCACCCCACAACCTTCTCTTCTCCAGGCTGAACAAACCCAACTCCCTCAGCCTGTCCTCATAGGGGAGGTGCTCCAGCCCCCTGATCATCTTTGTGTCCCTCCTCTGGACCCTTTCCAAAATCTCCATGTCTTTCTTGTACTGAGGGCTCCACACCTGGACACAGTACTCCAGATGGGGCCTCACAAGAGCTGAGTAGAGAGGGACAATCACCTCCCTATCCCTGCTGACCACCCCTCTCCTGATGGAGCCCAGGATCCCATTTGCTTTCCGGGCTTCCAGAGCGCCCTGCTGGCTCATGTTAAGTTTCTCATCTATCGGGACCCCTAGGTCTATCTCTGCCGAGCTGCTCTCAAGGACAACTCCTCCCAGCCTGTACAGGTGCCTGGGGTTCTTCCGGCCCAAGTGCAAAACCTTGCACTTTGCCGTGTTGAACCTCATTAGGTTCACCCGAGCCCAGCTTTCCAGCCTGTCAAGGTCCCTCTGAATGGCATCCGTTCCCTCCACCGTATCGACCACACCACTCAGCTTAGTGTCGTCAGCAAACTTGCTGAGGGTGCACTCAATTCCCTCATCAATGTCATTAATAAAGATGTTAAAGAGCACCGGTCCCAAGACAGACCCTTGAGGGACACCGCTCGTTACTGGCCTCCACCTGGACATAGAGCCATTGACCACCACCCTCTGTCTGCGGCCTTTCAAGCAATTGCTTATCCATCAAGTTGTCCACCCATCAAATCCACTTCCCTCCAATTTGGAGATGAGGATGTGGTGGGAGACCATGTCAAAGGCCTTGCTCAGGTCAGGTAACTGACATCAGTCACCTTCCCTTTGTCCACCAACATTGTCACTCTTTCATAGAAGGCCACAATATTAGGTAAGTATGACCTTCCCCTGCTGAAGCCGTGCTGGCTGTCTCGGATCACATGCTCATTCTTTATGTGATTGAGCATGTTGTCCAGCAGGATCTGTTTCATGATCTTCCCAGGCACAGAGGTGAGACTCACCAGCCTGTAGTTCCTTGGGTCCTCCCTGCTCCCCTTCTTATATATGGGAGTGACGTGACCCATCCAGCTGCAGCTCAGCACAATGCTGCCATGCCATGTGCAGGGTGCCTTCCATCCAGCTGCAGCTCAGCCCAGTGCTGCCATGACTAGTGCAGGGTGCCCTCATTCTGCAGATCAACCCAATGCTGCCTTGCCATTTGCCATGTTCCCACCCTCTACAGCCCAGCCAATGCTGCCATGCCATGTGCAGGGTGCCCCCCATTCAGCTGCATCTAGACCGAATGCAGCCATAACTTGTGCAAGGTGACTTCAGTCTGCAGCTCAGACAAATGCTGCCATACCATATTCATTGTACCATCCAGATGCAGCTGAACCCAATGCTGCCATGACTTGTGCAGGATGCCCTCCATCCATCTGCATCTCAGTCCAATGCTGTCAAACCATGCGTAGGGCACACTCCAGATGCAGCTCAACTCAATGCTGCCATGCCATGTGCAAGGTGCATTGCAGCTGCAGCTCAACAAAAATGTGCCATGTCATGTGAAGGGTACCCTCCAGATACAGGTCAACCCAATGCTGCCATGCCATGTGTAGGGTGCACTCCAGCTGCAGCTCAAACCAATGCTGCCATGCCATTGGCATGGTGCCCTCCTTCCAGCTGCAGATCAACCCAATAGTGCCATGTCATGTGCAGGGTGATCTCCATCCAGATGCAGCAAAACCCAATGCTGCCATGCCATATGCCGGGTGCCCTCCAGATGCTGCTCAACCCAATATTGTCATGCCATGGGCATTGTGAACTCCATCCAGATGCAGCTCAAACTAAGGCTGCCATGACATGTGCAAGGTGCCTTCCATCAAACTGCAGGTCAGTCCAATGCTGCCATGCCATTTGCAGGATGCTCTCCAGATGCAGATCGACCCAATGCTGTCTTGCCTTGTTCAGGGTGTCATCCAGATGCAGCTCAACCCAATGCTGCCATGCCATGTTCAGGGTGCCCTCCAGATTCAGGTCAACACAATGCTGCCATAAATAGTGCAGGGTGCCATGCACATGCAGCTCAATCCAATGCTGCCATGCCATGCGCAGGGTGCCCTCCATCCAGCTGCAGCTCGGCGTAATGCTACCATGCTGTGTGCAGGGTTCCCGCCCTTTGCAGCTCAACCCAATGCTGCCGTGCCATATGTATGGTGCCATCAAGCTGCAGCTCAATCCAATGCTGCTATGCCATGTGCAGGGTGCCCTCCGGATGTTGCTCAACCTACTGTTACCATGCCATGGACATTATGAACTCCACCCAGATGCAGCTCAAACCAGGGCTTTTATGCCATGTGCAGGGTGCCTTCCATCAAGCTGCAGGTCAGTCCAATGCTGCCATGCCAAGCGAAGGGTGCCCTCCAGATACAGGTCAACACAATGCTGCCGTGACTAGAGCAGGGTGCCCTCCCTTTGAAGCTCAATCCAATGCTGCCATAGCATGTGCAGGGTGCCCTACCTCTGCAGATTAACCCAATACTGCCATGGCATGTACAGGGTGCCCTCCGTCTGCAGCAAAACCAATGATGCCATGTCATTTGCAGGGTGCCCTCCATCCAGCTGCAGCTCAACCAAACGCTCCCATGCCATGTGCAGGGAGCCCTCCAGTGGCAGAACAACCCAATGCTGCCATGCCATGTGCAGGGTGCCTTCCATCCAGCTGCAGCTCAATCCAATGCTTCCATGCCACGTTCAGGGTACCCTCCCTCCTTCTACAGCTCAACGCAATGCTACCAGGCCATGTGCAGGGTGCCCTCCAGCTGCAGCTCCACCCAATGCTGCTTTGCCATATGCAGGGTGCTACACCCAGGTGCATCTCATCCCAATGCTGCCATGCCATGTGCGGGGTGCCCTCCATCCAGCTTCAGCTCAGCCTAAGGCTGCCATGCCATGTGCACTGTGCCCTCCAGTTGCAGCTCAACCCAATGCTGCCATTTCTTGTGTAGGATTCCCTCCATCAACATGCAGCTCAACCCAATGCTGCCATGCCATGTGCAGGGTGACCTCCAGATGCAGCTCAACCCAATGCTGCCATGCCATGTGCAGGGTGACCTCCCTTTGGAGCTCAGCCCAATGCTACTATGCCATGTGCAGGGTGAACTCCATGCAGCTGCTGCTCAGCCTAATACTGCTATGCCATTTGCAGGGTGCCTTCCAGTTGCAGCTCTGCCCAATGATGCCATGCCATGTACAGGGTGCCCTACCTCTGCACCTCAACCCAATGCTGCCGTGCCATGTGCAGGGTGCTCTCCAGATGCTGCTCAACCTACTGTTTCCATTCCATGATCATTGTGAACTGCATCCAGATGCAGCTCAAACCAAGGCTATTATGCCATGTGCAAGTTGCCCTCCATCCAGCAGTTCTTCCTAAAGCTGCCGTGCCATGTTCAGGGTGCCATCGATGCAGCTCAAGCTCAACCCAATGCTGCCATGTGATGGGCAGGGTGCCCTCCAGGTGCAGCTCAATCCAATGCTGCTATGCCATGTGCAGGGTGCCCTCCATCCATATGCAGGTCAACCCAATGCTGCCATGCCATGTGCATGGTAACCTCCATCAACATGCAGCTCAACCCAATGCTGCCATGCCATTTTCAGGGTGCCCTCCAGATGCAGGTCAACCCAATGCTGCCATAACTAGTGCAGGATGTCATGCACATGCAGCTCAATCCAATGCTGCCATGCCATTGGTAGGGTGCCATCCTTCGAGTGGCAACTCAGCCTAATACTGCCATGCCATGGGCAGGGTGCCCTCCCATTGCAGCTCAACCCAATGCTGCCATGCCATGAGCAGGGTACCCTCCATCCAGCTGCAGCTCGTCATAATGCTGCCATGCCGTGTGCAGGGTGCCTGCCTTCTGCACCTCAACCCAGTGCTGTCATGCCATGTGCAGGTTGCCGTCCATCAACATGCAGCTCAACCCAAAGCTGCCATGCCATGTGCAGGGTGCCCTCCAGATGCTGCTCAACCTACTGTTGCTATGCCATGGACATCATGAACTTCATCCAGATGCACCTCAAACCAAGGCTTTTATGCCATGTGCAGGGTGCCTTCCATCAAGCTGCAGGTCAGTCTAATGCTGCCATACCATGTGCAGTGTGCCCTCCCTTCTGCAGCTCAACTCAATGTTGCCATGCCATATTCAGGGTGCTTTCCAGCTGCAGCTCAACTCAAAACTGCCATGCTGTGGGTAGGCTGCCCTCCTGAAGCTCAACAAAATGCTGCCATGCCATGTGCAGGGTGCCCTCCATCCAGCTACATCTCAGCCCCATGATGCTGTTACAGTGTGCTTTAAATAGTAGTAGCTATCTAGTACAAAGACTACTTTGGTCTCTTGTGTGTGTGATAAAAGCAGAGATGAGACAAACGTCCCATTTCTTCTGCAAAGGCTCAAGATAGAAAGGGATAAAAAAAAATTTGTATAAAAATATAACTGCAGATTTCCCCTTCTTAGAAGGACCTCCCACTGACTATATCATTGTCCGTCTCATGTAGGATATTGGATTCAGGATCTATAGCAGTGAGCTGTGTTAGTATTGAATCTCATTTGATGTAATAAACCTTCCTTCTCCCTTACCCGCTTGGTCTTTCCAGTCCTTTTCATATGGTTGTAGCCCCCCCATAGTTCTGACCATAGAAGGATGCATAATTCACTGCCCTCTCTGTGGCAACATGGGGACCTACATGTGCTATAGGAAATGCAGATGTTTGTTTTGCAAATACAGCTCCTTCTTCCCCCCCATTATGCACGTATGTCGTATGGCCCATTTTATATGTTTGCTATTTGCTTGCTGTTGTTCTCCATAGGTGGACCCATTTACAGTGAACTTTTTCATCAATAAATATTTCTATTGAGCAGACTTAAGATCTGGAATTATTTCAGGGTTTTTTTTAGTGTACGAAATACAGGTTTGGAAATAAGCTCTCTCAAAATGGGAGAGAAGAAAACGGGGGAAAGGATTTAATCTGTAGTGGAAAAGTGCATCACGAATGGTTGTCAGTGGACATTTTCAAGGCTGTAGGAAAAGAAGGACGTTAAAGCAGAGAGTAGAGTTTCAAATCTTGCAGAATTAACTGTGTAGCAAAATCAGTGCTTCAGGAAGAGGGAGCTTTCAGAACCTGTCTTTAATTTTCACATGGGAGCTTTTCTTGCAGGATGCGATGAGGGCTGGCGTGTCTCTTGGAATGTATACGGATAGCAAACTCGGTGTCTATGGGCTCCAATTTCCCCAAAAGAATTTAAATAAACCTTTCTCAAGCCAAACCGAGCTAACAGTACAGTAAGAAAATGTGCTCTGTGTCTATATGGAGCTTGGAAAAAATGGAATTTTTCTCTGATGTGTCAGGCAAAGCTGGCTTCAGTGAGTGTGCAGATGTGAGATTTTGCTTCAAGAACTGGAAAAGACTGAGGCTTGACTGCAGGCAGTAGGCAAACCAGCAACCCTTTTCAGTTTGTTTTAAGCATATGATGTGTGTAGGTCTGAAGGATATTAAGTTGATAAGAATTTTATGGCAATGGGGTGCCTGGTGAGTTCTGGGTTCTAGCTGCAGAAAGAGCTGTATTGTGAATGCAACTCCCAGTTTTACAGCAGAGGCTCCATGAGATCAAGCCAAAAGGAATGTCCTCACCAGAAGCCAATTAAAGCCTGTTGTAACGAGGAGATCCAAAGATATTATATTAATCTGTAAAGTATGGTAACTAATGGAGCAACTTGAAGATAATATGCCGTGGCCATGGGAATTAGGGTAGCCAAATCCTCTACATCAATGCCATCAATATACACCAAGAGAGGTTCTAAAATTCACCTGCCTCTGCTGTAGGTTACCGACTCAGAGGAAGCAATGAAAACTTGGATCCCAGTAATTTCCAGCACAGTTTTTCAGACCATTGAAGTACTATTATTCCTACTCGAGGAGATTTGTGGACAAAAGCACCAAATCCCATCCCCAAACACAGTAATTGTATTTTGAGTGCCTCCTTCAGTCTCTTATCAATCCCTTTGCCTTCATAAGGGGTGTGCATTTCTTGATCCTGAAAGATGCAGTGTCTCCTAAAGCACTGCCCAGCTGTGCCAGGCAGTGGGAAAGGTGAGAACTGTTGTTTTGAATTGTAAAATCACCCTATTCATAATGCATGAAAGGACCTGTGCCACCGCACAGTGTTTCAGTCCTCCTGCAGCTCTGGAAAATTGGACAACTTCATAGTCTTTTATGAAAATATAATGTATCTTTGCTGCCTTTTGAGTAGTAAATTATGAATTTGAAAGTGACAAATATTAGCAAGCTGCCTTTATTGCTAACAAAACCAAAAGAGAAAAGGAGTCTGCAGAGCCTTAAGCAGAATGTTTAATAACTTTTGTGATTACTGTTTCCCAGAGGTGATGTGTATAATATGTACTTTTCCTCTTTCATTTTATCAAAACACTTATGCTGGAGACCACTGTTGTGTCTCTGCATTCCTGAACTTCTTTGTCAATTAGGGGTTATAGAGGTTTGAGCAAGCACAGTAAAAGCAAAGCTGTGAAGGCTTCAGCATCCTTTAAAAGAGAGTTGCACTACTTCAGCTTGGCCCAAAATTATGTAAATAAGCAGTGAGGTGCTGAAAGTCTGCAGTAGCAGCTGTGACAGAAACATTTTGCAGATGGATGGTGAATAATAGTAGATCATGCCAAAACAGACTCCATCTTCGGGGTATTCAGGTAGAAGAAAATTCATTTTCGCTGATGGCTTTGGTATCTTGACATAGAGACATTCATAGGATTTTATATACAAATTGATTGTTGAATAAAATTTCAAGAGATAGCATTCTTAACTTCAAGTATAAAAGCAGTATTTTTGGACTTAGCACACAGAGTGCAGTTGTAGTTGATGTGAAGGAAGAACAGAGGATGGGCAGCAGCATGTGTGCTCCTGGGACAAGCACTCAAGGAGCTCGCCAAGGCTGTGGTTCTCAAGTCAGTGATAACAGGATGAGGTTGCAAGATACATTTAGGATGATATCATGCAAACAAGGAACATTTCTTTTGAATGAAAACACCAGAGCTGGAGCGAAAGCTGAGTTCCCACTGAACTAAGGAATGGGTCCCACAGCTTCTAGACTGAATTACATCTATTTCTTTGCATCTGTTTTTGTAAATGCAGAAAGAACTGCTCAGAATGGTTTAACATCAAGGAACCAATGCTGCAGACTGTTATCCATGCTTGGATGAATGCTGGTCAAGGATGCGGATCAAATCACCAGCAACCATCTACTCTGCAAGGCTAAAGCCAACCATAAAGAACAGCTGTGCTATGGAGAAAAGGAGGAGTTTTCATCCTTTCATCAAGCTATCAGTTACAGAACACAAATGCAATTAAAGTAAGTATTAAAAGAGTGATCCTAACTTTTGGCATTGGTAAATAGCTCAGCTAAAGCAGTACACATTTGCTGTTATTACGTAGGTTTGCTGCGAGGTGGGTTCTAGGCAGCATCTGGATCCAAAACTGGTTGGTTCCTTGTAACAAAGCTCAAGCTACAGTCAGACAAACGTATTGAAACCTAGTATGAGCTTTGCTGCCTGCAGTTTGGGGTGGGCTGTCTCCAGTTTCACTTCTCTTTAATATATGGAAAAGTATTCAAACTCTGAGTGTTGCTTTGAGGGTAATCTTCACCATTCCTAAAGACATCTCAAGTGCATTGAAGCACCTACACTTCCTGGTCTCCAGCTTGCTCCCTCTTTACTCTCATCCTGGCTTCTCTCCAGTCATGGCTTTGTACTGCACTTCATAGCACCTCCGAGTGAGAAAATGTATTCTAGCTTCCATCCTAAATCTGACTTCATCACCCTTTTTTTCCCCCTAAACTTCAGTTTTTTTCTGTTTTGGTTCTTGGGTTCCCTTAAACATATAGGAAGATAAGTGGAACATGTTGTCAGTCTAAAGGTTTTCTGCTCTTGGGTAAGGTGATACAGTTTTGCCCACTGACAACTTGTCTTATTGGTAACCTCATAGTTTGTGTAATCAGAAAGCATAGTATTAGCTTCACAGACTCAAAGCAGAGAACAGATGCCTGAGAAAGGGAGGTGGAAAGTCACTTGAACTGTTTTTATTACCGGCTGTAGAAAGCCCAGGAAGGTTCCAAATTTGGAGATGGGAAGTAAGACATGATGCTATTTTTATTTGCCTGCTGTCCTGAGAATAGAACAACCAGTGGAATGATGCCCCAAAGTCATTTCTGGTACAGATGTACTTATGTTGTTAAGATCTACTAAAAGCCTGGATTTTCAGTGCTTAAATTCAATTGAAAATATGCCTAGGGACTCAAACTGCACAGACTTGCTGAGAAGTTTGTTTTGAGGGAACTTCTTCGTGGGATGCTCTCTCATGGAGCAACCCCCAAAATATCTCATAATTTTAGGGCAAGGAATTGCTCTAAGTCATCACAGAAGCTCTTCGGCAGCACAGTTTGGTGCTGGTGATAAAATACACGTAGCTTTTTCATCTTGAAATATTTGGTATTTTAAAAAAGAAGACAGTGTTATTTACTTCCCCCTTTGTCCCCCCCAGTGGATGGTGTTGCTTATGTGCTGTTGGCAGATGGGATGTGGATCATTTTAATTAGATTTTATTGGACTGTTATACGGCCCATAATTGTGATCATTACTCATTTTCACTGTGGTTCAGATAGATCCTCTATTTAGACATGATGATATTTTGATGAGACAAGCCCCATGTAACTTGTTATGTTCGGGGCCAGTAGCCAAAGCAGTGGAATTGGGTGTTTTCACACCATAAAAATTAGAGTAGATTAATAAAGGACGTAATGGTCAATTTGTGTTTCTAATTGTGCTCAGACTGCGTATGCTATGAGCAGAGTGTCTCCTTGGGCTGCTGGGTTCTGCTGCAGGCTTTTGCAGCCAAAGGAAGGGAGATGTGGCAAGGGGACAGGGGTTAGAAGCAAGGTCTGAGCTGCGAATGGATCCATGATCCAACAGATGCTTTTGTGAGGCTGTGTCCTTTTCTCAGATAGGACTGTCTGCTTACCTCCACTCCATGGTCTCCTTATTGCTTGGTGATCAGAATCAGCTTTCGTCTCCTGGCTATCCAGAAGCACAACTGGCATTTTGGATGTAATACTTCTGGAGTATGGAGCTGCCTCTCCTTTTGTGCCCTGAGGAACGCTGGTCATACATTGGCAGGGATCATGGTTCAAGGATGTTGGAAGAAAGATGTAGGTTTTGACATCTTCTGACCTCAACTACACTGTGTTTGCAGATGTTTGTGTTGGAGAGTTGAAAGTATTGGGGACTGTGGGCTTTGGGGTGCAATATTAGCAGCAGCTGATGCACAGATGTTAACTGAACTGCAAATATCTCCATCCCAGTAACAAAATGGTGAATATAGTTCAGTAAAGCAATCAGCCACCTCCCTCCAGCTGCCTGGTTTGTGTGTAGAGCCTTTCTCTACTTTTACTTTATCTGTCTCCTCCTCCTTTTAAACAGGGGATGAAACAAAGCAGAATATTCCAACAAATGGATACAGCTGACTTAAAGATCACTTTATTAGCCATTATGCTCTTGTTTATGGTCAATGATTGTCTTACGCTTGAAAAATAAGTAGTGCTCCAAATAAAATGCTTCCTGTGAAGAGTCAGTTAGAAACTCAGTCGCTTCGTTCTGCCTAGTGGTAAATATTCTAATTTATTAATAAAATGCCTTTTTTTTCCTTCTTGGAATTGGATGAGCTCACCCTAGAACACTGTTTTTCTCTTTCATTTAGTTCTAATAGACTCCAAATCAATGTTACTGTATAGGATGAGAGAACCTTTCCTAACAAGAGAATAATAGTCACTAAATTCTGGTGTGAATTTTCACAGAATGAAAGCGTACTAAAATGGATGAAACATCATGTTTCATTTTCTCATGCTGATTTTTCAAGTGAATAATTGCGAGCCATGATTAATGTCACCCCAGAAATCTGGCATGCTTATTTGTGAACATATTAATGAGTCTAGTTTTATTATTATTCAACCAACTCTAATGCCTCAGTGTGAGCCTTACATTTCCCAGTGTTTCTATCCTTATCCTTACAGAACTTTTTTTCTTCTCATTGGTTTTGCAATCCAGATTTTAAAGGCAGTAACTTTTGGCTTTTCAGGACGTTTAACAGTCCCCTTTGTGCTGATGGTGCTATGGCAGAAACTGCTTTCCTTGTGCCATTTAATCTTAATGTAGATATGTGGGATAGGCAAAATAATTACACTAAGAGCGCTGGATGAATCTTTTATTTGGTTCTTAAATGCTCAGATAAAGAACATTACTCATTAAAACTGAATCTGTTGGGTGGAAAATTCATGCACATTTTCGCTGCAAACCAACCAGGAAGCCTTTCCGAGTTGAATGTTTTAGGGGAGTGAAACATGCATTGGTTTTGCCCTTTGGTGTGTATACAGTTTGAATAGACAGTGATGTTTTTGTTCTCTTATCTCAAATACATGTTGGGAATCGGAAGGGTAGAGCAAAGGGGAACAAAGGTGATGTAAAAATGCAAAATAATTAGTCACACTCTATGGAGATGCGAACTTTGGATTCTTCAGCTTGGAAAAGGAATCTCTGCTGTTATAGAAGTGAATAAAAGCCTGAGCTGCCAGGAGGAAACATGTAGGGAGAACCTGATCATTGCGTTTCTCACAAGAGAAAATGAAAGACATCATAATGATTTATCAGGTTGCAAATTTAATATAAACAAAAGATGATACTTTTTTCATATGACATATGGTTACATTAAGGAGCTGTTTGCCATGCAGTAATGGGAGATGGAAGTTTGCCTGGGTTCCGGTATCCTGATACATGGGAATAATGTTACCACTAGATACTGAATATGTTGTTACGTATCTTGCTAAGGCTGCTTGACTTGCTCCTACTTTTTGTTTTTCCCAGGCTGGCTGCTGGTTGGAGGAAGGTCACAGAATCAGATGGGCTTTTAGCTGCCCCATTTCTGTCATTAATTGTAATGATTTCAGGAGGGATGTGAAAAGGATCCCCCAAGGCCTGACATCTCATTGATTTCCCCATCAGTGTACCAAAGGGTCCAAGAAGCAGTTATCTTGGAGGTTAACACCTTCACGACTGCACTTGCTGCCACCTGGATGAGTTTGTTCCAGCAAAGCCCCGCTGAGGTCTTTGAGAAATACTTGCATGCAAGTCGCTGCAAAATCTGAGTTCATTTCTGCATTGCCAAGGATGAAAAGGGGAGCATGTCTCAGAATGGCAGAGAGGAAGGTAAGGAAGAGGGGACTGTCAGCAGCAAGAAAAGTCCTGCTTTACCTACCGAGAACAAATCGGACTAGGAAATATCTGGCAGAGTTCACAATAATTCAGACATTGTCCCAGACCTTAATTGCTGGCACAGGCAACCGTGTCCCTGGTAGGAGGGAGGTGGATCATGTCTGTGTGCTCCATCTGCTGCCTGCAGAGACGGGAACATTCCAGGCCAGGTGTTGCTGAGCATTGCTCTTGTGTAGCAGCAAGATAAGTTTAATTAAAGGGCTAATTATTCCCATTCTGGAACGGACCTATTCGTTGTACTTGCAATTGCTTTCTAACTCTCTTCCTCTGGTGTTCATGAATTATACATTTATCTTCCATTGTCACATTACTGACTTGTTTTGCTTAAGTCTTTGGTGTGTGTGAAAATTGGAAACAAAGGGAATTGGCGAGACTTGAGTTTAGGTGATACTTCATTGTATCACCTAATAATCACCTAATAATCACCTAATGTCATTCATGACATTTGTCAGCACAAAAAGGCACTTCATGCTGGCTTTCTAACTTTCTTGTGCAATAGGTATTTTACAGTTGTGGTAACGAAGGGCTCCTATCAGTGGGGAATTGGACCCAGATGTTTGTGTTCTGCTACAACTGTTAAGAGCATCAGGCAAAACTTTTCTTCCAGTTCAACAAGGAGTAACCCACTGATGTCCAAAGAGCTGCTGGATTTACTTCAGGAAGGCAGTCCACTGGAATATGTCTGATTTGAAGTGTTATTCTTTTACATTCAGTTTAAAGTCTTTAATGTAACCTATGCTTGCTTTCTTTGGCTCCGCGGGTCATGCAGAGCTTTGAATCTTTGCACTACTAGTAGCAGATGATAGTTTTCTCTGCCAAAATGTTACAGACTTGCTCATTAAGATGCTGTGTTCTTGTGGGTTACCTTCCTTTTGACATTTTTGGACATTACTCAAAAACAGCCAGTCTGGGTGAAACATTGGTTTAGAGCCATACCTTCCTCCTCACTCTTTGGAAACCTGCTGTCCTTTTGTAGGGTCCACAGAAAGGATGGTCATAGATCACCCTGTTGACAGTGCAGAGCTATTTGTTGGAAACAGGAGTAATTCAAGTCAAATCTATTCTGAAAAATGAGCAGCTTAATTGCATTTTCACTCTTTTCTACCATACAGTGAGGACTTTGGTTTCTGCACGTCCTGGAGGACTGGAAAGAGAGAGGGAATCTTCCTGTGCCTAGTTTTGTACCTATGACATCTTACATTAAACATAAATGACTACTTTTATCTAGAGCAGGAATTTTATTTCATGTCTTTTTAGGCCTTTTGTCAGTTAAAGCTTTGAACCAGGTCAAACCTACATGTGAGATTTTTCTCCCTCCACGTAGCCAAACTTCAAAAGACATGTTACTCACCCCATTTTAGTGTTCAAGGCTTGCATTAATTAACCACGAAAGGCATCTTCCATTCCTTTTCCTTTCTTTCTTTTCCCTGGAAGCAGTTTTTATCTTAATCATGGAGCCAGGAGAACCATCACTAGGATGGATAAGGATATACACACAGTGTCGGTAACCTGAATATAATCTCTGAATATTCCATGACTCTGTAATGTCTGTCATGCTCGGATTGAGCCCTGGTGCTGATGAACTGCCTAGGGCACTGTGTTGCAAATGCATTCTTTCACA